>NC_090935.1:1349229994-1349853588 GCF_040938575.1 Ambystoma mexicanum | reverse complement strand
GGAAATGTTCGGTGAAATCTTTTGATTAGGCGAGGAGCGTGGACATATTCAGCAGGTTCCCAGGATCTCTCTTGGGGGCCGTAGCCTTTCCAGTCAATTAGGTAGAATAGTTTAGATTTGGAGATCTTGGAGTCCAGAATGCTTTTGACTTCAAACTCGAGTTCTCCATCCACTAGGATAGGTTTTGGAGATTTGGTTAGTCGGGTTTGAGGTTGCACGGGTTTTAATAGAGAGACGTGGAAGACCGGATGTATCTTCATGTGCGGGGGCAAGTCCAACTTGACCGCTACTGGGTTTACTATGGTAGTGATGGAATAGGGACCAAGGTATCTTGGGTTGAATGTGCGTGGCCCTTTTAGAGGTAGATATTTGGTGGATAACCAGACTTGATCCCCTACTTGATAGTGAGGGGCTTCCTTCCGATGTTGATCTGCTCCTTTCTTGTATTGTTCTTTAGCCCTTTGAAGGTGAGAAACAGCTTCCTTAAAGGCTTGGGTGATTGTAGAATGCAGGTAGTCTACTGCTGGTGTTTCAAGATCTTGGAGGGGATCCAACTCCGAGGTTCGAGGGTGACTGCCGTACAAAAGAAAAAACGGGGTTTTCCCAGTTCCCGAATGGACAGAGTTATTGTAGGCATACTCGGCTATCCAAAGGATATCTTTCCAAGTTTTTTCAGTTTGTTGCAGCATGCAGCGTAAATACTGTTCCAGAGTTTGATTGGTCCTCTCGGTTTGTCCGTCGGTCTGAGGGTGGTGACTGGTCGATAGTCTCACATCAATTTGAGCCGACCGACAGCAACTTCGCCAAAAATGAGAAATAAATTGACTACCTCGATCCGAAATTAGAACCGAAGGAAAACCGTGCAGTCGGACGATGTTTTCGAGAAATTCTCGTGCCAGAGTTGCTGCTGTTGGCAAGCCTTTGAGCGGAATGAAATGCGCCATCTTGGAGAATAAGTCCACGATTACTAGAATCGTATTGTATCCGGAGCATGGAGGTAGATCGGTGATGAAGTCCATAGAAAGCGTATGCCAAGGGCGAGGTGGGATGTCAATAGGGCGTAAGAGGCCTGCTGGTCTTTCCTTTTGACTCTTGTTTTGGGCGCATACTCCAGAGGACATTATAAAGTCTCTGATATCTTTTTTCCAAGACGGCCACCAGAAGTAGCGCTTGATCTTTTCTGAGGTCTTGGCTATACCGGGATGACCTTCCATTAAAGAGTCGTGATAACAAGAGATTACTTTTTTCTGTAAATCTGTGCTGGGTAGGTATAATCGTTCTTGGAAATACAATAAGTTGTTCTTTACTGCAAAGTCCTTTCCCTGCAGATGCCAATTCTGTATGTCTGCTGGAGTTACAAGTTGCCTGGCTTTATCCTTAACTTCCTCTATGGATTCTGTGGCGATTACACCCAGAATTCTTTGTTCGGGAATGATTGGTACAGGTTTAGGGTTGACCAAGTGTTCTTCCACTCCCATCCGAGAAAGGGCATCGGCTTTACCGTTCTTTGTACCAGGTCGATAGGTAATTATGAAGTCAAACTCGGCAAAGAATAATGCCCAACGGAGTTGTCTAGAGGATTGGGCTTTTGCGGTCTTCAAATATTGCAGGTTTCGGTGATCCGTAATCACAGTAACGGTGTGTCGGGCCCCCAGCAGATAATGCCGCCAAGCCTTAAAGGCAGACTTGATAGCCAGAAGTTCCTTGTCAGTAATCGTGTAATTGATTTCAGGAGGCGAGAATTTGCGGGACCAAAATGCCACGGGATGCAACTGATTGGTTACCGGGTCCTTTTGTGATAGAACTGCCCCCATGGCAAGGCTTGAAGCATCAGTTTCCACGATGTAGGGGAGTTCGGGGCGAGGGTGTTTTAAGATTGGTGCAGAGATAAATTTAGCCTTCAAATCCTGGAAAGCTTGTTCCGCCTCGGTAGACCATTCAAAACGTTTGTTTTTCTTTAACAAGGCAGTGATGGGCTGGACTATTCGAGAGAATTCGGGGATAAACCTGCGGTAAAAGTTAGCGAAGCCTAACATGCTTTGCACACCTTTTACGGAGGATGGTGATGGCCATTTGAGAACTGCATCGACCTTCTTTGAATCCATACGCACTCCGCCAGGTGATAATATGAATCCCAAGAATTCAACTTCAGTCACGTTGAAAACACATTTTTCCAACTTAGCGAAAAGTTTGTGTTGACGCAATCTTTCGAGGACCATTTTCACGTGTTTCCGATGTTCAGATTCCGATGAAGAATAAACGAGGATGTCGTCAATGTAAACAACAACACATACATCTATGAGCTCTCTGAGGACATCGTTCATAAAATATTGAAAGGCGGCCGGGGCATTGCAAAGTCCGAAGGGCATGACCTGATATTCAAATAGCGCATACTTGGTGCGGAAGGCCGTCTTCCATTCATCGCCCTCTTTTACTCGTACCAAGTGGTAAGCTCCTCTAAGATCCAGCTTTGTATATATGCATGCTTTTCTGACTTGGTCCAGGAGTTCAGGGATCAAAGGTAACGGATATCTATTCTTAACGGTGATCTGGTTCAGGGAGCGATAATCGATACAAGTTCTAAGGTCTCCTTCCTTTTTTGGAACGAAGAACAAAGCTGAAGAAGCAGGGGACTTGGAAGGACGAATAAACCCATTTGCCAGGTATTGATCCAGGTATTGTTGAAGGTGAAGGTTCTCAGGCTCGGTGAGGGCATAAATTCTACTACAAGGAGGAGTAGATCCAGGTATAAGGTCTATCTGGCAGTCATAAGACCTATGAGGAGGTAGAGAGTTAGCCTGATCCTTCCGGAAAACATCTTGGTATTCTAGGTATTCGGGAGGTAACTGGGGAGTCTCTGAAGAAATTGCGGCCAGTGCAACACCAGGTGGAGGGTGACAAGTAGAGACACATTCTGGAAACTGGACCGTTCTTGCTCGCCAATCGATCAGAGGATTGTGTTTCTCTAACCAAGGTATTCCTAGAATAATCTGAAACTGAGGGGCCTTGATCACATCGAACACGATCTTCTCATGGTGTCCATCTTGACTTACTAGCGTCACCTCTTGAGTGGTATGCGTTACTGGCCCGGAGGCTATCTCCGTACCATCCACCGTAGTAATGACGTCCTTTACAGCCTTGGGACAAAGAGTTAGATTCATCCTCAAAACCATTTCATGATCCACATAATTGCCGATGGCACCGCTGTCGACGTAAGCTTCAATTGCATGTAATCGATCCGGATTATCAGGGCTAATGAGGACCATAGGTATCACGAAATGCGAGGTCACGGAACTGGTTTTCACGCTCGGCAAGAGGACCTCTATTCTTGTCGGGCGAGGTCGTTTCCCTGCTCAGAGTTTGTAACTTTGGTAACTGCAGCTCCTACTGCCTTCTTGGCAGGTTTCACCGGACAGTCTCGAAGAAAGTGCCCTGAGTTTCCGCAATATAGGCATAATTGCAACTGTTTCCTCCTTTCCCGCTCCCTTTGTGTTAGAGGACCTTTCAGACCCCCTATTTGCATGGGTTCCCCGGAGTCTACTCCTTTGGAAGGAGTTGGCGGTTTGGAAAATACTAGAGCATCAAACTTGGAACGATCAGCCTTCCTGTTCTGCAGCCTGTGATCTATTTGAACGACCAAGTCTATATAATCCGAACAGTCTTGTGGGGGATTCACTACTTGGGCTAAAACGTCTTTGAGCTCTCCACGTAGACCTCTATAAAACAGCGTAATCCTTTTGTCCTCAGGCCATTGAGTTTCCACTATTAGCCTATTGAAAGATGCAATATAAGCCAAAAGGTCTTGATTACCCTGTCGCAATGAAAGAAGCTCATTGTCCAAGGCCTGCCCCTGTGAATGTCTTGCGAACAGTTTTTCCATACTAAGCTGAAAGGCTTGAAAATCATGGAGAACCGGATCATCTTGATTAACTAGAGGGATCGACCAGTCTGCCGCATTGCCACTAAGGTACGAAAGTACAAAAGCTACTTTTGCTTGATCAGTTGGAAAGGCTGCTGGCCGGCATAAGAAGTGCAACCGGCACTGATTGATAAATACTGCAAACCTCTTTGGGTCACCAGAAAATCGTTCGGGCAGAGCCAGAGGTACATTCCCAGGTAGGTTGATCTGCACTGGATTCATAGAGGATGTTGAAGGAAGATTTTCCCCTGATGCGGGTAACGGGGTCTGTCCGGCTTGTGACTGTAGCACTTGTCTAGCAAGATTGTCTGTTCTCTCCTTGGAAATAATTAGTTCCCTTCTTAGAGCATTCGTTTCCTGACGAGCTGCATGCACTTCTGCCCTTAGTTCCCCAAGTAACCGGGCTAGGGGGTCAGTATCCGAGGTTTCCATAGCGCCTGGGCGAGAGTTTTGCGGTTGGCTTTGCGTTCTGTAACGCTCACCTGATTCTCGCAGAGGCGCCGGTCTTGACTGGGCGACTACCGTATCTTCAAAGGTGATGTGTAGCACCCGGTTGGCTCTTTGGGCTGGACCTCTGTGCACTGTATGCCTGACGTGTAGAGTAAGATGTCTGCAGATAGAAAATATGGGGTTAATGAACTGGGGTTATTGGGGTGTCCCTATCTCTTTCCTCTTCTCCTCTCCTGTAGACCCCCAAAGGTTAACGCTCTCACCTTAGGTAAGTGAATGCCGAGCTCTCCATCTGCCTCGGGGCAGGGTGCTGTAACCAGTTTCTTCACTGGATAGGTAGCGCAGGCCTCTTGACTTCGGAGGACTGCTGTCCGTCGTTTACTGCACGAACGGTAAGTTTCGAGTCATTCAAATGTCTTTAAAGTCTTTAGTAATGATGTCTCTTGTTTTGCAGGGTTCCGGCGATGGCGGATGACGGGCTGAAGTGAGTTGAAGATGGAGCCCGTGTGATGAATAGAAGCGCCTGGAAGCACGTAAGTAAGCGCTTGTTGCCTGCTTCACTATGCGCTCTAACTGTCTTTTTATTTTGCAGGTACGAGTTCGGAGCGGCTGCAGGGTGCCGGAATACCCACTGGATTAGATGTGGAAAGGAGTCATGGCACGTGAGTATTAAAGTTCCCCAATGTCTTTAAACGCACCTTGTTTTGTCTTTCAGATGCGGGATGCAGCGCCGAAGAGTAGGTAAGCCTTTGCCTTTCAGATGCCGGAATGCTAACCTGTTCTTTCTTGTCTTTATAGGTGTTGCTGAAGACTGGATTCAGGATGGTAAGCCTTTGCCTTTCAGATGCCGGAATGCTAACCTGTTCTTTCTTGTCTTTATAGGTGTTGCTGAAGACTGGATTCAGGATGGTAAGCCTTTTTCCTTAGGCCCAGGACCGGATGCAGAAGACACGATGAGCGTTCTGCTGCAGAGGTTGCAGAATAACGCAAAGCAAGATTCATCCACCGGGTGTGGTTTAAATAGCCTCCTGTAGTGCTTAGGTGTCTCCTTCCACAGCCACGCCTAAGTAAGAAAAGAGTTCCTGGTAAGAAAAGAGTTCCTGCCTTCCAGAAGAGTTCCAGTGTTCTGAATCTAGGGAGTGGCTCCAGCCCCACCCAACAGGAAAAGTAGTTCCAAACAGAAGAGGATCAGAGGCTCAACTGGCAGGCAAGTAAGCAGCATGGTCTGCTGAAGGTAAGTCCACCCAAGCATTATGAGCCCGGCGCTTCCAGCGCTGGGACTGGGCATATTTATGAGCCTGGTGCCACTGGCGCCAGGACTGGGTCCAAAAGGTCCCAATTGGGACTGGTTGGCACTCGGAACCTGGGTTATGGATCTGCTTCCAAGGGAGTTGGGAAAACCCTGACCTTTTGGAAGCAGAGATCATGACAGTAACCATATTCTAGGGGTGATTATACATATATGTACCAAGTTAGGAAACCTGTATGATTAAAATTGACAAAATTCCACAGAAAGACAAAGCCAGCTCTCACTGACGTGGGAGTTGGATGTAAATGTAACCCACAAATTATGTAATGTATGTATCCGATTTTATTAGAGGGCATAATTGTATTTGTGGGAAAGTTACATTTTGGTTCAAATAACTGTGGGAGTTCCCAAGTCACATCATAAAATATGACAACCCTTTCTATCTTCCAACCAGGAAAAAGCAAGTGCCTTTGACCAATCACAGCCGTGTGTGTGTGGGTTGTAAGTCTGCCCCTACCATAATGTCGCTTGGCATGATAAATAAGGGAACCTCACGACACACAGACACGCTGCTTCCTGACTACATCCTGATTTCTGCATGGCGCCCTGTTCCAGAATTCTTCATCTTGTCCTGATTCCAGACTTCTTTGAAAAGTCAAGGCCTCAGCATTTGCTGAACTCTTTTTCAGCTAGGCCCAAATCCAGAAACCATCCCAAAACTTAAGGGAAACAATTTTGATCCAGTTTGGCTTGTTACCATTAAGGCTTGCCTGCGGAAACTCGCCATCTCACTGATCTACAGTGTCCAGCAACCAGAAGGGCCAATCCAATCCAATCCAGTCTGATGTGTCGTCCGTTGACCAGAACGGCCCAGCTGATCCAATTCCACCAAATGTGCCCTGCTGTCTGTAGACCCGATCCATGATGACCAGAACCTGACGGTCCAATCTTAATTTACAGTGGACTGTAAGTATAAATAGGAATCATAGTAAAACATAGTCTATTTGCCTTGCTTGTCCTATCCCAATCTATAACCCATCCTAGAACTTGTAATAGTGTCACACCAGTCTTTAAACCTTGCTTTGATTCCTTGTGCTAGTCATAATTTCTTTAAAATCCTCTTGTCTTGTGAAATCCCAAACCCTTAAAATCATCCCACAGGTAATCCAACCGAGTCCTCCAAGGCGGACACGGAGGTACTGGGGTTGGTTTCCGCAGACCACTCTGGAGCTTACTGTGTTTCAAACTGGTAACTAGCCTGAATACTCTAGTTTAGAGCAGAACTGTTATTGTAAAAACTGATTTCTGTTTTCATTTTTGCACCTTTATTTTCAAAAACACCTCTCATTCAAACTTGTATAGCTTCTTCAATTTTATAGCTAGAGACTTAATTTCCACTCTGAGTTAAACCTAAGACCTGTAGCTACATCCACAACCAAACACTGCATCACGGAACAGTGTATTTGACCCATTTCTATTGAAATATTGCATAGTGAAATTTAGGCGGGAATTCGCAATTTTGCAAATGTTTTACACATGTGTTTTCCCATTCAAAGTATTTCCAAACTCCCATTCTGATTTAAAGTGTATACTGTTGCTCATATTGTAGCTTATGTTTGTTAGGACCTGTTCAGTGTTGCTCCCATTGGAATTTCTATCAATTTAAGAACTTTTTGCACTCTTTTCATTGTTTTCCTAAGCCATTTTCGAATGCCATTTTAAAAATTGTAAAATTTCCAAAATGTTTTTCTCTCTTTTTTGGGGAGGGAAGATTGCATTCAAACCCTATATACTGTTCTTTATTCCTGAATACCTGCTGCTTACTTACATATGTGTAGAATTGCTTATCTGTGAGTTAAGGTCTTTGCAGGGGGAAATCTTAACCTAAGCGCTATCTTTCACAAGACAAAACTGTTCTTGTCCCTGTGTTTTATATTCTGTGTTGCTCAAAAGTGATTTCAGCTGCATGACCTACTTTCTGACTTGTATTTGTCACCACATTGGTGATTGCTCCCCCATATATTAAAACTTACGTTTGATTTGAATTTTAAATAAATAATAAATATTTCCTTTACCAACCAGCCTGATTCCTGGTCCATTGTGACCTGGGAGGGGGTTAGTTTGAGAAGGGTGTGATATGAGTGGTATATCACTCAGAATAATGAACCTATAGACACAATAAATAAGTATTTCATTTGTGCATTGCATGCTAGGCTGAGACCCGGGTCTATATGCCTGATTGAAATCCTTAACATGACCCACCACTCTTTTGAATGTGGGAGACTCCCTACCTTGAGGCACTAGGTTCAGGAGGAAAACACAGGAAGGCAGCATATGAGCTACCCATAGACAGCCCCAGCCCCAGGAGTGGGAGCAGGACAAAGATCATGCCAAGAAGAGGTCCGGCAGCCAAATTAAAAATCCAGATCCAAGAAAAAGGATCCAGGTCCTAGCCAGTATGGCGAAGCCTGTGTCAGAATCACTAGTATGTCTCACCTGTGTTTTCTTCTGTGATGTCTTGCTGTGTGTCTTTCCTTGACAGTTCCTTTGTGTAGACCGGGTTTCATGAAGATAGGGGCATGTCTCCGCAGACGCCACCCTGCCTTCTCAGGCCAAGTAACCTCTGGAGAGACTGTCAAATTGCACAGGCGAAAAACCTTCCTGAGGGAAGTAAAAAAGCTGTGTGCAGGTTGATGGTGTTGACTCCTGCAGATCGGCAATCCGATTCCAGAAAGGTATTATGCAAATGTCCTGACAGTGTTGAAGAATGAAGGACGAGTAATCCTGCAACTCAGAACGAAGTTCTTAGGAAAAATGGCAGAGTGGCAGAAATGCAAGCACCAGGAAGGAGGAACAACAAATACAAAATAAGCAAGGCCAAGCTGGAGTAAGGATGTAAAAATCAAGGGAAGCTCGGAACAAGGTAAGAAAAGCATTACCGAGCATTGAGATGCAAGTGCTCCATGTCGGCATTCCGAATAAGAAAACGCGAGCCACGATCAGCAGTCGGCGTGTGTTTCCCCGGAACACTAGAGTGCTCTGATAGCTTCTGCTTGGAGCAGCAGTGCATCATGTTGGAAGGCAAAATGGCGCTCAGGAATCTCGGTGACAGCTTCCAGGAGGACCACAATGACTAAGGCCGGAGATCCATGACAGCAGGGTCTTAAAAACGCATAAGTGTATCTTTGTGAAATCCACCAGTAATTCAGATAAGAATCACCTGTTTCATGAATTCACAGGATATCCCCTACAGACATATAAAGGTTTGTGTGGCCAGACTATCAGGCTAGCCAAAAACCACCAAACACTCAGGTCCACCCAGACTGGATTTGTACTGGGCTAAACTAGATTAATCTACACTTGAGGGTGTAGAGCTGGGCTCGGGAAGGCCCTTATTTGCTCAACAGCCATTTATGGCCTACCCCATAGCCCCTCAGAAAAAAGGATGGGGCAAAAAAAGGCTTGGAGTAAGTAGGGCTTAAAAAATGCATAAATACCCAAATGGCTACCATGTTGGTACATTTCTCTAGTAATGCGATAATATCGTCTGCACTCTGAGGAATCCAAAACTAAATTACAGCTGTCACAAAACTACTCCACAGCCCATTTGTAGGGTGATAAAACCACTCTTGGGCCAAAATTGGTTGCTTGTAAAGCACCCCTGTCCTACGAGCCATAAGGGAAGAACATAAATTGGGTTACAGTGGAAGGGGGATTTCATTCAAAGTCCCTCTGACTACAAACATAAGGTAAAAGGGAACAACAGCAAAAAAGGAAACAGTGTAAGGGTCCCCAAATAATGGGACAGCGGGACCCCCAAAATGGAATTTCGCCCTAACACTCCTCTTCTATACTTCTCTGTTCTTTCTCCTCCCCTCTGCTCAACACTCTTTTACTCTTTTTGGCCTTTTTCTCCCACTTGGCTCAGTTACTCTGTGACTCTCATTCTAGTCCCACCATGAAAATGATCCTGCCCCCACCACCAGATCAATGCCATCACCGAGCTTTGGTTTTTTTCCTGCGTCTTTAATACAGAGCTCTTTCTCTTTTTATCTGGGGACAAAGCAAGCTACATAAGGAACCCGTCAGGCGCAAAATAGAAAGAAATTGGCACTCTCCTCACCCACTAACAGTACATCCCCCACAGCAGCAATCAGCTACAAAACCCCAGTGCAAAATTCACCCGCTTTCAGCCATAGGGATTGCACATAATAAACTGTTATAGTGAATTCTACATCACCCGGCAATCACAAATATATTTCACCAGGAAAAGGGAAGACAGGTGACTTCAGCATCAAAAATTCCCCCGCACTTACCTCTTTCCCCAATGAACAAAAGGGCAAACCAGGGAGGAACCAGGGATTCATGGCAAGTACGATTGAAATCATAGAACACCTGACTGAGCCTGCTTATCAAGGACTACACACCTTGGTTGGCAGACAATAAAAGGAGCTCTCTTTCTCCATTTTGGGAGATGGGAATCGAGAGCAAAGAAGCACTTAAGAATTTGGGACGAAAAGAGACAAGAGCTGTAAGGCAAGAGAGAAGTGAAATGTAAGAGCTACTTGAGAGACCAGAGCCAGCTGAGAAGCTCAAGAAATTTGATGGGAGCTGAGTGGCTGGAGAAAACTGATGGGCCCAGGAAAGTAGAGGGGTTGTGTAGAGGGAAAGGGCCTTGGAGAGCCTACGGCTTGAGTGAGTCTCAGGAGAGCTTACAGAAGGATACCCAGATATAACAAAGGAGCCTGGAAATCTGTTGATTCAGAGGAACCTGTGAGAACTTAACTCCCACGAGAGAAGTCAACAGAAGAACCTGGCCCAAGTGGACCCAGGCAGAAGGTGACACAACCTGTGAATCTGAAAGCATGCTGGCCATTACAGCTCTGCGATTGTGGCAAAGCAATCACTGCACTCTATTCTCGGTACCTGAGAAGTACAAACTGGACAATATCCCTTAGAAGGAGACCACATTCCTTAGATTGAGATGGTCACTATGTAGCCCGTGGTCTAAATAGGGCCAGACTAGACTAGGCTACATACTTTTCCACTAAGGGAGACCTACAAATAAAGACAAAGACACCAGGATTTGTAAATGAAATATTTATTTACTGTGTGTGTTGTGTTTGTGTGTTTTTACCGGACTGGTCCATTCAGCCCACCGTGGGGCTGGATAGATTGCTGACAAAAGAAAAAACAAAACAAATGGACAGAACTCCCCTGCCCTGAGAAATTGAGTGTGTGCTTTATCTGATGGAAATTTCATCAAGTATTGAAGGATTTTTCCTCGGCTTCTGACTTCCCTGCAGTGCTTCCCATATAGTTTATAGTTAGTGAATGCCTCCATAGTTTCAATCCAGTCTTGGTCGTAAAGAGCTTTTTTTATGTTTTCAGGATTGTCTTTTAATGTTTTGTCGCTCCGGCCAATACTGTTTAGAATTCCTCTGCATTTGCTACTCCATTCTTCCAGTGCATGTACACTTTTTGCTTGAATGAATAGCTTGAACCCTCCTTCAGGTGGTGGTATAAGTCACTTTCTGTATAGAGACAGGGTTTTCCAAAGAGTTAGAGAATATAGAGATGTTAAACCAAGTTATTTCCTAATGATCACCACAAGCGTTGAGTTTGGTAAGGATAGAGCATATCTCCAAAAGGTGCCCTCAATTAATGACCACATTTTCAAGGGCAACGATAACGAGCCTTCTGACCAGTATGTTAATATGGGACATACTTTCATACTGTAAAAAGTGAGTACTGGGATGAGCGAAAGTTTACAATAACCTTTTTTGATTATCTTTGCTTGTACAGCCAGGCATTTCGTGTTCCTTTTTAGCTCCTCCTCCCGATGTGCGTCGACTAAACTGTCATTTATTGAAATGCCCAAGTAGGTCATTTGAGTTGTCAAGGGTATTTATGTTCCTTCGATGACCAACTACAGCCTAACCTCCCCCCGGGTTTCCTCCCGAGAATCAAGGCACAGGACTTAAGAGATTACTCTTCAAACCATTTGCTGCTAAGTATGTTGTGAGTGCGTTGAGTTGGCACTGAATTCCAATCGGAGTATCGTCCACAATTATCACATCATCTGCGTATAGCAATCTGTTGACCGGCATTCCGACTATACTTGGAGGAAAATACCTGACACCTTTGAATGCTTCTTCCATGTCTCCGGTATACAGGTTAAAGGTCGCTGGTGCTAAGTAGCAACCTTGTTTTAAACCAATTGTAGTGATAATTGCTTCAGTCAGTTCTCCAGCATTGTTTAATCGTATTCTCACTAAAGTGGATGTATGAAGACATTTAATGGCTTCCAGTATGTCTCGTGGACACCCGCAGTTGCTTAATGTAGACCACAGGGTTTCGAGGTTAACAGAGTCAAACGCCTGTGATAAGTCCACAGAAGCCAAATATATTATCTTACTGTTCTTTAGTGAAGATCTTATTTTCAACAAATTTATCAAGAACAGATTCAATGAGGTACTAGTGCCCTTCTCAAAGCCGGATTAACCGGGATCACTACGGTTTGTTTCCTTGCTACAAGCAGTCGGGCCCTTCAGAATAAGGGCTTCAAATATTTTCCCTGTTACGTCCAAAAGGGCGATAGGTCTGTAGTTCCCATGTAGAGACCTATCACCCTATTTGAAGATTGGGACTATAATAGAGGTAGTCCATGAAGCTGTTATTTTCCTCCTGAGTTTTATTTGGATGAACAAGTCAAACATAAAGGATGTCCATTCAGCTGGATTCCTCTTCAAGATCGTATTGGTTAGACCATCGGATCCTGAAGCTCTCGAATTGCTGGAGTGTTTGATCAGATCCAGAATATCTTCCCTTGTTGTTTCAAAGGCCCAAGGACTCAGTGGCAGGTCTTGTTTGTCCATGTGAGACTCTATCGGTTTGCAAAAGAGATTGCTGAAGTGTATTTTCTATTCTCCTGCAGGAGATGGATTTGTTAGCAGGGATTGTTGAGGAGCCTGCATGGAATTGAAATTCTCCAAATTTCGCTAGAATGTTTGGTAGCGATTAGTTGTAACATGTATTCAGCATCCTTCTGAGTCATAGTAAACTTGTGAAGGCTTAACCAGTTTTTATAGTCTTGTTTACCTTTTTTATGGTCGCCTATGGTTTTTGAAGAAGGAGTTTTTCTATGGGCTCTTTTCAGTCTATTCAGCATCCGTTTTCTTGTAGATACTGCCATATCAAATTTATGTTGGTGGTGAAAGATTTTCCTCTTGCCTGTATTACTTTTCTCTGTATACAAACAGAGCAGATTTGGGTAGTCCAGGTCCGTTTTCATTGGAGACGCATCGAGACCCTTTGTCAGGGTAGTTATGTTTCCTCTCGATAGTCTCAACCTATTTCTGCCTGGGTGTACAGCAAGTTTTCCCGAGTTTGGTTGTTGGACTTTATGATATGGTCCTGTGATCCGTACTTGTAAAATGTTGTGATCACTCATTATTATGGTTGTTACTACTAGATCCCTTATGTGCGGTCTAAGGTTATCAGAGGCAAAGATGTAGTCCAAAATCTGAACCTTCATTGGCCCTCTTCCAAGTCACGTTTGGGGGTGAATCTCCCATCGTAAGGCAGTTCAAAATCCCGATATTTCTTAGGCTTAGAGCCTTTCTCCACTTCAGTCCACGAAGGACTGCTTCATCTGAATTTGGGGATGGATTTTCTGTCAGGGTCAAATCGGGACTGAAGCAATGAATGTTTAGATGTCCACATATAATTATCTTTACGTCTTTTCTTGCAACTCTGGCATCGTCAAACTCGTTCAGAACTTGATCGATTTAGAGTTCCAGTAAAGATTACAAATTAGGCAACCTCCTGAAGTGTTATCATGTGACATTTTCATCTCGAGCAAGACAATCTGGATTAAAGGGGATACGTTTTTCACACAAGTTACCTCAAAGCAGCTGTGAAGGTATACTAGGAAGAGCAAGCCTGCCATAGGTCGGGCCCTTTTGTCCTTTAATGGGCAGATTCAAGTAGGAAGCAAAGACTTTGCGAATAGGAGTACCTTTTTGCCAAGTTTCCTGAAAGCAGGCTATATCCACCATCTCATAAGGAAATTCCCCCTAGCTAAAAGGGTGTTTAAAACCTCTAGTGTTCCAGCAACCCAGAGTGAAGCCATTCAAAGTATTTCCCCCCCGACTCCTTTGGCATTAGGAGTTAGATGCTAGGGCCCTTGCTAGCCACTTCCATCCTCCTTCTTTATTCTCTGCATATTTGTCTTGGTATCGAGACCTGTATTTCTTAGGATGTGAGTTGTCCACGACTATCCTAAGGTTTATTGGCAATGTTGGATGGTCGTTGTTTTGTTTTGGGCCCACCATATTTGATCTCTTAAGATCGTTGCCCCGAGGACTACAGGATCTCCTTCATAATGCCTTCAGGCCTTTCGGGAAGGGTCTTCCAAGTTCCTCTATTTTCCATGTCTTCAAATGTGTGTGGATGTATTACTTTTAGTGAGAACCCCGTCCTAGTCAGTTGTAAAGTGTCTCTAACCAGTAACTGTTGTGTTTCTTTTGAGAAAATGTGGATAACAGCCTTATCTTTCTTTCGTGCCTCTGGAAAGGCAACCAAGTCGATATCCTTAGAATGGATCGAACTCAGGAAGACTGTGGAAAAGTCTCAAAATATTCACTCTATTGAGCATCAAATCATCCATCATGTACAATATTCTCTCCAATTCCACCTTTATTTTGGAGGCCTTAGTATTGTTTACTTCTCATGGCCCAGGGACCTGACAGAAAGAACTCCTGTCTTTTTTGATGTCGTCTAATGGGCTAAGTTTATTCCCCCAAGAAGTTTGTTTATTTAGGTGTCGACTTTTCTGTTCTAGTGTCTTAAAGAGGGTTTCCTGGCTTTTAGACAGAGCATCCTCCTTATTTACTAGAATTATGTTGCCCGTGTGCACCCGTGAAGAGACCTTTGCCCTTTCACGATGCCTGTAGGGAGCTGGTCCTGATTGACTACTAGCGTAGTTGTTAACTTTGGACCTCTGTCGATCAGGGGCAGATTCTTGTTCTCTGTTGCTTTCATTATCCGTTACATCAGGACACCTGTCCTGTCACACGATGACTTGATCTCAATACAACTAGACATTCTACCAGTGTGTCCCTCGTAGGAAAGACCTCTTCCCATTCTTGAAAGTAGGTTGAAAGGTTCATCAGTTCATCAAAACCTCTAGATGTATCCTTTGAGTACGGGGTTCCTTGTCCTATAGTTGGGATCTGGTCCGAAGTATTGCTTTAGGGTCTAGGGTGATCTCCCTCATCTTGTATACTCATTATAGAGTCGTTCATTGAGTCTTCTGAGGAACTCTCCCTACAAGATTCCAGCTGGTCAGTTCTTCTATATGAACTGGCCTTGTTTTAGGTGACCTTAGTTTTCTCACCAGTTCAATGCTTCTTCTCTGTTTAGGTAGCGAAGTCTCTGGCATTACTTTTAAAGGGTTATTCACTACTTTCTTTAAGGTTACATTTTTGGTGGTGGCTGTCATGCTGGGCCCCCTTATATTTTGTGGTGGGTCACGGGATTTAGAGAAAATCCCGTCGTTTTTAGCGGAAGAAGATTCGGGGTATCGCACCAAAATAGAGTCTGTTTCGTGTGCAATGCAGGAACTTGTAGATGTCCCTTAGGGTGTCCAGCTGAGGTTGATCCCTTCCTTAGGAGGGGACCTGTAACATAAATGTTTTTCCGAAAGCACCGGATCAATTTTATCCTGTTTTTCCAGTGAAACATTTCTGGTTGTCGCTCCTGCTTCAGTTTGTTTTGAAAGGTCATCATTAATTGCCAGGTCTTCGTCCGTTACTACTTGAATAGGAATGCCATTGATGCCCTGGGAATAGAGTGGGGAGGACTTGTGGTTTATTATCGTTGATGCCCTCCATTCTTCTTTTTCTTTTATGATAGGCTCTAGAATGCTCTTCAAGAAATGTGTAATATGCTCAAGGATTTTATTCATATTTCCTTGTAGGGCCAAAATGGGCCAAATGAACCCTTCGACAAAAAGAATTTTTGAGTGTAGCATTGCCAGAAGAGTGCTTTGATCCTTCAATTGATCAGCTACATTTTTTCACATTTTCATGAACGGAGCCATTGGCCCTCATTACAACCTTGGCGGAGGACCATGATGCTATAAGCACCATGGTCCATGCCGCTAAGGTTACGATTCCACCATGGTGGATGGCGGAATTACCGCCCCATTACAAGGTGAGTGGGGCAGTAATTCCCCATTCACCAATGGCCCCTTCCCCATTCCCATTTTTGCCCCATAGGGCATAATGGGAATGGGGGAGGCGATAATTACGGCACCGTAAATTACGGTTTGCGTAATTATCGCCAAGGTCCCTTAGCGGGTTGGTTTTTAACGCCTGCAAAAAGCAGGTGTTAAAGTCACCATCCCGCTAAGGGACCTTGTAATCAGGCGGTAAGTGTTTAACGGCGCCGAAGCTCTTTACGGCGCCGTTAAACACTTACCGCCTGGGTTGTAATGAGGGCCATTGTCAAGGAGAATGCCGCAATCGTGTTTGCATCTATAAGCAGAGATGTTGTTTTCTCCTCCATTTGGGCTGCAACTAAGTCCAGTAACAGGTCTTCATCTGATAACTTGTTGTTACCCGCTATATTGTGATCGTCTGCGGAGGATGAGAGCCGTTGACGTTTAGTTGATTTGAGCAGCGTTCTCAAAGGACTTAAGTTTGCCGTGCTGGCCATTGGTACTTAAGCACCCTTTGTCCTTTCATATTTTGCAGATATTTCTCCTGTATGTGGTTGTTTCTTCGGTATTGCACTCTGTATTCCGTTTAAGGTGTGAGCTTTCGGCAGAGAGTATAGTCTACCCACTTCTATGATTTGTTTGGGGTCTATTGCTTGCTCACCCTCTGTAGATTGTTCAGGTTGTCGTCCCGCCTCCCAGCATGATTCTAGATCAAGATTCCCCATAGGTTCTTCGTGGGGAAATTCACTGTCTTGATTTCCATTTACTGATGTTTCATTGAGGTGAGCAGAATTGTCTTTGCCCTGAAAGGTAGGTAATTAATTGGAAAAGTCAGGTGATTTTCTGCATTACGCGATGTTCCTTCCAATAGCGTAACTGCTTTTGTTTGAGCATAAAAGAAGCGTTGCTTCGCCTGCAAGTTAACCGGAATCAGGCCCAAAGGTTTCCAGGCCGAAAGACCTGGTATGTTGCAGGACTGCTCTTGGTTTTATTTATGCACGAAGCCCCAAACGTCTATGGTTTCAGAAACACTGTCTTAGGCCCCCTTCCTCCCTTATCGGGTAGACTTAGTCCACTGTCTGAGGGCAAAATTAGCGAGTCTGCGTTTGTTTTTGTGCATAGCTCTATCATACATGTTTGTGACTCGTTAAGAGGATCCAATACTTCAGGAAAGTTGCTGTTTATGTTTGGTAAAACCGCTACCTGCAAATCTTGGTCAGCACACTCACATGAGTTTTCCAAGATACTACATGGAGAACTTGTCTTGGCAGTGATTTCCACACGAATGTCTAAGGGGGATGAAGGCTGCATGTCCTTCGTTGATGGTACAGAAGGTCTGTGGCTGTCTTGGGGATCCCGCTAATAACAGCCTTAGTAATGTCACTGGCAGTAGCTATTGTTTTGCAAAATTGTCGTTTGAAAGAACTGTTAAGCAGGGAATTCTCACTGCTACGCCCTCTGTATCTACCACGCTCCCAAGCCCATGCGAATCAAAGGGCAGAGGCTGCGCAGTCTCCGCACGGTGCAGGCAGAAAGGCTTCAAGGAGCCCACAGTTACCACCAAAAACCAGTAGGGGTAAAAGTAACACACCACCCCTCTGCACCCTGATTATCCGTACCCCGACAGCAGTGATAATCACAATCACCAATCTGGTTACCGACTGCCAGAGGGTGC
The DNA here is from genome assembly GCF_040938575.1 of Ambystoma mexicanum. Lineage (NCBI taxonomy): Eukaryota > Metazoa > Chordata > Amphibia > Caudata > Ambystomatidae > Ambystoma > Ambystoma mexicanum. The sequence continues at coordinate 1,349,836,070 of NC_090935.1, read as the reverse complement.
AGAATCAGTGTGAGTAGTGTGTATTGGTGATAATAAGAGCTGCAATTAGCGTCAAATCTAGTATACAGATACTAATGGTAACTGGCAAACTGTGTGTCAGAGGCTATCTGCAAGGACCTGCACCCCGAGGCTCCAGCTGGAGCAGGTGCAATCAATCCCTGCTTTCCAACCATAACTACGGGGAAGCAGGGAGAGACTTCTAGCTTTCGGTCTCAGGCAAAGGACTCCAGAGCTCGGTGCAGCTCAAATCAGCTCTGGTTAAACAGGCACACTTGTCTCATTTGCCTTGTCACACTTGGACACACGTCTCTTGGTACATCGTACCCCTCCGAAATGCGTCTCCCCAGCAACACGCTCTGCTTGGCTCTGCTAGAGGAAAGCACCTCACACATTTGAACGGAGAGTCAGAGTCAGTCAAGCCGCACTGTAACGCTGTAGAACAGAGAAACAGCCGCTTCCGACTAACCACCTAATAGTCCGCTGATATTTATAATTCCCCAAGAAAAAGACCAAAACAATTCGAATTTAATGTATCCATCTTCCAATCCAGAGTAGTAGAGGCCAACATTCCTGATGCCTTCTTATTAATAAGTGAGACCTTATGATGGTTCCATGTTATTCTGTTTGCCCCCTAACTAACCATAACTGAGGGCCATTTATGACCTATATCTTCACCAAGAGAGATGTCAAACTCTGCAACGATCATGTCATGGTCACTTCACTTGCAAGGATTCACTTGAAAATAGGTGGAAACATGGAAAAGATCCTTGTCTACAAGCATGTAGTCCAGAATGGACTGTTTCTGAACCTTGCCCACGTGGTCTGACTTGGAAGATATCCTTCAGCCTATTGAAGCCCAGTGATTCCAAGTTTTCCAACTACCTCTTCCCATTTTTAACTGCTGCCAGCCTCGACGCACATGCAAGCCTCAAAGAAGCAGAATGAGTTCAGTTCACAAGACAAAATTATCCTGCCGTCCGCCCAAGTAGATGACCAATTTCCTATACAATCCACCACTTCTGTTAAAATGGTATCCAAACTACGCAATGAGGAATGCCAATAAATGTTAATTGATAAAACCCTAATTTTGATGCCACCATTCATTATACTTATTTGAACAGCAAGCATACTTTTATTTGCTATATTTTGATGATCAAACCTTACCCCAGCCACCCTTTTTATTAGGGTAACCAAACCCCCCAGTGTCCTTCCCTGGGCCCCTTCTCTGCTGGAGAAAATAATGACACAACCCCGTCTACAACAGGAGGCTCTAACATCCAAATTTCTTGTATAAAGATAATTGTGTGCTGTGGTAGGGACATCCCCAAAATCGTAATTGTGTATAGATGATTGCGCCCACAGCTATTCCAAACGAGAACTGATAGGTTACTGATATCTTTCCCTATGCCTCGCTTGCAGATTTTTATTATCCACACTAGGGGCCCAAGCCCAATCCATCCTCACGCTTGGAACTCCCTGACTTCCTGGCTAACGGTAGAGCCCCAATTTACAAATCTGGGACCAGCTCTTAACTCATGAACATCCCCCTCATTTGACTCCCACGATCTTCCCTTTGGAGTCATCTTCAACTGGGGGTCTATCTCAGATAAATCAAAACCCAAGTGGCGAAAAGATATTGTTTCACTCAATGTAAGGTTAAAGACTATCTTTGATGGAACCACAATGGTTGCTATATCTGTTCTGTTTATATAGGGAAAATCAACTCTTTCCAGATCTTTTGTGCATATGACTCTTAAGCAGGGAATCTGAGAGAACCGTCAGAATACCAGAATGACTCAGCAGGATATATATATTGTCATAAAGTACACTTTCAATTTTAAACAACCAACCCCTGTGCTTATTATTCCTTTGGCTGTTTGTTCTCTTGTTCCTAACCACTTGCCACTTCTGCTGGGGGGCGGACTTAGAGCCTGCTATTTCTTCCTGCCTCCCCTCGGGGCCTCCAGGCCACCGCTCATAACTGGATGGAACAAAATTGCGTCTTTTCCCCTCCCTCTTCCGGAGGTTCGCAAAGAGCCCAGAGTAGCCCGGCCATTCCATAAAAGACTTAGGAGGGTCGTCAGATCCACATAACGTGGATTCTCTAACAACGCTACCTCCTGTATCGTATTCCATCTAGCTTTACCCTTTTCTAGCCCTCTGAAAGAGCCAGATTCCCACAATGTGTTTCTCAATTCACTAATCGTGTTTACACCCCGGGGGCCCTTCCCGGATCACCACAGGCAGATACCCCATCAGCATCTACACCAGGAGCAAGGCAACCCAGATCACATTGTATACGTTTTTCAGTCAAAAAGACCATGTTAGCTTCTGAGTCCCTGGTGGAGACCTTTACATGGTTTGTAAGTGCTGTAGCCCTCTGCCCCCCGCATACTGAACGGAAAGACTATCCCTCAGTACAGTCCCACCAAAAACACTGTCCTCCTATATCATTACAGGCTTATAGGCCTGTGTATTTCGTACTGCCAGTGGCAGGGCATTAAAAATGACTTTGTACCTTGGTTGGAGATTTTTGTTCGTTTAATAAGACCTTTGGAAGTAATGTGGGCGGAGGAGGAGGAACCCTACCCTCCACTATGGCCACCCTCTCTGTGCTTAGACTATAATCAGTTCTTAGACTATAATTAGCCCCAGAGCAAAATAAATCGTTTACCCATTTTCTGCTGCTTGCTCAGATGTCCTGCCCAAAACCACCTTTGTTATTACATCAGCCACAGTACTCTGGACATTTACATTTATGCATTTTAGTTTTCTGCATATTAAGTCCAGCAACACTGCTTGAGATTGCGAATCTCACTGTACATTTTCAAACAAAGTCAACAGAGAACTCAGTACCTGATTCAAATCAGTAACAGTCATGGCAGTTTCATCAATGGTCTTAATTATTCATGAACATCTTTTATGCTGAGCTGGTGCCAGGGTTGAGGAATACGATGTAATCGAGGAGTCTGAATCAGTGTCTGGCACCTCCGAAAAAATAGGAGGCGTATTCAGAAAAAAATCATCTTATCCTGAGATCTGTTGCTCAACCTCCTGTGTCACAACACTGACCAACTCTGTTGCAATAATGGGTTGCCCACATTGGCAAGCGGCCAACGGGATTAGGTTCCCATTCACTCCTGATGGAGTAGACTATTGGAGATCAATCCCTTTAGTTTTTTGCATTTTTAAAAAGTAAGAGGCAATTGATTTGTGCCATGTCTACTCCTCCCAAGCTTGACGGCCCCAAATTAATAGGCTGAACCAAAACAAAAGGAGGACCGGCCAAAGAGGCAACTGGGGACACAGGCAACGGTATTTCCATGGCAATGGACATAGCAGCAGATGCAGCCAGCTGTGTGGTGATAGGCATAAGGCCTGCAAGACAGAGCCTGGATTGAAGGACAAAGGTTTAACGTGTATACAGTGGATGCTGGCTACAGTTGCCATCTCATTCGAGCAGCGAGTACACGTGGAAACAATCAGAGCGTACTTTCTGATTAGTGGTCTTACAAATAAATGAAATTAAATGAAAATGCTTTTCTTACAGCCTATCCAACTAAAAGAAATGGTTCTCATAAAAAAAAAAAAAATCCCAAACCCAATGTACTATCTGGCCCTACCACTTAGAAAAAACAGAACAAAAATAGGGACTAGAGTAATAGCCTCTATCCTCGGGTTTTGCTCGGCCCAACTACTGGGTTTGCTTTCTAAGAGATGGTTTTAAAAGTTCTTCAAATTTTCACAATGCGGTCTTCCAGCCTGCAGGCTTTGAACAGCAAGTCTTAAATCTTTATACTGTTCCACCACCTTCCCTTTTTTTTCCAGGGGAAAAAAGTCTCTTTAATGAAATGCCACCATTTCGAACTTGATGTTGGAAAATGCCCCTTTGTTTGGTTTGGGCATGTGAACCCTCCTGGCCTACTCTGGTCCCAGTCTTGCTTTATAGTATATGCTTTATATATACACAGGGCTCCCCAAAGCCCTTGGTCCACAATTAGGCCTGCTTTAGCAGGGCCATGGTTAGGCATTTGTATGTTCCGGTTTTCCTGGCTCCCGTAACCTTTTTGGCTTTCCCTGCCTTGGATAACAATGGGCCACATTCCGAGTAGGGCGCAAAGGGATACCGGGCACCGTTAAGGACATCAGTGCCGGTAATCCCTTTGCGCACTACTACGAGTTCCCTTAGCGGGTCCCGCTAAGGGAAATCAGAGCCAATAATGGTACCGCAAATTGCGGTACCGTTATTAGCTACTTCCCCCTTCTCATTGAGCCCTATGGGGGCTGAAATGGGAATGGGGAATGGTTTGGTGAATGGGGACTTACCGGTACCGCCAAGGTCGGACTGGACCGGTAAATCCCCATCTCACCAAACCAGACACGGTACCGGTATGGGAGGTAGACATGGCGCAAATATCGCCATGACTACCTCCATACTCGGAATGAGGCCCAATGTCTCTCTTTCTGGGGCTCCTCAAAGCCCTTCAGCCCTCTGATCAGCTTACTTTAGTGGGGCCTCGTTTGAACGTCTGCTTGTTTGGGTTTTCCTGGCTCCTGTTGCCTTTTCGGTTTTCCCAGCCTTGGATAACAATGGGCCTCATTATGAGGTTGGCACCGGTAACCCCTTACCTCCGTATTCCGAGGTCCCTTAGCGGGTCCCACTAAGGCCGACTGGTTTTACCAGCCGCCCTTAGCGGGAGCCGCTAAGGGACCATGGAGCTAATAACGGGCCCGCTATTTGCGGGCCCGTTATTAGCTCGTTCCCCATTCCCATTGAGCCCTATGGGGGCTTGAATGGGAATGGGCACTGGTTTTCAGAATGGGGACTTACCGGGTCCTCCAAGGTTGGAATGACCCGGAAAGTCCCTATTTCAACAATCCGGACCCGGAATGCGGTAAGGGGGTAGCCATGGTGCTAATAGCACCATGGCTACCTCCAACCTCGTAATGAGGCCCAATGTCTCGGTTTTCAGGGCTCCCCAAAGTCCTTTGGCCCTCTGGCTGGCTTACTTTATCAGGGCTTCAGTTGGGCATCTGAGCATTTGAGTTTTCCTGGCTCCCGTAGCCTCGTAGGCGTTCCTTGCCTTGAATTTAGCTTTTCTCCTCACCCAGCGGTGCAATTCTCTTGCTGAGATCGGGGATCCAATATCTCTGCTGTGGTCTGGTCTTTGAGTCTGTGAATAAGCCCCAGTCCCCCCACGGCTTCCACATGGTCAGGCCACCAGGCGAGACAATCTCTTCACCGTCTCCTCTCTCGCTTGACATCGACTTTGTTGCCATTCAGATGCCAGCCTTTCGGCGTCTTACTAGTGATCAGCTCGCTCAATGCGCTACTGCAGGCTCTGCAGTCTAGCGTGGCTCTGCCCCTCTAGGACGTTCTCCCATGAGAGGCTCACCACTGTGTATGATTCTCTCTCCTCCATTCCAAGTTCCCCATTGTTTTATGTACATCATCACAAACAAAAGGGGTGTGTCGCACCTCTTTGACTGTGGAGTTCAGACGAGATTCAGCATTACCTAAAGCCAAAGAGAATGAAGAAATGTCACTATTTGGGAAGTTCAAAACAGAAGTAATAACAGTCTTTCTGATTCCCATGTAGGCAGACAATGGCCCTCATTCCGAGGTTGGTGCTAGTCATGGCGCTATTAGCGCCATGACTAGCACCAATACCGGTACCGCCACCGACTTGGTGGTATGGGGACTTACCGGTCTATTCCGACCATTGCGGGACCGGTAAGACCCCATTTGAAAAGCCATTCCCCATTCCCATTTGTGTCCCCATGGGGCTAAATGGGAAAGGGGAAGCCGGCAATAACGGTACCGTAAATTACGGTACTGTTATTGACCCCAGTATCCCTTTGCGGGTCCCGTCCTTAACGCCTGCTAAAACCAGGCGTTAAGGAAGAACCTGCAAAAGGACCTCGGAATATGGCACAAAGGGATTACCGGCACCAGTCTCATTACCGTTGCCCGGTATCCCTTTGCGCCCAGCTTGTAATGAGGGCCAATGTACTCTGTAAACAGACAATGTAAACTATAGGTTTGCTACTTGGAATCTCGCCACTGTCATACTTTGCCACACTTGCATTTTGCCTCCAGGAGCATCCACAAAATAGACTTGCTACTGTGAATCTTACCATTGTGTTATTCTCCTAACACTGCATTTAGCCCCTGGAGTTTTTCCAAGATAAGTATGCTATATTAAATCCTGCAAATTAGAAATGTTGCCACTCTGGCCTCTTGATTCTCAGAGTTTAGACAGTTGTGAGTCAGCTACTTCAAAGGTTGCCAGCATTTTGTTTCTTGGCGTTTTCATATGTGAGTCTGCCACATTGAATCTCACCTCTCTGGTATTGTGTCACTCTTGCACTCTGCCTCTTGGAGTTTTCCTGTTGTAAGTATGCCACGTCTAATCTCGCCACTGTGACATTTCGGCACACTCGCATTTCGCCTCTTTAATTTACTGCAGGGTATGGGAATATGTGGCACCCATCCAAAATCAGGTAAAGCTGCTGTGTTCTCAATTCTCCACTTCCTAAGATCCCAAAAAGTAACTCGCACCAGCCTACTAAGTTAGCACCTCCACACTCACAGCCTCCAACTACGGCCAACAGCTCCAAAATTAGAGGTTTCAATTGGCTCACCAGAAAGGCCCTTATTGACCGGGTCAGACATCATCCTTACTCGTTTATTGAATTTATACTGCGCTTTCGCCAAAACGCCTTTTTACAAACAAAGAAGACGGTACAATTAGCAATGAAAGTTATGGCACAGATGTGTTTTTCTCCTGTTTTAAAATTGCATTGTGAAACCTAGGCCTTTTCCCCACTATTCAGGACTCTCAAACTTTGGTGTGTTTTTATCCTGTTTTAAAATTGCATTGTGAAAGTAGTGCCTTTCTGTAACTTGCCTCCTAGCAAAGCACTCATCTAGTGAACCTTTCTACCACTATCTAAGGGCCTGTCGTCTTGTCCAATTGTCAACTTTTCTCGTCTCGCTCTGTCTCGTCTGCTTGCTCCCTGCCCTGCGTCCTTCGCTAGTGTTCTCCCCTACACCTTCCCACTCCCTTCCTCTTCTCTCCTCTCCCTACCAACTCTATTGTGCTCTCTGCCTCTCCTATCTTTTCTATCGACTATCCTGCTCTCCTCACTAAATCTGGTATGAAGAAGTTTGAAAAGGACATCCTGGCCTCCAACCCAGGCCTCCCTATTGCTGACATTTATACCAGTGCCTCCTCCAGGCAAACTTTCACTGACATCCTCTTTGTCATTCCCTTCATTAATGTATACTTGAATGGTACCGTCTTTGTCCAAGGCCCTCAAGCCAAACTTCTCCTCTTTGATAGACTCTTCCCACGCCTCATCAATTTCCTGTCTTCCCCTGCTGTCCCCTCACTCCCCTCCATAGCTTCCTCGCCTTACCCTGCTGACTCCCCCTTGGCTTACTTGCCCTCTCCTCCTTCCTCTTCAGCCCCCCCTCGGGCTTATTCTACACCTCAGCAGAGCCTACCTCTGATTGGTACCCCTCCCCGGAAGTCTTTCAAGGATGGCAACCTTCTCCATATTGCCACTCAACTCTCGCTCAGCTGTCAAACACTCCTCTGACATCTGCCGCCGCCTGGAGGAATTTGACCTCGGTCTCACCAAGACATGGTTCACGGCCAGCTCTTTCACAAGCTTTGACACTCTCCTCCCTGATGGCTACAAGATCCTCTCCGTGCTGGGATCGAGCCGTACTGGAGGGGTGTAGCCCTGATATCCCGAGTGGATTCCTGCCTCTGTCATTCCTACGCAGGTCTACTCCTCTTTCGAATGCCTCGTCTGCAGGCTCTCTCTCTCTCTCTCTCTCTCTCCTGTCCATTCCCTTACTGTGGCGACCATCTATCGGCCACCCGGTCAGACCTCCTCCTTCCTCTCTGAGTGGGCAGACCTCTCCTCTTCCCTCCTGGTCTCAATCACTCAACTCCTCCTTCTTGGAGACTTCAACATCCACACAGATGCTTCCTGTCCCTCCACTGTACTCTTTTGTGACCTCTGCGACTCTCTCTCGCTCTCTATTCTCCCCTCTGGCCCGACTCACTCTGCAGGGCACACTGTGGATGTTCTGATATCTTCAGACCTCTCCCTTTCGATCCCTCTCACCACTCCTCTCTCCTGGAGTGATCACTTTCCATGCTCCACTTTGCTATATCTGATACTCTTGATGTTCTTGTCCCTGTCATGAGGATCCGCTTGAAGCCCAAAGCCAAGTGCAACTCTTGGTACGACTCAAACCTTGTCACCCTTAAATGGAAGTGCAGGGTGGCTGAGAGGAAATGGAGTGCTTCCGGTACATCCTCTGACAAACTGGCCTGCTGCCTGCTCCAAAGGCAATACCAGCTCTCCGTCCGCACCAAGAAGAGGGCCACATTCAAGCCTGCATCTCTGCGGCAGCTAACAACTTGGCCGAACCCTTTAAAATCTGAAAGGAGCTGGCCAATCCTGCTGCAGTCTCTACCTCTCCTGTCCCTTCCCAGGCCCTCTGCACGCCCCTAGCTTCTCATTTCATCTCTAAAACTCAGGAAATCCTGTCCTTTCTCTCTTCCTCTCCCCCTCTTCCCTCTACTCCCTGCTCTTCCTCTGGCCCTTCTTCGGCCACCTCTCCTCCCTCCTTCTCTGCCTTTCCCCTGTTCTCCTCAGACAAGGTTTCTAGACTAGTCCGATCTATGGAGGTCTCGTCAGAACAGGTTCACCCCTGTTCCTCCAAAACCATCAAGAAACACATTGACACCCTTGCTCCTGCTAATTTCTGCAACCACTCCTTCGCCACTGGAGTCTTCCCCTCCCCCGTGAAGCACTCCCTTGTGCACCCTCTACTTAAGAAACCCTCTGCCGACCCTTCCTGCCCAGCTACCTATCGTCCAATCTCCATCACTCCTTTCCTGGGCAAACTCCTCGAAAAGCTTGGCATCTCCCATCTTAATCTTCACTCTGAATCTGTTGGTTGTCTCCATGACCATCAGTCTGGCTTCAGAGCTGCCAGAATCATGGAAACTGCTCTTCTGAACATCCACGAAGACCTGCTCTCCAACCTCGATTCCAACACCTCCTGTGTTCTTATCTTACTTGATCTCTCTTCTGCCTTTGACACGGTCAACTATGCCATCCTGCTCAATCGTCTCTGGCCACCTCCGATCAGGTCCTGGCTTGGCTGATCTCCTTACTCTATGATCGACCCTCCCAGGTCCAACAGGGGTCCTTCCTCTCCTTTATCTCTATCTCTACCTGTGGTGTTCCCCAGGGTCTAACCTCTCTCCCCGTTCAACCAATACCTGGCACTTCTTGCCCAACGCATTGCCGCTCTCTGTCCCAACTTTCAGTGCTATGCGGATGACACTCAACTCATTTTCAGGCTCCCTTCTGCCACCTCTTCTCCTTCTCTCATCTCTGACTGTCTGTCCGTCATCCAGGAGTGGTGTGCCGCCAATGATCTCTTCCTGCCGAGACCGAGATTCCCATTGGCACACCTGCTCCCTCCTTTCCTGTCACTCTCTGGCTGGCCTCTCTTGGCCCTCTTCCTGCTCCCACCTGTGAGGCTAAAAACCTTGGGTTCATCTTCGACTCCACACTTTCCTTCTCTCCTCACATCTCTGACATCTCTAAGAAGTCAAACTACCAGCTGCACCTCTTCAGAGGTATTCTTCCCTTCCTCTCCTTCCCCCAGAAGCTCAAGCCCCGCGTCAGCTGAAGCGCTCGCTTCACGTCTTCTCTGCTGACAGCGGGTAACACTACCGACGCTTTCTCCTCACAGAACCTATCAGAAGGAGAGAACTATTAAACATTAGCTTTACAGAAAAAAGACAACAGAATCTCATAGTTTATAGAAAAAACTTACCGAACCGTAGTTTTCTTCGAAGCAGTATCTTCAGTCAGCAATGGACATTTATTTAACGCAGCAGCTACTGTCAGAAGTTCCTCCCACAGCCACAGCATCTCCGACCGCAGTTTTTCTCCGAAACCGCAGCATTTTCGGTCAGAAGTTTCTTCTGCCACCTCTGCATCATCCGAAAGGATATTCCTCAGCTTACCGCAAATCTGCAGATAAAACAGAGGTATTTAATTAACTAAAGAACTGAATAGAAAAATTCAAAAGAAAGTTAAATAAGCTTACGTACCTGGAGTATTTCAAGTTTCTATCAGCACAGTTTGTTCCGCACTTTTCCTGAAGACTGCAGTTATTCCGCTTAGTTGAACTTACGTTATTTAACGTTTCCTCAGCCTAAGTAACTTCGTAGTCTTTCGCAGCCATAAAGTTTTCCGAAATCTGGAATCAGCAAAAGAAAGGTTAATTGTTAGAAAGAGAGATCTCTCCAACGTAGGGATAATTACAAGATATAAAGAATACAGCATTTTTACCAAGATACTTTACCCAAAGACATTTTCTGGAAAAGTATAGGCATTTTCAAGGCTAAAAATTATTGAGTCCTCAGCATTTCAAGACTCCACTGTATTCCATTTCAACACGCCCCCTGTTGAAACCAGGATGGAGAGCTCCACACATAATAAACACAGGTGAGAGGTGAGAATTACCAAAGTATATATATATATATTTGAGGCAGTACCTTCTCAGTAATTAGATGTTATAGCCATTCTATTGTTGTTATCATTTTCACAGAAAAGATATCCAAAAAGTGCCCAAGTACAGGTTCACAGGCTGAGAAGGCATTACGCTCCCGAGGAGTCCAGGTAAGCATTACAGAACGCGAAGCCATATTTAAAAATACTCCTCCTGAGCGTAATGGAGGACACAAGAATTGATAATTTATCCCAGATTTTGGAAGAATTAAGAGCAGAAGTCCATGCAGCTAGGTCTGAAACCAATTCTCTCAGAAGAGAGTTGAGTTGGTAGTTAACAGAGAACGCACTGATAAATTGGGTCACCAATTACTGCAATCCCAAGCTGGACAACCACCACTCCATAGTGGGGGTTCACAGGGTCCCATTTCCGCTCCCAGTCCTCCTTTATAGGTCGTTTTTCCCGGGAACATTCCATTCGCAGCCCCAGAGAGGTTTACGGGGGATCCACAGCACTTTGCAGTCTTTATGAACCAATGTAATTTACACTTCCTGTGTAGACCAGGGGTTTTCCCTTCAGATCAAGCCAAGGTGGCATTTCTGTTATCATATCTGGGGGGACATGCTGCTGACTGGTCTATACCCTTAGTCAATCGAGATGACCCCTTGTTGAGGAATTTCCCAGGTTTTGGCAGGAATTAGAGAAACTCTTTGCCCAGGGACAGGCTTTGGATAATGAGCTGCTCTCTCTACATCAAGGTAACCAGGAATTGTTGGCTTACATAGCTTCCTTTAATCGATTAGTAGCAGAGACTAGTTGGCCTGAGAAGAGAACCACCCTCTTTTATCGAGGATTACAAGGGAAACTCAAAGACATATTAACGCAGTTAGTGAATCCGCCTACAGGTTGTGCTGAATTTATAGACATAACTATACAGTTAGATCACCGACTGCAGAACTGGTGTTCTGATAGAGCCAGATCGGAACATAGGTCTTTCTATGTGTGTTCAAAAGATTGTGGCACTCGTCCAGCGACTGAAAGTCACTCTGAACCAATGCAGTTGGGAGGTGTCCCATTTCTAAGTAAGAAAGAGAAAAAAGAAGACTACAAAATCTATGCCTCTATTGTGGATCAGCAGGTCACCACTTGCGGAATTGTCCAGTGAAACCACCATTGAAACCAGTGGGAGCAGTAGACCAGGCTGATAGAAAGATCAAAGAAAATAAGCAGACAGAAAACTCCAACGCCCGATAAGTGTAGATGTCGACTTGTCGAGCCTAAAGAAGGAAATTAAGATCTCTCATTTTGTTGTTCCAGTTATGCTAAGCAGTGACCTTCAAGCTTCCCAGACATATGGTCTACAAGCATATGTGGACAGTGGTGCGATAGGGAACTACATGGATTATAAGCTAGCAGGCAAGATGGGTATTGGTATGCATCAAAAGGCTGTGGTAGAAAATGTCACAGCAGTAGATGGGACTCAACTGATATCCGGACCAGTGACGAAGTGTACTGAAGTTTGCACCTTGCTTTGCCAGGAGGGACATTGAGAAAAGTTCTTGTTTGACATAATTAGTGCTCCACAATTTAAAGTGATTTTAGGAATCCCATGGTTAGAGAAACATAACCCACAGATTGATTGGCGTGCCAAGACCTTACTATTTACAGAAGATCGCAGACATTCCTGCTATATTCAATACAGAACCTTTGAAAAGGAAGTTCAAGTTATTTCAAGAGAAGAATCCACCTTAGGATTAATAGGAACTCTTCCACCGGAGTACAGGGATTTCTGAGAAGTATTTGAAGAAGAACAGGCGAACGTGTTACCCCCTCATTGGCCATATTATTGTCAAATTGATTTGATCCCTGGTTCGAAGACCCCATGCGGCAGAATGTATGCTTTAACTGAACAAGAAAATATTAATTTGAAGACCTATTTGGCAAGCTATCTTGCTAATGGCTTCATTCGACCCTCTAAGTCCCTGATGGCGTCTCCTTTGTTCTTCGTACCCAAGAAGGAAGGGGACCGTCATACTTGCATAGACTATTGTGCCCTAAACCAGATCACAGTAAAGAACCGGTACCCACTTCCACTCATTTCTGTGCTAATGGATCAAGTTAAGGATGTCAATATTTTCACTAAACTAGATCTTCGAGGAGCCTATCACTTAGTGAGACTAAAGGAAGGAGACTAATGGAAAACTGCCTTGCGCACAAAATACGGTTTACACGAATACCAAGGCATGCCCTTTGGCCTCTGCAACACCGCTGCAGCTTTCCAGAACTTTATGAATGATGTTTTACGTGAATTACTCAATGTTTGTACTGTAGTGTGATATCCTAATTTATTCAAGCTCAGTTCAAGAACACTCACCCATGTAAGAGCAGTGCTTACGAGATTACGGCAACACAAACTATTTGTCAAGCTTGAGAAATGTTCCTTTCATACGACCTCAGTGGAGTTTCTTGGATTCATCCTGTCACCAATGGGAATTCAAATGGACAACAGAAAGGTTGACGCCGTCCAGAATTGGCTTTTTCCCTACGTCACTTAAAGGAGTCCAAAGATTTTTTAGGATTTGCAAACTTCTTCAGACGCTTCGTAGCAGGATTTTCCCAACTAGTCTATCCAATAACTTAGTTATTGCGAAAACACAAGACATTCTCCTGGACCAAGGAAGCTGAAGAGGCTTTTCAGACGTTAAAAGGAAAATGTACCACCGCTCCCATTTTGAGACACCCATAACCTGAGCTACCATTTATCGTATAAACTGATGCCTCCAGTGCTGCAATGGTAGCTGTATTATCCCAGAAAGATACAAAAACCGGACAACTGCATCCAGTGGCCTTTTGGTCAAAGAAAGTTTCAACCGCAGAATTAAACTAGAGAATTACAGATAAGGAATTACTAGCCATAAAGAAAGCTTTTAAAGAATGGAGACACCATCTGTTAGGGCATACTCTCACAGTTTTCACAGACCACCGAAACCTGCAATATTTACGCAACGCAAATGCTCAATCATCTCGACAACTCTGTTGGGCATTGTTCTTCGTAGAATACAATTTCATTATAACTTACCGCTCAGGAGTACATAATGGTAAAGCGGGTGCCTTGTCACGGATAGGAGAGAAAGAAGAAAAACCAAAGTACCTCAGACCCTGTAAATATAATCCCTGAAGAAAACATGCTAGGAGTTACAGGATCTTCGGAAGAAGACTTAAAGGCGCACATTCTCCTCTGAACAACCACTTCTGAGTTAGAGGCCTGGAAATCCAGAGGACCCAAGTTTGACGTTCAAGAAGGATTACCTTATTTCCAGAATTGGCTCTACCTACGAAATCAGGAACTACAACAGAAAGTTATGGCAGATTACCTTGGAGCCGTATTGGAAGGCCACCCTGGAATTGCTAAAACCACGGCCAAAATCCAAAGACACTTCTGGTGGCCAACATGGCGCAAGGACATCATAGATTTCGTTAGAACTTGTTGTATTTGTGCTCAAAACACAAGCTCAAAGCAGAGAACCGCAGGACTACTGCAACCGTTAACTGTCCCACAAGCACCATGGCATACCATCTCTATGACTTTATTACTGAATTGCCCCCTTGCTCGGGCTTTAATACGATCCTTATAGTGGTGGACTTGCTTTCCAAAATGGTGCATTTCATTGCCCTCAAGGGGCTTCCTACTTCATTAGACCTAGCAAAGGTATTCTTGGAACAAATAGTACGTCTCCATTGATTTCCATCTGTAGTGATCTCTGATAGGGGAAGTCAATTTGTCTCCCAATTCTGGAGGAAGTGCTGTGAGTTGGCTAAAGACGAAGTACGTTTATCTACAGGTCACCACCCACAAACTGACGGCCAAACAGAAAGAACCAATCAGACTCTAGAACAATACCTGCGATGTCTTCTCCACCAGATAGATTATTCCTGGGTGGATGTCCTTTGGATTTCTGAGTATGCGTATAACAACAACGAACACACTTCCACAGGTTATACTCCTTTCTACATACTTAATGGTTCACATCCTCTGACCTCTACCTTCGACCCAGTAGAAGCCTTAGAGATGCCTGCAGTACAGAACCTTCACGAGAAGATTACCCACGAACAGAAAGAGGTCCTGAAACATTTGATGACAACAAAGGAAAGCCAAAAGAAATTTGCAGATAACCGTCTAAGCGAATCTCCAGAGTATAAAGTGGGGGACAAGGTTTAGTTGTCTTCTAAACACATTGCACTTAAAGGCCCACGTAAATTTCAGCCTAGATTTCTGGGCCCTTTTCCTGTAGAAACCATGGTCAATCCCATAGCAGTAAGATTGAACCTGCCATCTCACATGCAAATTCATCCTGTATTCCATGTCTAATTGCTAAAACCAGTGAAACCAGGGACCAGACTACAACCATCACCACAACCAATCATCATAGAAGGAGAACCAGAATTCATAGTGAAAGCAATCTCAGATTCCAAGATTGTAAGAAAGAAATTATTCTACCTGGTAGATTGTAAAGGGTTTGGTCCACAGGACAGAACATGGAAACCCAGTTCACACATTCATGCCCCCAAATTACTCCAAAGGAGCCATCACAATCACCCTACTAAGCCAGGACCGGAGGGTCTATCCTTGGGAGGGGTCTTTGGGGGGGGGGGACTGTCATGATCCCAGCCAATGAGCACAGTGTACATTCAGGCATCCCAGATAAGCCAGGAACATTACCTCAGTCAGTGGGTCTAAAGTAGGTGTTAGCCTGGCATACATGGCATTTGCACCACTCCCATCATCAGTTTCCATAGCCTCTCATAGTATTAGCATTGGCCCTATACCCCAAACATGGATTCCACAAGATCCAATTCCTATCTGACAGCGCGTTCCATTGATATTGCAGAGGGAGCTACTTAAGCCCCGCCTCCGCTGAAGCACTCGCTTCGCGTCTTCTCAGCTGACAGCGGGTAACGCTACCGACGCTTTCTCCTCACAGGACCTGTCACAAGGAGAGAAATATTTAACATTAGCTTTACAGAAAAAAGACAACAGAATCTCACAGGTTATAGAAAAAACTTAACAAACCATAGTTTTCTTCGAAGCAGTATCTTCAGTCAGCAGTGGTCGTTTATTCACTGCAGCAGCTCCTGTCAGGGGTTCCTGTCACAGCCACAGCATCTCCGACCGCAGTTTTTCTCCAAAATCGCAGTATCTTCAGTCAGAAGTTTCTTCCGCCGCCTCTGCATCATCCGAAAGGATTTTCCTCAGCTTACAGCAAATCTGCAGATGAAACAGAGGTATTTAATTAACTAAAGAACTGAATAGAAAATACAAAAGAAAGTTAAATAAGCTTACCACCTGAAGTATTGCAAGTTTCTCTCAGCACAGTTTGTTCCGCGCTTTTCCTGAAGACTGCAGTTATTCCGCATAGTTGCACTTACGTTGTTTAACATTTCCTCAGCCTAATTAACTTGGTAGTCTTTCGCAGCCATACACTTTTCCGAATTCTGGAATCTGAAAAAGAAAGGTTAATTGTTAGAAAGAGAGATCTCTCCAACGTAGGGATAATTACAAGATATAAAGAATACAGCGTTTTTACCAAGATAGTTTACCCAAAGACACTTTCTGGAAAAATATAGGCATATTCAAGGCTAAAAATTATTGAGTCCTCAGCATTCCAAGACTCCATTGTATTCCATTTCAACACGCCCCCTGTAGAAACCAGGATGGAGAGCTCCACACATAATAAACACAGGTGAGAGGGGAGAATTACCAAAGTATATATATATATATATATATATATATATATATATATATATATATATATATATATATATATGAACAAGCGGTGAGGTAACCGTAAAACGCGTCCATTGGGGCCATACATTTTTTGGAGCACCACACTTTAGGTGATTTTTACTAATAGTCATGTGTTGTGCGTGGTCTATAAATAAAGAGGACAATTTTTTGAGAAACTACCTAGTTCCTGGTGTTTCTTCACAGAACGGGGGAGTGCCTCTCACTCTGTCTACAAGAAAAAACAGTCTTAAGACATATTTTGTATAGTAGGCAGCACCTTCTCAGTAATTAGATGTTATAGCTATTCTATTTTTGTTGTTATAATTTTTACAGAAAAGATATCCAAAAAGTGCCCAAGTACAGGTTCGCAGGTTGAGAAGGCCTTACGCTCCCGAGGAGTCCAGATAAGCGTTACATTGCCCATTTGCGGGCGCCGCAAAAGAAATTATACTGGCGGCAGCCGTGCCTGTTATACAGGCACGGCTACCGCCGGTATTGTAATGAGGCCCATTGGCTTTGTTGGAGATGAGTATACTAGTGAAATTCCTGACCTCACAGATAGCCCTGAAATGATATGATGAATCCTATGGAGTCATCACAGAATCACAGCCTAAAGTCGCCTCCCATGTGGCCAGGGAAAGGCAGCCGCTACCTGAGCCTAAATCTGATGGTGGCATTAGCTTGGAGGATCATATGGGAGGAGAAGGCCATACCAGGAATGTGATGACTCCATCACAAGCGACACAGTTTTCATCCTCTTTTAATGATGAGGATTCCCTAATGCCTGAAAATGTGGTGGCATGTTGTAATAGTAGGAACTCCCCTCTCAGACTTAAACAAGGTGTCAACTATGAAACCCCTTTTTGTACACATGGAAATGATCTGTATAAGAGTCAGGAAGTTAAGACAACCACTTCAAGCTGTTAGAATTTTATATTGTGTTTGAATTATAAACCCAAGAAAAAACCATTAGGTCCTTTGAAAACCTCTACCTAAAGAACGATATTGTAAATCACTCCAACAGAGTGAATTAAATGTAGTAAAAACCACTAAAAACATTTTGGACTTAAAGTCCCATAATGCTTTTAGCACTGACACGAGGAAGAGGGATCCAGGGTTGTCAAACTATAGTGAGCGGTCTAGTGTTCTTAATGACCCACATCTGAGCGGGACCTTAAAACATTTAAAGGCCCATCAGGTGCAGGTCATTGCAAAGCAGCAGTGGGAGAAGCCAGTCAATGAGAAGCAGCAGGCAGAGTCGAACTGGGAAAAGAAATAGGCCCGGACAGCCAAACAAAAGTGGCCCCACAACAAAGCAAAAAGTGGCCCCATCTGCAAATGTCAGCGACTTACATCTTTTGGCTGCACAGTTTGGGAAGATGGTGGAGGTGTGCCGCTACATACATTTTTGCTTATTGCATATAATGGTCATAAGGAGTGAAAATTGGGAAAAACAAGAGTTAAAATGAATGTATCTGCTTGTATGAAGACTGCTACATGACCTGTAGTAATCCATGCTGATGTTCCGCTCCCTTCTTTTCCACCCTGTGCTTCAAATGGACACATATTGTGATAATAGCAGCGTGATACATTCAGCGAGGTCTGACAATATGCATATTACAACAGGGTTTTTTTATATGCTAATTCTTCAGTTGACATTATGCATACACATGATCATTTTGCCGTCCTAAAAATATTACCAGATACAAAATAGCCCTGTGAACAAAATAGCCCTGTGAACAATTCATGCAAATCAAACCTAGCAACTTCAAAATGAATGCTCATGCAAAGAGGCCAATCTTTTGGTGTTCAAGTGAACACTGAGGCCCTAACTCACAGAAGCGTTTTATAATGACAAACCCCCTTGGAAAACGTTCTGTGAATCAGGGCCTGGGTATTTCTAAAACATATACATAAAAAACAATTACATTGCAAATAAAAAAAATAAAAAAACAGACTGTGCCTGCTGTTGGCAAAACACAATTCATATTAAGTTGACGTTTGGCATGGTATTTTTATGCCACCTTATGGGTGTCCGACTGGATTCATGATATTGCAAAGCAACTCCCGATTAACAAATGTGTTGCATGCAGTTAGTCAGATCTGAAATAATCGCTAGAATTTGCTCCTCAGTCTAGAAATGCCCAAGTACTGAATCAAATAGACTGTTACTGCCTTGTCATGTGCATCAGACTCCACTACTTAGCAACATGTTTAGTGGTCTTGCTTTATCCTACTAGGCACATGTTTCGTGGTATGGCCACACTGACTGTATTTGTATTGTTTGGGCAGCGGATTACCACTTATTTATTGTTTGCTTGTTAGGCGCTTATACAGCAAGTACCTACTGTTTCAAAGTGCCCACGGGGCAAAGGGAGGGAACAAGGGAGTGAAACACATTAAAATAAACAAAAACCATTGCTACCGTACCGCCATACCAGGAGTTCTGCTCGCGGGTGCCCTTGCAGCCACCAGGTCTGACCTGGTGGCTGTACTGGCACCCGCGAGCAGAACATGATGGTAGCACCGCTACCGTTATTAACGGTACCGGTGCTACCACCCTCCCCATGCCCGTTGAGCCCTATGGGGCTGAAATGGGAATGGGGATGTACCGGGCCCGGGAGCCCGCGAAAGGGCAATTACCGGGTCTGGCAGGACCGGAATAGCCCGGTAATTGCCCATTCGCGGGTGCCGGAACCGGTAAGGTTACCGCCAACCCCGTAATGAGGCCCATTGTTTATTATTTTTACAAACGTTTTATTCCACCATAGTATTTGGTAGCAGTTAATTCTAGAGTGCAAGAGTCTGAATGCAGCATATACCTTCCAGAATAAAAGGGCGCACCTTTCTGGTATATTTATGCCACATTCAGACACTTGCACTCTAGGACTAACTGCTACCAAATAACATAAAAAATGTGTAATTAAACCTGTAGTCCTTTTATGCCTGCATATGGATTTTTTCTTTTTTTTTAAATTCTGGGCAATTGTCTGCATAACAGAATGTCCCGTAGATTATAGTCCACGCTGACTCTGGCCCGAAAACCTCCTATCTGATGCAAAATAAGCCTTTTGTTTGGTCACACTTGGTGAGGTTAGTGCATTTAAATGTTGGCTTGTGTACCTGGTGTCATTATCTGCGAAACAATCAGACTCCACATAAAAGCTATTATTTGCATTTCAAAACAGACCATAGGTCTGAGCTACAGAATCTGGACTCTCCACCACACATCAGTGTGTGCAGACTAGAATATAATGCCTTCTCATGCACTAAAACGCATCCATCTGTGCATTAGCAAAGCCCTTAACTGCATAAAGGGTCCGATTCTGAGCTCAATGTAAAATGTGAAAAGTGTCATTCCGTGAGTCAAGGACACTTTTCTTATTTGCTTTATATTCTTTGTCTAAATATAGGCACATAATATGTACATACATGACAACGTGCTCCATTCCACTCGGGAGATGTTAGTACAATCCTGGTTTTAATTTTACATTCTGGGACCTCCCTCGTTTATAATGGGGGCAGATCTAGGACTGCAAGTCCCAGAATGCAACGTTAAAACATGAACTGGACTCGCATTCCCTGCATGAAATAGTGCATGTTGGCAGGTATGTATGGAGCAAATAAGAAAAATATTGTTAAACTACGGAATTACTCTTTTCTTATTTTGCGTGGAGCTCAGCATGAGGCCCTAAGTTTAACACCATGTAAGAACAAAGTTTGGGTAGGAGTAAATCGCCTAGTGTTCCTATCAGGTGAAACCCAAGCCCTGGTCTGCCCGCACAATAATTACTTCTATATGATTTAAAAATAAACGTTTTCACTCAAGATCGTTTTACATTCCTTGTATCAGCCCGCCCAAACTCATCTTGTCACTTGGAAAGGAACACATGAAAATAAACCCACTATTGAGCAGACTTTTGATTTTTTGACATCGCTTTTTTTTTAGCAATTTTTAAATATAGTGCAGGGAGTTGTGGTGGCCCGCCACAGATGGTGTTGGGAGCACCCAACAACGTACAACGTACAAGGACATTGCGCTCATGCAGTGAAACGCTGGCGGGGATCACCCCGGACTGTCCGGATCAGCGGAGCAGTTGGCACCAGGCTGGAGAGCACCCCAGCACCAGCAGCCTCAGCACTTGGGGCACCCAGGATAGGCCGCAAGCACGCGGCACGGACCCCAACAGTAATGACACAGACACGAGTTGCTGCTTCCTGGTGCGTGCCAGCAGAGCCCCTTTTATTAGAGAGGCATCAGGATGATGTCATGACGCTCTCTCGCATTTGAACACTAGACCCACACATAGCAGGAGTGTTCTCAATCACTGGTGTTGAGTTTGAATGCTACGCTGCACTAATGGATTTCATTTTAGTGCCACCACAGTGCTATCTACAACCTCATGGAGCATGTACAATTAATGGAGCATGTACAATTAATGCAGCTTCAAAATACTGGCCCAAATGCTGTAAAATAATACCAGCCCACATTATTGTTTATTCTCGTTCAGGCAAGGGCCAAATGCCTGACCCCCTAATCTGACCCTGGCAGCACAAAGTATCAGACAGGGCCGCCTCTGTGTTGGAAGCGGCTGCCATGCTGAGCAAGTGGCAGCGGTCACGAATCCTGTAATATGAAGAGGCACTGGGTTTAAAACTTGGGCTCTTCCAAACGTCATCATAGCATCAGTTTCCCCGCAGTTCCCCCGTGGGTGACCCGCGAGTGCCAGGCCGCTCTGTTATTTTATACCTGTTTCATCTTTGATATATTTGACACATCTGCGCAAGTACTCGGCCATCGGGAAGTACCTTCTTCCTGATACATCAGTGTGAGGAATTCGACCATCCGCACAGGGAGTGTGCGCTCAACTGGGCTTTTTGATTTAAAAAAAAATGTAAATGAATGATGGGAGATCAACCTCCGAAAAGGAGTGGGGCTAATCCACACATTTTCCAATGCTCGCCACACAGCAAACACATAGTCCAGGGTACTCTGGGAGACACAGCCTACAGGCGCAGTCCTCCCTGTCACATTTATTTGACAGGTGACAGCGAGGCGAGAGGTGCACTAAAACATCCAGAGGAGAAGGGCAACACATGCCTCCTCCCATGGCCAGCCTAATTAAATATCGAAGGCTCAGCCATGTTCTATTGTCTAAGTTTTGTGTGGGGGTGGCGCATACTGATGAGAGTTAATCGAAGCAAGCCTGCAAATAGGCCTGGTCACAAAACTTAAACATTGGGCAGGAAAACTAACACCTCTTGCATATGCAATGTGTCAACTTGAAGCTAGTTCCCACCCTTCTATATGAACGACAGTGAATGGCATGTCTGGGTCCACTATTTACCGTAAGCAACCCCTGCATAGCAGACCCCTTTCAGAAGGATGAAGAATGTGATTTGACGGAGACCGAAGTCTATTCTCACCACAAACTTCAAGGGAGACCTGCGCTTTGATCACGAGCCACAGAGGGCTCAGTTAACCAGGAAGACACTTTGATCTACAACAGACAGGAGGGTGGGTGGGACTTAGTAGTACATGTCAGCACCTCTTCCCTTTCCTGTTGCAAAGCATTCTGGTCCTGACCTCACCCATAACAGAAGATTGTTGCTGGGGACCCCATATTGGAACCTTAAGGTATGCTTAGCCTGCACCGATCACTGGGGCCCATTTGGCTTTAAAAGAGGGCTGAGCCCCTCACTTAGAAGATCATCCGACGACTTTGAAAGGAGTAAAAAGGAGGACTGATTTGGACCCTGGCTGAAGGTACAATCTGCCTCATAGCTTCTGCCAGTTAAGGAAGGCCAGGATTTCCAAGAGGGAAGCAAGATCCCTCCCCTAAACATCTGCTTGGGAACAGAGGGAGATACCGGACTCAGAGGACCCATCCAGCAGCTCCAGGACCAGTACTCAGCCAGCACACAGCGTGCGTTGAAGGTCTGCCAGCAGACTTCCTAGGTGGGAAGTGCCAGAGAGTCTCTGAACAAAGGACAAGGCCGTTGCCTCCAAACACTCCTCAGCTTTGGGCCGTCACCTTGAAAGTATGACACAAGCCCTGCGGAGAAGCTAGGATGAGTGCCACACAAGCATCAACCAGCGTCCACCTTTTAAGGAAAGACATTTTCGAGGCAGTCCAGCCCTCAAACCACGACCGGCGGCACTACTGACTGTTGTCATGGTGCAGTCACTAAAGCCGTCCAAGATGCCGTGAACCAGCACAGAGACGATTCTTGACCCCGAGCCGCCATGTAGGCCAGCCTGCAGTCGTCCGTCCAGCCTTGCTTGCCGAACTGCCTCCCACCTGATACCCGCAACTGTCTCCCATCTTGAACTCTGTCGCAAGAGCTGCAAAGCGTTCTAGAACCGACTTGGTGCTGTCAAGCATCAAGATCATCTCAAGCACCAGATACATTGTGGTTCTGTCCCCCTGGTCTTTCTCTCAAGGCCCCTAGTGACATTTACGACCCCTTGCTCCCTTGGTGCTCAAACCAAATAACCTTGAACAGTTAAGACTGATTGCTTTACCGACTACCCTCCTGTCAGTATCCACAGTGCACCCCTTTCCTTCATGAAACTGTCTGTGGTCTGTGTTACTTTACAGTGTGGGTTGTATTTTGTAGTGTGCTAGAACTGTCTGTTGTTATAATAATAAAGTAGATATTTTCTATACAACCTTGACTGGACATTCCCTTTTATCACTGGGTAGTAATTGTATTTTTGCTGTCTTGCAACTAACCAACAATCCACTACCTTGCGGAGATAAGCCTGCTGTTCCATCCACGTTACCAAAATTGGACAAGGATGTTTATAATTTACTTGTGTTGCAATCTGTTTGGATCCCTTCTGGTGTACTAGAGGTGTAGGGCTGATTGGTGGTTTCAAAACCGATATTCATCCATGGACCACTGGTGCCCGGAAGTTGGTTTGTCACATTCAATACGGGCATTGTGTACCCAAGTTATCCAAGTTCGTGGCAAGTTAAGGAGCACTGCCAAGAGCGAGCGTGTGTGCACTGCGGGTGCTAGGGACGAGAAGTGAGAGCAGGGAAGTTAGAAGTGGCTGACATTTTCAGCGCAGCTTGACATTCCCTGCTATGTTTGCCTGGACTGGATAAACAAGACGGGTTTTCACCTCACGAAGGGACGACAGTGTGGAGTGTTGTCTGATAGGCTGTGGACCAAACTGTGAGGCAGTTGCTGCCGTCTGAGTAGCTGGGAAGCTGAGGGGAGTGTCTTGTCAGGGGTTCTGGCAGTATTTGTGGCATTTTATCTGCTGAAAAAGACTCAATTTCAGCATCCCCTGATTTGTTTTTTTATGAACGATAAGAGGAGTGGAAAAGATTTTGGAACATCAGTACAAGTGGAAAACATGGGGGCAGGGGCCAAGCCGATGACTTCCAACCATAACAGTCACTCGACTCTGGCCGCCTTGAATTATGTCCTCAATTTGATAGTAAATCTTTTTGAATTGCTTAGAGAGGAAGTACGGCGTCAGTCATGTGTATTACTGGACTTACAAATATCTATCCAACCTATGGTAGCAATATGCAGTCCTGACAGTGAGGTAAATAATAAATGGAATTTATCAAATTAGTAACTTAGATGGCAGGCGAGTGGGCTGGTGGATATCCAGGGGAAGATGTCACGGTCGGAAGACAAGAATTCTAAAGACAGAGTAGGAAGTGTTTGTCAGGAGGAGTTTAAGGAATTAGTAAACCCTTTACTTGCACAAAGATAGATATTACAAGGCAGATGGATATATAAACATTTTAACCACAGCAGGTATTTAGTTTTGAAATAGGGGTTCAAATCCCTCCTCAAAGTGTTTCTTCACAACCTGTAACCTTGTTTTGGATTTAAGTATCTGCACCTTCAATGACACTCCTCCATCTTTGTCCTTTATAGACAAATGGGCTAGACTTGGTTCTCTTATATATATAGAGCCGGAGGAATGCCCATGAAGTGCTGAATTGCAGCTTACATTACAGCCCAACCAATGTTCCTCTGAAAGTGTTTCTATTCTGGCAGTCGAGGAACTTTTAGGTACAGAATTAGTTGGTTCAGACAGGGAGGCAGCTCCTCCTCTACAGGAAGGCGCAGGAAAAATACACTTAAAAAACTTAACCCCCACACCCATTGGTGCATAAGAAATCTAAGAATCACGGTGCGAAAAATAAAAACAAAGGGATCATTGAAAAATGTTGTTAATGCACTAGAACAGGGTTTAAGGTCCGAAAAAGGGGTGGCTTCATCTGGTATGCAAGTGAATAAGAATAACACACTGGCCCCTATCTTGCTCAATAATAAAATAAGATAAACTATTGAGGGATAGAGAGGCATGGTCTGGTAGTTCTTTATCTCCAGTTAGTATGGGACCAGGAGGGCAAGAATTAAGTGAAAGGCAGAATGTGGCAATACAAAATCCAGATGAACTAATCTTGTGCTTCCCAAGGACGTCCATAGTGTCTTCCTTGACAGGTACCTAGAGTGAAAGGCTTATTACACCCACACCGGTCAATCTATATGACCTACAATTGGAGGATAGTGTTACTAGCGGGGTGGATAATGAGAAGTTGGGTGAAGATAATGGGGACAAGAGACGAATTAGAGTCCCACTGGGTAAATCTGGTGCATCCATCAAAGAACAACTTACTGACCGGGCGGTGCAACGAGAGAAGATGGTGTTTTATTCATCCTGATCCATAGGACTACTGCCAAAGCCACTTGAGAAAGGCAGGCTGTGTAGAGTGGAGATAAGGTTTTGCGAGAGAATCTTTGTTCGCAATGGAGGATATTTGGTGTTTGAATTGTCAGTCAAATTTTGACTCTATTTCATGATATCCCATTGGAAGTGCTACATTCTTGCAACGTAGCTCATGTAGACTTCCAACACAATAATAGATTGGGCATTGCTGTAATAATGGTACCGTCAAGATTGGTCATGGGATTGATTCCTAACAGCTCCAGATGAATTAAGGCTTTGTGGTTTCGATTCAGATGCCAATGAGACCAGGATCAGTGGGCCTACCACTCTTCATAATGTGCCCATTTCTTGTACAATAAGATCTGAATATCTAAGAATGGTGACCGTACAAAAGAGAGGCTATCAGATGAGTAGGCATGAAGATGTTTGGTCGTGGTTTGCAGGCCTATTGCCTGCCCGAGGGCTAGGCACTGGCTGGAAACAACCAGATTTTTAGCATCTGCAGTTGGAATACTTGTGGTTTTTTTCATTTGTTTGATGAGAAAGGGAGTGGTACATCTTTAATGTTGCGTGCTTATGATGTTATTTGTTTGCAAGACATTTTTCTGCCGCAAGTGGTGGTACTAGACGGTGGTACTAGACGGTTTTAATGTTGCACTACAAAAAGCAAGAAAGGGCTGAGCTGGTAGACCTAAAGCGGGATTACTAACTTTGGTGCGTTCTGTCTGGGATGACACACTACGAGGAATATTGGCTATGGAAGTTGTTATAGGCCCGGTAGAAAATGGCAAGAACCTACTGCTGGTGAATGTTTATTGCAATTATGTTTACATGCACATGGATGGTTTAATGACACACCTGGAGTGCTTACTCTATTCCTGGTATATAGAAAATGTGGGTGAAATTGTAATTTATTTGGGGATGTTA
Source organism: Ambystoma mexicanum (assembly GCF_040938575.1). Classification (NCBI taxonomy): domain Eukaryota; kingdom Metazoa; phylum Chordata; class Amphibia; order Caudata; family Ambystomatidae; genus Ambystoma; species Ambystoma mexicanum. Next base: position 1,349,810,099 of record NC_090935.1, on the reverse strand, counting down.
ACGCAGATTGTAAGGGCCAATTGAACTCTGGGTCTGCATCATGTATTCAGCAATCAATGTGTAGAAAGATGCAATCCAAGCAGGGTCACAAATGGGTGATATTCTTTGAAGAATGGAACATGTCTATGATTTATTTTAAAAATATAGACCAGGAAAAGAACTGCTATACATGGGATAATGGAAGTTTTCGGTCCTGCATTGACCTTATAGTCACTACAGTGGTCTTGGCTTTGAGCATGAGTGACCTTGAAATTGAAGAAGCTTTTCCAAGTGACCATCAATAGCTTTGTGCTACATTCAACAGAGATTATCTGAAAAAAGATGTTAATAATGTGGTGCACATTTTGATATCTAGAGGGAAAAATAGTTTGAGGTGGTATTCGAAAGAACATAAGTGATTTTAATGGGCTGATACGTAATTCGCTTTTGAGGATGAGCAAAGGTTTTCAGCCAGACTATTGTAAGTCATGGAGTTTCCCGCTCTTTGTTAGGGCCCGCTTGAATCATATTAATAATAAAAAGAACAGAGCTCCAATCAGGAAGTATGTCTTTATTAAAGACATTTCTGAGATGAAAAGAGTTTTGAGGAAATAGCTCAGATGGGCCAAAACAAGGATTAGGGATAAAAAGATTATTTATTTATTTATTTGGATTTATAAAGCACTGAGCGGCCCCGAGGCATCGTAGCGCTGTTACAGAATATTCACTTAGCGCAGGTTATCAAATTGGTTACAGAAGCAGATATAGACATATAGATTCAGCTAGAAGTGATAATAAAGGCTAAACAAAGATATAAAAATCAAGTGACATCTGTGCGTTTTATCAGATACCAGGAGGATGGGGAAAAAATGCTTGCTTGTAGAATCCAAAAAATGACCTAAATTATTGGAAACTGGTTAATAATCAGGATAGTTTCCAATCAATGGCCCAGATTAATCCAATTGAAGAGCACATTTGGGTGGATCATTTTACCAAACTGTATGGAGGTCAATATGAGGGTAAATGGCTTGATTGGGTGGATTCTTGAACAAAATGGGATCTAACTTTTACTCAAGAGTGTATTGTGAATTATCTAAAGAAGACTAATAACTCAAGAGCACTGGGTCCTAATAGTCTTTGTAATATGGTTTTGAAAGTGGACCTGAATCTGTGAGGCGATATGTTGTTTGATCTATTTCAAGAAGTGGTTAGGTTGGAACAAACGCCCCAGAGCTGGAAACAGTCTAATGTGGTAACGATCTTCAAAAGAGGCAATAGAAATGACCCACTTAACAATCGCCCGTTAGTTCTTCATGATGTCGACTTGAAAATCTTCAGTTCATTAATTTTGAGAGAACTTAATACTTAGACGGAGGATAAGGAGATTTTGAGTCTGAATCAAGGGTTTTTCCGGCTGAGGTCAGCACTATTGGAGCTGGGTATTTGATTGATGAGATACAGATGGTAGCCGGGAAGCAGAAGTAATTAACAACATGTGCAGCGATGATTGATTTTTCCCTTGTATTGAACTGTGTCAACAGGGGTCTATTATGGACCAAATTGAAGAACTGTGGAATCCTTAAGGGCTTGATGAAAATAATGATTCATCTCCATACAGATACAACCACCAGAGTTCGACTCAATTTGGAGGGTTTTTTTTGTGGCAGATCCCCACCACCCATGGACTCCAACATGGGTGTATTTTGACTCCCACTTTATTTATTTTGTACTTGGCTGATTTGGGGACCAAAGTGTCATTGCCCCTGTGATGAATGGGAGGAAAGTTCCCTGGATTTCTTATGCAGATGAGATTGTATTGATGGATGAAACTAAAATAGTATTGATGGATGTTAAATGTTTTGGAGACCTACTGCAGCGAGAATGACCTTAAGACTAAAAATAACTAACATCATTAATGTTTCAAAAGGTTAGGGTAAACAATTAGGATGGTGGATACATAACCATAAACTTGAAGTGGTTCCATATTTCGTTTACTTGGGTTTTTAGGAAAGGCAACCAAATTGGCAACACAAGTGAAACATTTCCATTATAAATTTGGAAAATGTTCAGTTCTTCTTGTTCAAAGGTTTTACGAAGCAAAAGTGGTGCCATCCATGATTTACAGAGTGGAGGTTCATCGTTTGTTAAGAAATTATGATTTTACTATACAAGAAGGTTTAATCTGTAGGTCAGTGCTCCCTGTGCCCCCTTCGGTCCTGTTGGTGGGGATGAGATTCGAGTTAGGACTTGTTTCACTTAATGCACAGGTCTCGTGGAAAAAAATATTAGTATGCCATCATTTTCTCCACAACGCACACTACACACAGCAGTGAATGTGGAAGGTTTGGAATTACCTGACTGACATTATATAGACTGTAAATCAGGACTGCACAAACTAGGACTAAATATAGAAGAAGTTGTAAATAACCCATATGCATATAAGAAACAGCTCTGGAGAGCTGATTGGTGTGCCACACAGGATCGCATATTAAGTTATACAAATATAGCTAATCTGCTCATGATACATAAAACGTTACATACATGTGCTCCACATTTATTTAAATCTCCCTCAAACAACTTTTTAAATGTATTGTTGAGTTTTAGCTTAAACCTTTTATTAACTAAGGATATTTTTCTACAGCGGAATATGAATTTGGTCAAGGGTGACATATGTAGATATTGTGGTGAAGGGGTGGAATCTCTAAACATTTGATGATGTTGTGTCATGCCCTTTCGCCCTCAAAGAGTTCTATGTTTTCAAAATTGCTGGTTAAAGTTTAGGATTTTATCAGCAGAGGATATGTGAGTATATGTGCAAAATCTACCAATTTGGAATTGGCGTAAAAGTTTGTACCACTCTCTAATGAGGTTGAACGTAACTCACTACAAAGAGCATTGAAATGAAGGTGGAATATATGTGAGTCATGAGTATAAGCTAAGTTTATTTAATGCATTTTAATGTAACCAAATTGATAAATGTGATGGATTTATGTTTTCTATTGATGTCTTATGCAAGATTTTAAGTATTAAATACATTTTTTAAAGTATATGAGAATATATGTGAAGTCCTAGCAGAAGAGAGATACCAGGCATTTCAAAATATAAGTATTTGAGAATAGGTGTGAAGCCCTGGCAGGAGAGTATACCAGCCATTTCAAGGCACAAGTATGTAAGAAGAAGTGTAAAGCCCTGGCAGGAGAGTATATCAGGCACTGCAAATCATAAGTGTTTGAAACGTTGAAAACAGGTGAATGAGAACAAGTGGTTTACATGCTAACAAGGCCCTGGCAGGAAAGTATACCAATTGCAAGCAAGAGGTGTTTGTGTAAACGGTAAGCCCTGGCAAGTGGCATTTCGAGGCAAGGTCAAAGTGGGCAATGGTATATGAGAGAATCCCGACAGAAAGATATCAAGAGATAACCAAGGAGTGTGAATAAAACATATCCTGGAGTAAGAGGAAGTCTGGCAGTAGAGTACAACAGGCAGTACTTTGTATATTCCTTCTATTGGTATAAAGGAACTCACAGAACTGCTATTAAGTGAAGCAAAATCCAGGGGAAGAGGGTCACCCTCTAGAGCTGTGAGTTATATTTACTTGGAACATTTGTGTTGGAGTTAGCATTTCTTGTTTTGAACATGTATATACCTTTCAAAGCGAAAGACTTTAGAGTTTATTTTAGGATGTGAGGGTCAGAATCAAACTATGGATACAGGACTTATTGTTTTGGACATTCTGACAAAGGACCGACCCATTCATTTTGATTTTATAGGGAAAGTACCTCTTAAAGCAGGGACAGAGAGGTGTTTTTCAAAACCCATTTTGTTGAATCAAAGTCTATAGCCAAAAATATGAATCCACTGTGTCCGAGTTTCATTTCTGACCCCTGATACCCGCCTAGTCTCCATCTTAAAAGACACACAGACTCAAAAGGCTGCGCCGTCCTAATAATACTCAACCTCTCAGCAGCATTGAACACCACTGACCACTCCAGCCTCACAAAGGCACTACATACACTTGGCATCAGGGAAAGAGCTCTGAATTAGATTTCTCTCCAACTGATCTAAAATAGTACACATGCCTCCACCCCTCTCTGTCTCCCACAGAGTCCTGCAAGTTGCCTCTCTCTCCCCTTCAACCACTACTTGAGCCTGCTACCCACCTTTGTTCAATCCCACGGTTTATCGAGCTACAATACACAGACGACACCCAAATCATCTTCAGAATTCCAAATAGCCAGCCATCTACCTCTCCCGATCTTGCAACCTGCCTATCAGCAATTGAACAATGGATGGCAGCCAATCACCTCCAACTCATGTTGTGTGGGAAGATAGCCCTTTTCCCTCAACCCACTCCCTTGGCCGCTCTCCGTAGGTTCGCCTCCCACACAGGTAACAGTCTCAGGTGCATCATGGACACAGACTTGACCTTGCCACATCAACTCTGTGGTAAAATGCTGTTACCTACACATATGCATCCTTCACTGCTTTTTTTTTTTCCTGACCTTCCCACACAGAGTCACTGGGATCTTTGCTATCATCCTTTCCTGTCTAGACTATGCTAACGCCCTATACCTAGGGGGCCCTGCATTGCAGCTATGATAATGAGTACCAAACACTGCTGCCAAGCTCCTCCTAAACTTAGGCCCAGAGAATGCATCTCCCCCGCCCTGCGTGTTCTTCACTAGCTTCCAATGAGGCAGCGATCCCCCTTCAAGGTGATCTGCATCTCCCACTGTGCCTTTGACAACAAAGGACTATAATACCTGCAGCATAAATGTTCCCACTACAGTCCTAACAGAAACTATAGATCAGGCGCAGCACTTCTACCCATCATCCCAGTGAATAAATCAACCCATATGGGTAGTTCCTCCTTCTCAATACAAGCACCCACTACCTGGAACTCCCTACCATTAACCATCCATTACATAGAGGTCCACCTTGCCTTAAGGAAGGCACTCAAAACCTGACTCTCCCCCATGCACCCTCAAACAATTAGTCCAGATCTCATCCCCAACTCGACTCCTTACCCCCACCGAGTGTCCTGAGCGCCAACTCGACTCCTTACCCCTGCCCAACCTCCCACGCCGTGAATCAGACGCATAAGGGGAGTCAGTCAGGTGGAATATAACACTCCTACCCATGCCTCTACTTTACTCGCTGCATGACTAAAAATAAAATGCTTCAGGCCTACTTCACCGTACCCTTGTGCACTGCATCCCATAGAATACAGCTGAGTACAACAAAAATATTTGGTCCAGCTGCTCACATAGCTGCACATCCCCAGCCTTTAAGAGATGCTCCAGACCTACATCAACCTCGACCCTAGAATACAGCAGAGTCCCGCCGTAACATTCGGTCCAGCTGTTCGCATAGCTTTTGATGCTTTAACACTTTGACACTTCTGACACAGCACTCATCTGACACAGCAATATGGGCTGCTGTTAGAGAACTAGCCACTCTCTACCTATCTTCGATTTAGCTATAAATGCACACACACATTTTACCACTCATTACATTACAGCTCAACAGAGACGATCGTCTTCCAAAGGGCGTTCATCCACCACAGCGCTTCGAGGCCATACCAATGGCAGTAGGCACTATACAAATATCACTTTACTTAACATAAGATAACATAGATATGATTCCCATGTAGGCAGACAATATACTCAGGACAGGGAGTTCCTTACAGGAATGTGAGACCTTGTCTCCAAGAGGGAGTCACTCCCAGCGAGGTTCCACATTCCCAGACCACTAGGGAGGGTCTCACTTAAGGGGGGGGTTACCTCAAACAGGGTGGCTCCCTTCTTGGAAAAAGGGACAAATAGTCCAGATTCGTCACAGCTGATATTTCATTTCACAAGAACAAGTACAGTATATTTCTCCATAACATTCCAAAAATGAACCGAGCCATCACCATTTCACATTTTATGAACAATCAGCATAGTGTCATCACAGCGTGCATTGATGAACAAACTGGCCAGACCAGGGAATCAGGTTGACAAAGGGTTTTATTACGAAATGTGTACCAGATTGATGAAATGAACACATAAGGCCTCATTATGACCCAGGCGGTAGGGGGTTAACGGCGCCGGTAGAGCTGCCGACGCGTTAACCCTCTACAACCTCATTACGAGGTCTGCTCGCGGGTCCCGCTAAGGACGTCTGGTAAAACCAGGCGTCCTTAGCGGGTCCCGCGAGCAGACCAGGATGCTAACAACGGGCCCGTCATTAACGGGCCCGTTGTTAGCATCCTCCCCATTCCCATTGAGCCCTATGGGGGCTCAAATGGGAATGGGGATGTACCGGGTCCGGTTTCCTTGAATGGGGAAATACTGTGCCCTCCAAGGTCGGAATGGCCCGGTATTTCCCCATTCAAGGAACCCAGACCCGGTACCCGGTATGGGGGTAGCCATGCAGCTAAAAGCGCCATGGCTACCTCCATACTTGTAATGAGGCCCATAGTGTCTATTTGTATATGAACAAATTTGACATTTTGACTGAGTTATCTCAGATACTTTTGGTGTTCGGGGGACAGGAATGTCCATTATTTTTGACACTATCTGTTTCTTGTTGCATAGCAGCAGCTCAGAGTGCCAGAACTGCATTTTCTCCACCGCACTCAAAACCTTCTTAACCCAATTAACAACACGCTTCCAATGTCTTTACTAAAAATTCCATAATAGTGGTGCGCATCACTAGATGTTTATTGTTATTTAAACTAAAAAGCTGTCAGGATGGTTTGTCTCCTAGCTGGGGTAGTGCTCTGGGAAAACGTATCCAAAGCAAGTGTTTCTGTGAAAGCAAAGTATTCGGACAAAAGTTCTGGCAGTGTTCTGTATGTCTCAAAGCAAATCTACTCAATATCCTATTTCGCATAGTTCTCTAACTCTTGCATTCTCAGTCTGAGATTTAATGCTTTCCATGCCCTGTTTCCCACCATGCTCAGGGTCTTTTCTCCTTAACTCTCAGTTCCAGGTGTTAGCTCTGTACTTGGAGCCTGTCGGTGGACTCCGCAAGCAGGTCCGTGAGTGATGGGACCACCAAGTATTGGAGAATGAGGATGGCAAAAGGCTACGTTACCTTTGGCACAGGGTTCTCTTTAGGCCCCCTCACTGCCTCCCGGTCTACCAGGATTCTGCTACTCCCAACACCTACTCCTATCTCTCTCTCCTCCCCGTCTCATCTCAAGTGTCACGCCCACAAATCCTTACCCTATCCTATCTGTCTTCTTGGATGTACCCTCTTTTGTCTCAGGCACCAACTCTCTTTCAACAAAGTTCAGCTTCCAGTTTTGCTCCAATGCACCCTGCCCTAATCATTTAACTGTGCTCCCCTTCATTTCCTCAGTTTCTCCTAATACCGCCTCCTTCACTTCCTGGACGATACCCAAAGTTACCCCTTCACTTCTGTCACTTCCTTTTCTGCCTTCTCAAGATTTCTCCTCTCCTTCACTGTCTTCAATATTTCCTCTGGCCATTCTGTTTCGCTTTCTTCTATCTCCTGTCCATTCAGAATCCATCCCTCATTAACAGGTTCTTGCAATAGCTGTCTATTTTACTCACCTTCTTAACCCCTTTGGACCCCTGTCTCACACTATGTGCTATTCCAAATCACTTCCAACTCTCCACACCTTTGTTCAACTTTTTCACCCCTTTGTGCCCCTCTTTCACAACACTTAAAATAGAGATCATTGCACACACAGAACAACTTGCTATTAATGACTGCCCATGCAAAGAAGTTATTGATCTCTTAGTTGGTCCAAAGCATCCAGCCCTGGGTGGCAATCTCAAAACCTGCTATCTGGAATGGCCTGTAGAAGAGAAAAAATGCTTTGATGGTGCATGTTGTGAAGCTAAAAAGCCCTGGTAACCAACATCAAGCTGACCCAGGAGGTAGACATGGGCCACTTACAGAAACTAAGAAATAACTATACATCCATTCTGAAGAACAAGGAAAAAACATTTCCTGGAAAACAAATGGGGAGAAATGCTGCATGCTATTAAATAAGGGGAGTCTGCGGGTTTTCTGGAAAGCAGTCACAGACGAAGATCTAAATGGCGACACTGCAATACACGACTGTATAACTCAGGACGCTTGGCAGTGACACCGTAAGGCCGGGATATCTACTGCCCCACTTATAAAGTGGTAGATGGGGGCCGGATTCAGTGGTTACATGTGATGTTCCCGAAATGTGTTTTACTGAACACTGTTTTACCGAGCTGATTTTACTGTCACATTTGTCTGTATTTTGTTTCTTTGTTGTTGGGGAGCCCCCTGCAAACACCTTTTTTTTCTAGTTGTAACTCCCCCTAACTAACTCTCTGCCCCTTTAACCTCTTTACCCCACCCCCATCTATTTTTTTAAATACCTAAAACATTTTTCAGTAAAATCACCTCCGTAAAACAGCTTTCGGTAAAGACATTTCAATAACATCATTGGATACCAATTCAGCATCTTCCGCTTTCCCTAAAAGATGTCGAGGATGCCATTAGGTCCCAGATGGGTAGGAAAGCGGCAGGTTTAGACCAAATCCCGGTAGATTTATTTAAAGGGAAACTAAGAATATGGGGGATCATTTTATTGAGGGTCGTCAATTCCCTCCTCAAAACAAACAAAGTCCCCAGATCCTGGCAGCGGGAAGAAATAGTGCCTATATACAAAAGGGGGAGGGACAAGACTGAAAACTATCACCCAATATCCCTCCATGATAGCTGTGGGAAGGTCAACGTGAAGGCACTTCTTTAACACATACAGGCTCGGGTAGACTCTGAGGGTTTACTAAGTCAAATGCAGGTGGGATACCAAATTGGAATGTGCACGATGGACCAGGGATTTCGCCTGCATCTGATTGAACAGAAGAATACAGTATTGTTGAAGACAACGTTATACATAGCCGTTGTTGACTTAAAAGACTGCCTTTGATAGCATCCCTAGAAAGGCAGCTATGGCAGGTGATGGTAGCTAGGAATATTCCTGCTAACCTCCTGGAACCGCTCCAACATTTATATAGCAATAGCACAGCGGTACTGGACTCTAGCTGGCGATGTAACTGAACCACTGGATGTAGCTAGAGTGATCAGACGGGGCTGTGTTCTGGCCCCTCTACTTTTCTGCATCTACACCAACTGCGTTTTTGAGGAACTTGTTGCATCTGCTCATGACATACCTTGCCCCGGGGACGATAGGATCCCGGTGCTGTTCTATGCAGGTGATGCTGTACTACTGTCAACAGCCCCTGCAGGGTCATGTGCATCTCTACAGTGCTTCAAAAATAAATGTGGTGAGCTGGGTCTAGAAATTAACATCACCAAAACTGAGGTTATGGTATTTTGCCAGCCAAAGGGCAAAAAGTTAGCTCTTTATGTTAAAGTCAGTGGCGAGAAACTGGAACAAGTCCCTTTGTACGATTACCTCGGGATCCGGTTCTCAGGCAACACCAGCTTGGCTCCAAAAGTGTTTAAGGTAGTCATTAGCTTGGAGAAATATAGTTGTTCCCTTAGAAAAAGGTTTTTTGAGCACAGGGGTGGTCCACTAAGACCAGCACTTGAAGTCTATAGAGCTCAGGCCAAGGCATGATCTGAGATGACATGAAACCACTGCGTACTGCTGAAAATACGTTTTTGAAGTTTAAATGGCTGCTCCCGCAAAGTGCCCCCAATGTGCTTGTGTGCTCCGAATCCAATATGATCACAATTGATGAAGAGGCGGGGTTCAGACCTGTCTTCTATTGGATGCAGATTTGGGCTGCCTCACAGCTCTTCAAATACCATGATGCCATGAGCCATGCAATGACATTAAATGGGGGCCATCACATCCCCTGGCTGTCAAACAGTGTATGATTGCTTTGGGCATGAGACAATACTGGGATGACCCACAGGGAATCCCAAGGGAGGTCAAGAACAGAGTAGAATTGGCTGTTAACCATCGAAATCGAGCTGATCTTCAAAACCTGCGACAGCCTCTATCTCTAGGCCTGAATACATGGCACAAAAGAAAGACCATGGTTATGAGGGTTACCTTGATATCTTGACCACCCCTTATGTGTGGGCACTATTTATAGAGTTCCACCTGGGTTGCCTAAAAGTGCAGAAATTCCGCCATGCACTTTATGTTTTTATGTGATGGTTTGAGACGCCTGAGGATCATGTATCTTAAGCCACTGTTTTTACTATATGGGATGTGCATACGTAATGAGGCCATGACCTTTTGTAAATCAACACATAATTGGGAAGGGGTTTGTTTCGTCTCAAAATACAACCACAGGACCTGGCTAAGGAGGCTCCACCTGGCCAAATTCTAAATAGCCATTTTGCTCACACAGGCAACCCTCGCTGCTGTTGATATACATCTTAAATGATATCTGCTCTGGAAACTGCAATCTTATGTATGATATGGAATTCACATAATGGATGATTGTGAACATTTGCTAACCTAGGAGTAATTTGGGTGTTTTTTATCAGTTTTATTGTATATCCATTGGGTATGCCCTAGGAGATATTGTGTATTTTTATTTTAAATATGATCATTTTATTTTGTTTTGGACATTTTAGGATGTGATTGTTATATTGTATTGCACTTTTTGTAGATTGTATGCTACCTTATGACTTTAAGTTGAATAAAGGAATAAACAACAACTTAAGATACACAAAGTCTCTTCCAACTCTCTCAACTTCTTCACTCCTTTGGACCCCTTCTTGACCATTTGGAAACTTCTGTTATTACCATTATGGTTGCCTTAATGCACTCCTTACTCTCCCTCTATCGCCATCACTTTGGGGTCCTTCTTCTCCCTTTGGACACTTTCCTCATATTCACTACTGTTTTCAACTGATCACCTATCTCTGCAATGGTCTGCACATTACTTTCCCCAGCACCCTGGGTCCTCTTTCTCCAAGCATACCTTTTGTCTGCCTCCTAGATCTTCCCTGTAGCCTCATGCAACCTCTTTACCCCAGCCATCTTTGTCTCTCCTCCAGTCTCTTGTCTTCTGTCCCCCCAAGGCTTTAGGTGCTCTGTTCCAGTCTCCTGTATAAAGCTCCTCCTTCTTCTTCTCCAATGTCTTCTCTTCCTCTCAGCAGCCAGCACTTAATGAGCTCTCACTGCACCCCACACTAGGGATGTAACGGTATACCTTTAGAGATACCGTGAACAGCTTAATTGAACAATAATAACCGTCATGTTGTTTATACCATTTATACCGTTAAGTGTGCTTTTCAATCTGATGAAGGCTACAGTAAGCAAGTGCTGCACAGTCTTGGTCTTGCACTGTTGGATGTGCCGTCTGCCCAGGGGGCCTTGTTTGGCAGACATTAGCATAGGGAAAGTGAGGCCACATTAGTAAATGCAGCTTTGCTGCTGTGACCACTCTTTCTCTGTGATCAGTAGAGTCGGGTCCAAGATCAGCGGACTTTGCTCAAATTGTGTTGAAAGCTGCCTAGTGCCTGAACCTTTGTGTTCCCCATGTAAAGCTGGTAACGATGAGCTGACTGACTGGCTCTATAAGCATACCAGAGACTCCAGTTCATAGACTCTGCCAGACCTGGAGTTCATGGGCAAACTAGAACAAAGTTATTCTGTTTCCGGCATTATCTATTTGAAAGGAAGCATACAGATTTTAAATGTTTTCAGTCATGCTGCTCCGCTCTACAGTTCCGATCTTCTATAGTGATTGTCCCGATTTTTAATTTGCAATTTGCAAGACCACATTGCACATTGGCACTAGAGTTATTGCTTAGCTTGATCCTTCACCTACCTGCCTTCTGCATGTGGCACTGGACTCAAGCAGACAAGACAAATTCTACATTCAATTTGAAGTATCCAGAGCAATGGGGGTGAAGTATTTCTTAGGTCTATTCTCAATTGGTGACACCACCCATGAAAGCGTTCCTCCCTCTGAACTAGCATCACAAGGGTCCTAATGCACTCAGACCTGGGGAAAACGGTAATGATGGGCTGTGGTGAGGTGGTGGTCTAGGCCATATTTGTGCCGATATGTATTTCAACTGTCATTTTCAAAGTTTTTTTTTGCCACTATCTTTAAGAAGGTAAATGAACATGTATTGCAAGAATCAAGAAAGAAATCAACAGCGCTCACTGAACGCTGTCCCTTTAGGATTACATGGTCAGTGGTCACTCCGACATCAGAACTTCATAATCCGCCACGCAGATGATAAACAAGCTATAGTGATTGGATTACTATGCAACCTTTCTGTGTGTCTGTGTTGGCTATGACATTTTGACAAAAGAAACACAATGACATGGCCTTCCAGACCGCACATGAGTGACTTTTCTCCCTTTAATGGGATAAAGAGTTGCAAAACAAACTTTTTGTTGCAGCGAGAGGTCATGATGCCCATGCCATGTGGTTCCAAAAAAATGCAAGTCGAGGCCAATTTTCAAAGCGATGACTTGTGACTGAGTGGCACGCTCATTGCTCAAAATGTGCATTTTAACACTTCCACTAGTGACTCTTTCATTGAAGGCGATCAACGAGTGAGCGCCATGAAAGACCAATTCTGCAGACGCCTTAGATTCCTGGAGGATCAGCTAAATTGCAGAGACAAGTTTCAAAATGCTACCTTGCTATAGCTGGAAAATCCTGCCTGTGTATTCGTAAGTTAACTAAAAGACATTGATTTAATGGTAAGTTAAAGAACTTCAAATTCAAAAAGGCAATGCACAAGTAGTTTCAGTTGGAGCAGTTTGTAATGCCATTCCATAAACCACACGTGCCTGACACATAATCACTATGTTAGCAATAGGAAGAATAAATACAGTGCCAAGAGGGAAAAGGATTTACTTTGGGTTGGCGGCTTTGGGGTTTATATATTTATAATTGATAATGTTTTCTAAACATATGACAATGGGGATTTCCAGGGTTCTATAATTGAATTTACATATAATAAGTCACACTGCGAAATTCACTAATCTCTGCGGGTATTCACTGCTGCCATATCAAAGGGTAACATGTCTGTGATTACTGAACACCTTTTGACCCGCAAGTAAACTAAAGGCTGTAATGTAAAGAGAGAGAAAGAGAGTGTGTGTGCGTGTATGCGCACACGCGCATCCTACCATCAGCCTCCATTGATCTGTGGCATGCAGATTATCAAGATGGCAACATGTTCGTCTTCACCAGTAGCCAGTGGTGGAGCTAAAAGCCTAAATGACCACTTAAGAAAAGCCATTAAGTTTGCTTTGCCAGTCGCAGCAGGCCCCCCCATTCCCCTCCTCCTCTCCACACGTGTGTTTATGTTGTTTGGTGGAAGCAAGGGGTGGCATTTCAGTGGAAAGTATGTTGAAAAGCCCAATTCTGGCCCTGGGTGCCTGGTTTTGTTTGTGATGATAAATCTGACAATTTATTAAGGAAATAGGTGTTAAGATTAGTTAACTCCACCTGCTATACCGCGATAACCATGATATACCGTCACTTGGCAATAAGGTTATCGTACCGCCATAAAACTAATACCGTGACACCCCTACCCCACACTAATGGAGACCTTGAACGTTTAGAGAGCTTTGGCCGCTCCTGATTGCTTCCCTCTGTTGAAATGGAAATCAGGTGTGGTAGTTTCATATGGGGAACTTGGGAATTGTAGTTCTCTGTTCCTAGATGGATCTGTGCTGCAGGTTTGAGAACGAAATCTGCCATATTGCAATTCCCTCCTTTCTTTTGTCCTTTAAGATGCAAGCTGACGGTCTCAGGGGTATCTTAGTCTAGCTTAGGCCCCCTCTTTTCTAAATGGATTTCAGAGCATCTGCAGCACTTGTGTAAGGGGAGCGGACTGTACCAGCCCTGCCAGCTCTGTGGGAATGCCACTCCTCAAAATTCTTAAAGGGCTGGAGAAGCTACCATCATCCAATGAAGAGGTTCCCCTACTTCAACTGCACTATCCACCAATGTAGTCAGCCATGAGTCTTCGTCACAAGAGGCATGTGTATCTTAGATCTCGTCTTGCCATGTCTGACCTACTTCATTAATCAGAGTAACATTGAAACATGCCTGACTATGTTGTAGCAATATTGGCTCTAGATCCAATCAATACCTCTTGTTATTTTGGTAATATTCACATTAATATCACACTCCTTCCCCCCTACTGTGATGATGTGTGTTGTTTTGCTTTAGTTTGCATGGATGAATGAATTTCTGAAACTTTCCTGGCCACAATTCTATGAGCGAGGAGTGGTTCCAAACATGCCTAACACACTTAAAAAAGATAGCACTGGCTACAGTTATAACCTCAATCTAAGCAGAGGGAACACAAATTAAATTTAAACAAGTAGAACCTTGATGGGTTCTCTCATTAAGGGTTCTGCAAACTTCTGCTTTTCTAGATGTTTTGGACTAGGACTCCCATGATCCTTCACTGCTGACTATACTTGCTGGCGCTGATGGGGATTTGTGTCCAAAAGGGCTGGAGAGCCAATGTTGTAGATCACAGCAGGATTGTTAAAGACACAGGCTGACAATACATTTACTTACTACCCTTTATCTGAGCTATATGAACACAAGCCACAAGTGGAAGTGCATAAGCATAGCCAAGAGCAATAGCTAGCATTAGCACTCAGGTGGGGGGGAGGAGGGTGTTGTGGCCTCCTAGCCAATAAGAAAGCTCAGAAGCAGGAGGCCACCATCTTCCTGGCCAGGACAGCAGGTAAGTGCGTGCCAGACTCCCCTTCCACTCTTACCCCCACATCGAACGCTAATTTCCACATTTTTCACCCACCCCCACACCGCTTCCACTTACCTGGCACTCCCTTGTCTCTGCCAGTAGCTGGAACACTCAGCATTCCCAGTGCATTTCTACCCCGGCAATGGCCACCACAGAAAGGGAGAAGGCACTACGCGTAGTTCCCTTCTCCCTAGTCCATGGTGGTCATGTTGCTTTGTAGTTTGTTTTTCAAACTGAGAAACGGCAATCACGCTGTATGTCAACCTGACAAAAATAACTATTAGCATCCCCGTAAAACATGCCACGAAGCTAATAGCAATAAACTCTTACGCGTTGGGGGACCTTACCCGGACTGGTAATGCCTGGTCTCTGTTAAAGCCCTCGCTTCGCTCTGGCTTGTAGCTAGAGCGGGCATTACCAGGCTTGGTAAAGACCCCACCGGTGGGGGTTTACTGCTTAATTATTGACTGGCTCAACAGTAAATAATCCAACCAGCATATTAATTGGACAGCACTATTGCCCTCTACCTCTTGGACCTTTCCTAACTCCTCTCTCATCAGCAATTCCTTCTCTGCACAATGACGGTTCTTTGAATTAATTCTGCACTGCGCGATTCCAAGCATACCTATACCCTCAGTTAAGGACTACATCAGGAGAAACTTGATTTGCTGTCTGGATCACAACTTGAGATTCTAAACATCAGTATGTCAGAGATCAAAAGAATGTGCCATGCAGATAAGGATAATAGTGGCTTGAACTCTGGAACTGAGCAACAGGAGGGCAAAAAATTGGAACCATCTGAAAATTGTTCAATATCAAATAATGTCTATTCTGATAATAGGTATTTGGCATTCACTCAGACAATTATGACAACATGGCTTAGTTTTCTAATGCCTAGATATAGATACTTGGGGCATTCATGATCTGCATTTGAGAAAGTGGGAATACATATGAGACCTACTTTGGGATGCCTCAAGAGCAGTTTAGCAGCTTCTTCAAAATACTCCAGATCCATCTCAGCCAGAAAGCTTGGTAGGTCCTCGTATGCAAAGAAGGCCAGGCTGAGAGCAGCAAAACCACGGCTGGCCAGGAGTGCACCGCGCATCTCAGTGAGACCTTCCACAAGCCCATTCATATTGATGACTCCAGGGAACTGCCCATCTCCTGCAGGAGAGTGAACACTACATTAGTCATCTGGTGACCATGTGAAGGTAGAAAATGTATATACAATATGGAAAGGGACACAGGAAAAATCAGAAAAGAGGCAGTGGTCCGTTGATCAAAATGAAAAAGTATCCATAAAGAATTAAGTCAAATGAAAACAGTGAGAGCGCCACCGAGATGATTTTGACATACACGACTGGTTTCCATCTCAGTGTCCATGCCTGGATTCCTCTTGCATCCGTCCTGTCGCTTAATTAATTAGCGTATACAAAAACTAATTTTACTAATGTTTGCAGTTCTTAAAATAAAAATTGAGTGATATGTGGCATGTTGTTGATCTGAATTGCAGTGCCTTTTTTCCAACTAACTTCATTGAATATAAAAAGGGTTTCAGTCAACAATGCCTAGCACAAATAAATCAACAAAACCCATATCCATGAAACTGGTCAATCACTCACCAGAAATACATGTATGCTGTGCCAGTCCCCATCTCGTTCATATATTTTGTTTCTTATCACACCTTTCTTAAATCATCTATTGTTTTAAAGCCAGAATCGACCAAACAAAAATCAAACTATCCTAACCTTCTTAACCTGTCTGTATACATCAGATTCGAGCAGTCTTCATCTGCGTATTTCAGGAAAGGAGACCAGATTAAGTAGTAGATTTATGCGGTGTTCCAAAGGGACACTCCCACCAGATGTGATAAAGCATACCCCTTTCCCCACATCCTCTTCAACACAGGAATTAATGTTCTGTGGATTGCTGTTTTAAGGTGTGTGGGGTTAAATGCCACTGGCAAGGAAGCTTATATTGCAAGTCTAGAGCTTGGGCCTATGTAGTCATTTTGTGTACTGTGAGAAACCTGAGGACGTCCTCACATCTATTTCCCGTGGGTCCCCCTCTCAGGTGGCCAGGGAAAGGCCATTACTCTTGGATCCTGACCCTGGGGGAGGAGAAGCGAGGGAGGATCACCTGGGTGGAGGGTGCTTGGGGATTGGGGACGGATTGTCCGCAGGTGATATGCAGCATTCTGCATTTCCCTTTCAGGGAGAACCCTATATCCCAGAAACAGTTATGGGGTATCGCTATCCCTGTCCCAATGACTCGGAAAATGCCCAAAGATGTTACCACTCTAGAAGCACCAGAAAGAGGGTGAAGAAGAGAGGGGTTAATGATCAAACAGGAGAGACATGATATCCCCCTTTTCCTATTGAAGACCAACCTCAACCTTCCTCAGCCATTATAGGCTGAGGAAGCCAACTTCCCTCATTTCCCCACATTTGACATCTGAAAGTACTGGGACAAGGAAGAGGCGGCTAAAAACAATAAACACTAAAACTCCATTTCACGAGTTTGGTACTGGGACAAAGAAGATGCCTTCAGAGAGCTGTGAGGGTCAGGCATGTCCCTTTAACTATGGTCAGGCAAATCTAATTAGGAATCCACACGTGCAACCTGTAAAGTCATTGCAGGTGTATAAATGGAGAACCAGAGAACAGCAGGGGGAGTAGCATGGAGACCTGTGGGGGAGAAATCAGCAGGATACCTGTGATGTGAAGAGAAGGCCATGGTGGGGCCTGCGAGAATGCCAGAATGCATGCTGATGACCTGAGGAGCTGCAGAGCACAAGAGTGGTCCAGCCATGGGGCTACTGCAGATCTGGGAGCCTCAATATTGGGAAGCACGTTGCTAATCCTGCCAACAAGCAGGAAAGAAGAAGGGATGCCGGCCGCGTATGTATCGTGGAAACCAAGGCCCCGGCGTGTGCAGGCGAGCACACGAAGGGCGAGCGGGGCTCGCAGGAGCCGGTCCACCAACGAGAGAAGCAGATCACAGGCAGGAGGAGGCGCCAGAGAGGCGCCACAAGCTGGTGAGTGTCAGGGAGGTCACTCAAAGCCGGGACACCTCAGTAAGGCTATGCACAGATAATGAACTGCTGTACAATGTTTATTGAATACCGAAGGGATTGAAAACATGAAACAAAGCTGCAATATACATGCAGAATATTGAACTGGATGAAAACTCAAACCAAAGATAATTATGCATTTTAAACACCTAGCTGAATGAAAAATTGAACCAACCCTGAACTATAAATATATTGAATACCGAACTGAATGAAAACGTGAAAACAGAACAAGTTATGCATATTGTATATGGGCAACACTTATAATGGATGAAAGATAAAAGGGAAAGTGCCCAATTAAACATAACTTTCACAAAAGAGCACACGTGTGAAAGAGTGTCACAAAAAGGTGGGGCATGAAGCAGACCATCACAATACAGTGACATTTATGAATGAGTACAGTGCTAAAAGGCCAAAGACTGGCACAGAGGTGTGTAACACATAATGGCAAAGTCAAGAGGCTGACAAAGAGAAGCCAGGAAAGTGTGAACCTATATATAAAGCCAAGAGGACAACAATGAGAAGTCAAGTGTAGCTTAATCAGTACACATGAGTAACAGAGAAGAACCTGAGTGGGCTAAAGAGCCTTGGGTTCCTGGTTGCATGATCTTTGATGGGTGGACCGGGTGGTCTGACAACCACGTCTAAACCAGAGAATCCTGAAGTGTGAAAGCCAAAGACATTGTGAAATATATCCAGAAGAAGCACTACAAGTAAGCTGGTGAAAAACCAGAAGGATTTGTGCTGAACTTCGAAAGACCGAGACAAATATCAGGTGGAGTATTGAAGTCTTGGGCAAGGGAAACCTGAGACCCGAGGAACTACAAACGCTGTTTTGAGGATGGAGCCTCAAGACCCTTTTCTTTTGAACTGTGTTTCTTGGAGCTTGGGAAGGGAACCCTGAGACCTGAGGCACTACAAAAGCTGTCTTGAGGACAGAGCCTCAAGACCCTTTTCTTTTCAACTTTGTTGCTTGGAACTTGGGGAAGGGAACTCCGAGGATTTTGCGGAACTGTATTGTTTGGAACTTGAGAAAAGTAACCATAAGACTTTTGTGGAACTTTCTTGAACTTGGGAAAGGGTAGCCGAAAAGGAGGCTAAGAGCTGGGAGAAGCTGAAGCTTTGTGTTGAACACTAATTCTTTGATTATTGACATCCCTACACATGGTTTAGCTTTAGTTGTGAGTGCAAGGATAGGTTTTTGATACAGACATACTTTTAAGTTGAACTCTTTGACTCAGACTTTCTTTAGTTTCAATCAAGTAGGAAAATCCCACCTTAGCATAGGGAAAGATAGGCATTGAACTATCCTGACATTTGTTTTAATAAATTATCTTATTTTGAACTTGAAGTCTGATGTCTGTGTCTTGCTTCATGGTGCCTTCACAAATGGTGTCAGGTGTGGGATACAGCTCAACTGAAACAAGTTGAGGGACTCCAATGTGGATGATAGTTCAACAAGCCTCAAGGAAAGGTACAATTGTAAGAGTACAAGGCCATGAGCGTATTATAGAAATAAAGAAATGTCTTGCCGAACAGTTGCAGATGCCTGTTAGTCATCAAGATCTGTCTTTCAGGTAAGAAACCCTCCTAGATACCCTTCCTTTGACCACCAATCATCTGAAACACAAAGACAAAATTCTCCTGATGGTTAGAGAGACCCAAGTTTACATTCAACCCGGAGTCCTAAGATCTATTCATCAGGAAGTTGGGTCTCCCTCTAGCCCTTTCTCTTATTCTTCTCCTGAGTCCGGAAGGGAAAGGGACATGAGTCCCGTCAGAGAAATTACAGTTGAGGTACATTCTGACACCACAGAGGACCCAGAATATGTTTCTGGATCCGACTCTGACGGGGGTTCTAGCAACACCAAATCCTCTCCCGATACGATAGCATCCTTAGAGGAGGTGTTGGCACAATTAGCCAAACATCAGATCGAGGCTGAACAAAGCCTGCAAACAGGGTTGGAAAAACTAATAGCCACCCATTTTAGTTTAGTTTATTATTTGTATAGCGCTGCCTGGCCCTGGGGCATCCAGGCGCTTAGCAAGGTTACAAAGTTGCAAATGCAGTAAGGGAATAGTTTCTTACCTGTAACTCCATTTCTCCAGCATTGGTATCTTTCATAGATTCACATGCTTAGAATATTCCCCGTCGTCAGGCTGGGAATCCCCGGTACATTATATAGACCCTTTCCCGTAGGAAAACTTTTTCGACGCTTATGCGTCCTATCCACCTCGTTTTGTATCATGCGTGCCCGTGGCGTCAGGACGCCATGATATAAATACAGGACCCGCCCCCGCGCTCCCTCAGATTTCGGCCCCCAAAGTAGTGGGGGAACCGGTTTGCATGTCCAGGGGAGGCAGGAGGGTGCATGTGAATCCATGAAAGATACCAATGCTGGAGAAATGGAGTTACAGGTAAGAAACTATTCCCTTCTCCAGCATTGGATCTTTCATGGATTCACATGCTTAGAATAGATTACATAGCCATACCATCCCAAAAAGAGGAGGAGTGCATGCAAACCCACATACCTTCTCACAATGCCCGTTCCCTATGGTCGAGTATACATCAGTAATCGTTAGCATAGAGAACGAACAATATTCAATCATAATTGCAACAGGATCTAACCCCTCAGCCGGGGCTTACCTTATTGGAATAGGTGCCGAAGCACCGCCTGTCCCATCCGGGTATCTTCGGCATGTTGTTGCGACAGGCAGTAGTGGCGGGTAAAAGTGTGTGTAGCCGCCCAGGTAGCCGCCATGCAGATGTCCCCCAGAGGGACTCCAGACCACAGCGGCGTCGACGATGCCGCCGCTCTAGTTGAATGAGCTCTTGGCCGTCGTAGAAGAGGTTTCCCTGCCTTGGAATGGCAGTACGAAATGGTAGACGATACCCATCTTGATAGTCCTTGCTTTGAAATGGCTTTGCCTTTAGCACCCAACCCATAGGCCACGAACAACTGCCTCGTTTCTCTGAAAGGTTGCGTGCGATGAAGATAGAACTTGAGAGCCCTTTTTACGTCCAGTGTGTGTAACGTGCGCTCCTCTCCCGAGCCTGGCTCTGGAAAAAATGTAGGTAAGACAATAGAGGAGTGTTTATGGAACACTGACGGAGCTTTCGATATGAACTGTGGGTTAGTGGCTAGGACCACCTTGTTCTTGAAAAAACGTAAGTATGGTGGGTCCACCATTAGAGCTTGGATTTCTGAAATACGTCGGGCTGAAGTGATGGCCACCAGGAAGGCCAACTTCCACGACAAAAACTTTAAAGACGATGATGACATTGGTTCAAAAGGAGGTTTCATAAGAGACGCTAACACCAGATTGAGGCTCCACGCCGGAGGAAATTTCTTCTCTGGAGGAAAACTCCGAAATAGGCCCTTAAGGAAGTGCTTAATCAGGCGGTCGCTGAATAATGGTGCGGAATGTCGTTGACGTGTAAACCTGGAAATGGCGGCCAGGTGTACTTTTATCGACGATACCGATAGGCCCTTTTGAGCTAAGAACAGCAAGTATGAAAGGAGCTGTTCCGGCTTAATCGACTGCGGAACCAAACCTGGTTGATCCGCACACCACTGACAGAACCTCCTCCATTTGTACGAGTATGAGGTGTTTGTGGAAGGTGCTCTTGCCGCTTGCAGAATACGCCGACATTCCTCCGGAATCGTTAGCTGACCAAATTCAGCGAAGTCAGGAGCCAGGCCGTCAATTTGAGGCTGTCCGGGTCGTGATGCCAAACAACACCCTCCTGTCGAGACAGAAGGTTGGGGGTCTTCTGGAACCTCATCGGTTCCGCCGCCGCTAGGTGTAGTAGGTCTGAAAACCACACCTGTCTGGCCCAGTACGGGGCCACCAGAATCACCCGACATGGGTACTTGAGGATCCATTGCAACGTCCTCCGGATAAGGGGAAATGGAGGGAATGCGTACAGGAATTTGTGCGTCCATGGGAAGGAGAACGCATCCCCCAGAGAGCCCTGCTGAGGCCATCTGCTTGCATACTGCGGTCATTTCCTGTTGTCCCTCGTCGCGAACAGATCGATGGAGGGATGTCCCCACTTCTTGAATACGTGTTGTAGTTGCTGGTCGTTCAGCACCCATTCGTGAACATCGTTCAATTCTCTGCTGAGGGCATCGGCCTCCACATTTCTCACGCCTGGCAGGTGGAACGCCAAGATTTGCATGTTGTGATGTAGTGCCCAATGCCAGATTTTTTGTGCCTCCGTCGACAGGGACCTGGACCGTGTCCCTCCTTGCTTCCTCAAGTAAAACATTGTAGTTGTGTTGTCCGTCATGACACGCACCACCGAGTTCCTCAACTGAGGAAGGAAGGATTTTAGAGCCCATCGCACTGCTCTCAGTTCCAGCAGGTTGATATGCAGGGAGGACTCTTGTAACGACCACCGGCCTTGTACCTGTAACGTATCCAGATGAGCTCCCCATCCGCTCAACGATGCATCTGTCACCACCGTCTTCTGGAACTCCGGTTCCACCCGAGGCATTCCTTTCGTTAGATGAGAAGAAACTTTCCACCAGCAGAGTGCTTGCACTAGCTGCTCGTCGACGACCAGTCTGTCGGACCAGCGACCTTGGCTCTGCGCCCAACGGTCCGCTAGAAATTCCTGGCAAGGCCTCATAAACAGACGACAGTTGTTTATCAACGGAATGCAGGATGACATAGTCCCTAGTAGGGACATGTATTTGCGCACCGATACCCTGGTACCACATTGCCATTCCGATGCCTTGCTTTGTAATTTCTGTATTCTCTCGTTGGATGGTCTTACAAGGTTTGTGTGCGTCTGAAACTCTGCTCCTAGAAAAACCAAGGTCTTCGAAGGCTCTACGGAGGATTTGCTGAAGTTTATCGAGAAGCCCAGTTTCTGTAAGAGGGACAACGTGGCCTCCAGACTGTTTCGTGTTTGTTCCATGGACGAACCTCTGACCAGCCAGTCGTCTAGATAGGGATGGACATGGTGACCTTCCTTTCTTAAATGGGCCGCTATAGGGGCCAGACACTTGGTGAACGTCCTGGGGGAGGACTTGAGACCGAACGGGAGGACCTTGAACTGGAAATGCTTTCGCCCGACGACGAACCTTAAATATCTCCTGTGTCGTGGACGTATTGGGATGTGAAAATAGGCGTCTTGAAGGTCCAGCGACGAAAGATAATCCTTGGGTTGCACTGACCTGATAACCTCCTGGAGCTTCAGCATTTTGAATTTTAAGCTCTTTAGCCATTTGTTGAGTACCCTCAGGTCGAGAATGGGCCTCCATTTTCCGTTTGGCTTCTTGACAACGAAGAACCGGGAATAAACCCCTTTTCCTTCCTGTGCCACCGGAACCTTTTCTACCGCTCCTTTTTGCAGCATAATCGCCACCTCTTGTCTTAGGACTCGAAGGTGGGGCTGGGCCGAAAACACTGGCGGAAGACGTGGAGGCTTGTCTTTGAACTGTAGCGCATGCCCCATGCGAATCGTGTCCAGAACCCATCGATCTGTGGTGATGCATTTCCATTGGTCGAAATGATGAGAGACTCGACCCCCCAGGACGTTCCGAAGGCCGTCATTGGTTGCTGGTTTGCTTGTCCTTCGTCGACGAGGAACCCGAGCCGCGTCTTCTGGAGGCTTGATAATCTCTGCCTCTTCGTGCAGACTGGGATGCACGTCTGAAACCTTGTGAAGAGTACGAGGGCCTGTTAAATCCACGGTCCCTAGCGGCTCCAAAGCGGGAGTTTCCAGCAGCACCCCTGAAGGGGCGAAAAGAGCGAAAATTTCTACCTGTCTGGAGGGCACCGAGAGACCTGGCAGTATCCGTGTCCTCCTTCATCCCCTTCAAGGATTCATCTACCTTTTCTCCAAACAGATGTTCTCCCTCACATGGCATGTCAAGGACTTTGTATTGGACTTCAGTACGGAAAGTAGTACATTTGAGCCACGCTTGTCGACGAAGCACTATGCCATGATTGATCTGTTTGAAACCAGACTCTGCTAGGTCAACTGCAATATTAATTGCGTGGTTCGAAGCCTCTTCGCCATCTCGTACAAGTAACATGGCAGCTTTTCGGTGTTCTTCTGGCAGATGTTCTAGGATAGGGGCTAGTTTGTGCCACATTTCTCTATCGTATCGTGATAAAATAGCTAAGGAATTGGCTGCCCTTACGGTCGTCGCGCCGACTGAGAGCACCTTTTTTCCAAAGGCGTCCTGCCTCCTGGCCTCGCTTTCTGGTGGGGTCGAACATTTTTGCTGTACTCTGGCCTTCCTAGCCGCTTCTGCCGACACCACGGAGTCTGACAGAGGTTGTGATGTTAGACATTTCGGAGTGGTCTCCGGAGCTTTAAACTTTTTCTCAATACGCCCCTTGATAGCCGGCTCCGAGAACGGATGGCGCATCGTCTTGAGGCCTTCTTGCCACACGTGGTCCAGGATTGGGATGGCAAGTACCGATTTTCTCCTTTGACCCATATGATCAAAGAGAAAACAGTCTTTCTTTTGCTCCTCAGGAATCAAGCCGAACTCGGAACACGCCTTTCCCATCATTGCGTGGAAGGCACCCACATCATCCGGAGGAGACGGTTGTGTCTGGCTCCTCGTAGACTGTACCTCCACATCCGAATTCCATGTTGGGTCTCTCGACGGTGACAGGGAAATGTCAGACCCTGAGTCACCCTGGATAGAATCGGACTCCGATAGCTCACCCTCCTCCTGCGCTCGAGGACCATCCTTCGCCACCTGGGAGGCCGTTGGGCCTTTGGTCGTCGAGCGGGCTGTTTGAGCTTGTTCGTCGACGGAAGGTACAGAAAATAGCGACGATGAGGTCCCAGGTTGAGGGATCTGCGTATCCAGACGCTGTAGGAGCTTCTGCAGAGTATTAAGCACATCCAGAGACAAGACCGTCTGGGGGGTCAGCAACGTCGAGGATAGAGGGACCACACCCCCACTCGCCGTCGTCGCCGTCGAAGTGGAAGGCCGTAAGCCCAAATCCGACGGCTGTAAAACCATGCCACATTCCCCTTCCGCCGACAACGCCGACAAGGCCGTGTCCGGCTGCAGTAAGACTTCAGGGAGGACCGGGTCGTAGACCTCTGGTTGCCAAGCCATAGACTGAGTCGCCGTCGACGAAGGAATCCCCACCGCTGCAGCCTGAACAGTAATAGGCATCGTCAACGACACCGGTGTCGACGAGCAAGTAGCCGGCGCCGAGACTTTAGACTTCGAAGCCTTCGAAGCCGATTTCGAAGCTGATTTCCCGGCTGAAGAATCCCGACTCACGGAAGACCTGTGACGGTCCCCTGAGGAGGATTTTGACGTCGCTTGCCTCTCCGTCTTAGATGATGAGGAGGAGGACTTTTTGTGCTTGTCCTCAGGGCGGTTGTCAACCGGCCGTACCTTCTTCGAGGGAGGTTCCGACTTGCTCCTGGAGGCCGTTGAGCCAACTTATGATGCCGGATAGGCACCCGCTCCATCGTTAAGCCAGTCGACCAACCTTCTTTTCCTTTCTTTAAGGGTTTTTTGGGAAAAACCCTGGCATATTTCGCATGTATCCGCCGTGTAGTGCGGGTGGAGACAGTAGATACAATCCATGTGGGCATCACCTTCATAGACTTTTTTGAGTCCACATGTCGCAAAAGGGCGAAATAACGCTTTTCCGGACATAATTCTCCAGAATATAACGTCGCCGAAGCGAAAGAAAAAACAACCTAATTTCTACTATTAGTAACCACGAGGATCCCACTACTTTGAAAGACGGTTGAAATCTGAGGGAGCGCGGGGGCGGGTCCTGTATTTATATCATGGCGTCCTGACGCCACGGGCACGCATGATACAAAACGAGGTGGATAGGACGCATAAGCGTCGAAAAAGTTTTCCTACGGGAAAGGGTCTATATAATGTACCGGGGATTCCCAGCCTGACGACGGGGAATATTCTAAGCATGTGAATCCATGAAAGATCCAATGCTGGAGAAAAGCAGGTATTACATGTAATAAAGACAGTAAATAAACAATTAATCGTGGTATAGACATTGTGAATTATTTACATGGTTTGTAGTTGTGCAAATAATACAGGCGGTATATGGGCATTAGCAGAGGTGGTTGGGAGTATAGTTATTCCGTTGCGGTTCAACAATATACACAGGAGGTTGCACAGGTTTGAATATATACATTTGTGTGGCTAAGTAGTTAGTAATAGGTTGGCGTTTTAGGCTTCTTTGGCAAGTAGCCATGTTTTGGCACTGTGTCTGAAGCGGTGAAAGGAAGGTTTGGATCTGAGATCGGTTGGTAGGGAGTTCCAGATTTTTGCGGTGAGCACCGTGAAGCTTGTGCCACCTGCTTTTTGGAGCTTGAATCTGGGGATATTTAAGCATTGTGTTTGGGCTGATCTGGATGGGGGAGATGGGATGTGGAGCGTGAAGTTGTCAGAGAGGTATCTAGGTGCTTGGTTGGATAGACATTTGTGTGTAAGAGAGAGTGTTTTATATTCGATTCTCTGAGGTATGGATAGCCATTGAGTGGAACATCTAGCGTCAGAGATGTGCTCGTGTTTGGGTATGTTCAGTGCTGATCTTAGTGCGTTATTTTGGATAACTTGAAGCTTGTTAATGTTCTTTTGGCTGGTGCCCAAATAGAGAGCATTGCAATAGTGGATATTTGAGAGTACTAGTGCTCTGGCTAGAGTAGTGCAGTTAGAGGTCGAGAGGTAAGGTCTACTGGCATTGATGAGCTTACATGTGTAAGCGGTGGCAGAAGAGATGGCATTGATTTGTCTAGTCAGTGTAAGGGAGGAGTCAAGGTAAATCCCCAGAGTTTTAACGCTGTTGGAGACAGAGATGTTGTTGCCGTCAATGGTGAATGTCTGGTAATGTTTTTCGAGGTTGTTGAGTCTGGATTGGGAGCCTAGTAGAAGAAGCTCGGTCTTATCGTCATTGAGGCAAAGTCCATGTTTGGCCATCCATTCTTGGATAATGGAATAAATATTGTTGAGTACAGTTTTGTCGGTGGAATAGTCGCCTGTTAGTTGGATGAGTATTTGAGTGTCATCTGCGTAATTCGTGGAGATGACACCCAAATGGTCCACTATGTCGAAGAGAGGTTTCGTAAACACATTGTATAGTGTGGGGGAAACACAGGTCACCTGGGGGATGCCACAAGTGACGGGGGCCGGTTCGGCGGCAGCCGTGGGAGCAAAGACCCTCATGGATCTATTATTCAGGAAGGACTGAATCCAGGCATTGGCCTTGTCAGAGAATTTGGCTGCTGTGGCTAGATGTTTGCAGAGAATATCGTGGTTTACCAGGTCAAAAGCGGCCGAAAGGTCGAGGAGGAGAAGAAGGGCTAGTTTGCCCTTGTCTTTAAGGTTGTCCATTTGTGTCTTGAGATCGATCAAGGCTGTCTCTGTGCCGTGTTTGGGTCGGAAGCCCGATTGCCTTAGTCCTAGCAAGTTGTTTTTCTCTAGGTGGTACTGAATCTTCAAGTAGGCAGCTCTGTCAAGGATTTTTAGCAGGAAGGGCACAGTAGTAATGGGTCTGTAGTTGGTGGGGACGCTAGGGTCTAGAGTGGGTTTCTTGAGTAGAGGTATAAACCCAGGAATCTTTTAAGTTATTGGGTACTATACTGGATGTGAAGGATGAATTTATGAGAGAGGTGATGACAGGGGCAAGATGTTTGGCCGCGTCTTTGATAACTGGGGCTGGGCAGATGTCACCTTGACATTTGGAGGGTTTAAGAGAGTTTATTATATCTTCAACCTCCTTAGTAGTGATGGTGGAGAATTCAAATAGATTGTTATTGTCCATTTGTGTGGTGTGGGTGGGTGGGGTGGGATTGTTTGCGAAGGTGAGGCTTTCTTTCTTTGACTCAATTTTGGATTGTAGCATAGCAATTTTGCAGAGGAGTGTTTCTTGTATGTTGGTACACCAAGAGATGTCTTTGGTGCATTTGTCTGGGATGGGAGATGGGGACGCAAGGTCTCTAAGGATGTTGAAAAGCTCTTTCGTGTTGGATTCGGCTTTACTAATTCTCTCGTTATACATGTTTTTTTTTGTTTGGATGATTGCTGACTTATAGATGTTGGAGGCTAAGGAATAGGATGTTTTATTATTAGCAGAAGGAGACTGTTTCCAGGCTGATTCAGCTTGTCTTTTATTTTTGCAGAGAGTTTTCAATTCAGGTGTGAACCAAGAGTTGAGGTGCGTGCGTGGTTTGGCTTTCGTAATTTGAGTGGTGCTATAGTGTTAATGACCTTAAGTCTTTGTTGATGGTGAAGGTGATGAGGTGATGGTCAGTCCAGGCGCAAGGTGTGTTGGATAGGATGGAGGTGTTGCAGTTGAGGTCTGATATCCAGTCAAGGGTGCGGCCTTTGTTATGTGTGGGTTGAGAGATGTGGTGGGTGAGTCCTAATTCTGAGATAGTGCTTGCGACTGTGTTTGCTTTGTTATCTTTCTCGTCATTGTAGCGCAGGTTGAAGTCACCTAGAATAAGTATCTGTGAATTGGGTTTGGTGTTGTTGGAGAGCAGGAGAGCTATGTCGTCGTTAAATGAGGATATGGGCCCTGGCGGTCTGTAGATAAGATGGATGGGGATTGTGCTTGTGTTAGTTGTGGATAGTTTGATGGTAAGTGATTCTGCAGATGGGAGAGTTCGGTTTAGTATGTGTCTTATGTTAAGGGAGCTTCTTGCTATAAAGGCTACTCCTCCGTCTTTGGCTGTTTGTCTATCCATGCAGTAGATGGTGTAGTCATTTGGGATGGCTAGCGCTAGGGTGGGACCTGATGCTGCGTGGAGCCAGGTCTCGGTAATAGCTATGAAGTCTAGATCATTGGACGAGGTGATGTCAGCTATGTCTAAGGCATGGGCGACTAATGATCTTGCGTTGATTAGTGCGCCTTTGCTTGTTTCGGTGGTAGGTTGATGTGGTATTTTGTTGAGTGTGCGGCGGGATGAGGCATTAGAACGGGGGGTAGGTTGGTCAGGAGATGCTGTTGTGTGTGTGGTGGGAGTGGCTAGTTTGGGTTTGCTTTTACTTTTACTTGGGCATGTGTTAGGAAGAGGCGAGATGGTGTGTGTCCTGGATCTGAGGCGGTCGCGTCTCGATATGCCTAAACTAGGATAGGAGTTCCTAATGGAATAATGGAATTGTTATTCAGGATAGGAATGCAAGGGATAGAGGCACGCATTGCTTTTTGGATGCTGCAAGTATCTGCAATGGGGTGGGTTTGATTATGGCAGGGCTGGAGTGGTTTTAGGTTAGGTAGGAATGGGGTGGGACATGGGATGGGATGGTGTCTAGGACATGCTAGCCTGCTGAGACCATTGGGGTGGGAGAGGAAATGCAAACTTATGCACGGTAGGTCGAGAGGTACCAGATAAAAGGGAAATATGAGTATAGTCCAGGCTGTCATAACTGTTTTGGAATGGCAGTCTGTTAGTGATACCTATGCCGGTGCTAACGTTCTAGGTCGGGCCGTGTGTTTTCTCGCAACATAGGTCAGCCTAGGTTTCTCTATTGCAGTGGTAATTACTTTAGAGGAAGTTACTGAGTAGCCTATATGACTAGAGGTAGGAGTCCACCATAGGAAGTAATACAATTCAGTAGCTAGGTATGCAGTAAGGTAGTTAGACAGCAGAGTATGCAGTGGCAGTCAGAGCAGTAGCAGTCGCAACAGGACAATTGGGCAGCTAAATATACAATTAATATAGATGCGAGGCGCTAGGCAGGATACCAGATGAGTAGGTTGCCGAGCTCAGACATGCAGTAAAGTAACGTGACATATGAGGAGCATACTTGTAAAGCAATTAACTAGGGCACAACCAGATCGTAGAGGAGGCTGGCAAGGAGCAGTACTGTAGCTAGTAAGGCCTCATAACCCTCTTGAGGCAGAGAGTATGGATGGCATAATCAAAGCTTGTTGATAGAATAAGCAGATATTTCACTGGGCGTAACATGTAAGCGCCACAACGCGTGCGTGATATGGGTGAGCAGGGACTCATAGCATGTGAGAAACAGTAAGGCAGGGACGTTAGACGGCTAAAGGTGCAGTCGGGGCAGTTACCTTAGCTAATTGGCACTGAAAAGGTGATAGTAATAGTGCAGAGCAGTGCATATACGTATAGGTAGGGGAATCGATGCATCTACAAAGGTACATGAAAGGCACACAGTGAACACAGACCTGTTCGAACAGCGGAATTGCAACAGAGCAGGTCAGCGTATCATGATACTTGAGCAGAAGTTCCATGATGCAATGTAATTTATGGGAGGTGTATAGGCAATCAATGGGTGAGGAACAAGAAGCTTACCAGGCAGAGTTAGAACTGGCAGCAGTGGGCAAAATATCCAAGAGTCAAGGAATGAAATGCACAGACTTTCAGGCCAAGAAAAGCCAGACTTTTCACCCAAGAAAAGCCTAATATTCCCAAGGGAGTCTTGCAACCATACAAAGAGGCAGAAGATCTAAGGAACTTCTTTCTAAACTTTTGAAAGGCTAGCACACCAATTTTGATGGGGGGACAAACTGAAAATATGTTATCTGGGGCACCTTTTGAAAGGAGAGTTACAGATCTTGTGCCAAATGTTAACTCTCCCAGGAACTACCTCTTTTGCTGATATTGAAGACGTATAGGTAGGGGAATCGATGCATCTACAAAGGTACATGAAAGGCACACAGTGAACACAGACCTGTTCGAACAGCGGAATTGCAACAGAGCAGGTCAGCGTATCATGATACTTGAGCAGAAGTTCCTTGATGCAATGTAATTTACGGGAGGTGTATAGGCAATCAATGGGTGAGCAACAAGAAGCTTACCAGGCAGAGTTAGAACTGGCAGCAGTGGTCAAAATATCCAAGAGTCAAGGAATGAAATGCACAGACTTTCAGGCCAAGAAAAGCCAGACTTTTCACCCAAGAAAAGCCTAATATTCCCAAGGGAGTCTTGCAACCATACAAAGAGGCAGAAGATCTAAGGAACTTCTTTCTAAACTTTTGAAAGGCTAGCACACCAATTTTAATGGGGGGACAAACTGAAAATATGTTATCTGGGGCACCTTTTGAAAGGAGAGTTACAGATCTTGTGCCAAATGTTAACACTCCCAGGAACTACCTATTTTGCTGATATTGAAGAAGGGCTCCTAAAACGAGTAGGTAAAAATAGCAATTTCTATCGCCAAACATTTAGAAATTTAAAATGAGGTCCCGGAGAAACAACAATTGAACTTAGAGAGCAGGTCAAAAACACTTTGTCACTATGGTTACGAAGAATAACACTGCCCGAGGTATTAGAAGCTTTAAGCTTGAAACAGTTTATTAATTCATTACCTCCCTCACTCAAACGAGCAGGTTTACAGGTGAATAGACCTATCCTCTCATTAGCCATTAAGACCGGCCAAAATGTTTCTGACGCCAACAAATACTTCCATTCTTTAAACAGGCCAGAGGAAAGAAGAGAAAGTAAAGGACCTCGTAAAACCCTTTTCATCCCCAAAGATAGGGAGGGTTGAATTCCCATATCGGTTCCAGGTTCCACATAGAGGAGACAAGGAAATGATAGAGAAGACACCAGAACCCAAACCCAGGGAAGAACGGAAGAACCCCTAATTTCAACATGCTTTTCTTGTAAAGAACCGAGACATCTAGACAGAAATTGGCCAGACAATAGAAAAGAGGAACCCATGGAGATCGAGAATATGCTGGGAAAAGAGTGGTACTATCCAGAAAATGTATTTATTTATTTTGATGCTTATATAGCGCAGAATGTGCTACAAAAGAGCTGGGTGGTCCTCTATTTTCGGGGGATGTGTGGATGAGAACCAAATAATAATCATGTATATAAAAAATTCCACAAAACAGCTTCCCTCCTTCACATCCAGAGGGTGTGACAGGTCACACAAAACATATAAGAAAGGGAGAATAGTCTTAGTTGATTAAGACTACGAATTATAAAATTATCAGAGTACCCATTTTAATCATTATTTTATACAAAAAACACAAAATCTTTCTAAAAGACATAAAGAACATAGCAGTTAATGTGTACCAACAAGGAACAGATAAAAAAAACCACATAATTCATCAAAAAACTTTTCATATTATGTTAAGGTAAGAGTGAAGTTAGTATAGGAAGGTGCGGGGAGTTTGTAATCATCAACCCCTTGAAGAATTCTTCCGAGACTTGAAGTTTGTATCTTTATGTGTCAACACTTAATCGTGTTTCTAGGTCCACCAAAGACGACGTGTATGGATTGATCTCAATCACGTGGTTTTATGGACCCGTCTTTAGGACATTTCTTGTTTGTACAACTAGTTCAAGACGAGATATGTTGCATCACATCTGTCCATTTTCGTGTGAACGACTATAAAAAACCAAATACAATATTGGTTACTAAAAACAACTAAAAAACATGAACATCTCCCTATCTTGTGCGTAATGGATATGTCACTAACCTTTTATTTCTTGAATGGCATGTGAGGAACCTTTTCTAGGCACGCTGTCTGCATAGTAAGTCAAGCAGTTACAATGATTGTACACTCTGCAAAAATAACCAGGTACAAAAGATGTTTTTTGGCTCTCTTTTATATAGCTGCAATATGTTTTAGAAAACAGAGCTATTGTCGCATAGATGATATCCATTTCACTATGCTGTTGTTCTTATTCAATTTATAGTGTGTATCCAACATTTTATTATATTATGGCTTTTTATTATTTATAACACTGAACCTACAGTATATTTATGTAATTACCTTAGTTCAGTCAGCTTGCATCCTCAGTGTTTATTTTACATCTGCCTCTTTTTACAAGTCTGTTCACCGACTATTGCATCGTTTGTTTCATGACTGCCTGTTATCAAACACAAGTGCAAAGCAAACCCTGTTCGTCATTAAAGAATACCCATAAATCTAGAATATTAATTATTTGTTGGTTCTAACATCCATTCTATGGAATTTAATTATCGGTCCGTTACCTTTGGAGAAAAACCCGGGTGGGGCTCACAGTATTTTCATCTTTTTCCCGTTTGCTCCCCGCGTGGTTTACTGCAGCGGGCGAGCACACTACGCTCGAATCGTGTGAGTGGTTCTGTGGGAAAGTTTGTTTCCTGTTTAAAAACAGACAGCAGTGGCAGTTATAACCTTGTCAATTGTCTAATCCCCTTATATTATTACTCACTAATACAAGGAATTAGTACTTACTCAAGCGTTAGACGGCCGCAGGCATTTCCATTAGAACATCAATGGCAAGCGCGACCGCAGTCATGTGATGCATATCTTTATACATTGTGAATGACAACTAAAATGTTTGTTTTTACTGATCGTCCGCCATCTTAGGCGTACTGAATTATTATCGAAAAAGCTAAACGTTTCCGGTTCAATCATCTGGAATTTGACAGATTTTTATACAGTTTTGTATTTGAGGACTTCATTAAAAAAGGGGGCGAAAAAATGGAGTTAAAGAAATTCTTTTATTTTACATTTTTACAAAGGATGAGACAGAGCCCTATATCACATGGGGACAGATGATGGCCCTGTTTGTATTTCTTTTCTAAGCTGAAATGGCAGAGGATTCATTTTTTTTGGACAACAAAATACTATTGTTCCAACAAAAATAGTTGGTTTTTATCCCCATGTGATATAGAATTTCTTTAATTTAGGTCATACGGTGTATCAGCAGACAACAGGTTTCCTGATTTGTCATTACTTTGGCTATAGCTAGGGCCTCCCAATCTGACTCCCCAGGCATCTCGCAAGCTCCTTCCTTTACCTTGGCCACAAGGGCTCCATGCATTAGCCTATTACCGCCCCACTGGTCCTGACTCCATCACCTACTCCTCTATCACCTCCTCCTCCTCCTGTAGCTGTGGCAAATGCTCATGTGTCAACGTGTCTCATCTCTTTTAATTGAGCCCCCAGTGGCCTACCGAGCAGGGGGGTACCGTGCCCCCCCAGTGGCTCTTCAAGAGCCAGACCGGTACGTTTGGCAGTGGGACACCTCTTCCACTGGGCACCCTCACACAGTGCCAAACGAGAAAGGTGTTCCGCTGGCAGGACAATGAGGGTGCCGAGCACAGTGTTTCTGTTCAGCACCCACATTGTCCAGGCGCAGAGCAGTACAATGGGAGCCATCATACATTGATGCGAGGGAGGGGGGGCTATTAGCGGGGACTTTTGTCCCTTAAGAAATGTGAATGGGGTGATCAGAAGTGAGAAGGGTGCATAATGTTGCATGCTTTCTGAAATAATGATTATGGGCCTCATCACGAGTTGGGCGGTATCCTGGCTGGGATACCGGCCAACTTTATTTGGATTACAGCCCACCCGTCTGGCGGTATTACCGCCAGATCACGGGTTGGGCGGTAAACATTATTCCCCATTGGGTCCAATGGACCCAATGGGGAATTTACAGCGCAATTACCACTGGCAGTAATTGCACTGAAAATAAGCAATTGTCCTGCATGTTTACCCCCAGCTCTGAGCTGGGGATAAACACGCCATACTCGTGATTGGGCGGACCCTTAAATGCAGTGGTAACCCCATTGCCACCGCATTGAAGGGCTACTGCCCAACTCGTGATGAGGCACAATGGCTTTAAAACCCAAGGGGCATTTGTTAGGCTCACATTACTCTGCATCATGGTATTGTGACTTTCCATCCAGGATGGGGAGAATAATATTAGAGCCATACTCTTATTGCTCAACATATTTCTATGACAATGTATATAGTGTATAGTTAGTTTATTAAGAAAGGCTATTTTATTATGTAATGTGGCATGCTCCCAAGTAATTGCTATACATAAAGTATTATTTAAGCCCATGAAATGCAAAGCAAAACCTTAATAAATATCTATATCAACTAAACCTGGGAAGATGTGTTCAGTTGCTTAAATTGTCCACATACCGGTTTCACCAGTTAACCAAAATGTGTGATCCTGGGTGAATCATTTAATAGCACTGTGTCTTATCTGCAGCTCTGTAAGTGATTCACTTCATAGCTTATGTTAATATATCATACCGTTATTAAAAAAGATCTTAATGACTATAGATATGTTCCATATATAATAATAGTGCAATTTAGGTATTTTGCATCACAAGTTTTTGCCCACTTGGCTTACTTACGGCAACTTATTCTAAGGTCACTTCCATGGTGCCTCCAAGTATCAAAGACCGATGATTCTCCTTGCAATGTCATTTTTACTGTGAAGTCACTTCTGTTGGTGCAATCAATATGCAAATTTGGAGGTTTGCATGTATTTTGCTCCACAGAGCCTGGACAGAGCTCCAATAGATGAGTTTCCTGCATCTGAAATGGTCCTGCAGTTTTATTTTTTTCTTATGAGTATGTGTTAAAATGCCATCTGCCACTACTGTTAGCAAAAAAGTTGATTGGGGCGCCAATGAGACCGTATGGAATCACGCGCACTGCATTTGGGCATATAGGTGGGGTAGCAGGACTTTTTTAGTGGCTCAGCCCCCTCACCCACTCTTGCAATGCTGGACACTCCCCTGGCTATCCCCCAATGACTCTCCCACTCTTTCAGCCAACACCTGATGTGGATGACTGCCAACTACGTCCACAACAGGTGCACCATTCTCCTCCAAGAACTGGCAATTAACATGCTCGCCCGATGAGACGTGAACCTCCTCTTTCACATCCAACTCTTACTTTCAGTACTTTCAATACAATGCCATGCCAGAGGCAACACAGACCTATTTGAGCAACCCATACCCAATCTAGAGAATTGTAATATTATCGGTCTACAAGAAACGTGGCTAATGGAAACACCTGCCTGTGATGGATTCATCACTGCACTAAACCCGGCTAGCAAAGGTGCTCAAGGAAGACCCTCATCGGGCCTACTCACTCTGATAAAAATTGCTCCAACATGGAAAATAGTGTCCACACACAACATCAACCTCTGGACTCAAAATACAATTATAAAAATACAGCAAAAACTCCAATATAGTCCACAGAGAAATCATGAACGCCTGATATCAATAATGAACGTATATTGGAACCCTGCAACAATCAACGATAACGCCTTTATGGAAGGAATCTGCCTAAAAATTGATGAAATCCGTGCGAGGTACCCTGATGCCGAATTCATCATTTGTGGCGATTTAAACTTAACCCTATACACAGAAAAAGGTGAGCTAAAGAAGAACAATGACCTATCCATGCATGCCAAAAGGTGGCAGAAAGAAATGATCATCCGAAATCTCACATATTTAAAACAACCTACGGATGACACAGGCAAGCCCAAACCGAACTGGACAAGAGGAACCTCGTCTGCAATCATAGATTACATTTATCTACCGAAAGAGCTGAAAGAATCAGTAACTGAAATCGTGATAGAACCAACGATAAACAGTGACCACCATCAGCTGTTAGCTAAATGTCTGGGTAACTGAACCTAGAAATCAACTTTCATTTATCCCACTAGAAGTTGTGGGCAAAAATCTAAGACTTCGAATAAGTCAAGATCAAACCAAAGAAATAATCAACCAATTGCAACATACTATTATGAAAAACATAGATAAACTTAATTATAACATTCTCTTAAACCCCTTCCTTAAGGAGAGGAAGCAAGATACCAATAAACAACATCAACACACGTTCAATCCCGAACTTGCAGAAAAGAAAAAAGAAATGCGGAGAACAATCAGACGGTTAAGAACAAAGGTAAGCATAACCAGCAAACAAGAGATACAAAATGCAAAACAGTCCTATGTCAACTGGAAAAAGGCATGAATGAAGACACTACTACAAAAAGACGCAGAACCTATCATGCAAACGTACAAAACCCACAATTTAAGAGAATTGTGGAACCTGTTGAATAACAACGATAAAAAACAAGAAGATTTGACAGCAAACGTCACCGAACAACAATGGACCCAACATTTTACTGGTATTTACCATCGACGGAGCATGCATCCAACTGGAATTCAACTTGGCTCTAACAGAGGCTGGTGCATAAAATATGATAACCAAGACCTAATAGAAATGATCGCCAAGTTGAACTCCTCCCGTGCACTGGGCCCAGATGGCCTCTCGAATGAAACCCTTAAAAAAGACCCTCAACTCTGGCCAAATGTGATGGAACTACTTCTCATTACAGGTAACAGGAGTAATCAAATTCCAAAGACTTGTCAGACTGCAACAATAGTCCCAATTTATAAACATGGCGCAAGAGATAATGCGCAGAACTTCAAACCCATAGCACTTCTCGACCCCTTAGGAAAGATTTTTGCAGCAATACTACTCAAAAACTTAAAGCAATGGGCAACAGAACATAAACCTCTGGCAATGAGACAAACAGGATTCACATCACATGTTGGAACAACATCAACCTCATCCTCCTAAACGTGATCAAACACGAGGCAATAAAAAAGAAAACAGTAGTCTATGCGGATTTTATCGACCTACAAATGGCCTTTGACTCTATATCAAGACAAAAACTATGGGGAAAACTAACAACATGGAAATGCCCCGCAGAAATACTGGAACCCATAAAACTACTATATTCAAACACTTCCATAACAGTAAGAATGACAAAAAATGGTCTTGCAACACCTGCAATCAACACTGATGATGGTCTAAAACAAGGATGCCCACTGTCAGCAACTCTATACAACCTCTATACGGCAGACACTGAAGAACACATGAAAAACAGCAACCTCAATCCCCCTAAAATAAACTCAATCCCAGTGCCTATAATGATGTATGCGGATGGCATTGTTTTACTTGATAAAACAGTGTCTGGATTACAGAAAAGTTTACACCTATTGGGAGATAACATGAAAATAAATGATCTGCAGATTAATACCTGCAAAACAAAAGTGATGCCCTTGACGAAGAAACCATTTAAGAAATCCAAACCCCTGCATCTAACCATCGATGACAACAAACTAGACGAAGTAACAACATTCAAATACCTCGGAATTACCATAAACCAATCAACAGTGGAGAAACAATGGATTGATAATTTAGAAGCGAAAACGCATTCACTAGCGAGGCAGAGATGTGTGATACACCGAAAATTCGGAATATTTCCGTTCAAACCAATATTATCATTTTACAAACAAAAAGTAAAACCAACAATAACTTATGGAAGTGAAGCAATGCCATACGTACAGGAGGCAACTTGGTCAAGATTAGAAGGCATTTTTTGGCGCAAGATCCCGAAATTGGCACTAGCTTATCCGAAGGTCAGAATACGCCACGAAATTGCAACACAATAGATAATCTCCATTGTTAAATGGAAACAAATGGACATTCTTCGCAAACTGTTATTGGAGGAAAAAATAGCGGCAATAGAAATTCTGCGGGAATAGCCCAATGCGCTGAAAAATTCGATACTGAAGTAATGGAAAGAAAATGTTCACCAGCTGCTGATAACCGAGGGTATATCGCTTAAGTGCTCATCAAAAGACCAGAACATGCAAAGAAAAAAATGATAGAGAATGATTGGATGAAGACCTGCAACACCAAAAAACAATACGCGAGGAACATACAATGTCTTACTGATATAAGAGCAATAAATGACACACCAGAGTATCTAACAACTTTTCCTGATCCAACAATCTGGGCCATATACATGAAAATAAGACTAAACATCCTTCCAACTAGAGACTATCTAGTGTCAACACAGCAAAGAGGCAAGCTGGAAGCAAACTGTCACTTTTGTGGAGAAGAACTGCCAGAAACAACCTACCATCTACTCATGGTATGCCTGGAACTAACAAGCAAGAGGCTGACCTTTGGCTCACATTTTAATATCTCAGCAAATCAAATGGACACGGAAACGCGATGGAGAAGCATAATGAATGGACAAGAAAATAAACTTATATACACAATAGTTTGCTTCTTACAGAATGTTCTGGAACTAGACAATAAACCGCTGAGTATAGTGATGTAACATTGCGACAAACAACAAGTGCAATGGGACATTCGAAAGGTGTAATAGTAAAATCAACAAATGAAAAGTTTAAATTAAATGATATCATTTTAAATACAAAAAATAAAAAAATACAATGCCCGGTCCTGCTTCATCATTTCAATTCCTTTCTAAGGACTCACACTAGACAAAAAATAGTGACTGGCTAGGCAGGCAAATCAAACAGTTTTATATAACACTCATGCAGACTATTGGAAAGGGTTATCAGGCACACAGAGGACACACACAGCAATATTTTAGGGAAAATAGTTTGTTTGTGCTGAAAGGCGAGATAAGGAACCCATGGAACCCAAAGGTTAGCAGGACACCACACAGCCAAATTGGAATAGGAATATTTTATGTTGTGCCTGCTGGCCATCTATGTAGGTGGTATAATATTGCAGAATGCAGAGTGAATGTGCAGCACAGGAGAATGTTGGTACATGATGTAGGTAAGTGTTCCTTAGAGGTAATCTGCTCGGTAGCTGTTGATGTAAGAGTATGGCTGGTGGATTTCTTGGTAAGTAACATCTGTCACTTCAGAAGAAAGTGGCCTGCACCTGATCCATATGCGAAGTACTACTTGTGGTTTAAAACTGAGGACAAACTTTAAAATGGACCCAAGCGTTGTGAGTGAGCAACGAGAAGGAGACACCCATTGCCCCATATCAAAAGTTAGGTATGAGCTGTGCTATTAGGTCATACCAGGGCAACAGAGCTGCAAGAGAAAGGCTCCCAGGCAGAGCCCACTAGTAGTGATAAGTCCACTGCAGTGAGTTTGATACAGCTTCAAGGGTCTGGGGGCCTCTGGATTTCAGGGAGTGCAGTGGTGGAGTCACTTTGGAGACAAGTGGGAGCAAGCCTATATTAGTACTGAAATCAAGGAAGAACTTCTAGCCATAATGTTTAAAGATGCAAAGTTTCACAGCTCTAGACACTTGAAGATTGTAATCCGTTTGGCTTAGCATTATTTTCATCTTAAAGAGTGTTACAACTATGATCATAGGCCAGCATAAAGACAAAATGGAGCAGCAAAGGAAAAGGCATTTTTTACAGCCCTCACTCCCTGAAATACATTTGAGTCTGTTGTTGTGGCCTCCTAATGATCATGCAGATGCTTACTGGTGTGACACCGCCTTTATTGCCAACAATGTAATACAGCTTCAACACAGTTGCTTCACTGTGGTAATTCTAGTCCATGGCTTATTCTATAAGTCGCCAAGAAAGGGTTGTAATGGGGGAGGTGGGCTGGCAGGAGGTGAGGCCGGACTGCGCTGCTGTCCCTCGCTAGCCTGCTCTGCGAATGCCTTTCCCACGCCCCCGCTTTCCTTTTCTGTTCCGTCTTCTCGTGAGAGGTTGGGTGAGCCCTCGCGAGATTACACTCGACATACCTCCTTTTGTTTTAAGACGAAGGCAGGAGGTGCTACTCCATGACGAAGTCTGCAAATATTGTGGGTCTCTTTTTCTCCCTCTGTGGCCGACATTCACAGCTTTTTTTTCTTTCTTGCGTGCCCTTTGCTTCTTCCTCCCGGTCCATTCTCGCCTCCTGAGGTGTATGGCTGTGCTCCTCCTGCTCTTCCTACCTCTCTGCTATCTCCTTGCTCGGGGTTGGCGGTCTTCTGTTGATCCTTCTTTCCCCTTCCAAGGAGAATCTTGCCATCATGCACATGGTCCTGAATGGTGGGGCCTGGTGTTTCCTTGGGACTTCTCTCAAACAGCGGTACTTGTTCCAGGTTCCATCTTCTCCCGTCCTGAGTGCGCATGTGAATGGTCCCCCTTTTGCACACCCGTATGGGCCTGCTGAATTTGGAGCCTGTGACAGGGTCTCTGTAAGATGATGTTATCTTTACCCAATCTCCTTCTCGAATTTCGCTGTCCTGGGGCACCCTTCTCTTGTCATTCCACTCCTTCATGAGTGCTTTGCTCTTCTTCATTCTGCAAACCAATTCTTCCATGTTGAATTCATCGTCTTCCCTTACTTGTGACATCCACATAGGGACCCATGTGAATGCTGCCCTGTGTCGTCTTAGCATCCGAAATTGGGGAAGCGTTGGTGATCCCGTTGAGGGTCAGTCCGTGGGCAGCCACTGCTTTGTTGACGATGAAAAAGGGAACCATCACTGACGCTGTAGCTAGTTGCATCACTCCTTTGATGAACCTATTGGCCCGTTCCACCAAGCCATTTGCTTGAGGATGATACAGCACCGCCGTTACTTGATGGATGTTGTTTTCCCTCAGGAATGTGTCCATCTCGCGGGAAACTAGTTGGACACCATTGTCGGTCACCAATTCTTTGGGCAGGCCTTCCCTCTGGAAGATGTTCTTCAGAATTTCGATTACTGTAGATGACGTTATTTGTATTATTTATATTTTATTTTATTTGTAAAGTGCTCCTGGCCCTGGGGCATCTGGGTGCATGTCTTACGGAACATGGTGTTACACAAAAAATATACAATCTTTTCATAGGTTATAGCATGAAGTCAGGACAATACACAGTATTGAATAAAGGCAGGTACAATAAAAACAGGTAACAGCAAGTGGCAATGCCATAAAGGGAGCACAGTAAGATTGTATTATATAGAGGGGGCTAGTAGGGGGAAGTGTGGAAAGGAGAACCCTCTAGTACTCCCAGCCAAAAATAGCTAAGCTTATGAGTGCTGCCCAGCAAGATCGAGTTCCTGGAGCCAACGTTTCGCATTGCTCTTAAATAGTTGGAAGGAAGGCTCGGATCTGAGGGAGGAGGGAAGCGTGTTCCAGAGCTTGACCGCCAGAACAGGGAAACTGGAGCCTCCGAATTTTTGGAGCTTAAATTTAGGGATGGACATGGTGTGAACTCTAAGTGGCCTTGTGGAGGTGTGTGGAGAGAGTCTGTTGGTGATGTATGCTGGGGCAAGATTTGCCCTTGCTTTGTGCGCTAAAAAACTGTTTTAAGGGAGATTCTGTGCTTAACAGACAGCCAGTGAAGGTTACATCTTGTGTCCGATATGTGGAGCTGCTTCGGAATGTTGAGTGCGGCCCTGATGGCATTGTTTTGTGTTACTTGGAGCTTATTGATATTTCTGTGGCTGATCCCTATGTCCGGGACAAACTCCACGTCTACCCACTATGATAGGTATTCTATTAGCATAATGCTATATTTGTGCTCGGGACTCATCGGTCCCTGTGGGCCTATGAAGTCAAGTATTCTGCCAAACTCCTTCTGGGATCTCGGTTGGATGAAGAGGCGCTTGCCTCACTTTCAATCTCTTGTCGCTATTGAGACACTTGTGGCACCTTTCAGTCATCATTCTTATGTCAGGGTCCATGCCTGATCACCAGTACGACTCTCTCACCCATCTCCTTCTCATGTTGCTCCGCAGGTGCCCTGCGTGTGCCCTGCACATGATGGTTCTTCTTAACGGGACCAGCGGGATGGCTTGGTCACCTCTCCTCGCATGCCTTGCTCCTCAAATATCTCATCTAATACTTTCCAAAAGGCTGCAGACCTTCTGGGATCATTCTTTCATCCGGCCAGCCATTACAAACCCATTTGGCCTCATTACAACCCAGGTGGTAGCCGTGCCCTTATCAAGGGCACGGCTGCCACCGGTAATGATTTTTTACTAGGTCCCAGAAAAGGGCAATAACTGGGTCATT
The DNA here is from genome assembly GCF_040938575.1 of Ambystoma mexicanum. NCBI lineage: Eukaryota > Metazoa > Chordata > Amphibia > Caudata > Ambystomatidae > Ambystoma > Ambystoma mexicanum. Next base: position 1,349,767,833 of record NC_090935.1, on the reverse strand, counting down.
CCGACCTTGGTAAAAATTAATCCCCATTCCCATTTGAGCCCCATAGGGCTCCCCATAGGGCTCAAATGGGAATGGGGAGCATGCTAACAACGGGCCCGTTAATGACGGGCCCGTTGTTATCATGCTGGGCCGCTCGCAGGACCCGCTAAGGACGTCTGGTAAAACCAGGCGTCCTGAACGGGTCCCGCTAGAGGACCTCGGAATGAGGCAGCATGGGGTTAACGGCACCGGCAGCCCTACCAACACCCTTAACCCCATTCCGCCAGGATCGTAATGAGGCACATTGTGTGAGTTTTGCAGTGGTGGCGTCGTTGGCTGCTTCTTCTTTCCAGTGTTTCTCACTCATCTCCAGATATTCTTTGCTTTGTAGATCTTCCAATGAAGCTACCATGCACTCGTCCTTCAGGAAGTTCTCGTTTGAGCTGTTCCACTCTAGCAGTCTAGACATGCAGTCCACCTGTGCATTTCGCCAACCCGGGATATGTACCACCTAGTATGTGTATTCTTGTAGCTTTGCTGCTATGCTGGCAAGGTGGGGGGTGGCTATGTTTGTCCTTCCTGGGCTACGCATGTGTACCAATGGCATATGGTCCGTCACCAGTTGGAATTTTGTGCCCCAGACGTATGTCCGGAAATAATCGTCAGCCCACACGCAAGCCAGCATTTCTTTTTCAATTGTTGAGTAGTTAATCTCAGCTCTTGACAGTGCCTTTGAGGCCTTTGAGGCAAATTCCACTAGCTGCTCTAGGTCTTGGGAGGATAGCTCAGGGGCAACGTGCTCGCCTTGGAAGCATTACGACGCAGAGCAACACATGTTTGATCCTCGGATCCACCCTTAGAAAGCTCTGGGCATTAAGTGCATTATAAATAACCAATCATATCATATCATGTCACCATTCCTTTGGGTCAAAGTCACTCCTAGGCCGTGGGAACTGGCATGTGTTGCTATGATTGTCTTCCATTGCGAGTTGAACGGCTGTAGGCAGAGTGCATGTGTGATGCAATCTTTCATCTTTTTAAACACCTCCTGCTGCTCTGCTCCCCATTTGTACTCGGACTCCTTTTTCATTAGTTTGCCCATGGGAGCTGTGACTTGCGAAATGTTTTGCACACATTTTGCTTAGTCTTTGGCTATTCCCAGAAATTAGCTCAGTTCGTCCCTGTTGGATGGATCAGGTGCTTTCACAATGGTCCTTCTTTGGGCTGATACCGGCTCTTGAGATTTTGTAACCTAGGTACTCTACTTCATCTGCCCTTAAGACACACTTGTCGAATTGTAGACAGACTCCTGCTTCTTGTAAACGTGTTAGCACTTCACAATGCACCCTGTCGTTCATTTGGATGTCTTCTGCATACACCAGACTGTCGTCCTGGAAGTACACAACATTGCTGATTGTCCTCAGTAGAGAGTCCATCATACGTTGGAAGGCCGAGGCGGCCTATGACAGACCAAATGGCATGGGGGTGAAATGGTATATGCTGAATGGGGTTATGAACGCCGTCGGGTACCTCAACTCTTTGTGCAGGCCAATTTGGTGGTATGCATCCCTCATGTCAAGTTTCCAGAAAACTTTAGCCTCTTTCTTTAGGAGGAATAATTCATTAATGCTGGCAGTGGGTAAATACTTGTTACTACCCCCGAGGTTCAAGCTGCGGAGAGCTATGCATATGTGCAGGTCATTCGAGTGTTGTTTCTTGATCAGGACCACTGGGCTCAACCACTCCGCTAACTCTATTTCTATCGTCCCGTCTTTGAGCATCCTGGCTAGATGTTCCTGTAGTGCTTCTCTTGCTGTGGTAGGGACCGGCCTCACTTTATGTTGACTGGGACAACCCAATGCTTTAACTTTTTATACACATCATTCTTTATTTTACCTGGCTCGTCAGAGAACAGTTCACAAACATTTTCTCTGGCTACTGGTGGGCGCTCCAAGGTGAGTGATAGTACTTGTCCTTCCACCTTGGCATCTAGTTGCATCTGCAATTTTGCTTGATCATCCCAACCCAGCATGGCTGGTCCTCTTTTAGAAAGGTATACTTTGCTCTCTGTTACCCTTCCTTTAAACTCAACGGTGCTTTGTATGTAGCCCAGTAGGATTACTGTATCTCTGCCAAAGACGGTTGGTCTGTGCTTTGTTGTGCATACTTCCACTCAGTTTTTCCCTACCACTTCTTTTTACACGGCCAGGGGTAGTATGGTTAGATCAGATTCAGAGTCGGCCATGACCCTTGTTTCATTACCGTCCACTTTGATGATGCAGTGAGGCTTTTCCCTGCGAGCAGTGATGCTGTTGACCATGATTACGGTGGGACATCCCTTGTCTTCTGATGACCCTTCCTCCCTAGCTGTGTAGCTGAGTAACACTGCAGCCATTTTCTTAACTCTGCGCGTACAGGCAGTGGCCACGTGTCCAAATCTATGACACTTCGAACACTCTTTGTTCCTGGCCGGGCACTCCTTGTCATTGGCAAGGTGGCTGGTGCTGGCACACCTGTAACATTTGGCCGGTTCTCTCTCCCTGATCTTCTGTCCTTGATGTCCGGCTGCCGTCCCTCCCGTCTCCCTTTTCATTGTACTGCCTGAACCTCCGCCTCAGGGCAGCTCCCCCGAATTATTTCCACCTCCCATGGATCTCCTCCACTGCTCTGGCTATTTGTATCGCCTTATCCAGCTGCAGTGTTTTTTCCAGGATGAACTTATTCTGTATCTTGCAGCTGTTGGTGTGCAGGATCAACATGTTGCATATTCTTTCCTCTGACGTGTCCCCAAAAGCGCACAACGCAGCCTGTACTCTCAGTTTTGTAACATATTCATCCACTGGCTCTTATTTCTTACTGTAGAACCTTATTCTGTGCAGTACAACATTCTCACTAGATGAAAACCTCTTCACGATTCACCTCACAGTCTCTTTATAGACATTGTCATCATCACCCTCTTCCGCCTCGGGTTTCAATCCTGCGAAGATCCTCTGGCCTTCCACCCCTAGTGCGTTCAGAAGCATGACCCTCTTCCTGGCAGTTGCAACGTTTGTACAACCCAGTGCTTCCACATACATCACAAACATGGGTACCCACTGCAGCCATGGTGTAGCTGGCCTACCTGGGCACTGGAGAAATTTCTGTGGTGGAGATGCGCCTTGCACAATGTCTGATGTGGGTCGTCACTTCTATCCTCATCGCCAATTATGTTGTGGCCTCCCAATGATCAAGCAGATGCTTACTGGTGTGACACCGCCTTCATTGCCAACAACGTAATACAGCTTGGATACAGTTGCTTCACTGTGGTAATTCTAGTCCATGGCTTATTCTGTAAGTCACCAAGAGGGGTTTTATTAGGGGTGGTGGGCTGGCAGGAGGTGAGGCCTGACTTGCTGGTCAGAGCACTGGGGCTGCGGTGCTGTCCCTCGCTAGCCCGTGCTGCGAATGCCTTTCGTGTGCCCACGCTTTCCTTTTCCATTCCGTCTTCTTGCGAGAGGTTGGGTGAGCTCTCGCGAGATTACACTCTACAGCTGTCAGTTTACCATAGAGAGTGTTTTGCTTTGTGCGCATGACGAGAGGACAGCTGAACTTTAGATGCTGCTCTTGTTGTCATGGTAGATGAGGGTGCAGAGAAGAGAGACATAAGAATGTGCAGTCTTACAAGAACTTCACACAGGGGCCTCAGTCTGCTCATAGGGATCCCGGAGCTGGGACTGTGCAGAGTGCCAGGGAGCTTTACTTGCTATGGCCGCCTGACTGAAATTGTGACTAATCTCAACACTGCTGTGTGATCGAAATGGCTGCCCTTGTACTGCCAGGACACACACATGCAGCGCTCCTATGTATTTGCCAGAGGAGGGGAAAAGAAAGAGCACATTTCGGATTTCCTCTCATCTGTGACAAAACTGGACCATTTCTTCAAAGGCATGTTATTCGTAGTTCCATTTTGTGGTGTGGTTTCACAGAAACTGTGGCTCACTTACGGTCCTGCGACTTCTTCTTCCATTTGAGGCGGACCATATCTCTAGACAGTATCCCCCTGGCTCCAGGAGCAGGATAATGTGCCTGTGCCAGAGATTGATGTCGGCAAGGAAATTGAAGTAACACATATGCTTAGTAGCCTCATGTAGTGAGGAGAGGAGGAGGAGAGGAGGTCACTTGGAAGGAGATAGATTAGTTTGATTTTTAGATTTAACTCTATGTGAATATGTATTCACTTGTACCTCTTTTAATTTGAGGGACTTATGTGTTCGTATTTGTGACATTGTGCATGAGCGAGCATTTGTGAGCTTGAGTTGTATGCTGTGGCAGTGCACCTTATATTTAGGGTGTTTTTTTTTTTTAAACATGTCTTTATTGATTTTTCATATCAACTCACAATAAACAAATAATACCCCTCCCCCCCAAATCCCTCCTCCCTCCCTTTAGGGCACGCAAGTTCGTCTTTTCAGGGATACATTATGCATTGAAAATGTCCGACACTTTAATGTTGTGTGGGCACCATTGTTCCATAAAGTCTGATTGGAGATATTCTAAGACCCCTCCCCATTCCTTTGCAAACCTGTCCCTCGTTCCTTGGATTGTATGGGTGACTTTTTCCATCGCCAATTGTGCCCATACTTTTTGTAGCCACGTAAATGTCAGTGGGGTGTCTTTCTTTTTCCAGCTTTGGGCTATCGTTGTCCAAGCCGCAATGAGTAGTCCCATGAAGCTTCTCCATTGGGCTTTATTGTATTTCCTCGTCCCTGAGCCCACACAACCCCACCCCATCCCCCAGGTGTTCCACATCTCGAGAGATTTTCCCCATTTCTCCCTTCACTGCCTCCCAGAACGGGACAATCTCTTTACAGTTCCACCATGTGCCTCCATGTTCCCACCTCCCCACAGTTCCTCCAGCATCTGTTGGACGTTTTGGGGAACATTGAATGGAGTTTTTCAGGGGTGTAGTGCCATTGTGTAACAATTTTAACCCACATTCCTCTTGTCTGGGCTGATCTAGTCATCTTGGGGATCAGTGTCCATAAATCCACCCATTGGTCTCTTGTTGGTTCCTCCCCCAGAGTTTTACTCCATTTAATCATGTATGTCCATTTCACTTCTTCTTCTTGTGAGTTTATGAAGGAGTATAATGTCGAGACCCATCCCTTTGTCCCTGAGTTGGTGGTCACGTATTTCTCAAACTGAGTGAGGGGCCTCGTTGCTGCATCAGTTATTTCTGGGGATTTTAGCCAATGTTTAAGTTGCTCATAACGGTATTTGTCACGCTTGGAGTGTACAGAGCATGGGAAGCAGGATTCATAGGGTCTAATTTCATTATCTATGAACATTTCTCCCATTTTTGTTATTCCTGCCTCCTCCCATCTTTCGTAAGCCCCCTGTTCCATTCCCGGTGGGAACTGCGGGTTCCGTCATAGGGAATTGAACGGGCCCAGGGTGGTGGTCATTATACCTTTCTGTGTTTGGCAGTCCCAGGCTTCCATTGTTGTCCTCATTATTTCGCTAATCCCCATATTGGGGTGCCTTTGTTGTTTCTGCTTCCAGAGTAGCTCCACCAGCGGGGTTCTTGCTACCGCCCTATCTTGTTTAACCCAAATCTGTTGCGGATCTTCTCCCAGCCATTCCCTAAGTACCTTTAGCTGTGCTGCATGGAAGTATCGCTGGAAGTGAGGAAGTGCCAGTCCACTCTCCTTAATTGGTGCTGTAAGGGTCGCCCTGGCTAGTCTTGGGGTTTTCCCCTTCCATACAAAGGATGAGATTACCTTTGCTAATGTCTTGAGAAAGGTTCTGGGGACCCCCACCGGAAGAGCCTGAAAGAAGTATAGAAGCTTTGGGAGAGTGGTCATCTTGACCGATTGGATTCTGCCCCACCACGATATCTTCAGAGGGTTCCATCTTTCCAGGTCTTTGCGGATGTTTGCGAGTAGGTGCGGATAGTTCTTCCCATAAAGCTGCCCTACCCTACCGTTAGAGTAATTCCCAGGTATTTGATGCCATCTTCAGCAATTCTAATGTCCATTTTTTTAGCTTCCTTCCCTATTCCGTTCCAGTCTCCCGCCAGTATTAAGATTTCTGATTTGCTCCTGTTAATTATTAGGCCGGAAATGGCCCCAAAGTCCTCCATCGCCCTCACAACTTCCGCCAGAGTTTTCCCCGGATCTTCCAGTGCAATTAGCATATCATCTGCGTATGCTATCGCCTTATGTTGCGATCCTGCCATGTCTATGTCTAGTAGGGGTTCTAAAAATATTGCGTATAGAAGTGGGGATAGCGGGCAGCCTTGTTTTGTTGCTCTTGTTATTAGTACCTTTTCTGTTACTTCCCCATTGATAGCCACTCTACTGCTCGGGGAGTTGTAGTTCACTTTTATTCTTGCAATAAATTGCTCCCCAAATCCCATATATACCAAGGTTCTAAATAGCATGGACCATTCTACCCGGTCGAAGGCTTTCTCGGCGTCCACCGCTAGTAGAGTCGCCGGGGTGTGTGTTATGCCTATTTTCTCCACTAAATGGATGATCCTTCTAATATTGTCATGGGTTTGTCTTCCCGGGATGAAGCCTGACTGATCTAAGTTGATCAATTTTGGAAGAAGCGGGGAAAGTCTTGCTGCCAGAATCTTGGTGTATATCTTTGCATCTATATTGATTAGGGAGATTGGTCTATATGATGCGGGGAGAGTCGGGTCTTTTCCAGATTTATGAAAAACTAGGACTTTCGCTTCGTTCATTGTGGGTGTGACGTTGCCACTATCTTTAAATGAGTTTAGGAGCTTTGTTAAGACCGGGGTCAGTATGTCCTCATATTTTTTATAGAATTGGGCCGTGAAACCATCGGGCCTGGAGCTTTATTTGTCGGGAGAGCTTTTATTGCCTTTCTAACTTCTTCTTCTCCTATTGGGTCTTCTAGGGCCTGCCTGTCTTCTTCAGATATTTGTGGCATGTGAAGGGATTTAAGATATCTGTCCTGTGCTTCTTCATCTGGGTGGTCAGTGGAATAGAGTTTTTGGTAATATTTTCTAAAAGCCTCCTCTATGTCTTGTGTGCTTGTCAGCTGCTCCCCTGTCGTGTCTCTGATACTCTTAATCGTTGTTTCATTCTGTTTCGTCCTGGAGTTGTCTTGCTAATAGCCTATCTGCTTTATTTGCTTTTCAGTAGTATCTTTGTCTTAGATATAGTAGGTTTCTTTCTGCTCCCTTTGTGCGAAGCATCTCTAATTGGCCCTGTGTATGTTTTAGCATCTTCTTTAATGCTCGGGTGGGACGTTATTTTCTCTTGCAGGTCTGTTATCGTCTTTTCCAGTTCCTTTTCCCACATAAACCTTTGTTTATCCTTCGTAATCTTCAGCGCCATGATCTTCCCCCGGATTACCGCCTTAAAAGCCTCCCAAACTGTGCTCATGGAGACCTCCCAGTGTCATTGAGTGCGAAGTATTCTACTATCATTTCCCTTATGGATTCCCCTGTGACCAGGTCCTGTATTATGTCCCCTGGTAACCTCCACCTCCAGAGCCCATTTTTTCTTCCCGGCAAATTCATCTCGAGAAACAGGGGTGCGTGATGGGAAAAGGCAAACACTCCCAATTCCAGCCCTTGTATCTTGCCCAGTAACCCCACTGATGCCCAAAAGTAGTCTATTCTTGACAGGGAGTTATGGACATCTGAGAAATACATATACCCCCTTTGATCCCCTTTCCGTTCTCTCCACACATCATTTAGGGTTAGTTGGTCCATCTGTTGTTTTAGGCGTTTTGAGGGTGCCCCTTGGCCATGTACACTCCCTGTGCTTCTATCCAGTTGTGGGTTCCATGCCATATTAAGATCTCCACCCAGTAGCACTTCCCCCTTTGCGAAGGCTTCCAGTTTTCCCAGGGTGTCTCGGAGGAAACCATCCTGACCCATGACGGCGCATATACTGACGCCAGTGTTATGCGTTTGCCTTCTATCACTACATTTGCAAACGCAAACCTTCCTTCTTTATCTGTGGTTGTTTCCTCCAGTTTGGCATCCCATCCTTCTCTTATCGCTATCAGTACCCCCGCTCTTTTTTCTGTGGCGTTTGCTTGAGCCCATATTTTGTATCCCCTTATGTTTGCTTTGTGTCTGTCCCTAAATCTGATATGGGTTTCCTGGAGCAGTAAGAGGTCTGCTCCTTCCCTTTTGAGGTATTGCTCCAATTTTATCCTCTTTGGGGGGTGATTCATACCCCTGATGTTAAAAGTTACAATGTGTAATGTCCTCATATTGTATCGTTCATGCCTCTATACCTTGACTCCCCTCTCTTTACCGCTGCCACTATTTGCCTGCCCCCTTCCCTCTTACCCCAACCCTTGAACTTTCCCCCCCAACCAACAACCATAAACCAAACATTGTGCCCCCGAGTAGGGCGAGGGTTCCTATTGTTGCTAGAGCGTTGCGCCCTAAGCTCCCTGCCCCCCTTACTCTCGGGGGATAAATTCGCAGGGGATCCTAAACCCCACATTCCCAACAGTTCTTACCGGGATCCAAGCCGGCGTGTCCCGCCCGGGCCGCCTGCTCTGTCGTTTCAGTAGCAATTCCTTCTCATTCACTTTCCCCCCCCATGGGGTCCTTGTAGTATCACGTCCCCTTGTGTGTGAGCATCCTCTTCTCTTTATGCCTCATAGGACCTTCTTGTGGCCTTCCCCTCCCGTTGTTGGCCTTTTTTGCTTGATGGTTTTCCAGCCCCTGGGTTTCCTCGACTGTTCTCCCCTAGATTTTGCTTGATCTGATTCCTCTTCCTCCTCCTGGAGACCCATTATGTTGAGGCCTTCTTCCCATGTGGTCGCTCTTCTCTGTTTCCCTTCCCACGTGAAGGTCAGCCCAAACGGGAAGGTCCATTTGTATTGAATCTGTTTCCCCACCAGTGCCTTGACCAAAGGGGCCATTGCTCTTCTTTTTTGCAATGTTACCAGTGCCAGGTCTTGGTACAGCTGTATTTCTTGTCCATTCATTCTAATTTGTTCCATTTCTCTGGCTCTTCTTAAGATCTGCTCTTTCTGTGGGTATGAGGAGAGCAACCAGGACGTCCCGTGGTCTCTCTCCCGGTGCTCCTGATCTTTTCGGGCCCACCCTGTGGACCCGGTCCACCCCAATCATGTCCGTCTCAGTAGCATCTAAAATGTCCCTGAATACTTCCTTCACTGCTGTCTTTAGGTCTTTATCCAGGACTGACTCCGCCATGTTTTTGATGCGTATGTTGGACCTTCTGGAGCGGTTCTCCAGGTCTTCACATTGTATTTCCAGGTTATGGGTGAGTCTCACCAGGCGTTCCTGCGTTTCGCTGACTTGCTGCGTTTCTTCTTCGATGCCTTGTACCGTTCTCTCCAGGATATGTTCTCTCCTCCATTTTAGCTATGTCGGTTTTAAGATCTTGTACCACCTGTTTCAAATCATCTTTCATTGTCGTAAACTGCTCCTGTACTGTAGACATATATTTTTCCTGTAGGTCAAGGAACCATGCGTGCATGTCATCTCTAGAGGGGGTTTGCTGGCGGAGAGTCGATGTCGTCCCCACTCCGTGCTGATCCTCCTGGGGGTTCCCTTTAGCCGGTGAGTTGGGGTCCGTTGACCACATCTGTAAGATGTTTGCGTCTTGTTTTTGTGTCTGTGGGGTCTGCTGGTTAACATTGCCTTTCCCTTTGGCCCTTGACATGGTCTCTATGAGTTCCTGGGATATGCGCGGGGGACCCCTCTTTCGTCGGTTCTGTGGATGGGCTCCCCTGATCGTGGCTTCCTGCTTGGGTAGTGGATTCCGCAACTCCTGGATATGTCCCGCTTCTTGTATCCATGCTTGGGTTGTTTCCCCGTGGCCCTTCTGGGCTCTCCTTTCTCCTTATATGGGGAATTTCCCCAGAGCCTTTTCTTTCCTTTTGGCTCCCCCTCCCTCCTCTTAGTGGCTTCCTCCTGTTTAGAGGGAGGTGAGTTGAGTGTTCCTGCGCCCTCTGGGGGTCGTTTTCCCTCTGCCCTCTCTTCCCATGCTGTCTTTGCCCCTTCCTTCCCCTTTCTTGTTGATGTCTTGCCGCAGCCGCTGTGTTGCGTGATGGGGGGCAGGGAGGTCGGCGGGGAGAGGCAGGCCAGCGGCTCCCTTTTCCCTCCTCCGCTCCCAAGAGCCCTGTGCTGGATGCCCGACACTCCTGTGCCCTTCGGTGCACACTGGCGCTATGGCGGTGCCCCCCAGAAGCGACCACCCGACTCCCGCCGCTGGCGCAGTTTATCCAATTGTTGTGTCCCCGCCTCTATCTCTTCGTGGGGGGGGCTCACCTCTGTGCCTCTGTTCGGGTCCTCTTCCTCCACCGAGTCCACTGCGGGCCTCTTCCCGTGTCTTTGGCCTCGATCGTGTTCGTGAATGGCGGGGCGGGACCTCCGCTCTTCTGGTGCCGCCGCTCCTCCCCGTACCCCTTGGCGCGGTACGAGCACCGCGAGGGGGAGGTGGGTGAGTCCGCTCAGGTCCCTCCGGCCCACTGTTCTGGGCCACCAGCCTCTTCGAGGGTGGCAGCGATCCCTGTCCGCACTGCTACGCGGCCAGCTGGGGCCTCGGTCACGCTCCGATGGGGGATGGTGCGCTTCGCTTCCCCCATCCACTTGTTGCCGCCAGTGTGTTGGGGGCTCGATTGTTTCTCCGGAGGCCCCGGGGACGTCTGGAAAGCGATCCGTCCTCGCAGATCGTCCTTATTGCTGCATTAATTTGTTTTTTTCCGGCGGCCCGGGCGGAGCGCGGTTCAAACGCGACCCACTACGCCGGCAGCCATCTTGGATCCCCGTGGTTTGTTTTTTAAGTGCACATTTAGCTGTACTCTACTAGGTGTTGCGAGTACAGTGAAGCCTGGTATTGAGGGCATGTTATTTGCAAACTTTGCTGTGAAGTTTCATTAAGCCTGTTACTGTGGGCATGTTCTTTGCATATTCTGGTGTGTATTCTTCTTTTGTGTGAAGTTGCATGAATTAGGTGGTGAGTCTATGATTGAAGTTGCGAGGCTGCCGAAGGAGGGGTTGGCTCACTCATGTTTGCACCATGATGTGGGTGTGGAAATGTGACTTTATTGGAAATGCTACATGCAATACTCACGTTTGCGTGGTGCGTGATGCCAGTGACTTGATTCATAGAACTTAAGCCTTTGCACCTGCATTGTTGTTGAGGTTGAGAGTCCGCCTTAGGGGAGACTTCTCTGGTCGGGCCCCCACTGACATATGGTGTGGGCTATCTTGAAGTGTTTTGTTGCTCTACATCTGGTGTTTTGAAGCTCATGCACCTGAGAGTGGTTGTAGGCTTACGGTGCAACAAAAGGTTAAAGGCATGGTCCAGTAAAAATTTTTATTGTCCCTACGGGTCGGCCATGTTTTTTTAAGCCTAAGTGGCTCGATTTTAGAAAACTTTCCTATGGACCTTACCCGAGTTTTCATCCATTAAACGCAAGCGAAAACAGGCACCAGGGAGCCGCCATTTTGTGATAATCCTATCACTTGCCGCATCGCCCTGGCTGACCTGCTTCTCCGGCACTAAATCAAATCCCCCGCCCCTGAGCCTGACATTATCAAAACATTCATATTCCCCGCCTCTCTCCGTGACGTTTCTGTGCTGCGTAGGCAAACGCGCCCAGTCGTCTTCTACGCGACTCCACACAGAACCCGGAAACCAACACAGATCATCTCACAACACAGCGCGCCACAATTCGGAATATGAAACTGTACTTTAAAATCAAACAACAACAGGGTACATTTGGTAAAGTACATTTATTTGACATTAAATGTTTAGAGAATATTCAGCAATTGCCATATGAACTCTGAAAGCCATTTATTTTCTTTTATCTGTATCCGCAAATCCGTCTAAGTTAATATTGAGTCACGCGCTGTTCCTTTATGGTACACAGGGTGTTGCTTTTCGTTAAAAGAAGCACTTTGGAAGCACGGTGAACCGCAAGGCTGTTCCATCAACTAGGCACTAGTCCACCGTAAAGGTTGATATGTTGCTTCTAGCCACTAGTGCAGCGTAAGGGCATGTGGGCCCTTGGCGATCGTCCCATAATATGGTTAACGTGCTCCAGTTGTTCACACGAAGCTGCAGGTGTCTATTGAAGAATCCGTCTGCCGGTGTCTCAAACCGATGACAGTAGCAGAAGGGGAGCAAATACCTGTTATGAAAACAAAAAAATTGTAATTAGTCTTGCCAGCCGATCTTCATTAATATTACTCATTTTATTTATTACGGCCGATCAGAAACTATTTGCTTGCAAGGATAGTTCAATGGAGTATGTTCGGCTCTAAAATCAATGCGAAAAGTAACGAAATAAATCGAGGCCAACACACAATGAGAAACGGCAGTTAGTCTACATGCGTGTGGAATGATATGATATATGATATGGCATTTGTAACGCGCCTATACACAAGTGTTTCAAGGCGCGACGAGGCAGGGGGGAACAAGGGCAGACAGACAACGATCCTACTAGGCCAGGTGTCTTTCAGATCATGCATGGTGAAGGGGAGAGGGGGGGTAAAAGTGCTGTACATGGTTAGTAGAATACAAGATAAATAATAGGGCCAGCTGGTGGCAAGTGCAAGGTAAATGCCAGGAGAAGGGGCTGAAGGATACAGAGACAGTCCCGTAGTGCAGGTAGGCAGTGCAGGGAAAAGTGGCTGGGCCAAGGACCGAGATCGGTGAGACTAGTGGACCTGCATGCCCATGTGCCCACTACGAACACGTTTTCCTTGCTTTTCCTAGCTCTTCATTCATTTATTTATTCATGCATCCATTCATCAATTCTTCATTCCGGTATAAAAGCGTCTAAAGATTTACTCACATTATATTTGAAATTTCCATTGTGTCTCTGCGTAATGCAGTCTGTAAATCGGACCGTGCTCTTGACAACGATTTTTCGTATACTGAACTAAAATGAAACTCGTCTAGTTTCTGAATTTTCTGCCTTATCGTCTCTTACGTTATTGCGCACCCCCTTCAAATGAAGTTCTTTCGGCATGGTCCCTGTCTCAAGGTCAAAAAACAATAGACCCTTATACTTCCAGTGCGACTTGTGGGCCTCTTCTGGGCGCGAGCTGAAAATCAAAGCCGCTGTCCTTCGCATTCTTTATTTGCAACATCCCGTAGTAAAGGCATCTGTGAGAACCTGAAGTTTAGAATCCCTCTATGTAGTGCGCCACAATGTGCAAATGCGAACTGGCTTCTCTCCCAAATGCCACGGCCCGCTTGGCGCGTTCTAAGGCCCCCAATTTTGTCCCCGTTGTCTGCGAGCTTTGCAGCCCAAATGGAGAAATTTCATTTTTGGCGGAAGGTCAGGGAAAGTATAAAGTACCACAGGAGTTGAGTTAAAAGTGAGATTTATTGTTTGTTTGTTTGTTTTATTATTTGCAATACGCAAGCCTCCCCTCCGTTAACAGTGCGCAACAGAGCGCAGCATTTACATTTACATGAGATGAGACATGAGAAAAATATATACATACACATATATGAGGTGAATAGAGAGAATTCAAAGATGACACCCAGCTTGTTCGCCACCCATGATGGTGAATGTAGGGGTTAGGGTTACAGGTACAATAACATTTATTTACAAAAAGACAATCGTATTGCAATTATTTAAACCGGGATTTGTACTTCACAACTAGCTGTGCTTCTGGTGGACATGGCAGAGTTGCAATGTTCGGTGGCAATGGATCACTGCTCTGCACAGAAACGTCCAAAATTCCATATCTGTGCTTCTCTAACACAGCAACAATAAGGCCTTTCACAAAGTCGAACTGCATTTCATCATAGACTGGTTTGATCACCCATTGCTTACTTCGTTTTGAAAACACCTTAGTGTAGCGAGACATCCTTACTTTACCCCTAGTCCTAGATTGTTCACGTCCGGCATTGCTGTTATGGGCCAAGACCGCTAGTAGAGTGCGATGTTTCATGCCCCGAAAGCTAAAATGCAAGCGCTTTGGCCTGTACTTTAGGCACATATTGTGGAACACCTCCAAATCTCCTGTGTGACAGAATTCTGTCAGTCCTCTCAAATCTCTTGATAGAGTTTTGTCGAAAACAATCTTCTCAATGGCTTTGTGTGTCGATGAAGATGGAATCAACCACTTCTTCTTCCTTGCCTCCTCTGGGGACAAAGGGTCATGTTCACATTGGTGGAAATGTAGGTTTTCTGACCAGCGGTGAACGTTGGTACAGTGGTGCATCAGTGACCGCCATTTTTCAAGTAGTATTTCCACTGACCCTTCACAAGTTTTTGAGCTCCACCAAAGATGGTTGGTGATAGACTGGGACCACTGCAAAATACTTTCAAAACCTTTTTTTTTTCCTGCAGTCGAGATTTTCTTACTGATTGATTTAGCAAGATGCCATACGTCAAATTGATGATTAATAAGCGGGAACTGCTCTCTCATTGTCTTGGCAATTGAAACGTGTCTGTTCGTGGCTATGAGGTCGATGTGCATTCCCCTTGATTGTAGATATTCCACTGATTTTATAAATCCTAGTTTCTCCATGGCCACTGAGGATGTACATTGTGTTACCTGCACGACCACCGAACTCACAGTTTTCTTACTATCCATGTCCTGAAAGTGGCAGGTGCAGTACTTGGCAGAAAATCCAGGGCTGTCGCACTGTCCATCGCCGGCTAGCCTGAAACGTTTCCCTTTTAATGTACTTGCTAGAGACAATTGTTCAATTTTCCAAGCATCACTAATGGCCAGAAACAGATAATCACGTTGGTATATGTAGTACAGCGATTTAGAAATGAAATGGAGTCCCACAAACTGAAAGAAAGCCTCTAACTTTCTAAAACTGGAGCCACTAAAAAGTGATGCAGCTGCACACAGTAGATTGCCTGCTGGCATTTTCCCTAGCATCGTTTGTGCAGAACATGAGAACCTATGATTTAATCGACAGGCGGCATTTATTTTGACGTTACTGCCTTTTATTTGACGAGTTACATTAATCAATGGCTTCCCACATACTTTCCCTCTAACTGAATGCCCACATTTCAGCATACTTATAATTTCCATCAAACAACTATCGAATACAATGTATTTGCTCTCTTTCATTAGACTGTCATCCTGCGTCAACGTTGTTTTGGCCTGTGACGTTGCAGAGATTTCAACACATTGGAAAGTAATATCGCTGCTATCAAGTTCTGATGCGTCTATGGATGCTGTGGCTGGTTCATTCTCTGTCATTTCGACATCTGCTACTTCAACATTGATGGGAGAACACAACAATGCCGACATGTTTTTGGATGGCAATTTTTTGGCGGGTGTACATTGTGTGAATTGATCTGCAACTA
Organism: Ambystoma mexicanum; assembly: GCF_040938575.1. Taxonomy (NCBI): domain Eukaryota; kingdom Metazoa; phylum Chordata; class Amphibia; order Caudata; family Ambystomatidae; genus Ambystoma; species Ambystoma mexicanum. The sequence goes on along the minus strand of NC_090935.1, from coordinate 1,349,752,554 downwards.
CTTCAGAGCTATCTTCAATACATTCAATATCATCTTCTTGTGGTGGTGCGGTCGCACTGTAGCAATGGTCCAATGCAACTTTGCTGTATTCTCCAAACACAGTTAATTCATGTTCTGGCCATTGGACATGAGCATCTCGAGCCTGAACATGCCTCGCCTCAATTAATAATTCCTCCATAGTGTACATGGTCTGGCAAGCAACATCTCTCATTCGCTTCACTGTCTGTGTATGTATAGTTCTGACACCCACGGGTAACTAGAGGAGAGATTGGAAAAGGGATGTTCAGTTTAAACACAAGATAAAGTGTAGTCCAATTGACTGGAAAAAAACATACAATAGTCCCCAGCACAAACATTTTTTTAAAGTTATTAACTGTTTGTAACTAACCTTTTTTTGTTTTTTTTTCTTTGCAACTTTTTTGACTCGAGCTTCAACATCTGCACGCTGTAGTTCCGATTCGTTTCCGCATGTCCTCCCTTCCTCTTGCGCTGCAACGACTATATTTTCTGTATCCGCATAGACAGCACGGAATGAGGCTCCATCGTCTCCCTGAAACAGAGTACTTTCATTACTATGTATCAAAATATTGTTAGCATAAAACACACGTGAGGACGAACACACAGGTACATCTCAATAGCGAAACACGATTTAAACATTGTGTGCAACAATCAAACGACAAGTATTCGACCAGTGATGATCTATTTCGATGGAGCTGTCAGTATCCATACCTCTGGCTCTGCATGGACTGCCATGAATGGTTGTATTGGAGAGGAGGGATCAGCATCTCCCTGAAACACAGTACTTGCATTAGTATGGTTTTCAATATTGGAAACATAACACACACTTGGGGTCGACGGCACAGGTACATATAAAGAGATAACCACAAATGATGCATTGTCTAAAACAATCAAGGAAAATATAAATATGCAGATTTCATCGACTTATTTCTCCGATTCCTTTACATCTGCATTATCAAAATGGGATGTTGTGATTGTAGTGGAAGCTCAGTCGTCTCCCTGAAACACAGTACTTGCATTAGTATGGTTTTCAATATTGGAAACATAACACACACTTGGGGTCGAACGCACAGGTACATATAAAGAGATAACCACAAATGATGCATTGTCTAAAAGAATCAGGGAAAATCTAAATATGATCACATTTCATCGAGTTATTTCTCCGATTTATTTACATCTGCATCATCTAAATGGGATGTTGTGATTGTAGTGGAAGCTCCGTCGTTTCCCTGAAACACAGCACTTGCGTTAATAGGGAAGAAAGTATAGCAAATGGAATCACGTTATATGATCATGCATGATGGAGCTGTCAGTATCCATACCTCGTGCTGCTGAAGAATATCTATGGATGTTGCAAATGTAGTGCGCACTTCCGAAAGCTGTTGCGCCGATTCGTATAAGCATGGTCCCGCTTCCACTTCCCCTGGAATTACTTGAATGTCAGGCTCCGCATCAAGTGCAGGGGTTGATGCTCCATCAACTGCCTGAAACATAGTACTTGCATTAGTGAGGATTACAATAGTGAAAACATAACACACACCTGGGGTCGACAGCAGAGGTACATATCAACGGCTAACCACGAATGAAACATTGTGTAGAACAATCAAACGATGGAGCTGTCAGTATCCATACCTCTTGCTGGTGAAGAACATCTAGAAATGTTGTAGATGTGGCGGACGCTTCAGCATCTCCCTGAAAGACTTTACTTTACAGTGGATAACACTAATTATAACTGAAAACAAACACCAGTGGACGATAACTAAGGTGTATATCAATTGGAAAGCACTAACCAAACATTTGGTAAAATAATAACACGATAGAATAAAACTATTACTTGACATGCATAAAACAAGTCTGTAGCGGATTAGCCTAGTAAGATTACCTGATATGCGCTAGAAGTGGTTGATAACTGCGACCACGTCAAGGATGTAGAATGTTCTTGCTTCAGATTCAAGGGATAGTCAAGAAGTTGTAAAGGTAAATTAATGATTGATAATGAAATGCCAATATTAAAAATAGCCATGTAAGGCGACAGAATACTTGAAAAATGCTCAATACAGCACAGTTCCCTGTTCCCATATATATACATTTCGTTTGTGGGTTATGAAATCGAAAAAGAATATATTGATGAATGTCATTATTCAAAAAGCTATACACTCATATCAATATCGAAATTATTACAAGGGATAGAACACCTACAATATCAATTAATCCATTCGGCTACCTACACACTACCGCAAGGCCTAAAGCTAAATCCGGACACTTGACTCACCGGTGGCGGAATGTGGACGAATAGAGTGGGAATAGCGTTTTCGAGCAATTTCCGTGTCGTTCGCCGTTTATTCTTCTTTGTTACCCAAGATGTTGTGTACATGTCCAAGGAAAAGTGCCGGCTGCAGATGCGGTATAGATCACCCCTCTTGTCCTGTAAGACTTGTTGGACTCTACTTTCCAGCTCATCCAGTGGATATCCGCAATGTCTGACCCATTCTCTTATTCGATCAACAGTTTTCGGGAATACATGCATTGTAGTGCTTTCAGATTTCGCATGGGTCTTCGTAGGGCAACCGCTAATCGAACAGGCAGGCATTGTTGATAAATCTGAAAAGTAAATATCGACATTGTTATACAATCTTCATGAATAAAGATTTGATACAAAAGTAAATGAATCATACAATGATCAATGCAAGGTTTGTTTTGGTCGCCGGAACTATACCAGTTCATTATGTGCGGCTTAGTATTTACATAAGTTGCAGAAATGTATAAATGATGTGACTAAAATCTGAACATGTGACTCGTCCCTTGGATGTTCTGTCTTGCACGAGAAGGAAACATGCTTACATTATAGACTGGACCCCCGAAGGATGCAATTCGATGACAATAGACAAAGATGAAAATAAATAGATCTATTGATAGCATAGCAATGGAAACTCAAGTCAATAGCAATGAGAACAATGAACATAGTACTATTGTGTACTCTACTCGTAAATAGATAGAAATTTAAAAATCTGCGAAATATGACTAGGATACATGGCCTTACCTTGACCCGAAAACAGTTGGATTCAGCAAGCAGAGCAGTATGTTGCAGGGGAATAGGTGGGTGGCCACAGGTAGCACACTGATGGGTTTGCTCTAAGCGGTCACAGAAGTTCACGGATAGCACGACGACAAGCAGATTAGTGTAGATCTCAGTGTTTGCCAGGTAGCACGTTCAGGAGTTGACTTGCAAAGCACAAAGATGTTCTCTTGAGACATATCAAGTGGTTTATAAAGTATTAGAAACAGGGGTGTGTTTGTGAATGAATGACGTATGTATGTCGTGGTCTTAGGGGAGGCGGCCTGCTTGAAGGGGAGGCCTGGCTGGAGACACGGGGTCTGAGGAGGCCATGTGAGCGATGGCCCCTGGGCGTGGGATACCTTTTGAAGTGTACATGCTGTTTGGCACCTTGGCCGTTTGCGCCCGTGAGAGCCCCCCATGCCAGCGCTCATCCCCGGGTGCGAACCGCCTTTGATAGAGGGTGGGTGGGATGGAGGGGCCTGGGGCGTGCAGATAAGGCACAGGAAGACTGCTGAATGGAGACACACTTATGTGGATTGCAGGGGGGCGGCCTGCTTCAAGGGGAGGCCTGGCTGGAGACACGGGGTCTGAGGAGGCCATGTGACCGATGGCCCCTTGTCGTGGGATACCTTTTGAAGTGTACATGTTGTTTGGCACCTTGGTCGTTCGCGCCCCAGACAGCCCCACATGCCAGCGCTCATCCACGGATGCGAACTGCCTTTGATAGTATATCGTTGCTTATCAATAACAAATGCCACATACCGGAGATTCTTGTGAGCACAGACCCACACTTCAACCGGTGTATTATAGTGGTCAAGACCCTAAGGCCTGTATAATCCAATGGTAATTGTAAGTATAGATATATGTGTGACTTTTATAGAGACATAACCTACTGAAAGTCCTTGAACAAGTGTTATTTAGTGCATGCATTATCGAGAATATGTTATGTTAGCTTCGATAGATAGTGACCACCCTGCTTCACAGCGACCAGACCTTCACCCATTCGGAGCACAGATGTCTGACGTCCATCCTTGAATGGAGACACACTTGATTCATTTAAAAAATCGAAACAACCGTTGTTAAAATATATGTGGTGTTTTATTTTGTATCTTATTTTCATGACACAAAAATACAAGACTTTAAAGATTATACAGGTCAGGTTGCAGCACAGCGAGAGAAAATCCCCTGTACTGACCGCTGTCACTCAGGAACGTTTCTCTTATGGCACGAACGGCACAGGCGGGTATCACTCTTCGAACGTGGTGTCCAAGCCTCCCGTGGAGCCACCATGTAAAGGAAGGATAGGCCACCAGCCTGTACCACCTGTGAAAAGCAATGAAACAAACTGTTTTTAAATGACCAAGATAAGTTTAATAAACGTTTGTTGTCAATGAAAATTCTTGTAACTAATGGCATTCTGCACGGACAAATGCTATCTAGACAATGCACACTATTGAACGACTTTCATGCGTTACTATGATATGAATATATAATTTTGGATATAGTAGAAGAACATGAAATAGGAGTGGCATGACAAGCAGAGTATACTTACTCGTTACTCGGATTACGAGGACGAACAGTTGCGCGAAGTTCGTGCATAAGCACCATCATTATTCTCAACACGGCCCGTGTGAGGCAGGCTGCCCTGAAGTCTGGCAGCTCGGTGATGCATTGCGGCCGTGGCTCGCCTTCCAAAATGTAGGCCAGGCATCCCGAGTTTTCTCGGCAGCAGCATTTCTCGTCCTCGGTTGGCATTAGCTCGCACCGATTGCATGTGCACCAGGTGGAGACGCCGTCCATGCGACTAGGCCCAGGCTCTTCATCTGTTGAATCGTCCTCCCAACTGCCGTCCGAATCCCCATCGTTTTCGCGTGCTTCCCTTTCCAGTAGTTCCTCCTCGGTATACTCAGACTCGTACATGTAGGGCATTATTGTAGCCATTGTGTGGTAAACAAAGTAAAATAATTTACAGAGATGGTACAGGTGTTCACACGGGCTACAAGCGGTGAAGGTAGCTGACCAGAGCACAGAAACGAGTCACAGAATACTCAAAGTAACACAGAGAGAGGAATGGAATCGAAAATCTGCTGCTGTGTGTTGGGAAACGGTCTGTTTATACTTATTGAGGAAAGAGGCGTCCTGCCATTTCAATGGCGACACGTCATTAGCTGAGGTGCAGCGATTGTTGACACGAGACGTGCTTTGGCATTGGGAAATGGGCGGTACGAGTCTGCTGATGACAGGCTCAGGGGCGGGGGATTTGGTTTAGTGCCACAGAAGCAGGTCAGGCAGGGTGATGCGGCAAGTGATAGGATTATCACAAAATGGCGGCTCCCTGGTGCCTGTTTTTGCGTGCGTTTAATGGACGAAAAACTCGGGTAATGTCCATAGGAAAGTTTTCTAAAATCGAGCCACTTAGACTTAAAAAAACATGGCCGACCCGTAGGGACAATAACATTTTTTACTGAACCATGTCTTTAAAGTATGTTCTCCACCGGATGTCCACATTGTGACTGTGCACTGATGTTACTCTTTATGATTAAAGCTTGGGGGGGGTTGACTTAAGCTTGGGGCTGAGGGCTTCTCGCGTCTAGAAGTCTGCCTTCTGCCTGGCACCCACCTTGCATGTGTTGTAGAGTCCACTGCACTTGGAAGAGTGTTCCTTGACCTATGTTTGATGTGTGCCGTGTTTGTTTGTTGTCTTGTTTGGTTTTTGTGAGCATGTTCATGTTTGGTTCTGAATGTACGTTTGCTGAATGGAAACGGGGTGTGTGTTGTTTAATGCTGTATTATTCCAGACTGTGTTGCAGTGTGAAAGCAAGGAGGTGTGTTAGGTCTGAATGGATGGTTGTTCTAAATATGTCAGCTGTGTGAAAGAGAATGAGTCTGTTATGTCCTGTCCTTCTGGACATATATGAAAGTAGTTGGTAGGATGTTGGTGAATGCAGATTGCATGTGGAGAATGCTGGACGCATCGTAGTGAATGTCATTTGGACCTGAGCTGAGGATGTATGAGGTGGGTGGATATCCCATTGCGTAACGTATGTAACTTCAAAGTAACTAGAGCCGGCAGGATAGTATATTTTTTTTAATTCTTTTTATTGAATTAGTTGAATTTAATCAACCTTACAATATCAAAAAACACAAAACAGAATTAATGTACAAGTTCATAATAATTTAAAACATACCTATTTCATATACACACAAATGCATTATCTATACAAAATGCAAAATGACATAACAACGCAAAAGTAAAGTAAAAGTAAAACCCCTCTCATCAGAAGAACAAATAGAGCAAGTGAAATGCAAAACCAACCAACTGTAAAGCTCACAAGCTAGAATATTATTTAAGAGTAACACAATGATGAGTCATATCTGATTGACACTGATTTTCATACTCATTGGGTCAATATATTGCTAAAAGGTGTTCACCAAGGTCAACTCCAGGCCTTTCATAGATGGCTGATGTCAAGAATATGGTCTGTTTAAATGTGACAGAACAACTTGCAGTTCCTTTGTTTCAGGCAAAGATGTTAATATTAGACAAAGTGACTACGGATAGTATATGCTAATGCATATTAGTACACTAGGAACCAGAGTCTTGAACTAAATGAAGACTTATTAAGAAGTTCACTGTTGCTAATTAAATCCTTGGTTGCGAGCAACTCAAAATGGTAGCCCAACATGCTTCCTCATCGCGATTTCCCAATTGACGACAGTGTTTTGCTAAGTGCGTTTGTCTACTGGGCATTAAACAAGAGCATTGTATTATCAAATGTTGTAATGTTTCAGGCACCCCCATTGTGTTACAAAAGCGACAAATATTGTCACTGGGTGGTGGCATGAGGCGCCGTTTGGTTAGTACCTCCCGTGTGTCCCAAAGATTGAAACGTAATCGTATAATGGCAGATCTATATGCTGGTGTGGGAGATCTTAATAAGTACGGTTGCAGAATCCGCAATTTTTTGGGTGGAAATGTAATATGGTCTCCTCCTTGATACTGCATACATTTATCGCACGTATTGATCCAGTCAGCCCGATATAGGTTTCTTTTATCTCTGTCAGGATTTGATATTAATAGATTAATAGATAGGTCAGCGTTACCCATAATCAGACATATCTTGTTTATCCAGGTTGAGACAAATCTATCTTTGGAAGAAAACATATATGTAGATAATGGTCGTAAAGTAATCTCGTCACTAGTGGATAGTAAACATTTCCTAAATAAGGAACAGAGTCTCCAATGATGTAGTGCTTGGAGGGAAACAAGGCCCAGTTCATACCTAATACAGCCATGCGGCACACAACCAGGTAGGAAAAGATTTTTTTTCCAAAATGTGGCTTCCCAATGATCGAACGGGAGCCATGTAGTGCTCGGGAGTGTTTCCAAACCATATAACATAGACGGTATTGCTTTCTGGTGGTTCCAATAGACCCAGGCCGGTTTAATGGAAAATTTCCCAAATTTGGACATGATCAGCTTGGTTTGTGCAATGGCTGTATCGAGTTTCCTCTCCACCCACTCCAATTGGGTGTTGATATTATTTGTGCCCTCAAAGCACATTCCCAGATAGGTGTAGAAGGGTACCCTTTGCAAAATCACATGATTTATGGACCATGAGAAGCTTTTTGGACCCTTTTCTTTTAGGAGAGTAGACGACAATTTGGGTTTTCTTGGTGTTAACCCTCAGCTGGATATATGTCTGAAAAGCTGACAAAAGATTTTGAAGGCCCATTTGGGTCTTTGAGATCAACACCAAGTCGTCTGCATACATTAATGCCTTGATAGTGTTCATGCCCAGTTTTGGAGAATCAGATATAATCTCATCAAATACATTTTTCAGATCATAAAGTAATTGAAGATAGAAGAGGCTAGCAAGCAACCCTGCTTAAGGCCCCGCGCTGTATTAATTGGGGCAGACAACATTCCATCTAAGGATAGGCGGATGCGGATTGAGGTGTCTGAGTGTAGTGCATAGATGATTTCATGCAACGAGGTCGGACATTGGTCTCTGGCTAATTTTCCAAACAAGAGCACCCTTGAGATTGAATCGAAGGCCGAATGCAAATCGACAAATGCAAAGTATGCTGGACATTTCATGGCTTGGCACTTGGCTTTGATTGCATTTAAACAAAGCAAATTAATGTGTGTTCCCATGCCTGGGACAAAACCAGTTTGACAAGGATCACGCAGATGGTTTTTTTAGTCCAGAAATTAAAGTCCCGCAGTACAAGTTTAGTAAAAATCTTGCCCGGGGCATAGGATGGTATATTATGCACAAAGGCCTGTGCCTGTTGTTTGTGAAGCCAGGTGCTTAGGTTAATAAAAGAAAACCAGTAATAAAGCTGATTAAAATGAGGGCTGTTAAGCCATTTTTTAGGGGTTTTATTATTTTTGGTGTGGCAGAGAAAAGGAAGTGGAAAATTATAGGGCAAACCTTTTCGGGCGATTTTTAACCTTTTTATGAGGGACAATGCATACACAGCAGAGAGTACCTAATAAACACACAAACAAAAGGAAACAAATATGGTGTTAAGCACCCGTTCCAAGAGCTAGAACAGGTGGTAACGGCCCGGTGGCCCGAGTTAAAGGCCCAAGCGAAGAGAGGGCATTTAACGAGTGCCCCAGGATGGTACCACCCGTTTCAGTCCTTGAAACGGGTGCTTAACGCTATTAGCACCCGGCCCATGGGGTGGGACAGGACTCATTTAAAGCATTTACGTTTCCGGAATGCGTCGCCTCACCAAAGCAGAGCAGAAGGTACGGCAGCAGCTACGGTGGCAGAACTCGCTGCCACCGCAATCAGGTCAGTGGGGAGACGGACATTTTAAAAAAAGGGAACAGAGGATGGGGGGTAAATGGCGGGCGAACCAGCCCTCAGGTGGCTTGGAACGCAAGCTAAAATCACCAGTTTCAGCCCGCAATTCTAGCCTCCTGATTGGTTGCTCCCCTCCCCATAGGGTGCTAATAAGGATTAATAACCACAAAATCTAATACACTTAGATTGCCCACCAAAATTCACCTCAAACAAAAGTTGTGGGCCAGCCCTGTATAGGCTCTTACAGCCTGCAAAAAACCACAAAAGGAAAGGGAAAGGGAATTAGGGCCTTGCAGAGTCATCAACCCTCAGTAGAGCCTGCTAAAATCTCGATTTAACATTTGGGGGTTTTGGCCCACCAAAAAGCACAGTGACTTCACATGCATGTCTGGAACCTGTTTCGTGGTGCCGGCGAATCACACCAGATTTTATGGGTCCATCAAATGCCAGCCATGGGATTTGCTTTGACCCATGGCATTGGGCACAGAGAGGTCACCCAGACTTGTAACAGTATGCCCGCACACTCTATTCTCTCAAGGACCTTAATGATCTCTTGGAAAATATGGGGATTAATGGTGCTAAAATGGGATTAACTGATGCCATGCCACTACCCTGGACTGAGTTAGCCCTGGTCAAAATGGCAGACTGCTTAGAACAGTATTACCCCCTAAAAACAACTAGTTGTTAAAATCGCTCTTGATGTGGGAAGGGAGGAGACATGTGCATTGTACAACTTTAGTGACAGCGTTCAGTGTGGAGAACTTTGATTGCCAGATATCAGGTTTGAATCAGGAAGGTGGCTTGATCAAATAAACAAAAGCTCACTGGCTCTGCCATATAGTGCCAGAGGATCATAAGAATGTGTGCCAGCTTTTCCTCAGCTTCCATTCGCGTGCGTATGGAGGCGCATAGAGCTATTGCAGTCACTGAGCACTTACATGGCCCCAATGGGTTTGCTCTTTGTCCTCTTATAGTTGAAGCATAAAATGACCATCTCAGATTGCTTCTGATGTTGGAGCAGGGTACACCAATGATCCCACTGAAGTTGAAGATTGCGATCACTGATGGCTGAGATGAAACTGCTATTATAGTGGTTTAAATTGTGGATTAAGTCATGCGATTCACTTTATTGCTCCACTCCGCAAGATCCTTTTAGCCTATGGGGCTGCTTCTCTACTTTGGATCAGGCTTAATGGACTTGTGTTACTGCTTAAATATTTTCCAATTACCGAACACTCCACAGAGAAGATCCAAGAATAGGAAAGGGGGCTTTCTAGGCCTAACGTATGGGTCTACGGTTGATCAAGCACTACCGTCTCCCTTTCCACGCAACTACATTCGAAGGAAATGAAAGCCAGGAAAACTTGATGATTTGGGGGCATGGCTGGGATCCCGCAATATATACAATTGCGATTGGGTACCATCCAATTATCAACTGTCATTTGCACCGGAGAAAAGATGGCAGGGAAACCCCACCTGTACAGCCTTGACACCATAGACCACTTTTTTGTTCTGCATTTATTATGATGTTTGGTGGAGGAAGTGTTGATAGCCAGCATTGGTGGATGTAGACCCTCAGCAGCTTCGCTTGCTGTGATTCAATTATTGTAGAATGCTTGGGTGATTCGCAGGCATACCCAGACAGTGCAGCTTTTTGTCCCCTCACCTGCCAATGCCAAATGATGTGATGAATAGAAATGTGACATTTCCCACCATCGAACACCAAGGAGAGATACAGATATTAGCTTTTATGTGTCATTATCATAGCTGTGTAACCTTGAAGCTATGCAGATGTTTTCCCATGGTTCACACAAAATTTCTTAACATTTGCAGTATTTTCGATTAGTTGTTTATTTTCAGTTGTGTATTATTCATTGTTTGCTTATTGTAAAGCGCTGCTATATGTGAATATATATATATATATATATATATATATATATATATATATATATATATGATGTTGATACACCAGGCCTAATGAGAAATGCTGGTGCTCGATAAAAGAGCAAAGCAGACATCTAATGAGATGTGACAGTACTAATGTGATCGGTATCTGGGCTGCATTTCATCAGCCAGATTAGAAGCTTGACCACTAAACCCTGCCCCTATCTCCATGCATAGACCCCTTGCTCAATTTGTGAGGCTCCAGAATAAGCTTCCCTATTTCGCACACTTGATGTTAAACGTGACATTTTAATATCATATAATAGTAGTGCAATAATGGAAAGGGTGGGAGACACTGAGAGTAGGAATATTGTTCCGGGACAACTTCAGAGTGGGGAACAGAAAAGGGAACTAGGGGGGCACAAAAATAGTAAAGATTTAGGGCCTCATTACGACTTTGGAGGCAGCCATGCCCTTAATAAGGGCATGGCTGCCTCCAAAATCGGGTCCGGGTTCCCTGAATGGGGAAATACCGGGCCATTCCGAGTATGGAGGGCCCAGTATTTTCTCTTTCAGGGAACACAGGCCCGGTCCTTCCCCATTCCCATTCGAGCCCCCATAGGGCTCAATGGGTATGGGGAGGGAGCTAACAACGGGCCCATTACGAACAGGCCCGTTGTTAGCTCCCTGGTCCCCTTGAGGGACCCGCTATGGACGTCTGGAAAAAACAGACGTCCGGAGCGGGTCCCGCGAGGGGACCTCATAATAGTGCAGAGTGTGTTTAACGGCGCCGGTACCATTACCGGCGCCGTTAAACCCATTCCACACAAGTTATAATGAGGCCCTTAGAGTTCAAAAGAGAGTGACACGGCAGTGGATTCAAAAGAACAGGAATATAATAATGTGTTGAAGCTGTTTTTAAAAGCTCCCTCACCTGGAGGGAGAAAGAGAACTCCTCGGACTCTGCCCTCTCTGATCTGCATCCGCTGAACTCCAGGTGCCGCGTACCAGCGCTCCACTGTCTGACTGACCACGGGGTCCTTATCAGGATCGGACACCATCTCTTCTGACTCAAACACGTCCAACTTCACCTTGAAAGGGCTGCCAATAACATCTCGTTTCACCAGCATATGGAAAGGCGTCTCAGGCGTCAGTGCCCAAAAGAGGCCCATCGGCAGTCTCCCTTGGTAACACCCCCCGCTTGATTCTGACTGCTCCAGATCGATCTCTCCAGCTGCATCCCCTCGATAGAAAGCTCTGGACTGGAACAAGATGCCTTTCTCATCTCTCAGTGATGCTCGGATGGTCACAAGCTGATTGGGTCTCACACCTGAAATGTGCATTCTCACAGGTTCATCTACCAGAGAGGTCACCGGGGTCACTGCAAGTTTCACCATTGCTGGAATAATTCTCTGTTTTTCGCCCTGTGAGGTGTGACAAACATATAAGAAATTGAATTAAGAGAAAATCTGAATAACAACGCCCATTGCCATAAAAAAACATATTTCTGAAGCGTTGTTACCCTACCATCAATCACAGTAGCACACTAGCACATTGACCTAGGCAAATAAACGTTGTCACAGTGTACTTTGGACCAAGAAATGCACCAAGACAAAACTTCAAGGTGTATCAGCTTTATTCAGGGAAAATTGTGCAGGTTAAATGTACTTAAAGTGGCAGCTCCTTTATTAGAGTGTGAGTGCTTCCCCCCTCTTTTTGGGTGACAGATGTACAGGCTATATACATTTCTCTACTTTGGACTTTGCTTTACAGTCCAAAACAATAGCCTAGTGCCAGGCAGCACAGTCTGGTGTGTGCGTTATTAGTATGTGGGACTGTGTTTCCTGACTTTGCACAGGGCACGTCCTCCGCAATTTCTTTTTTACTTTCAATATGAGGCTCTTTGGTCTCTGCAAGACAGGTAGTGCCCAATAATGAGAGACCGATGGAGCTTAGGAAGTCTGGCCTTGCCGCCTCTTATTGTTGCACCAATAGCATATGCGCTGACTGTCAGCAGATGAGTCCTCCCCTGTCAATATTCATGCTCCGCTGGAGAGGGACCACCATCCACTCATGTCTCGTGTGTGTAAATAGGTAAGTGAAATGTTAATGTGTAATGTGTTTGTATGAATGCATGCATGAAATGGGGGGTTGTCTGAGTGTACATGTATGACTGTGTCCTTGTGTGAGAGTATGAATGTTTGTCCGTTTTTATGTATGTGGGCATGCAAGGAGTTGTTTAAATGCTGTGTGAATGTGTGGGTGAATGACAGAGTGTATGTTGATTGTATGCGTGTGTGTAAACGAGTCACGAGTCATGAGTGTTGTATGAGTGAGTGGGTATGTCCACTTTCGTGAAGGGGGAGTGGAGAACTAATTTTAGGAGGCAAAGAGGTCTTCTGGCAGCATGGCATTTTTTACTGGGCATCAGGGGTAAAGCAAACATGATGAGCGTTATCCCATGGCAAGACTTGCCCACGTTGGTGGTGCCAGTCTGGCCATATATTCCAATGGTGCATGGCTTTATTTACTGGTGTTAGGGTGTCCCTAATTACGCTCACACCAGAATACACTCCTCTAGGGAAATAAGGCAAAAGAGCGATCTTGTAAGGATAACAAATTGAATCTCACAAAATGAGGATGGTAGCAAAAGACTGCTGCCTGAACGCTCTTCGTCTGCCCCTCTTCCGTTCCTTCCTGCCAAAGTGGTTTGAGGCAAGGACTTCTATAGGCATGGCCTGCTGTGGTGGTGTCACTGGATATGGACCATGGCTTCATCCCAATCCGTCCTTCTTCCTTATAGGGATGCTCCAAAGTATTCTCTCTTCATTTGTCAGAGGTTTTGCTAGGGAATGTTCTTCTACATTTTTCTAGCTTTGCAAGAATACACTGTAGCTCATGCTTTTCTCCTATGCAAAAACACACTGCAGCTCTGCAGACTTTTACAAACCTTGAGGCCTAGCCCAAGTATCAGTATCTCGACCCCACATCACAGAACAACTACAGGACAATAACCACCGTCCCATTTTTACTGAAAATACTGGACAAAGCAGCTTACTTACAGGTGCAACAATGCATCAAAGACAACAAACTCCTAGGGCTGCATCAATCGGGCTTCCATCCTGGGCATGGGAAGGAAATCGCCCTACTTGACCTTAAAAACCAGATGGATGATGCCAGAGACCTAGGTAAACCTTCCCATCTCCTTCTATTCGACCTCTCTGCTGCATTTGATCTCGTTGACCATAATGTCCTCTGCCACCACCTTACCTCTACTGCCAAATTCTCACCAAACACTACTGCATGGATCACCTCCTTTCTACAAGGAAGGACCAGGCAAGAATTCTCTGACTTAGCCTATGCATCACCGACTATCATGCTATGTGGCGTGCCACAACGGTCCTGCATCTCGCCCACAATTTACAACATATTCACACAGCCCCTCTTCCTCATCCTTGATGCCCTAGGTATCTCCTACACCAACTGTGCGGACGATACTCAGATCCTCCTCACACTTACAGGCGACTATGACAGTGACTCTAGAACCCTCAACAACATTTACACCACCATCCAGACTTAGATGGCGGCCAATGGACTGTGTCTGAACTCGGACAAGACTGAGCTTCTCCTAGTAGGATCTACCGACACACTCCAGAATCTCGACACTCAAAAGCTCTGTCACCATTGACTAATCCCAGTATCGGAATCAGTGAAAACACTGGGAGTTTACCTGTACTCAATTTATCCATGACTAGGCAAGTCAACGCAATCGCCTCCTCAGCAGCATACCATGCCAAACTCCTGAATGCAGCCAGACCATTTCTCTCCAAGGATAACTGCACCAACATAGCAAGGGCTATGGCCGGCTCAAAGTTAGACTACTGTAATGTCCTCTTCCTGGGAACATCTGCTAAAAACCTAGAAAAGCTGCAAGTCATCCAGAACAGCGCACTACGTGCAGCTATGGGCATCCCCAAAAGGGAACACATCACGGCCGCCAGGAAACAAGCCCACTGGCTCCCAATCCAGGAACGGATAATATTCAAAACCTTGGCATTGACCCACAAATGCATCCACCATGCTGCACCTTCCTACTTCTCACAAAGGATACACCTTTGCACATCCTTAAGACCAACCAGAACGCCATACACAAACCTGCTTACACTGCCCATGGGCAAAAGGGTTAGAGCAGGAGGTGCCAGCTTACTGTACCTACCATCCTTATAATGGAATGCCCTACCACCACCACTACGTCCTGAAGAATCACACATGGCATTTCGAAAAGCCATGAAAACTATGCTCTTCTCCTGATCACCCCCACAAATCCAACTTGACTACATAAATGTATAAATGTATAATCTGTAAATGTATATCTAACCTGTGCATAAATGTATAAATGTATAATCTGTAAATGTATATCTAACCTGTACTTTCCCATGTAACTAAGTGGCCCTCAAGTAACAGCGCTGCAATGCCCTAAGGCGGTTTGTGCCCTATACAAATGTAAAAAATGAAATAAATACTGCCACCGCCCTATCTGGTAGTATTTTATTCTTTCCTGTTTGCAGGTATAAATTGACCCAAATATAGTACCACCTCTTGGCAGTATTGTAGCTTCTTTTTATCTGCCTTGTACCCTTTGTGAGCCAGCAATTGCAATAATGCAATAGAATCCCTCCTGCACTGCTGTTCATTTTCACAGTCCATAATTGTGCTGGCACATATCGGATGTCCTCCTCCAAAAATAAAGACGGGTCACCACTACCATCAGGGGCATCGTACCTTCCTCTACTACACCATGATATCTCAGAGTATGCAGATTTCCAAAATAATATCCCCATTTTTCTCACTGTCCTCAAATAATTCCTCATCAGTCATTTCCTTCAATTGTACTGTTTGGTCTACACTTGCACCTGTCCTGATCTGTTCCAATCAGGACTACTCTTTTGTCTGACACTACTAGTCCTTGCAAATCTGTTGATATGATATGATATGGCATTTATAACACGCCTACACACAAGTGTTTCAAGGCGCGACGAGGCAAGAGAGGGGGAACAGAGGGAAGACAGAGACAAACGATCCTACTAGGCCAGGTGACATTGAGATTGTGCAATTGCTGGAGAGGAGGGAGAGGGAAAAGTGCGACGGGGAAAGGGGAGGGGGAAGTGCAGTACATCGGATAACAATAAATACATAAAAAACAATTATTACAATAAATAAGAAGTGGTGGCAAGTGCATGGGCAAGTGCAGACATCTGGTGTCAGGTGCTGGTAGGGGGCTGTAGGGATACAGAAACAGCCCCCAAGTGCAGGGGGGTGCCAGGAGGGCAGTGCAGGAGTGCAATTGGTGGGGAGGGACCTGGGCCCAAGAACAGAGGGTAGCTAGGTGACCAGTGCAATTTTAGATTCGGCCAGGAGTTCAGCAGGGGAGAGGAGGAGAGAAAGCAGAAGCAAAGAGGAAGGTCTTGAGGTTCTCCCGGAACCAGAGCTGGTTCTCCTCAAATTTCAGAGAGGCAGGGAGTCTGTTCCAGAGGGAAGCCCCAGCTGAAGAAAGGGACCTACCACCAACTCATTGCCTGGAGAAGCGACTGGCCCTGAGGGAGTTGGAGGCGGATGAGCAAAGGGCTCAAGAAGGAAGATATTTAGGAAGAGAGAGTTGAAGGTATTTAGGCCCCAGACCCCAGAGGCCTTGTGGACAATGCAGATGGTTTTGAACTTAATCCTCGCAGCCACTGGAAGCCAAGGCAGGGATTTCAGTCCTGGAGAGATAATGATCCCTAGGCTTGAGGCCAAGGACAAGTCTCGCAGTCCTGTTTTGGATGCGCTGTAGAGGGCGGGTAGTAGAGGCAGGCAGATTTAGAAAGAGACTGTTGCAGTAGTCAAGCCTAGAGAGAAACAGAGCTCTGGAGACAGTGGGCCTCATTACAAGTTTGGAGGTAGCCATGGTGCTAATAGCGCCATGGCTGCCTCCAAACCCGTGTCCGGGTCCAGGTAGACGGAATGAGGACTTACCGGGTCATTCCGACCTTGGAGGACCTGTTAAGTCCCCATTCTGTAAACCATTCCCCATTCCCATTCGAGCCCCCATAGAGTTCAATGGGAATGGGGAGGGAGCTAATAACGGGCCCGCAAATAGCAGGCCCGTTATTAGCTCCCTGGTCCCTTAGCGGGACCCGCTAGGGGACCTTGGAATGCGGCGGTAGGGGGTTAACGGCACCAGCATCCTTACCGGTGCCGTTAACCCCCTAACGCTGTACTCATAATGAGTCCCAGCGAGCTTCTGGGTGAAGGAGAGGAAAGGAAGAATACCTCTGAGGAGGTGCAGCTGGTAGTGTGACTTCTTAGAGACGTCAGAGATGTCAGGAGAGAAGGAGAGTGTGGAGTCGAAGATGACCCTGAGGTTTGTAGCCTCACATGTCGGAGCAGGAAGAGAGCCAGGAGAGGCTGGCCAGAGAGTGACAGGAAAAGAGGGAGCAGGTTTGCTGAAGAGGAGAATCTCAGTCTTACTGGCATTAAGGCAGAGATCATTGGTGGCACACCACTCTGGATAGTAGACAGACAGTCAGAGATGAGAGAAGGAGAAGAGGTGCCTGAAGGGAGCCTGAAAATTAGCTCAGTGTCATCGCCATAGCACTGAAAGTTGGGGCAGAGAGCGGCAATGCCGTGGGCAAGAAGTACCAGGTATTGGTTGAACAGCCAGGGAGAGAGGTTAGACCCCTGGGGAACACCACAGGTAGAGATAGAGATAGAGGAAAGGAAGCACCCAAGTTGGACCTGGGAGGGTCGATCGGAGAGGAAAGAAGTCAGCCAAGCCAGGGCCTGATCAGTGATACCCAGGTTATCACAGAGACGGTTGAGTAGGATGGCTTTGTTGACAGTGTCAAAGGCAGGAGAGAGATCAAGTAAGATGAGAACACAGGGGGTGTTGGAAGCAAGGTTGGAGAGTAGGTCTTCACAGATGTTCAGGAGAGCAGTTTCCGTGCTTCTGGCAGCTCTGAAGCCAGACTGAAGATCAACCAACAGATTCAGTGTGGAGATTAAGCTTGGAGATGGCCAGCATTTCTAGGAGTTTGCCCAGGAAAGGAGTGATGGAGATTGGGCGATAGTTAGCCGGGCCGGAGAGTTCGGCAGAGGGTTTCTTAAGAAGAGGGTGCACAAGGTAGTGCTTCACAGGGGAAGGGAAGACTCCAGTGGAAAAATAGTAGTTGCAGAAGTCGACCAAAGCAGGAGCCAGAGTGTCAATGTGGTCATTGATGGTTTTAGAAGAACAAGGGAGAACCTGTTTTGACAAGACTTTCATAGATCAGACTTGTCTAGAAACCTCGTCTGGGGAGAACAGTGGAAAGGCAGAGAAGGGGTGGGAGGGTTGGCCAAAGAAGGGCCAGAGGCGGAGTGGGGAGTAGAGGCAGGAGGAGGAGAGGAAGAGAGAGAGGACAGGATGTTCTGAGTTTTAGAGATGAAATGAGAAGCCAGGGCCATGCAGAGGGCCGGGAGGGGACAGGAGAGGTAGAGACTGCAGCAGGATTGGCCAGCTCCTTGAAGATTTTAAAGAGTTAGGCCGAGTTGTTGAATGCCACAGAGATTCAGGCTTGGGTGAGGGCTCTCTTCTTGGTGTGGACGGAGAGCCGGCATTGCCTTTGGAGAAAGCGGCAACCAGTTTGTCAGAGGATGAACAAGAAGCACGCCATTTCCTCTCAGCTGTCCTGCACTTACGTTTGAGGGTGGCGAGGTAAGAGTCGTACCAGGAGTTGCACTTGGATTTGGGCTTCAAGCGGATCCTCATGACTGGGACAAGAACATCCAGAGTATCAGAAATAGCAGAGTGGAGCATAGAGAGGGCTATGTCAGGGTGTGAGTCTGCTTAAAGGGGACGGGGGGAGAAAGTGGTGGCGAAAGCCGCAACTGTCACACGTTTCATGGGTCGGATAACCGAGAAGGTAGGTGGCAGTGCTGGTGTTGTGTTGGCCTTAGGGGAAGACCATATTGTCCCGCCACCACATCGGGTGGCACCATGGGTCGGAAAACAAAATCTGTGGGCACTCGCCAACATTTTGTCGCAATTTGAGGCACTGCTTTTGCTAATACCTTGATGCCAAAGACAAATATGTCCAGGACCACTGGAACTCCACTGACTACTGTTTTCCCTGCCGTTGCATTGATTATTACCATTGCTCGCGCTACACACATCCCTGAAGTAGAACAAACTACCCCTTGAAATCTGAATGATATAGTCACACGTTTACTGAGCAGAACCATACCCAACATGTTAACAGGGGAACTCTCTGAATATAACAAAGAGGCTCGTACTACCTTCCCTCCCAATATTTATATCCAGCTCCTCAGTGTATGGAACCATAGAAATAGCCCCAGAGAATCCCTGCATGTCAAGAGTTTTACCTGATAATGGAAATTTCCCCTCCATAATGCATGATTTAGTTGCACCTGAATCTACCATAAATATAAATTGCTTGGTTTTCCTATTCCTGCTTCCACCTAGGGCTCCTCTTCAGGGTGTGTGGTTGTCAATGCAATTGGGCACTCGAGTGCTTTCTTTGAGCTGTCCTAATAAGAAAAAGTATTTGACCCGGGGAATGAAAAAGGGCCCCCCCGCCACCGTAACTCCTTGGAACGGGGTGCCGTTCCCCCTGCCACCCTGTTAAACTGTGTTCCTTCACCCTGCTGCGGTTGTTGCCCATGTTGCCCTTGCCTGTCAGTCCAATAAGGGAACTGATTTTGACCCCCTCACCCAAATTGCATCCGAGGCCTGTTCCTGCATTACCTTGTGAAACGCCCCTATCTCCAGCAATACCAACACTGTGAAGTTCCTAATTATCCACCCCAGTGCCCTATCCCCCCAAAGCCTCCTGCTCTTGCTCCTCAAAATCCCCCTCTTCCCCTTAGTGCTTCTTCATCCTGCCACTGGAGGTTGGGGTACTGAGTCCACCCCGCTACCCCAATGTCCCTGTCCTTCTTCGGTCCATAGTGTCGCAATTGGGGCATTCACAATCTGTTCAGTATCTCCTATCCTTTCCCCCTGAGCCGGTGCCGTCACCGGTGCTTGGACGACAACCTTATTTAGTTGTTTTTTTTCCACTAGTTTTGCCTCGTCGGCTTGCTGATTCTGGGAGTTCTCCCTGTCCCATTCCTTAATTCTCTTACAATGGTGGACTATTATACTTTGTATCTCCGCCCACCCTTTGGCTTCAACTCCCACAATTTTATCTAATGCTTTCTGGACCTCTTTTGGTGATCCCCTCTTTACGATAAAATAGAAAAACTGTACTGAGTGGTCCCATTGCCCTCCTGTCTCAACTCTCCAAATTTACTGTAATTTAAGAATAAACCTAACTGGGTCCTCATCATCACCCATTGCGCACTGCATTAAAGAATGTAAGTCAGGGGTATATGGGTACATCTTTCGTAGGGCATCCCATACCCTTGCCATTACTTCATTAAAGGCTGTTCCATCATGTTTGTTATTTGCAAGAATTATCCAAGAGTACCAGCCCTTACCCACATGTCCCCAGCCTGGTCTCCAACTATGGTGACCAGTAAACTCTTAAGGTCTCCTAGTGCTAAGGCTACCCCTGCTGTTTGTTTCTCAGATTCATAGATCCATTTACTGGCTCTGGCTGTAAGTTGGGGGAGAGCTTTAATCAAATTATTTTTGTCCATTTGAGGCCATGGTATATACTGAGTTATCCCTACTCTTATTTTGTTTTCAATCCCTTTTTTTGTATTCTTCTGATCTTTTAGTACCACCATTAAATCTGTCTGTTTGTCGCTCTATCCCTTCCCACTCCCTCTTGTGGTGGGGATGGGTTTGTCGCTGCCTCCTCTCCTCAATCTTTTTCTTGCCCTGCCTCTTCATTATTTCTGCCACCTTGATCTATCCATTCATTTTCCCTTGCTGGTTCCACTTCTTGTCCCAGGACCATCCAGACTCTCTCCCCATCATCTTTTTAGACACAAACATTTCCTATTGCCCCGGGGTTGAATCCAATTGAAAAATCTCCTGACTTTCAATCCCCTATTTTCTGTACCGATACCCTTATCTTTGGTGGTACTTCTCTAGGTACTTGTAACCTGACCAACCATTCCCACAACACTCTTAACTCGTTGTTAATGTCTGCCTGTGAACCCCCTGGGTACACTGATGCTATGGGCATGTCAGTGCTTGTGGATGGGTTATATGGAGGTCATCAACGTAAAGCAAACATAATTGTTATCACATGGCTATTCTGGCCTACATTGGTGCAGCCAGTCTGGACATTACTTCTTACTGTGGCATGACATTTTTACTGGGCACCAAGGGTAAAGCAAAGATGATAAGTGTTATGTAGCTAGACTGTCCATATTAGTGCAGCCAGTCTGGACATATTTCCTTACTTTGGCATAGCATGTTTTACCGGCAAAGTCAACAGGAGTAAGTTCTTAAACGGTAATACTGACATATATTGGTGTAGGCTGCATGGACATTCATAGACACATGCAGCATGACATTTCTTTATATACCAGCATATATCATACTACGCTCGGTCACTCCCGCATATTCAAAGCAAATATTTATTTCCCTCCAACTAATGGTCAAACATTTTAATTGTGCATGGGCCTCACTGGTGCTGGGTGATCCACAAACAGCTCTTTCCAGTCCTTGAAGCTTCTTTGAGGTGTTACGTCAGCGCTCATCTTTTCTCCGGGAGAGATGTGCTTTACAGTTCCTGAAAACTTCTGCAGGCTTGACTGTTTAGGTTTCGGTGGTCTCAAATCCAAAGTGTAACTAGGCAGCACAATCCACCCAGAGGCTAGCAAATCAGGACAGCCGACAGTGAGAGGGACTGGAAGAGATGCGAGGAGTCACTTCTGGTATGTCCTATCCTGCAATCCTTTGACGAGACCCCCTAGTTTATCTACTCCTTCTGGTCTTGTCTAGGCACGCCTTGACAGTCAGAACCTGCCTAAGCTGGCTAGAAGGTTTTTTATCAATGGCCAGGGCACTTAGACATCCCTCTCCTTTCTCCACCATCTGTTCCTGGGCACTCAAGCTTCCTTTGTACCTGTCACCAATTGTGCCTTCTCCTCATACGGCCTATGATGAAATTCAAGAACACCCCACCTTGTTATGTTAGTGTGCAAGACGGTAGGGCCTGAGTTGGTCTGGTCGCTACCCAATGCTCATACTGGAGGATAAAAGGAGTGGAATCATTGTGCTAGCCACCCTCCACCCCCAAGGCATGGAACTACACATATCCAGTTGTTGCAATATCCTGCTTCCAAAATACCCTTTTTTAAAAAAAATCTTTTCTGGTGAAAACTGTGAATTACACTCCCCAGCAGCATTGAATATGACTGTTTTACCATCTAAAGGAAAAGCATAAAATAATGTAGTAGTCACCCTTCATCCCCCCGTGCCAAACCCATGGCATGTTCTGCAAGAATGTTCCTCAAGGCATCCGGCACAGCGAGTGCAAAGCTTGTGTGAGTACATCAAAAAAGTTCCCAAATTTACAGGCGGAAGAGTTCAGATTACCGCAGTCCTGATGGTCAGGTTGAGCAGCAACCAGACACCACAGAGCACTCTCCTGTAGTGCAGAATGCTGCATACATCCATGCTGCATGCAAAGAGATTCCAAGTTGGCAGCAATGCTGCCAGCCACATTTAAAGACGCAGCAAAAGCAAGTGAGGGCTCTCTCCCAATTAAGCCATGTTAGTCAGACCCTGCATAGAGATTCCAATATTCATTTGTTGCAGTGTGAGCAAATAACCATTTACAACTATGGAAATTGAATCCCACCAGACCCAGCCAATCAGAAGTGCCAAACAAAGTACCCATTCCCTGCAAGCACCACCAAAAGTGGGGGAAGAAAGAGCAGGGAAGGTGAAGATGAAGTATGAAGAGGTGAAAGAGTTTGGGAGGTAGCCACTGCACCTCCAAAC
Source organism: Ambystoma mexicanum (assembly GCF_040938575.1). Classification (NCBI taxonomy): domain Eukaryota; kingdom Metazoa; phylum Chordata; class Amphibia; order Caudata; family Ambystomatidae; genus Ambystoma; species Ambystoma mexicanum. Next base: position 1,349,729,837 of record NC_090935.1, on the reverse strand, counting down.
TGCCCCTCCATAAACCGGGACCACGCATCCTAGGAGAAAGTAGGGGAAGTCGTATCCAGCCTGCGGCATCTAATACGGAGAGGGTTAATTTTGAGCATGTTTCCACAAGAATACAGGCAAGTAGAGAGAACTTGTTTGTGTTCATGTTTAGGATGCAGAGTGAGCTGGTGTTGTTTGATTTTAAAAAAAGGTTTGTATGAAGGGAAGGGGATGTGTTACATGGTTAAGCATAAGTTACAAACCAGTAGAACATTTCTGTAAAGCTTATGTTCATAGTGTTAATCAGTCTGGATGAATGCTTATACTTCTAGTAAGCTAGACAGCAGAATGGAATGTGAGGGTGGAGACTCTAGAACTAGAGTCGGCACGAGATGAAGCACGGCTGGAGGACGAGGCACTGCTGATTATTTGTAGTTAAAATAAACATATTAATAATCAAGATGAAATGAGTCTCTTAATACTATGCTCTTTTTTGAAGCAGTTTTGTAGAGTAGGAAAATAATACAAGCTTTAATGTTTAGATGCATGAGGCGCTCTAGATATGCTATGACGAATCATTGAAGTTTGGTGACCTATTTGCCTGGATATACAAACTCCAGAATATTAATTCCGGGACTAGCAAAACCAGGCCGAGGGAGGTCTGGACACGAATATACTGTGTACAGGGTGATTGTTGGTGGAAAACAAGGGTAGGGCAGAATTAGAACTGCCTGACTAAATGAAACATTAACAGCTTGCAACCTTAACAGTTTAATGTCATGGTTTGATATTTATTCTTTATTCATGTCCTGCTAGAGTTAAATTTAATTCAGAAGATTATACAGTCTCTAATTGGTAGATGAGACTGCTAGATTGTGCCATGTAAAGCCTGAGAGTCCATTCAGAGAGCCCGGTCGTATAGCTCATGTTAGCCAAAATGTGGTTGTGTCATTACACAAGCAAGTACAAATGGCCAACCCCCGAGCTTCGTAAGTGTCCATTGAATGTGACATTATTCCAGGCAGAATGACATGGCTGGGTGCCTCCGAACCCATAATAGCAAAATGATGATTTTAAATACAGTTGTATTTAATTCATATGTCCAACAATCCAAGCAGATAGTTGTATGCAGTCATGCCCATCACCCTGGCTCGGGTAGCCATTGTGGTAGATCTGCCAATTTACTTTTTATATCTTGGCTTCCTTTTTTCATTTCAACGCCTTGTTAATGGTGTCCAACGAATAATGTGGATCTCCGAATGCATTATGGTAGCTGAAATGGTACAAATGTATGGAAATGCTATCCTAGAGGAAGTATAGAGCATTCAAGTTATTATCTATAGCCCATCATTGTAAGCCCATGTAACATGTTATGTGGAGGGAAGCATTGAGTTGTTATGCAGGCAACTTCAAGTTTTATATGTTTTATTAGTACCTGGCGAGGGGGCTGTGGCGGCCTCCCAGCCAAATAGGAGGCACGAAACGGGGGCTTCACCACATGGTAAAACCCCCACTGCAGGACCTCTCAGAGATGGAGGCCGCCATCTTCCCTTGACAGGTACAAAATAAGTGCTCCCTGCGCTCCCCTGCCTCCCCTTCCCTGTACCATCCCCCCTTTCCACATATTTAGATTCCCCTCCCCGTCCCACTTACCTGGCACTCCTGAGTCCCTCGCCGGCATTGGAACACTAGTGTTACCAGCGCATCCCGGACGCAGCAATGGCCGCCGTGGAATGGGAGAAGAGACAGCGTGTGATTCCCTTCCTCCCAATCCATGGCGGCCATCTTGTTTTGTAGTTGTTTCTCAAGTTGAGAAATAGTATACACGCTGCTTCTCAACTTGAGATAAAAAAAACCCGCAGGGGAGGAATTACTGGTCTTGAAGATGATACTGAGCACCTTGAAATCTTTGAAAGCTGCACAGCAAAGCAGATGTGGGTATTTGTGCCCAGAATTAAGTTGGCACAGCAGCAATATTTTATGGGGTGACAGTGGAGGCTGGGGTAATATGGTGATTGGCTGCTAGGAGGAGGGCTTCAAATGAGGTCTTGTGTGTTTATTCCAGTCCTATGCATGCTGCTGCATAAGTTGGAACTGAAAGGATGTGGTATCCAAGTCAGTCCCATATGTCCCCTGGCACACAGTTTTCTTGTACAGAGTGCTGGGGGTAAGATAGTGTTGATCTTTGAGAAGTTGTTAAAATACCACACTTTGGATTTCTAAGGTGGGCTAAGATGTGGCATAATAGGCCCATCTGACTGTGAAGTTTATGCTGGTGTTGGTGGTCTGGCTTACATACGCTATTGTTTTGCACTTTATAATCGTGCAGGTTGTGCTTGAAAAACTATGTAAACATGTGAAGGAGTTTTGTCTTTCCTTCCCACCTCTGTAACTGTGGAGATGTTATTTCCCTATATCAAGGGTATTTACAAATCTGGACAAGTCTTCCCCATTCCTCAAAGGGGAGCCAGAAAAACAATGTAAACATGTGAAGGAGTTTTGTCTTTCCCTCCCACCTCTGTAACTGTGGAGATGTTATTTCCCTATATCAAGGGTATTTACAAATCTGGACAAGTCTCCCCCACTCCCCAGAGGGGAGCCACCCCCTTTGAGGCTAGGGAGATGAATGCACTACGCAAGACCCTCCCTAGGGTTCTGGGCAAGTGGGATCTCACTGGGAGTGGCTCCCCTCTTGGGGACAAGGACTCCCATTCCAATAAGGAACTCCCAGTCCAAACCACCCTGTCTGCATATTTGGATTTTGGAAAAACTTTGGCATTCCCTGCTACAACCATAATTAACAAAGATCTTTCCTCGACTTTATTGGCTCCAGGTAATTCTGAATGTCATCTGGAGATGATGATCAAGGAAGACAGACATAATTCTTTTTGCTCAAATGTATAAAGAGAGAGACTCCCACGGAGGGAGGAGAGAAACTGCTACACAGAGGCGTGCCACCACAGCAATGACGTCCCAGTGGTGAAGAGCCACTTAGAGCCGTAGAGCCAGCGGTGGTGTGAACGGAGAGGAAGACGCACTGTCTGGGGGCTGCATGGCGGGTCCCTTGACTGAACAAGATGCCCCGTTCAGAGAAAGAGGCTCAACGGGAAGACAACCGTCTTCTCTGGTGGCATGACCCAGAAGAGCAGTGGTGGGCCTGGCGCCTAGCAACCAATGCAGAGACCAGAGACTGGACAGGAGCCTGGTTCCACCCAACAAGCGCCTGTTCCACTGAAAGCAGTATTGACCAGAACAGAGACGCTATTGATTTGTGGACACCAGTGAGTACTACAACATTTGGTTTCATGGAGTCCTGAAACCAACGCAGGTATGGAAAACAGTGTGAAAGTCATACGACTATTGTATGTCATGGCTGGAATTGCCGTCAGAATTATGAGAACTTGAGAGAGTCTAACGGGCACATGACCCAACTAAAACAGAGTGAAAGAGATGCAAACATTGTATGTCACGGTTGGAATAACCATCAGAAGTACGAGAAAGTGAGAAAAGCTAATGGGCACAGTGCCCCATTCAAACAGAGTGAAAGAAATTTGAATATTGTATGTCAAGGCTGGAATAGCCAACAAGGCTATTAGATATTGTAATTGTGAAACAAAGGCATGTACCAGAGATCACAGGTCTTTGGGGAGTCCCAATACCACGAAGGTGGAAGCAGCGACAACAAAGTGTCCTGTCAAGTAATCCTGAAGGAATTTGGACATTTGAAATAAAATCTGAGAAAAGTACAAGAAGCAACAGTTTTCTTTATCAAGCGGAAGATTGAAATCCCTACAGATGATAATTATAATTTCTACCAAGAGACTTTATCTGAACATTGTGAAAACTATACCATTGTGTACTAAATTAACTTTAAGACTGAGAACAAGCCAACAACCAGTTCAGCCAGGGATATGCCCGTACCGAGGCTATTGTGCAAGCTTCCCCTTTCTCCGTTAGTTAGGTGTTTCCTATAGTTGTAGAGCCAGTTAGTGATTAGGATTCGGACAGAAGACTTTTACTTTGAACTTGACGAACACCCTTAGTTTTATTTTTGCTAGGTAGGGGACTTCCCTCATGGCGATAGGGCTAGCATTTTTGCTTTTATTTTTAATAAACATCTCTAACTATGACCCAACGTAGTCCGAGTCTTCTTCTGGTTCACCACAGTATACTGAGTCATGTGTTGCGATGAGCCATAATCTGTATCTAGTTCATTCATCATAATCACGTTGTCATTCTCTGGCTCAGTGGAGGTGAGTGGTGGTGGTGAACATGAACATTCAATTTCTTGCCACTCTCCAATCTGCTTTGTCAGTTTGATTATCATGCTCCACTACACTGTCAGGGGCATTGTCTATCCTGTGGTGTGAAAATGTGGTGTGGGTGCTGTATACCATTCTTTACAGCTATTGAACGGGTCCAAGAAATTTTAAAAAACGTTTTCAGGCTGACTTGGAGAGGAGAGAGGAAATCTGTTTACTTCTTGTCCTACCCACTTCGACTTCAAAACCTCTTCGTTTTACACCTTCATGAGATATTTATGCAGGAATAGAACTCATTTATTGCTATGGGATCCGCCTGCATTTAGCACCTGCTAAAAGCAGGCAGATTCCATCGGAATCCATTGCAAATGCCACCTGTAAATGTTTTTCTGCAAGCAGCATTTGCATCTTTTATAAAAACGGACAGTAAAAGTAAAGGATATTTTGCCTCTTTTGATTCTACTGTTGCACTCAATTTTGCAAAAGTAGAAAATTGCATGCCAGGTATTAACAGCACATACGTGCTATCACTAGCAGACCCTACATGCAAACAGCCATTTTAGAAAAGCCCCTGGGTGTTGTTTCTCCAGGCCCATCAGTAGGTACAGTCTGAAACTTTCCCCTTCTGCATTAGATTTTGTCGACCGGACCTCACCATTCTCTGTCTACATATACTACTATCTCTTGCATAACAGGTACTGCTGAATGCAACATTGATGCCTTCAATTTACCAAGCACAATCTCGGTCTTCATTGGGCACAGAGCAGACGAAAAGGCCACTGCAAACACCCCTCAAATGGCATGCCTCCCCTACCACAGGCAGATGTAGTTGTTGGTTATGGTGATTTCTCCGCCCAATGTCAAGAAATATCACATGCAGGCATGGTACAGAAGCTGGTCACTAGTATTTTCTTATCCCTGGTGCTAGTAGCCACTAGATGATGGCACATGTTTTGCACTCTTAATTCTGGTCACGGAATGTACTCCCCTACTCCCCCAAAAATTCTAAGATTTGTTTTCACAACCTCCATTTTGTCTCATCAAAACAATGATACGATTTTTCATTATAACCACTCGTTTGTCTTGTCCCAAAAAGATACCACACTCAGTTAAATTCACTGAATGTACTCTCCTGCCTCCAGTTTTCAGGAATCGACTTAGAATCATCTCCTTCTATGCAACATTTTGGAAAACGTTTGAAAGCCTGTTTTCTAGTACTAACAAGTTATTTTTCTATAATGTGATCAGTGTTGCAGAATCAAGATTCCCAGATTTGACGACCGCCACACTCAATACATTTCAGAAAACATAACATAGGATGTACTTTCCTGCCGACCAACAGTTCTAAGACTTTTTATTCACATGAAATATTTTGCCTCATCGCAAAATTATGGCACATTGAGATACATCCAATACATGTTCTCTGATGCTGCCAAACAATTCTAGGCATTTCTCTTTGCACCTGGTATTGTATATTGTCATCAATCTTTGCAACTAGTCTTTTTGTTTGTTCTTCACAGCAAGTTGTCACACCCACTATAACAACTGAATGTATTATTCAACTACGATTTTGTTTCATCACAAAAAGATGGCAACCCCCAATTACAGATAAGCCTGGGAAAACTTATTTAGCCATATTCAGAAACACCCAAATATTGGCTGTGTCTGCCGAAAATAGATTTCTCGAGCAAAATGTTTAGGGAGATGAGGGCTGAAATAGTATAAATAGGGTATGCATGATTCGATTTCAGGATAAGTGTCTTGTTGGGTGGAAGAGGGAGGAGGCTGCCAGAATAGTTATTAGAATGGGCTTTAGTTGAAGGAGAAGAAGAAAACCAATGGAATTGAGTTAAAGAAGAGGTAGAAAATTAAACCGAATTTATATTTTTGGCAGGGCAGAGAGTGGCAGGAACTGCACGCCAGTCTGCTTCCAAGATGGCTTTAACGGGTCCAAGAGCAGATGCGCTGCTGGTACTGGTATTTCCTTCTTCACCAACAGGAGTTTCACAGATGAAACCAACACTAGAGAACAGCAGGCAGCCATGACTGCAGGTAAACATCATTCCAGCTTCTGCACCCTTAGTGGGAGGACGTATAGCTCTCCCTAAACTGGGCGGAATGGTTACTGGTACTGCAGGCGATATGGGGTGTCTGAATTGGAATGTACTTCACCTCTCTACAGTCATCACCCCGCACCCCCATTCACTTCCCAGTGCCAGAGGGGAAGATGTTAGATGAGGACGTGACGTAATTGGTCAGAAATAGCGCCACAGTGTAGACTACAGTACACACCAAGGGGTTTCTGAGCAATTTCTTTGCTGGTCCATAGGTAAGGAAAAGTAAAGCCTCTGGTCAACCCTTGCAGTGTAATCAGCTGGGTAGTGCACTGACACTTCAGGATGAAAGGTATCCATTTTCGCCAGGACCTTCTACAGACTAGACTAGGGACTGACTAGGTCATCTAGGCCTGAAGGATGACTAGCAGGTAGTTCCAGTCTTCCCTCCCACACAGGAGTTTCCTACAATGTTATTGATGGGCGTACACCTTGGAATTTACAAGTCTGCCCTTCTGCTTATCGTCAGCTGCTGGTGTTCCACTAAACCCATGAGTCCAGTGGTGCTATTCCTCAGAGAGCAAGGTATCCGCAACATCTTCCACCTGGACAACATTATCTTTACATCCCAGCGCCAGGAGACTCTGTTCTCCCAGGTGAAGACAGCAGTTACCCCATTGCAGGTATTTCCTTATAAACTGGGCGAAGTCAGACCTGGAGCCCACCCAGCGGCTGTAATTCTTGGTATTCCAAGTGGATTCCGCTGCAGATATTCTCTAATTGCCATAACATCAAGAAGGAGATTAGGGTACACCTTCACAGGGCCGAATTGTCCCTTAAAAGCCAGGATAATCAGTTTCCCGGCCTCCTGCATGCAGGTGATTTCTCTTGGGCCTCTACATTATTAGGACCTTCAAGAGAAGAAAACATGCCACCTCTGCAGGTAGCGAGCCACTGGACCTCAGGTTTGGGACAGAACTTTAATTGCGTTTAGAACATAAAACACTTTGAATGGCTGATTAAAGAATCAGACACCAACATATTGAAATGGGTCCTTACTGTAGTGCTGTTTCCACACAAGTGGTCCTCCTCAGAACTTAACCTAAACTTATTTATTTATTTATTTATTTAATGAAAATTACAGGGAAGGCAATGCATTTTTGACATACAAGAATGCTTACAAACCTTTTTTTAATTGGATTTTTATTGAAAATTAAACCAGGACTAACAGACTGATGAATACAAATCTCTCTATCTCACAGTGTCAAATTCTACAGCGCTGACAACATTAATTACCAACAGGTCAAGATACAAAAAAAACCCAATAAACTTGTGCTTTCAAATTCTGCGAGTAGTCTCTGAGTCCATGTTAGTCCCCTCATAACACCTTCCCTCCCCTCCCAAACCCCCCTCTCGCAACAGCGACATCATTTACAAAATTGTTTAATTAATGACAAGTAATCAGTGACCAAATGGCATCTCCAGCTGTATAACTGCGGCTGTTCATGACCTAGTGATCCTGACATGTCCTTTGTCCTCGCCACAAGCTCGCCTCCAACATGTTTGTGGGACTGCGTTTGTTTGCACATCAATCAGCGTTCCCAACATCACACACCACCCTTCCCAGGTCTCTCGGCCCTGTAGTTTTCCCAGAACGGAAGCCACTCCATGTCAATGTGCGCATGGGACTCCAAGAGTGCTGCTGTGAGGCTTTCCATTTCGTAGATCTCATAAGCTTTGTCCAACCACTCTGCCTTTGTGGGGAGTTAGCTTCTTTTCCATTGCCTTGTTAGACATACCCGTGCCGCCATAACTAAATTCCTTCGTGCTACCAGCGAATAGTCCTCTTCCCTCTACTCAATCCCAAACAACATCAGCAATGGGGACAGGTTTCTAGTAATCCCATCTATGGCTCGAACCCAACCTAGTACCTCCTTCCAACAGAGTTGCACCTTTGGCCAGCCTCACCACTGCTAGCCATAATCCCAGATAATAGCACAGCCACAGGACTCACCCCTAAGTACATTCGCGCAAGCCTGTGTGGAGTCAGGTGCCAATGGGACAGCAACCTACTATTGTGCATTTTATATTGTACCACTATTGTAGAGGACCTTCCTGGCCTATAAATGGTGGCCTAGACCTCGGTCCTCTCTTATAGTCCCAAGTCAACCGCCCATCGTTCTGGCATGCATGGAGTGGCTATATGCCCTCTGTTTAGCAGTGAGGAATACATCTGAGAAATGAGTCTTCTAGATCCCTGATGCAAGTTAAGAACTTGCTAAAAGGGCGCTGCAGCAGCCCTTTCAATTGCGTGTCCAGCAACACGCTACAAAGCTGTAAGTACAGCAATGGTTGTATGTTACCTAATTGCAGGGCCTGTTCTAACTCATCCTTAGTCAACAAGACCTTGTTTTTCCACATTTGTCCCACTCTAACTAGGACAGCCTTGTATAGCGATTGAAAGCGGAGATATACGCAGCTAAGTGTGGAGGGCCATGAGTTAACACCTACCATGTCTCTAGATTTCTGACCCAGGGACCAAAAGACAGCGAGTACAGGGTGAGTGCGTATCCTATGCGGCAGTTGCTCCTGAGGGACCCCCAGCCATTCCCCAAATGTTACTGGAGAAAAAATACAATGTTCTAATGCCACCTATTGCTTTGTTTTCCCTTAGATGATTGAATCAGATTCACAGCTGAGCTGCCCTAAAATATTCCTAAAGACCAGGATAGCCCATTCCACCCCTCCTCTTTGGAAAAAACCATTGAAGTGTATGCATTTCTGGGTCTTTGATTCACTCACAAAATTGACAAGAGCCCTTTTTTAATTAAGTGCAAAGCCGCGGGGACCGTAATTGGCAGCGACTGAAATAGGAATGTTAGTCTCGACATAATGTTCATCTTAATAGTTGTAAACCTGCCTGCCCAGGAAAGGGTAAGCTTCGATCATTTCTGTAAGTCGTTAGTGATTTTTACCCCGATAAAGGGAAATAGTTGGCTTTATAGAGTTCACTAAGCTGTCTGGTGGTTGTATCCAGCAGGTAGGTGATGCTTTCCCTTTGCATCTGAATACCGTGTTTCACAGTGAGGTGGGAGACACGTGTTGTATCGTCCATCAACGGTAAGGCCATGGTCTTGCTTAGGTTAATACGAACCCCGAATATGCACCATAGTCTGCGATGGCTGTTAAAAGAGCTGGGATTGAAACCTCTGGATGTGTATTGTATGTCAAGATGTCATCGGCAAACAGCACATGTTTATATTCCTTCCACATGTCCCTAGCCCATGTATGTCACTATTCAGGCGAATAGCTCGTGCTAGGGTCTCTACAACCAGGACATAGAGCACGGGTGAAAGTGGACAGCCCTGGATAGTCCCTCAGCTCAGTGTAATGCCTCTGGGGCTACCCCTTTGACCACAACCTTTGCTGTGGTATTCCTATAAAGAGCCTGGACGCCAGTCATCCAGCGCTCACCCAGACTTATCTTATTCAGAACTGTACACAGGAAGGGCCACTCCACTCTATCAAAAAGAAAACTCTCTCACGGCATTCAGAAAGGCGCTAAAAACCAAGTTATTCAACTAGACTGTAGCTGAATGTTTCTATTGATGTTCCCTTGTAACCATGGAACACTTCCACAACACTGTCTTTGATCCTTTGCAATCCTGTTTTCAAGAATCTGTTTTTAAGCTGTATCTAAGTAAATGTACTGTAAAAGCGCCACAATGCCTTAGAGCGGTTTGTGCGCTTTATTAATTCAAATAAATAAATATCTAGATTCTGGTAGGATCACTGTCCCTTTCATCTAGACTTGCTATAAGGTCTAGGGTTTTGTGAATATTATCTGAGCCCTGCCACCATATAATATATCCGATTTCATCATTGTGAACTAGATTCAGGCGGCGGCTGCTAAGCCTGGCTACCAAGGCGCTTGCATATATCTCAGCGTCAACATTAATTAATGATATGAGTCGTTAGGAGCCACAGTTTGTTTTATCCATACCCTCTTTTTGCAGGACTATATTTCCAGATTGGGTGAATGAGGCTGGGGAATGGCCTGTTTTTAATATATTATTAAAAGATCTTGGGAGAAATGGTGTGAGGGATGCCCTATATGCTTTATAAAAGGGAGGCGTATAGCCATCCTGCCCTGGCACATAGCCTGCTTTAAACTTTGATATTTCTCCCAGAACCTGCACAGTGTCTATGGGGGCATTAAGTGGCCCGCTTTCCTTTGTCGTTAGCACCTGGGGTATCAGCCCTGTCAAGTATTCTTCAATGCCTCCAGCTCGGTCTGGACATTCAGTGGTATACAATGCTGCATAGAATTGGGCAAATTGTTATCTCCAGCGGGTTGACCAAGACCTCGCCCCAGGCGCTTACAATATTATATGCTGTTTTGCCCGCCCTTACACCCTGCAAACGAGCTGCAAGCATGGTATGCACGTTGCTGCCTTTCTCTCGTCCTGTGTTTTCGATAACGGAGCTGGGTAAGGGCTTTCCCCTCCAGATCCCGCTTAGCGCTTTGCACAGTTCCCGTATCTCTGCTACTGCTTCCTCAGAGGGGTCTGCATTCACATGGAGACCAGCTTCTTTGGCTGCTATATATCTTTTTTCACGGCAGTTTCTTGGAGCATTCTAATTCTTTTTTGGGCCGCCCCGTCAGCAATCAGAAGCCCTCCAATAGTTACCTTGGCTGCCTCCCGCACCGTTTAAAGCGCAAGCTTGCCCATGTCATTGCAAATAAAGAATTCTTTCATTTCCTCACAAAGCACAAAAATGGGAATCCTTGTACAATGTGTCATTAGACACACCCATCACCGGTCTATCGGGATGCAGGGTCCTATGTGGTCTGATCACCCCACTATGATGATTGCTGTTTCTACTATTCTGCATTCCTGAGCTGCATCTAACAACATGTAATCAACGCGTGAGTAGGTCAGGTGTGGCGGTGAGTAGAAAGTGTACACCGTTGTTAGCGGATGCGTGACTCTCCAAGAGCCCAACAGGTACACTTTACGCAGAAGGTCGGACATGCTTTCCCTATTGGTGACTTGTGGTGGAAGGGCACCACTTCTCTGCAAGTCACAGTCTATGGAGGGATCTGCGATCATGTTGAGGTCACCTCCGCAGACTAACACACCCACCCTACATACTCCCAGGAAATCCAGAACTCTCCTACAAAATGGGAGCTGCTGCTGATTGGGCACATAAATTCAGCAAACGGTTACTGCTGTCTGCCCTACATTCCCCTTCAATGCCAAATATCGACCCTCTGGGTGTCTATGTATGCCAGTAACTGCAAGGCCAAGCTAGGCTCGGTATAGTATGCCAACCCCAGCTTTTTTCGTGGGGCCCAAGGCCCAAATAGCTCCTCCAAGATATTTCCCCCTAAGAGTGTATTACTTCCCTTTCTTATATTTGGTCTCTTGAACAAATAGCACATCCAGTCCTGATAGTTTCAATTCCCTTAGAAGCATTGAACGCTTCTGTGGTGAGTTTAGCCCTATCACGTTTAATGTCCCAAAGTTCATTGTGCTGCTAGTCCACATTGAGCTGTGGGTGGTATCTCAATTACCTCTTTAATCTCTGAACATAACAACATGGTGCAGTATTTAGACCTTCCTCGTGTTGCCTTACTGGTGTCTTAATTGTATTCCTCTTCTTCGCCATGTCATAAATCTCTGCAATGCAAGTATGCTGTTAACCCCAACAACCCCCTGCTCCTTTTCACCCCCCCCCACATGAGAAAAATCAAACAAAGCATTTCCCAATAGGTTGAGACGCCCTAGATCTGCACTTGGGGATACCCCTTGCCTGGAAACACAGCAAACCTCGCAAAACAACTGTAGCTGATGAGGCAATGCTCCGTTTAAGTTTGTTTCAATCCTGTTGTCCCTTTAACTTCATAAGTCTGGGCCATGAGCTTTGCAAGTCTAATGCATTTGTGCTTCACACCCAGTCTATTCCTGCTGCTGCCCTTCAGTGTCTCAATGCGCATCTCACCAAAGGAACACGTTAGTGGCACATCTTAGTCCCACTTGATTGCAGGTCCGCTTGTCATTTAGTATTAAATCTGGATACTTCCTAGACCCTACTGCTCGGCCTCGTCTTGGTTGGTGCTTACGGTTCCCCTACGGTTCTAGGGAATTTCTCAGCTCCCCTAGCTCCGTTCCCTGATCTTCAAATTTCAAATGCTGAAGAACATTTGACGCTTCTTCTCCTGATGTAACACCGTAGTCCTCCCCACATTGCTCGAAGTTCAGCGAAAATGGGAACCCGCACCTGTACCTGATGCCTTGCTCTTGTAGCCATGTTGTCAACTGACGGCATTCCAGTCTTTTTAATAGGGTCATTGCAGACTCACCTCTCTCTCCCTTGCTTTTTCGAAAATCTCCGCCTTCTGCTTATAATGATGGCATTTCACTAGGACTGATCGTGGCCCATTCGGGGGGCCTCTGCGGATCCTGTCAAATTCTATTTCAGGAGCTGGTGTCATGTTCCGGCCGTGGAGGTGCTGGAATCGGTGGAGACTGTGTAACAGTGTTCGCTACAACTGCTATGTGCGGTCTAGTCTTCTCCCATGATAGCTGCTGCCGCTATTTATGCAGTCATTTCCGGGTACCCTGTGCGTTGTATCCATTTGACTCGAATCCCCAATTGACTCGAATCAGCCCAGGTGGGTAGGAGCCCACCCACTCCCCTCCACCCAGGCTGCTTCAGGAGAAGCAGGTCCGCCTGCGACGACTGTGCCGAGATCCCCACATCCAGAGAATCTTTGCACGCATCACATTGCATGCATGCCATCAGCTTCCCTACTCGCCAGACCGCTACCCAAACTGCCTCTTCTTCTGCTGCTGTACCAGGAATCCTAACGGAAATGTAGCGAAACCGCATGGCCAGCCCGTACGATGGCCGCCGCCCATTGTTTGCATCTGGTTGCCAGGCAACCGTGGGTGTAAACCCGTGTGCTCGTGCCTGATTGGAGCTCTGCAGGCATATCCGAGGAAGGAAGCGTCCGGAAGGCTTTAGCCGGCCACCTCCTCCCAAGGCCCATCTCTTAAGGCCAGAGCCGGTCCTTTTGCCTGTCCAGCCGCCTGTCACCACTCGCCGCAACACCATGACCGCAAGACCATCATACCCAAAAACACGTCTGGTAAGCGACATCTGTGCCCTAAATTCGCACCCTCCCCGCTACTCGTCCTCCATACTGCACACACGCTGTCTATGAGGCGTATATGCTCACCAGAGGCTATTCTCCTCCTCCTGCGGTGTCGCATGATCAGTGCTGCGAGAAATGGGACATTCAGGGGGTAATTCATGGAATAAATGTGCGTTGAAATTTGGGGCGCAAGCGTGAAAAAGCCTGCGCGTCTTTTCCCAGGGATGTGCGCCAAATCCACGCGTGGTGCACACGGGCGCACACGTCACTGCAACATCCCGAACGCACACACCAAAAAGGGGGCAGAACACGCGGAATGGGGAACAATGCGTGAAAATAAGGGCCACACGCACGCAAAGTATATGTATTCATGGAATCGAATAGGGGAAACCCGTGCATGGCAAAAGACACGCACAGGCCTAAACATGTCCTCCACACGAAGACAGGCGGTAGCGTCCCCGTGCATTATAAAAGTGTGCACAAACACAAACATGTATATAAAGCTACGATGAATGTCCCATTTCTCATAGCACAGATCATGGGACAGTGCAGGAGGAGGAGAATAGCCAGGCCCGGCATATTTTATACCAGGACCAGCCTTATTGGGATGCCTGATGACCAGGTCTATGGCAGGTATAGGTTTCCACCTCATATCATCCTAGACCTGGTCCAGGAGTGGGAGGATGACCTCACATCACCCACCTTTTGCTCCCAAGCACTGAGCCCCTTGGAAAGGGTACTCAATGTATTGCATTTCTTGGCCACTGGGTCATTTCAGCAGACCACTGCATAGTGGGGGGTGGGGTCTCACAGCCCACACAGTCACGCTGCCTACACCAGGTGTTGGCAATCATGACTGGGCGACCCTCAGTCCGCAGGCACATATACATGCCCAGAACACCTGCAGAAAGGCAGGCCACGGTCCAGGACTTTTACAGGGTGCCACACTTCCCCAAAGTGCTTGGTGCCCTGGATTGCACCCATGTGGCCCTATGTCCACCTACGGCCACAGAGAATATCCACCGCAACCGCAAGCACTGGCATTCCATCAACGTGCAGGTTGTATGCGATGCACATGGGCTCATCACCTCTGTCTATGCCAACTTTCCTCGGTCCACCCATGACAGTTTCATATACAGAATGTCTGCCCTGAGCCGGGACCTGGAAGCTGTGAAGCATGGCGACACATGGCTCATTGTTGAGTACAAATGCCTGTGCACATGCATGCATGTCACACACAGACAAACACACAAACCAAACTAATGACAACCATTATCACCTCCCCAGGGGACAGTGCCTACTCTCTGAGCACCCACATGATGACGCCAATACGGAACACCACCACCACACCCCTGGTAAGATAAAACGCAGCCCATATTGCAACCTGGCCCATAGTGGAGGGCACATTTGGAGTGCTCAAGTCACGCTTATGGTCCCTTGACCGCTCTGGCGGGCAGCTACTGTATGCACCCCCAGTAGTGTGCAGGATCATTGTGGTAGCATGTGTCCTGCACAATGTTGCAAGACGGCGGGGAGTAGTGGTGAACATGGTGGTGCCCCCACATCCCCACCCACACGCAGAGTCGCTGCGCATGTGAGGGGAAAGGGCACGTGGAGGCCGCCCAACTGAGGAGGCCCTCACCTTTTGTGGCCTCCCAACCATGGCACAGATGTACTAGTACCAATGGGAGGTGCACACAACAATTATCCTGGGCAGCTTAGGTGGGGAGGGCAAGGAATGTGATGCAAACAGCACCCCTGTACTCCTGCAAGGCTGCCTGTGGCCCCTCAGGAAAAATGATGTGTCATGCAATGCACAGGCTTCCCAAAACAGCAAGAAAAAGAGATACGTGACCCCTGTAGCCCACGTGTGTGTAAAAAAACACATGCAGCGCGCTGTGGAAGCCAAAAACACAAAAAATGCATACGTGGGCAACACGCGACCTAGTATGACCAAAAAAAGGGGTACGTGACAAACAGGGACACCCGCAGTGGGACAAATAGTGTGCGTGACTCACCGTCTGCCTTGTGTGTAGAAGAAGAACGTGTAGGCAAAACAAACCCCTGCCAAAAGAAGAAGCACTGTAGCCGCTGTGAAGTAATCGCGTGTGAACCCCAACGTCTGGAAAACACACGCACCGCTCTCCACAAACAGCACATACAGAGTGATGGAAACTCACGTGGGACTTTTAACCTGCGCCGAGGGAAACGCCTGCGCGTGTTACATCACACACGCGCTTACACGCTAAGGGCCTTTCCTCGAATTACACGCTGATGTGAGGTGTTTTCATGTGCCAAATCACTCTGTATCAAGCTGGCCATGCAACAACACAAGGAAGGCCACGCTCCTGCCCAGAAGGCCACGTGCCCTGCTATTTGGTGCCTGCATGTCAGCCATCTGCAGGGGTCCAGTTGCTGTGACCACCCCTGCTGGAACAGAAGACTCCGGACTGCAGTTCCATCGCTCCACAACCCAGCACCAGGACCCAGTTGCCCACCCACATCTGCCTCGGGGGTTGCCATGTCGGGGGAAACACCATCAGAGACCACTGGCAACCCCCAGCTAGAGAGGCAGAGGGCTGCCAGCTTCACTGCAGGAGAAGATGGCATCCTGGTGGAGCAAGTCCTGGTGCATTATGATGCCCTCTACGGAAGAACACGCGCCGGCAAGGATGGATGGGAGAGGATCTGGAAGGACATCGTGGTTGCCATCAACGTGGAGGGGGTGGCAAACCGTGACCTACCACAGGTCCGTAAGCACTGAGAGGACTTCAGGTCCAGGACCCTCAGGAAGGCCCAGTGCCTCTTGGAAGCAGCGGGTGCAGTGAGGCGCTGGATCCACCTTACCACCGACGACATGAGGGTCCTGGAACATATTAACCCAGCGCTTCACCTCGAGGTCCTCGAGAGGCAGACCCGTCCGGAGTCGAGCTAAGTGTCCATGCGTACCTATTGGACGCAGTGCATGTTGAGGTGTGGCAGGAGTGTGCAGCTTGGACATATGTCTGAAATGGGCCATGTATGGATGTGCATGTGCAGGGATATGACCGTGCTGCATGTGAGTCCAGTCATGTGTGATGCACATCAATGGTGTATGTGTTCCAAAGCATGATGCACAACTGCATGTGGCGATGCACACATGTTAGCATTTGTGTGTATGTACTATGGCATGGTTGGGGTTTGGCACATGGATGCTGGTTCCACCTTGATGTACGTGCACGGCATATATGTGCGTGTGTGTGTTTGACATGTGTGCGACTGTGATACGCCATGGATGCATGTGACAGAGACATGTAGGAACCCGATTGGCAGATGTTACATAGTTGCCAATGATTGCGCTGCGACAGGTGGTGGAGATGTACAGATCCATGTCTGTCTGTTGGCGTATGTGCCTGTGTGGGGCACTCCCCATGTTGCTTGTGATGTCATGCCAACCTTCAGATGTTCATGCTGGTGAGTGTGTATGGATGCTGCTGCTTGCTGCACAATTCCTGTTCATTTGTGCATGTGTGTGGATTCAAATGATATGAGTGTTGGGGAGTGTGATGCCATCTGTGAAGTTTTACACTGCCACTCATGTCAACTGTCATGTGTGTATCCGACCATTGTATAGTGCCCTGATGCCTGTGTTCTGTCTCTCCCTGTCTGCAGCGTCGACTGATGAAGAGGGCGGAGACAGTGCTGTGGAGCACAGCGGCAGGGATCCCACCGCCAGCCGGAGACGCAAGGCCCAGCTCTCCTCCCACGTAGTCATCTCTTCCGGGAGTGAGGAGTCTGGTGCTGCGTCCATGGCCGCAGCTGCAGAGGGAAGGTCCAAGAGGCGGAGGATGGAGGTGGACTCCTCGGCAGCAGTAGGGGCAGCTGAGCCCACACAGGGGCCTATGGAGGAAGATGGCACAGAGTCATCCAGGTTGGTGGGGGGTTCAGTTGAGGAGGAGGCCTGGAAGGCCCACGCACGGGGCCTGGAGGGGGGATTCCACTGGTGCTAGTGGTACAGACCAGGGGCAGGGACAGGAGGCAGCACAGGCCGCCACGGAGGTGCCTGTGTGTAATCCTGTCCTCGGTCCTGTGACTGCATCATCCCGCACCAGCAGGGATGCCTTCGTCCAGACCCGTTTTAAGGGAGGGGATGCGCTGACAACAACTGGCCTTCCTCTCCCTGCAGACGTTGCAATCCGTGACCGTGTTGAGCCTGTCCTACTTAGGATGGTGTTGCATCAACGTGGTATTCGGGATGACGTGCAGGGTTCTCGTGAGGACAATGCACGTCATTTCAAATACCTCATTGACCGCGTCAGCCTACTAGGACAAGTCACCGGCGCTGGGTTCCTCCGTGTGCTGGATCTTCTAGCGACCCCCTCCTCAACTGAACCCCCTATGTGCCAGTCATCCTCCGTGCCATCTTTCTGCCCAAGTATCACCTGGGCACCCTGTGGAGCTGCCCCTGAGCCAGCGGCCAGGCTGGTGGAGGACACATCCCTGCCACAGTCGGGAGTCGGAGGTCCAGCTGGGGTGGCCACCCCACCAACTGGACCCCAGCAAGACGAGGACATGCAGGCATCGACAGGGAGGGCACATGCACGGCAGCAGCATGCTACCCTGGATTGGGAGTGTCTTCCGTGTGGCAGCAGTTGGGCCAGCAGATAGATGCGGAGCGGCGGCGGGCAAAGGAGGCACGGCTCACTATGCTCAGGGCGGAGAACTCCATGCGCAGGGCATTGAGGCGGGCTGAGTGCCTCGAGGCAACTCGCAGGGAGTTGGAGGAGGCCATGGCTGCATCCCTGCGAGACCTCGAGGCCAGGGAACAGGCCCGCCTCCAGAACATCGACATGGATTTTGATGATGCCCTGGGCCGGGACATCAACAAGTGAGCCGTTGGACTTTCCCGCCGCCTTTGTATATAGTTCTTTAGGGTTAGGTTTCCTTTGTTTTATCTTTTTTTTTGGAGTTCATGGACTTTGCTCCACTTTATGTATATAGTTTTTTATTCATAGGACTTTTTTGTAGGTTTCCTTTTGTTTGGGGATCATGGACCCTTTGGACTTCCATTGTATATAGTTCCGGACGTGTACATACTTTCATTCTTTGGACATCCCGTGGATAAATGGTTTTTTAAATTTTTTTATGTATTTTATTTGGACATTGGCAATGGACCACTTCTCTTTTTTCCTGTTGTGGATTTTTGTTTTACATTGGATTTTTCTACTTTTTTTTTTTGCTTTCATTATTTCTTAATTTGCAAGTTTGAATGTTCATTATGTATTTTCATTATGTTTTTGAATACATTTCATCTATCTTCATTATTGGTGTTGTGTACTCTCATTGGTTTTGTGCATGTCTCTATGAGCATTGCCTCAGTCATGTTTTGCCACTGTGTGGTTCTGTTGTACATTTATGCATGGCCATGGTGGTTCTTTTAAGACTCTCGTGGCATAGGTCATTTGGGAGTGGGTGCAGTGGATGGTTGTGTGCTTGTACTGGGGGTTAGGGAGGATTTGGGTTGGCATTAGGGCCATGGGTCTGTTTTGTTAGGACATGTTGTTTGGTGGGCCATGTGTCGGGGCCTGCTGGTAGGTGCCTGTCACTGGGGGTGGGGTGGTTGGGATGTTGGACATGAGTCGGGGTCTGCTGGCAGGTGCCCGTCAATTTTTGGGGTGGGGGACATACGTCGGGGCCTGCTGGCAGGTGCCTGTCAATGGTGGGTGGGTGGTTGGGGTGTTGGACATGAGTCGGTGCCTGCTGGCAGGAGCCCGTCACTGGGGGTGGGGTGGGGGACATGAGTCGGTGCTTGCTAGCAAGTACCCCTTCAATGGTCGGTGGGTGGGTGCGGTGGGGGACATGAGTCAGAGCCTGCTGGCAGGTGCCCGTCATTCAGGGGCGGGGACATGAGTCGGGGCCTGCTGGCAGGTGCCCGTCATGGGGTGGGGGACATGACTCGGCGCTCCCAAGTGCATGGTGCCATGTGGCCTGCCTGTGAGGCATGTTATGGGGCGATGGGCTGCCTGCGGGGCATGGTATGGGTTGATGGGCTGCCTGCGGGGCATGGCCAGGGTTGTGGGCTGGTCCCGTGTGGTGTGGGCTGCCTGCGGTGCATGCCCAGGGGTGTTGGGCTGCCTGCAGGGCATGGTATGGGGTGATGGGCTGCCTGCGGGGCATGGCCAGGGGTATGGGGTGGTCCTCTGTGGTGTGGGCTGCCTGCAGGGCATGCCCTGGGATGATGGGCTGCCTGCGGGGCATGCCCAGAGGTGATGGGCTGCCTGCGGGGCATGATACGGGGTGATGGGCTGCCTGCGGGGCATGGCCAAGAGTGTGGGATAGTCCCCTGTGGTGTGGGCTGCCTGCAGGGCATGGGGGGGCACACCCAGGAGGGCACACACTGCCTAATCGCATGTGAAACTCCCTGCGCACCCCCGGAACACACATACCCTGCTCGCGCCTGGCCAATCGCATGTGAAACTCCCCACGCACCCCTCCGAATACGCGTACCCCGCTCGCGCTAGCGAAATCACGTGAAAAACTCAGCGTGCACCCCCGGAATACACGTACCATGCTTGCGCCAGCAAATCATGTGTAAAATTCCCCGCGCACCCCCGGCATACACGTACCACACTCGTGCCAGTCCAATTGCGTATGAAAGTCCACACGCACCCCCGGAATATGTGCAGGCAGCCCATCCACCCTCCCCATGCCCCGCAGGTAGCCCATCACCCCAGTCCATGACCCGCAGGCAGCCCATCATCCCTGGGCATGCCCCGCAGGCAGCCCATCACCGCAGTCCATGGCCTGCAGGCAGCCCATCACCCCTGGGCATGCCCCGCAGGCAGCCCATCACCCCAGTCCATGGCCCGCAGGCAGCCCATCACCCCTGGGCATGCCCCGCAGGCAACCCATCACCCCAGGCCATGCCCCGCAGGCAGCCCATCACCCCAGTCCATGCCCCGCAGGCAGCCCATCACCCATGGGCATGCCCCGCAGGCAGCCCATCACCCCAATCCATGGCCCGAAGGCAGCCCATCACCCCAGTCCATGACCCGTAGGCAGCCCATCACCCAAGTACATGCCCTGCAGGCAACCCATCACCCCTGGCATGCCCCGCAGGCAGCCCCTCACCCCAGTCCATGCCCCGCAGGCAGCCCATCACCCCTGGGCATGCCCAGTCCATGGCCCACAAGCAGCCCATCACCGCAGTCCATGACCCGTAGGCAGCCCATCCACGCTCCCCATGCCCCACAGGCAGCCCACACCACAGGGGGGACTTTTCCCACGCATTTTACCTGACGCAGCGGGGTACACGTATTTGGAGGGGTGCACAGGGAGTTTTACACATGATTTTGCTGGCGCGAGCGGGGTACGCATATTCCGAGGGGTGCGCAGGGAGTTTTACACGCGATTTCACTTACGCGAGCGGGGTACGCCTATTCCGAGGGGTGCGCGGTGTGTGGGGAGTTTTACACGCGATTTCGCTAGCGCGAGCAGGGTACACATATTCCAAGGGGTGCGCGGGGAGTTTTCCATGCGTTTTCGTGGTTGGGGAGCTGTATGCCGGTCCACTGGCCTTTGCGCCATGTACTGGATTTGTGTGATGTTTTTGGCGCAGGGGGCGGGGTTGGGGGCATAACTGGCGCTGCTGCAGGGTCGCTGCGCCACCCTGCACCACGGCTGATTATGGATGTTGATATCCATGAATATGTTGTGCGTGGAAATGGTTTTGGCGCACGCGGCTGGCGCAGACTGGCGCACCCTTCCTCTGTGCGCCAGTCATGTGCACCACTTCTGCGCTTAATTCTATGAATTACCCCCTCATCGTAGCTGTATGTACGTGTTTGTTGTTTGCGCGCACTTTTATAATGCACGGGGACGCTGCCGCCTGCCTTCGTGTGGTGGACGTGTTTATGCCAGTGCGTGTCTTTTGCCATGTTCGGGTTTCCCCTACTTGATTCCATGAATACGTGTAGTTCGCGTGCATGTGGGCATTCCGTGTACTTCCCAGGAGTACTTTCCCAGTTACGCCATTATTTTCATGCGTTGTTCCCATTCTGAGTGTTCCACCGCGTGTTCCGCCCCCTTTTTGGTGTGTGCGCTAACGTTGTGTGCTTTCGCTGTGCGCGTCGCACACAGCGTTTGGGATGTTGCAGTGATGTGTGCGACCGAGGCATTAACACATTGTTGATGGGAGATGATGAGTTAACAGTGAAATTGTCTTTTTTTAGAAAAGAAGGGCACAGATCATCAGGGCATTACAGTTTGGCAGTGTGGTTAAAAAAGTGGCGGTAATTCTGTTTCCACCGCTTTGTTGGTGGTAATGGAATTACTACCACTTTGATCACTTCGAGCAAAAAGCTGGAGGCGTATCATCCACTTTTCCCACAGAAACTTTGGAATTACTGCAGCGGAATTTGCTGCTCGTGGTACCTGCAAAAATCCTCATGGAACCCTATATAGCCTACACAAAAGGGGATTACACCACAACACCACTTGTAATCCCATGGTAAATCTAACTGACCGAGTGGCGGTAATAGTAAACAGGTTTGCAGGTCAATCAGCAGATTTACTACTTTGCTCGTAATTAGCCCCGTGTCGATTTCAGGTTGCCAGAAATGTTGTTAATATTCAGAGTGGAAACCGCATGAAATATACATTCAGGGATAGCTTTGGTGTTTTGAGTAGAGTGCTCCTTGTGGGTATCATCTTTTATGGCACTGGCAGTCTTATGGACATGTTGGCTAATTATATTATTTCTCATTTTGTGGATTTAATCTGACAAAATTACTTGAATTTCACTGCATCACTATTCAGAGAGTTGTATATGTGATTTCGTCATTTTTGATTTTTCGAGTGTGCGTACAATTTTGAAAAGGTTCTTTAGTCGGTTGTTCTGACGATACAATCAATGAAAGGTAGTGACATGTTATGTATGATATGTCTACTTTGCATGTACGAACCAGTTTCAATATGCAACAAGGATCAGGATTAGGGTCTTTGCACCATTACCGTTCATCTTTTCTGAATGCAATGTTGGTCAGTACAAGGTAAGGAGTGTAAACAATTCGACTTATGTCTAGATTTTAAAATGTTTAAATCATTAGTGCGAATTCATCAATTTCAAATAATGAAAAGAACAGAGATTTAAATTTTGGGGCCTGATTACATGTGTGGCAGTAATGTTAAAACACCCCATAATTATCATTACTGGGTGTTTACCACTCTGCCTAATCTGAGTTTCATTATCAAAACTTTATTTTCCGCCTGGTTTTGTGTAGATGCAATACCTCCACATAAAAACAGTACTACAGGCAATAATTACAGAGTCGGGTAATTACTAGATGTGATAATTACCTGCCCAATCGAGTTCTAAGGTCACGTAATTACTGCATGTGTAACAGTACATTAGATTGGAGCTTTTACGAAACGTAATACCTCCAAACGTGTAATCATGTCCATTGTTTTTTTGTTTATTGAATTGTGACATCTTTGGCATTTAATTTGAAGCCAGATTGCTATTAATAAGGTTCAATGTTATGGCCGCATGGTCAGAAAAATCAAGGGGGGGGGGAAGGAAAGAAAGAACGAAAAGTCAAGGGGAGAGCATAAAGGCTTGCAGTTTCAGAAAAGGGTCCAATCGAAAGTGCTTCCCCTAAGGTCTGTTTTTTGGAGTGGAAGAGAAATGAAGGCCCTGTTCTATGAGGACAGGGCCTAGATGAGTAGTTAGCTCGTCCCTGGAATCATTGAACTCAATGTTCGGATCACCCTGATCAGCAAATGGGCAAATGGGCAGAATCCGTCATTAAAGGACTGATCAAGTTAAGAACATTTTCCACTAAATGTAGGCGCCTGGTCTGGTGGGCAAAAAAGCACTAGAAGTTGGGTATTCTGAGAGTTTCCCAAAGGTATTTTAGCATACAATAATTCAGCCGAAAAGATGTTATAGGTGGGAGCCAAACATGCTTTCCGTTTATCTTTAAAAATAATGCCTATACGACCTGACTTTCCCCAAATATGTGAGGGAGCTAGGAGATGTAGAGATGGAGAGAGAGAGAGAGAGAGAGAGAGAGAGAGATAGGAGAGAGAGAGACAGAGATAAGAGAGAGAGAAACAGAGCGAGACGGAGAGAGAGAGAGAGAGTAGCGTGCCGTTCAGGAGGGCCTTCCTCCGTGTGTACAGGTGAAGTAAAGAGCTACTGCAGAGACACTATTGAACAGTGGAGTCTGTCAAAGCAACGCAGTGCGCAGCATGATTGGGGGCCCCAACAATCGAAAGGTTCTCGTGTCCACTGGATTGACTACGCAGCAACCAAGAGGAGGTATTTATTTTGCAAGTATAATATTCTACCAAGCACATTTTTTTTGCAGAGTGAAGCTGCATGTACAGGTATGTGTAGTTTAAGACTTTATTCCCCGGCTCCCTCCACAACCCCCAACTTAACCTATTCCCTTACCCCACCCCACACATATATTTAATTTAAATCGACCGAAATTCCCCCAAAAACGAACAAAAAAATTCAGTCAAATTGAAATTTTGTCAATTTGGTTTGCAATCTAGTATGCTGATACCTTTACCATGCCTAGCGCTAGCAGTTCAGTCTCAATCCACTCCCTCGTGTTGAACGAGGACCAGCTGCTCAGCTTTCCTGCAGCCCTGCATTCCTGATGGCCCCCTGCCTCCCTGGGCCCCACATGGCGTGGTAAGCTTTGCTCGCATCAGAATGATACGCAACTCGGCGCAATTGAAAAGTATGAATTTATGGGCAAATTAATTACGAACTTCGTAATGACGACCTCATTCAGTCGGTTGGAAGAGCTTTCCTGCGTAAGCACGCCTCATCGCTTTTGCTTTCTTTGAACCTGATTCCTGCCTAATCCTGATGCCCTGTCAAGCTGGCTGCATTGTTTGTTTGTGCCTCCATGGCATCAGCTGTTTGTGCCTGCTCCCCCTCTCATTAGCTGGTTTGGTATTCTTGAACCAATCGCAGCAGCCTGGAGGCAGTAACCGGCCTGTAATGAAGGCCCTGTCTGCTCCCTGTCCATTGCCTGGGCGGGCCTGGAGGGTCTTTCCCGATACCCTACCCGAACACATAATGGCTGCGATGTCCCTACACCCTCTGGAGGCCGCTGTGGGCCATATCACTCCTTCCTTGTAGGTTAGACGCCATTTCCAAATATTGCCGCTACTCCCTCAACCCTCCCCCTTGCATTTGACTTTCTTGGACTCCCTCTTATACTATCACGAGCTATGCAGAGTGTCACCTTTGCTTTATATCTACCTGCTAATTTTCAAACCTGTCTTTGTCTAGCGATGGCCTTGTGCCCTCATTCTACATATGCTTTGATCCTATTCTGTCGCTCCCGTTTGTGTTATCCCCTAGTATCCCCACTGGAACAGTTTTACCCAACTCCTCGCAGCTACACCTCCCATTCCCTCATGTTATCACCAGTCTGTATTGCTTGCTTTAGGATCGTACTCCCTCTCCGAACTGTGCTCTAAACCTTTGCCGCTTTTTACCTACATGTATCTGCATATTTTGACGTAGATGACACATGTAGCCTTGTGCTGCACCAGTATTTTGTACTTACCTGCAAACACCTATTGTGATACTCACAGCTTTGTGCTGTACCTGTATTTTACCTATCTGCTACTGCCTAATGTTACACATGCAGCCTTGTGCTGCACCTGCATTTTACCTATCTGCAACTACCTAATATGACACATGCAGCCTTGTGCTGCACCAGTATTTTGTACTTACCTGCAAACACCTATTGTGATACTCACAGCTTTGTGCTGTACCTGTATTTTACCTATCTGCTACTGCCTAATGTTACACATGCAGCCTTGTGCTGCACCTGCATTTTACCTACCTGCAACTACCTAATGTGACACATGTAGCCTTGCGCTGCACCAGTATTTTGTACCTGCCTGCAACTACCTCATATGACACATGCAGCCTTGCACTGCACCGGTATTTTACCTATATGTAACTACCTAATGAGACACATGCAGCCTTGCGTTGCACCTGTATTTTACCTATCTACAACTACCTAATGAGACACATGCAGCCTTGCGCTGCACCTGTATGTTACCATTCTTCAACTACATAATGTGACACATGCAGCCTTGCGCTGCACCTGGATTTTACCTACTTACAACTACCTAATGTGACATTCACAGCCCTGCGCTGCACTGGTATTTTACCTACCTGCAACTACCTAATGTGACACTTGCAGCCATGCGCTGCACCTGGATTTTACCTACCTGCAACTACCTAATGAGACACATGCATCCTTGCGTTGCACCTGGATTTTACCTTCCTGCAACTACCAAATGTGACAGTCACAGCCCTGCACTGTACTGGTATTTTACCTACCTGCAACTACCTAATGTGGAACTTGCAGCCATGCGCTGTACCTGTATTTTCATATGACCTGTAACTAACTAATGATAAGGTTGTAATTTACAATCTACTACCCATCTGACCCTCATATGTAATGCCTGTAACCTGTCTAACCACAAGTATCTACTGTAACCGAATTGTTAAGCAACAAGCGCCTAGATGCCTTTGGGTTATGTGCGCCATATAAATGTCAAAATAAATAAATCCCACCCACCTCATCTCTAACCACGCATTTGGATAACAGTGGCTTAGCTTTCTTGTTAGTGGTCTGTTTACAGTCATCTAAATCGTACAACAAATGTTTTATCTCAGTGATTAATACATTTACTTCTTTAATGTGTGCAAACGTTTTCTATGTTTTCTTAGAAAGATTGTTAGGTGACAGTCTTGAATTGGCCTTCCTTTTTGACATGATTGGGGCCAGATAACCTACAAATGCCCTGTTAGGGAGAATTCTCAAGAATGTGCTAATTTCGATTACCTTTTGAGACCCCCAGCAACTTTGCTGGATTTATAGGATTTTAATTTTTACCTGGGAAGAGTGTGAGCCTTTTTTCCCACTCTTTAGTGTATTTTGAGATGTGGTTTACTTTTGTGTTCTTTGGTTATGAAGTTTTAACACAACTCCATAGGCATCGTCTTTTTGTGTGTGTGTCACACAGCACCTTCAGTGCAGTGGCACAGGGATGTCTTTCAGACTTTCCAAGGTTTAAATACCTTCTCTGGGACTGACTACTGTCTCCCAGAGCATGTAAAGTTATAATGACTTTACTAGTCTCTCTAACTTTACAGACCAGGCACACCCTATCTTCCTATAGAGGTGCTGGAGAGGTTGCCTAGCTTCCCCTGAGTCAAAACACTCATGTAACAGTTAAATGTTACCCTTTCCTACTTTAAATGGCTGCTGGCAGTGGTTTAGATCAAACTACCATGATTTTCCCGACCGCGAACAACGGTAGCTAAAAATCGGGTCAGCCATGTTTTCCAATATGGCGCCCCAGACCTATCTGTAAAAACAGACCTCGGTCCACTTTTTTTGCCATTTCTTTTAGGAAAGGTCCTTCTTGTGTTTGTCTGTGCACGCCAAACCAGGGTTGGTCCCTTTGTTTGTTGGCCTTTGGCGGGCGTCAGTGCTGAAGCCCTCCTCTGGCGCTTGAGTGTCTGGGATGGACAGCATGTGAGGGAGGTGCCCGAAACTCCCTGTGCTTAGTCTCCTAAGAGACCTGAAGGCACGCTGGCGTGATTGGCCAGCTGGCTGTCCGGCAAGGACAGCCACCCTGCTGTGTGAGTAACAGCCAGGCTGTAATGAATGGGGGAAAACTGTTTAAAAGCAGGTCTCTGGGACTCGGAAAGCAGAGTCGACCACTGGAACGAAAGAACCGAAGACGAGCTGAAGGAAGAGGACTGCTGCAACTACTGGACGACCTGTGAAGCCCTGCTGCAGGTCTGAATTGCCTGAAACTCCATCTACAGAGAAGCCCTTCAAAGTTAACTTCTTCCCTTGAGTTTGGAGGGAACAACCAACTCTCAAGCCACCTGGACACCGTCCCCATCCTGGTCGAATTTTCTTCAGAGTGCTGTTGAAAACCGGATATCCAGGGGGAAGGAAATTAGCTTGTGGAC
The DNA here is from genome assembly GCF_040938575.1 of Ambystoma mexicanum. Taxonomy (NCBI): domain Eukaryota; kingdom Metazoa; phylum Chordata; class Amphibia; order Caudata; family Ambystomatidae; genus Ambystoma; species Ambystoma mexicanum. Next base: position 1,349,702,372 of record NC_090935.1, on the reverse strand, counting down.
TTTAAGACACTCACACCTTAAACCGACGTTTTGCCAAGCTTGTGGCCTCATCCCTGGGCAGTGCAGAAACCTCCCGACGTCCTCCTTCTTGTCTCCATGACTGAAGCTTAGGAACAGCGAGATCTGCTCGAACTGCCAGGAACAACTGCCTCAGCTACAGCTCTTCTTCACTTTAAAGGAAATGTGCAAACGCGGTCCGGAAATCTTTTCAGCCACTGCGAAGGTTTGTGAAACGTTCCCGACTTCGAAGGCTTGTCCTTCCCTAAACATTCGTCTAACGTTTTGCTCAGCCAAATTCTTCTAAACTCAGTGTAAAGACTTAACCGTTTACTACCAGAACTGTGCTATCCTATTCAAAGACTCTGAACCATTGACTTTGGCCCAGGCCTATGAACTGAATTGCTGGTTGTAGTTCACTGAAACCCTTTGCCCTGCCTATGAAAGTATTTGTACTACTGATTCTTATAACCTTGTCTTTTTACCCCTTTCAAAAGTATCTGAAGTGCCGTTTTGCTCCCACTTCAGGGGGGCTGAACTTGTTCAGTAACTTATTGGTCGTGTATTTGTGGTGTATTAAGTATATGCTTTTGAGCTGCTCTTGTTAGTGTAATGTTTTCAAACTGACTGTGTAAATAAATGCATATTCTTTTACCAAGAAACCTTGAGTAAACTGTTTGTTTGAATCACTGTATTTGTTGGCCCAATGTGTAATTTGTTCTACTGCTCACTCACCTCTTGAGATAAGTCTAGCTGCTCAGCCACTGCTACCACATAACTGTGTAGTACAGGCTTGTACCAAAGGTGAAATTGTACTGACACTTGTAGTCTTAATTGCATGTAGTGTTCCCCAAGGGTAATGCATGTGATTCTGCCTAACATGCCCTGCTAGTACTATGGTCATTAATAGCACAATTGAGATTCCAGCAAACTCTCGTTACGACAGCCCACTGCAGTTTACAAACAGGATTATATCAATCAGCAGTTGCTAATCATCAAAGCTTCTTTTATGTTATCAAAATAACTCCAGGTATAATATAGTTACATTTACAATTCCTCATTGAATACTATTAGAAACCAGCGTGTGTTCCATCGGTTCCATTTACTGCTAAAATCAATACTGGCTGCACAATTAAAACCCAATGATCGAATTTTTTGCAGAACTGCAGGGTTGCCAGCGCTACATGTGCAAGTATACTGATGGTTTCTGCAATTAAGTCTATGCCAATCGGACCATGCACCATACATTCAAAAATGAAGATCACAAATCATTTGCAATAACAACAACAGAACAGATGTCGATGAAACTCATTATGAGTGTTGTTAGGGCAGCGTCAAGTGCCCTGAGGTCATACCGGCTCGCCCACGGACCTTCCAATCGGGAAGGTCTTTTCTCTCTAGGGCGCGTTGAGCCATCTTCCTCACCCCCTCTGTTCTCTTCTCGGTTGCGCTGCTGATTTCGTCAGATTTGGCCATGATGCGCACGGGTGTTATGTGTGGGTGTCTAGTGTTTGCTACGAGAGAGCGTCATGACATCGTCATGACACCTCTCTAATAAAAGGGGCTCTGCTGGCACGCCCAAGCCAGTGTAGCAGAGCCCCAGGAAGCGGCAACTCGTGTCTGTGTCAGTGCTTGGTGCGATTGTTTGCCACGTGATCGTGGCCTGGTTCTGCAGCGTTGCCCAAGTGCCCTTGGAGCCGCGACTGCTGATGTTTGTCCTCATTCCGGCGACGACTCCGAGGCCGCTCCACTGCTCTGCTTGCCCGTCCGTGGGAGGTCCCGAGATGTCACAGCCCCTTGCTACGGCTTCAATGGTCTCTGCTACCCCATCGCTGGCAGTGGCGACTCCTGGAACAACTACCGAAGCACGGCAAGTCCTGCTCATGTGACCGACGCTGAGTCACGTGATGCGGACCCATCAGGACGTGCTCCATAAATGCTGCCGGTCTCATTCACTCTATGCTTCTCAGCTGCTGTGTCGAGTGGTGTTTCGTTTGGACCTGTGTTTTCCTTGCCCCTGATTGACCTTGGCTCTTGCATCCCTGAACTGCACTTGGATCACCCTTCTGTTTTGGCGACCTGGATTACTGGACTGAACTCAAGGTTTCTTTGTACTTGGCTTTAACTCTGCATGAACTGCTACTGAATTATCCTTTGGTTTTGCGTTTTTTAACTTCCTCTGGAACAACTAATTGTCTTTGGACCTTTTGATTCGCCATCTCGGTGGAGCCTCCTGGAACTCTCCCTCTGCTGCACCTACTGTTCCCCTGGGTATTTTACCCGTCCATGGATTTTTTCCCTTGCTCTCTTCATGGTCCTCCATGGCAAGATACTAGGTAGGCCACATTGTCTCACTTCCTTACATTGCCTCTATATTTCCGTATCACTGCATTAACGCCACTCCTTTTCCTTACAGCTACCTGAGGTTCCTTTGCAGTGGTTCCAGCTCACCTGTGGCCTTAATAACTGGTATGGGAGTGGGTTACGCTTCCCTGACAGGTGCTTGGGGATGGAGATATATTTCTCCATGCAAAGGTCCACGTCTTGACAAGAAGTGACGAGAACCTGTGAATTGTCACATACCCTTCCCGTCGGGAACTGCCTTCCCCTTCGAAGATTGAGGACTGAGTTTCTCGAGTTCTCATGAAAGATTTTCTATTGGTAAGATCTAGTTTGGCCCAAATTTATATTTCGGATGAATTTGGTGGGTACTTTATAGTTATTTTGATTTTAAGTATAGAAATAATTACATTTGCACTTTTTCCTTGTTTTCTTTTCTGTAGGGAAAGAATTACCAGAGTTCCCTTCCCAGTGAGTTGACATTAGAGTAGAGGCCTGTCATGATCACTGTTTCCAAGGAGCCAGGACCAGCCCAACATCCTTAGAAGCAGGCCCCTAACCCTAATCCTAGGCACCAGCCGGTCCCTACTGGGATCTTTTGGACCCTGTCCTGGCGCCGGTGGCACCAGGCTCATCAAAACCATCGGTCCCGGCACTGGAAGCGCCGGGCTCATAATTGATGTGAAAGTGCTTGGGTGGACTTACCTGCGGCAGACCATGCTGCTTACTTACCAGCCACTTAGAAGCCCTCTGTGAACAGGAACTACTTTCTTACCTGGGTGGGGCAGCTCCACTCCCTGGATACAGCACTGGAACTCTTCTGGAAACTGGAACTCTTTTCTTACCTAGGCGGGGCCGTGGAAGAAGACGCCTCATCACTCCAAGGCTATTTAAACCACACCCGATAGATGAAACGTGCTTCGCGTTATTCTGCATCTGCAGCAGAACGCTCACCGAGTCTGTTCCAGCCTTTCCTCTTTCGATCCTGAACCTGCAAGAATTATACTTACCATTCCTGTATCCAGTCAACATCAGCACCTGCAAAAGACAAGAAACAACAGGTTAGCAAGACAAACTTTACGCACAGTGCTTTCTCACCTGATCCATCAGCAGCGGCCGTGTCTTCACGCTGCACCTTCGCCTGCAAAGACAAAGGCATTGTTGTACTTACCGGCACGCCGTGAATTCCGGATTTCTTCATTCTGCATCGCCGCCTGTGAAGACAAAGTTTAGTTACAACTTACTAGCATTCCGCTGACTCCGGCGCTGCAAACCAACATCTGAAAGACAAAAGAAAAAGACATTAAGCAGGTATTTACTCACGCCCATCACGCTTGTCGCAATAAAATGCCTGCGAATACTCCGGCGTCTCTTAACACGAACTAAGCTGCAAGGAAAGAGACAGTTAGAGCGCTTGCCATACTTACGAATTTCCAGGCGCTTCACTCCATCTTCCATCCCAAGAGTCCTGCAATACATAAGGGGAAAGCATTATACAGAGTCTTCAACATTAACGTGCCACGCATTTAAAGACTATAAAGACAAAAGGTGTCCAGAAACTCACCGCTCGTGCAGATAACGACGGTAACCATCCTCTGAATTCAAGAGGCCAATGTTTCACCAGTGAAAGAACTGGCAACAGCACCCTGCACCAGACGCAGATGGAGGGCCCAGCATTCACCTATCTAAGGTGAGCTTGTTGACCTGGGGGGGACTCTACAGAAAAGCTGGGAAGAAAGAGAGAGAGAGAGAGGGACATTCAACAACCCAGGCCATTAACCCCCATATTCTTTCACCTGCAGAAACCTCACTCTTCGAGTTCGACACACAGTGCGAAGAGGTTCGACCCCAGAAGCCAATCGAGTCCTGCACATCACTTTTCGAGTCACAGACACCCTCCTGCCAAGACCCGCACCTCCGTGGGAATCAGGTGAGCGTTACAAGGCCTGGGCACAAAGAATATTGGACTAAGACATCCCAGAACTTTCTTTCTTGACCGTCCTGATGTTTTGAGGATCTGGCATAGATGGTAAGGAGGAAGAACCTATCAAATTTAGGGGGCACCACCTCGTTGGGTGATCAAATCCTCAGAAAGAATAACATACAGAGTCCTGTGTGGGAGATAAAATGGGGGAGACCATTAAACTGCCATTCTTAAACCCTGTTGTGAGAATATCAGCTAAGAGTTCTTTATTCTTTGGGCTCACTGGGGTTTCTGTCTATTCTGGCTGTTTGAAAGCCTGCAACTCCTCCGAGTCTATTTATGCAGAGGTCTGTATGCCATGAACTCCTACTTGTTCTTCCTTCCGTTCTTGTTCAACTGGACAACTATTCTGACGGGAGGCCAAAGAAGAGGGGGACTCAATAGTCTCTGAGTTGTTTGTCGGGAAAGATGGGTCCAGAACCTTTGTCTTTAAACTAAGGATTTCATTTGGGCGAATTGGGTGGTGGTAAAGGACACATGGGAAGTTCCCACTGAATATGTCTGAACCCTTTTACTACTTTGGCTGGACGGGAGTAGGCGAAAGACTCAAGCTCAAAGGACAGTCATTTGTAACATGTCCCAACCTCTTACATGAATTGCATACATGACCCTTCATGGGTGATAACGGTGGAGATGGAATAATAGGGTTGCCCGTATCTTTTCCAAAAGAAGTTATAGGAAAGGATTCACTACTTTGGGGAATCTGCTGGGATTCTACTTCCAGCAGCAGTTTGGGTATTATAAACCCATCTGAACAGTGTATACGGTTCTCAAATCTAAATGGTTCTTGCTCCTCGTCCTGTTTTGTAGAAAAGACACTTTGAAGGCATGACAGAGAGGATGGGGACTCAAGTGTCTCAAGGTCTTCTTCCTCTCCCACGGAGGGGGTGTCCCTGGCTATGTGAGAGTCATGAGACCTTCCTTTTCCTAAGGAAATGGTATCTCGTTTCCTTTTTATATCATAGTTAGGGGCTAGCAAAGCCTTCAACCTAGTGTGATAAAAACAATTCTGGGACTCTTTTCCAATATGGGTTATCTCTGGGTCGCTTATGGTCTTCTCTCTGTCCAGTTGTAGGGGATTTACCCAGATGCAGAGGCGTTGCTAGGGGGGGGACTTAGTGGGCTATACCCCGGGTCTTTTGGTTGTAGCCCGGATAGAAGCTCAGGGACTACAACCAAAAGGCTATATCTAGCCCAGAATCTCGCCAGTCCCGACATTAGCTTAGCCTCTGATCTTTTCCAGACCTAGCAACAACCCTGCCCAGAGGGCCTCATAAACAAATTATCCTACTAACAGTGTTAGAGGAATAATTCAACTAAATAACTTTCAAATCGTCCCCACATGGAAGAAAGGGACACACCCTAAGACCGAGCTTCCGCCTCGACTTGTTAGGTGACATTTTATAGGTGACTGTTCCAGAAGGGCCGGCTACCCGAAGGTCTATAGAGAGTATAGCCTTCTCTCTACTGGGTATCCAATAATCAGAGGGAGTCAGGAGCTGGTAACCATTCCTTCCACATTTTTTCAAACAGGGATGACCGTCTTGGAGGTTAGGGTGATGAAGATAAGTCCCCACCTAGGGCCGTTAACCTTAGGGCGAACATAGTTTTTACGCAACTCAGATTGTTGAAGGTCAATCGCGATTTGAAAGTTGATCTTGTCTCTTTTTACTGGGGATGTTATACCAGTGGAAACCATGACATGGGACAACTCTTTGTCGGGTTGTCCACATCCCACTCCTTACAGCATATGTGAGGGTGTAGAAGAAGGAGAATGACAAGGAGGGGTCACAGGGATGTCATTTCACCAAAATGCCAGGGGTAGTGGAAGTGACATCATGTGACCTTTGACCTCTGATGACATCACAGTAAGTGATGTCATTTGACCCCCACCCCGAAGTGACAGAACGGGAAGTGATGGAACACGACTTTTCATCCCTTGACAAAACAGGAAGTGGCATTACACAGCATTGTTCCTAACTATACTACGAGAAATATGGTTACGATATCACTATAATGTGATGTACATTTCATACAAGAATGGATCACTATATGTATCGTTAATAGCAGTGTGTATAGGCCCATATTACCAAATTACTGTGAGAGCAAGCAGACGTCCAAGGTCAAATGATAATGATGTGTTATTATATAGCACTTACACTTAAGTGCTTGGTGTAGAACAAATATACATACAATATCACCCAACCTGTGTTGGTACTCATTTATCAATCGCAGAAGGAAGAAAGACTGAGTTCAGGTGTTTAAGAACAGACTAAATCAGTGACTCCCCCCTGCAGTGTGCCTGAAATAAACCTTTTATGAGTCTAGAAATGATTGTATAGAATTCCAGAAAGACAAATTATTTGTTATTCCTATTCTTTCTTATTTAGGGTCACTGCTCAATGTGTCACACTTGTGGAACCCTTGTTTTTTTTTTAAAGAGGCCTGAACAAGCAAGCCAGCCACTCCAAAAACAAAGACCCACATGCTCTCGCCACAGCTCAGGGGCTTACATTTAAAAAAAAGAAAACATTTTTTTTCGGAGTAGCAAGGGAGACCTCAGGGGTCGTGTCTGCGACCCCTGGCGACCCCCAAATGACATCTCTGAGGTGTCATGATTGGGTTATAGACCTTTATTATATTAAAAGAAAACCTATCTATCCCTATTTCTAGGGGGGTTTCCCTGCCTCAACCAAAGAATACTGAGTGAGCTGTCCGAATGTTCGTCCAAAAGAAATGTTCAGACCGTCCTCTGCCAGAGACCACTACGCTAACCCTAACACTAGAAACGTAAATAATATAAGCAAATTAAAGTTTGCGTTTACTTCCCCAGGAGAATGACTCCCTTCTTCTGGTTCAGTGCCTCATGCCTAGAATGAAATGTCTAGCCACAAAGGACCAGGGGAAGGACTCCCTTCTCCTGATCGTTCAATAAAAGTTCACAACAATGTTCTAACAAATGTCTTGGATCAGTCTTTTTAATTCCTGCCACGCATTACAGAAGGTTCACAGCTTTCTCTTGTTTCCACTTGACACTCTCATAAGAGAGACAACTCTCATGGTTCGCTGTGTTTTGCTTGTATCTCTCTTTACTGGTTTCTTCTCTGGCAATAATGTGATGAGGGAGATGACTCCCAATGCACTCAGTCTTGACAGTGTTATTTGGTTTGCCACTGAAACATGGGAGATTACTCCCGATACTTTCTGCTTTAGCAGTGGTATTTGTTGGGCCACTGCGATGAGCGAGATGACTCCTGTGCTCTCTGTTACGTAAGGGGCACATCCCAGACCCCGCCTGATCTTCCTGCCATCCCCATTACCTTCAGTATCCTGGAGACACGGCTCCGGTTCTTCACAGGGTTGTGGGTGCCTCACTCCCTTCTCCCTGCTTCCTGCACGGATCTGCGGCAGGCTGGTGATCTCTGCGTCGTTTGTGGACCTGACGATCCACCTTTATGTGGCCACAAGCGAGTCAGCCTCCTGCTGGCTTCCAGGAATCCTCAACAGTGTAATTATAATAGTAATCGGTTATTTATAATGAGCTTAATACCCCGAGATTTCTAAGCGTGGGCCCGGGCATCAAACCTGTGTTGCTGCGCATCATCTTGCTTCCAAGGAGAGTGCATTGCCCCTGAGCTATCCTGCCAAGACAGTGGCTTGTTCTTCGTATCCTCCTTCTGGAGAACACGTCCTTCTGCACCATCTGTCTTGCCAGTTTGAACATCCCGGGTTAGATTCATGTACTCCTGGCTTCCCTGATGAGAGACATTTAGTACTTTCTTATTTTCTATTTTATGTTGTTGACTCTGCCGATGCGTAACCTCAAAACCACATTGGAGAATCTCTTTGGTATGCCTTATACCTCCCGTGGACCATCTTGTCACAGTATTTGTCTGCTTATTTGTATTGCCCTTCCATGTGTGTCTCTTGTTCTTTCTCCTCCCAGTATGAGTTACATATAGAACAGTGCTGGTCTCACAATAACACATCACATCACTATCAATGGTAGAAAAGGATGTCAAGGGTGAGGGCAGGGTATTTGGTGACATGGTTTTAGGGAACCCAATGGGAGCATCTCTCCCTGTGAGGTCCTCTTGCATATTACCTCCCCTAGGGGCGCTATTGGGTAGGGGTCTCACTTCCCTAGCCTCATAGGAAAGGACTTGCGCCTCTGGGGAGAAGTGACGAGAACCTGTGCATTGTCACACCACCCATTGACTGCCCATGGCTATGCTAATCTCTATGGCCATTCCCTCCCAGTTCCTGCCTCTTCCCACCCAAAACACCTCCTCATGGAAACTCTTTCAGCTTGCTTTAATCAAGCCTTACCTTCAAACTTTGCTCTCAAAGTGCCTACCAGTGTATTTTCAAAGCAGTCTTCTGAGCGTTAATGGCTTAATTTGAGTTGTAAACACACTACAGGTGTAATAAAAATGTCAACCAGGTCTGCCTTCAGCCCCTCCATTTATAAGTTCTATGCACGCCCTTCACTGAAGTCCTGTTAAAAACAAGCATTGGCAAATCCAACTGCTTTGGCTTGTGTATACGTATCAGGCATTTGTCAGGCGCTCATATTAGATTCCCAGGTAGTCACACCATTTTGCACATGCTACTATGAATGGGCGGTTAATACCACTATGCAGTGCCTGCCAAGTGCTTTCCAGTGCCTGCACAAAAGCCCAAATTGATGGCATTGGCAATGCTTGTTTTTTGTGTGTCATATGTGCCTGCAGCCATGCACGCACAAAGCGTATGTTCTTTTTAGTGTCTAAATGATGATGTAAATAAGAGAAACAAATAAAAAACACAAAATGCTTGCTGGCCCTGTGACTTGGCCACACACCATGAAGTGCTGACACCCCCAGCACCCAAGCAGTGCCCCCCGAAACCTCTCCTCCCCCATGTTGAGCAGCAGGTGCCCTCCCCCTCCAAAGAAAGGGGGCACAGGGCCCGTGCCCTATTTACCCAACCATAAAAATGTCTCTGCCATCGAGTCCTCTCTCCAACACACCAACAGAATCTAACGGGGAGGCTTCAACTCCCATGAGGTCAGTCTTCCAATGATGCACACTCCAGAGACAAAGCGGTGCTTATTTCTTTTTTGTCAAGTGCCAGTAGTGCGTGCTGCTTCAATGTGTACTGAAATCAATAACATTAGCAACACGCGACTGCAGGCAGGCATGGTGTAACTGACGTACGTGCATAATCCCAGCTGTACATCATCAAGCCGGGACAGCTGAAATAAAAAACATGACACCTTGCCCCAATAACCCTTTGCAGCATTTGAATGCAAGCTAACTACATTGCATTGGTGCAATGTGGAACATGCATTTATATAAGTCCCAGAGAGACCCAAAGATTGGTCAAAATACTGGCTTGTTATCTTTTCGAGCACAGGCTGAATGCCTGATGGGCCTGTCCAACCCTGGTTACATGGTATATCAAAATAAATCTGTCAAGTCAGTGAATAAGGAGTGTTGGGAGAATACTTTATTAGTAACAAACACATTACATGAAAAAGATATGGAGGAGATGTATAAGCAGGCATCTGTGCCACCAAGACCCAAACAGATGGGGAGACAGAAGCAGAGGTTGCTCGCCTACCAGAATGATTGAGAGGGAATATTAGATGTAAAAAGGGATGGTCCTAAGAATCATATACTGGTTAAATGGACGGGTAAAGATACAAAGAAGGGAAGGGAAAGAAGGGAAAAAAGGAAATAATAACAACTGATGTCGTCAATACTACACGGATTGAGCCAGATGATGGAGGTTCTCTTCTTGAATCTAACAGGAAATGTACAAAGAAAAAAGAGAAAACAAAAAGCGAGAGAACACGGACATTAGGACTTTTTTCTTAAAACAACAACATCTGAACACCAGGGATGATACCACACATGATGAAATAAATAATCTACCAAGGGATGCTGCTATTACAGATACATGATGGGTGATGTTGGAAAGGGATGAAGTAACAAATGATGGTGAGCCTAATGATGATTACAATGTTACTACCAATGAGAAACGAACTATTGACTACGTAAGGTTAGCCGAATTCCAGGTGGACTCCTTGACATGCCAGATGGAGGTGGTGCTCAAGGAAAAAACGGACCCCTCCCCCCCTCCACTCTTTGGAATAGAAGCTATGTACTTCAGATCTTTCGGAGTATACCTGCACTAAGGGGGATAACGTCTACGAACATAGATTTAATAGACTTTCATCAGCATGATTCAACATCGCAAGTAAACATTCATATTAACTTGATGGGAGTAGCAAGGTACGTTTTGTAACAAGCAGAGAAATTCTGAATAAAGGGATTTGATGTGGATGAAATTACTTAATTTGAATCAAAGTGTGTTTACACTTTGGTGCAAACATTGAAGGGATCAGACCATACTGATGGAGTTATGGCTTTGAAGAATGAAGTGTTGATAGTACTAGAAAATAAACCAAAACTTAATTAGAAAATGAGTTTCCTTAATTATAACATGGCATGCTGTCAAGTGGAATACATAGGGCCTCATTACGACCCCGGCGCTAAACCATGGTGCTATTAGCACCATGTCCATGCCGGGGTCCGCCATGGTGAATGCCGGAATTACCGCCCCATTCCAAGGTTGGCGGGCGGTAATTCCCCATTCACCATGGGCCCTTCCCCATTCCCATTTTTGCCCCATAGGGCTCAATGGGAATGGGGAAGGCGCCGTACTTAGCACCAAGGTCCCTTTGGTCGGGTCCCGCAAAGGGACCTCGTAATTAGGCGCTAATAGGTTAACGGCGCCGCAGCCTTTTACGGCGCCGTTAACCCATTAGCGCCTGGGTCATAATGAGGCCCATAGTATCAGAGATGTCCGCCCGCGGTCCACAGAACCTCATTGGCTGCGCCCCACGCCACGGGTGCTAATGATTGTTCGTGGTTGGTTAATATTATATAATAAGAGATGAAAAACCATGCCTGAAACAAATGAAAAGAGATGTCTGCTGATTCCCTAGCATGCTAAATGATATATATAGTTTTATGAGAAATTCAATAGTAAATATGATGTTCTAGTATTCCAGGAGACTTGGCTATTGTAAAGTCCTGTGCTGGATGGCTATAACTGTATTTTCCAACATTTAGGATGTGTGATATAGGTGAAAGTGGTGTTCTACTGATAGCAGTCAAAAATAATACAAAAAAGGAACCTCTGTGCTGGGAAGGCAACAGCAATTTGGTATTAACATTGGTATTGGGAGATATGAATACTAAATTAAGTGATAAGACACATTGGGCCTCATCACAAGTTGGGCGGTAATCCTTAAAAGTGGCGGTAGCGCTATTACTGCCGCATTTAAGGGTCCGCCAAACCACTGGTTTGGCAGATTTCCCCCCAGCTCAGAGCTGGGGGGAAATCCGCCAAAGTTTCGCGCTCTTACCGCTGTAGGGGAGGACTGGCCGCGAGGCCCTCCTCACCTGCAGCCTTCTCCCCAGGTGAGGACCATGACTCGGTGGCCGTCCCCTCATGCCACCCGGGCCCAGGTGGAGGAGGGGTCACCCGCCGACGACATTGCCCACACATATCCGTTCCCTGCATATACCAAAATTCAGTTAGGCCTAGAAGCCATCTTGTTTAGCAAACATGGCGTGAGTTCAGCACACTGTAACGAGGCCCCCACCTTTGGAGGGCCTTTCACGCATCTCCGCCGCCGCAGTAACCCTGGTAGATCCGCTGCGAGCGCGTTCCCATGAGAAAGTCGGGTATGAGCTAACCCGAGATGCTAACACTGTAACATTTTATCGTTCACAATGTAATATTGCACCCCGCATGACCTGGTCCGCGAGGCCGGGGTGACGGGAAAAAAGCTGAAGCATCACTATCTGAAGAAAGTAGAAAACAATTCAAGTATTGGTATTAACGAACTACCTCTGTTTAAACAGATCCTGTAAACTGTGAATAAACCATAAAGATGTAACGTTACATGACACCACCCCAGGTCTGGACTAGTGCTGCTATAACCACAGAGAAAGATGTCGACCCAATGTATAGCCTTTATCTGTACAAGTGTTCTTACAATTTTATGTAGAAACCTGAACTCATATATGTTTTCTTAATCACCTAAAGCAGCGAGCATCAATTTCTGTAGGCCATAACCTAGAACTACCTCGTGTAACGTCTAATGTACATAAAATAATCACACCATGTAGTAAATATAATGTTAGGTAACGAAAAGGTACTCGGACCGACTGTATTAAAGAAATGTGTAACGAAATTGAAATATATATATGTGTGTTTAAATAACATCAAAATAAGGCGGAACATTATAAAAGTTCTGCATTCAAAAGTTAGCAACGCACGAGGAAAAAACCTTTGTGAATATATGCAAGGCCATTCTCCCTCCCACCCTACCAAGCCTGCCAGATAAAGAAGCTAAGGCCTGTGCCGCGCTCCCTCACCTCCCCCAACCAAGCTGGAGCCGCTTCAGAGAGTCAGAGGCCCCGGTACCGCACCCAAGGCCACAGCCCGCCACCTGTGTTATTTACAGCACGGTAATAAACCCACGTTTGAATCCACTGATCTACCAGCACCCTCTCGTAAATTCCACAACCCTCCCCCTAGACCACCCCAAGAATCATGACCCCGTGCAAAGATGACCCCCATCACTGGGACAAGACACAGAGACCCCTTTATATAATAACTTCTAACGCGGCAGACAGACATGTATCATTCGGCTCAGGCCCCAGAGCCCAGCCCCTCGACCTAAAATACCGGTCAATAGGACACAGGTAAATCTCACCCCAACCGACAACCACCGGACCTCTCACGAGGTGCATTCCTCATGTGTTGCGTTTATTTTATAAGACAAACTGCTGAGCGATTTATTGATGAACTTAGATGTCGTTTCTTGAATAACTGCAGTGTGCATGGCCTAGGGCAAACGAGTCAGGAAAGGTATTCATCTTTGTCACAGGCTGCCCCAGCATACCAACACCGCTCGGATGACCTCAAGCTGGCCTGCCAGGCCCAACCCAACCCACGAGGCTGACCAGTGACGTTCTCACGCCAAGACCAACCACGCTGCAGCAACACCTATAGTTAGTCGACGCCACCCAATCCCAATTAACTTGTGCCCCCTATAGTGTGTAGGTTCTGATGACGTTTTTTGTATTAGAAATACGCCTGTCTTTGCTATTGTCAGACAGAGCGCTCTCGGAGGTTGCAGAGTTCTTTGCATGCCCTATTCTTTGGATAAACTCCCACTTACGCTCACCCGCACTCTGTCTTGGTCTTATTCCCACTACGGGAGAGTCCCTTATTGTCTCTCATTGCGGGGAGGATCGTGCTGAAATTGGGGGCGCTTCCTTTCAGTGGTGACCCCGATAGCGTGATACCTCCAAATTATTTTTCCTAACTCCTTTTTAACGACCCCCTTGTGGCACGAGAATCTCCGGTCGAGAAGGGATACGCACGGTGAGCCGGCTCCGGGAGGCTGCCCGCCAACGGCGACCGGCACAATAAGAAGTGCGCACTCAATGAGAAAGGGTACGGGATCCCGATTGGAAAAAAATCCCCTTTGAGTGCCGCTCGCCGGAGCCAGGGGCTGACCGTTGAGTTACCGGTGACACTGCCTGGACGGACCCAGTTTCGGAGACTATCGGTTCAAGACGGGCACGTGAGTACTGAGTGCGAGCGACCGTAAAGGGGAAGGGAGGGGAAATTGTGCACAGGAGAACGGGGACAGGTAGAGGAGAAGAATAACGGGGGTCTACTAAAGACGGGTCTTAAAACTTTCTTTATCTTTTCTTTGCATATGGCCATTAGGAGTAAGAAATAAGTGAAGTGGTAGAAGTGACGGAAACCTAGCTCCGAAAGGGGGTGGAAGACGGCGCCGCATAGTGCTATCTAAACTAGTACTGGGAATATATGAAGAAGTAAGAAATAAGTTATTGGTGTCTGGCAAAGGGAGACACCGGGAATATTTTTTAGTGATTGCTACTCTCTCTATTTCTTTTTTCCATTCCACGGGGCAGGGGGAGAAAGCGAAAAGGGTATAAGGTAAATATGTTTGTAGAAGAACTATAAAATAGGGAGCACATTTGTAGGATTGGGGATTAAGTAGTGGCACGTACAGACGTGAACATAGTAACATTAGCAGAAAAACAGGGACAGCTGGCCAGGGAGGAAAGGGAGGAAAAAAGACGAGGTGTGAGTGGAAAAGCATTGTGAAGGGTGTGCGCACCGTGTGAGTGTTGGAGACGAGCGGTTGACCGCGAGGTGGTGCCAGAGAGTGTGACCATAACTAGTACTTGATCAGTTGCAAGCGGAATGATATGAGAGTGTATGGGAATGGGAAGGGGATGAGCTATGGTGAGTGAGGAAGAATTTGCGCAGTGAATAAAAGTTGGGTGATAATTTTTTGAGACGTCCGCTCTTGTCTGTGCCATAAAGGTATACATACACAAACCTACACCTAACTAAAAGTAAAGAAGGTGGACACGGCTGTGTTAGTGATTTAGAGAATGGGGGCCGAAACTCCCTTGTCACATATTTGTAAGAGCTTACCGGGATACGCTGAACGAATAAATAAATATCATGATCAATGGGTAACAGAATTGAAAGGGGAGGGTCTGCCCCAGATTTGGCCAGAGGGAGGGTCTTTTGATAAAAGCGTTCTTGATATGGTACGAGCATGCATTAGCCTCAAGTATAAGGGGAAACAATGGCAAAATAGGAAGGAGATATTAGACCTCTGGAGATTGTTTGAGGAAGTACCCCCACCCAAAGCTCCGACACCAAATATTGATCTACCTTCCACCACAGATAATCCACTGATGATTCCAAGAGAGGAAAAGGAACAGCCAAGTACAGAACAACCTGCGGAGGTGATTAGTTTGTACCCGATATTACCTAAACCAGCCCCCGCAGCAGGATATAGCGATCCTACTTATGTGCCTCCCCCCACAACTGGTACACCACAAAGACCAACAGCCCCCCCGCCATACGAAAGCACCAGAGAGCGCGCCCAGGGAAGCACACAGAGGGTGGATATAGAAAAGCTAACGAGTGACTTAGAGTCGAGGCTTACTGTGGCAAGGGATGAACTCTCAAGAATAAAAGACATATGTGAGCGCACGGCGTGCGCCCCTACACAATCAGGACGCATGTCTAGAGCGTCAAGCGAAAGTAGACAAATTGAGGAAGGATGGAAAAAGGGGGAAATACTGTTCAGAATTGAAGAAGAGCCGACACGAATAATAGAGATAGGAGCAGTAGAAGGGAGCATTGGGGATGTATCACGAGAGAGAGGGATCAGAGAGGACTTGTTATGTGATGTCAGAGGAGGGTTGGATGAGAGTGATAGGTTGAGTATGGCAGTGGGAGGGGAAAGCGAGGAAGTGGACGGTGCATGTTCGCTAGGGACTATAGACGACGAATGGATGGGACGACTAAGAAATAGGGTGGGGAAGATGGCGTCATTGGAGTCAGCAGCGACTAAGGAAAGGGAGGGTGCAACCGCAAAAGGGAAGTTACAACTTCCATTGATACACAGAGGGGGGGGGGAGACCAAACTATATACCATGGGCTCAGATGGATAAGGCTAATTTAATGAAATTATTGCCCCAACTGTCAGGAGGGGCGAGCAAGTGGATATATGCATTTGAGAAACATACCGCCGGCATACCGTTGGCAGTAGGCGATGTGAAAAGCCTACTAGTAACCGCAGTAGGAGATCAAGCGGACAGAGTATGGGCTAAGGCTGGTTTCCCGGCCGTGACGTTAGACTGTGACCGCCATGATGGGGCTTCCTTTAATACGGTACGAGCAAGGGTGTGGGACGCACTGCGGGAGACATTCCCAGATACCCCCGATTTACAGTCAGTAATGCAATGTACAATGAATGACGGGGAGGATGCTATGGATTACATTCTCCGGGTGCAGGAGATGTGGAGAGCGGAAACGGGCACGCCCTGGCACCAATCCACATCTCTATTTTATTTTATCATTAAGAGAGGGCTCCCAAAAGAGGTGCAGATGGCACTCGATAAAATAGCGGGCGTTGAGGCAAAGGGGTGGCCAGAGATTCAAAGTATAATAGTGCACCATTGCAAAAGGATCAAAGAGAGAGAGAGGGAAGTAGCACAGAAAAGGTTGGCAGACGAGGCGAAGTTGGTACAATCAAAACTGGTGAAGGTTGCAGCAGCGGTAGCAGGGCTCCCACTCATGAGGGAGGGAGACGAAGGAGAGGAGGGGCAAATAGCAATACAAGGAAGAATAGCAGCAAATTGGGCAGGACAAGGACAACGACAGTGGACTGAGCAGGAGCAGAACGGAGGTCCAACGTGGCAAGAGTGGGCCCCAAGAGGGGGAAGAGGTGGGTACAGGGGCCGAAGAGGAGGACAAGGGTATGGAGGAATGGGAGGAAATGGGTGGCAGGGTCCCAGAGGTCCACAGGGGAGCTGCTGGAATTGTGGGAGATGGGGGCACTACTCAAGAGAGTGCAGGAGCAGACAAAACAACGGGTTCCAGGAGACAGAACAGTACGGTCACCCCCACCCAGGGAGCCCCTACGGCCTCCCCATGGGACAATACCAACAACCAGAAAATGTAGGACAAAGAAGTAACGCACAACTACACGGACATCAGTACAGAACACAAAACCACCCACAGAATAATGACAATATGCAATACACGCCAGGTAACACTTTCGCCACAGTAGCTAACGGAGCGCCTGCTCCCGCACCTTACAGCGGGGTGTCAGTAGTTTCGGGGAACATTTTTGATCAAGGGGGGGCAATGAGACACCCCGCATAGGACAGCCCACAGAGAGCACTTGCGTGTCCAGTACTATCTACGACCCACAATGCATCAGAGGAACCATTGATAGGAGCGCAGATAGGAGACAAGCAGTTCATATTCATGATGGATTCGGGAGCGGAGAAATCATGCATTAGAGAGGGCCGGTTCCCGTTATCTAATAGAACGTTAGAGACGCAGGGGTTCTCTGGGGCTGTAATTGAAGTTCCTTACACAGAGGCATTGGATGTGACAGTGGGGGGTAAAACAGTGAAAGCACCCTTACTGTACTATGAACACTCTCCCATTAATTTGCTGGGGAGAGATCTCTTAAGCAAACTAAATATGACAATATCATTCACAGGGAGCGGTATCGTATGTTCGACGCCAGGCATATGCCCCCTCCGCATATTAGCAGTAATACACGGCCACACAATCATGCAAGAGATCAGAGGGGTACCAAGAAACGAGGAGATGTTTGTTGAAGGCATGAGAACATTGGCTCTCATAGTACCAGAACTAAAAAGGATGGATTGGAGGATTCCAGCCGAATTCCTCTTCCGCCCCATAGCAAGCCCCGACACTGCTCCCGGGTCAGTGCTATCGTTGGATTTACACGCAGTACACGTGTCAGCAAACAGAATATGTGTGATTGGCGTTGACATGGAAGGATGTGAGTGGCGGACAGTACTGTGTACAAATGCAAATATCCCACTGAGGGAGCTCTCGGACGAGGAGCTATTTTCTGACACTGAGACAGATGGCGAAATAGTGATGGAACTAGCAATGCCGTGCGACATTGTAGTTACAGCCAGAAAAACTCAAGTTGAATTAATGGCAGTAGTAGGAGCACCACATGCATTTTTTGATGACGACATGGGGTTAGTACCCACTAACATATGGACAAATGGCCCCCATGATGTGGGGTTATTACATGGGGTTCAGCCTGTGGTAATAAAACTGAAACCAGGAGCAATTCTACCCCGGGTAAAACAATATCCATTGTCACGCGAAGCAGAAGAAGGGATCAGAGAGACACTAGATGCACTGCTAGCACAAGGAATAATAGTGCCCTCAAACTCCCCATGCAACACATGCATTTACCCGATTAAAAAGGCGAAGGGAGGTTCATGGAGGATGATACAGGATTTACGCCCACTCAATGATGTAATTCAGAAGGAGTTCCCTTTAGTCCCGAACCCGGCGACAATACTGTGCAACATTCCGAAAACGGCATCCCACTTCACAGTTATTGACTTAAAAAATGCATTTTTTTTCGATTCCCTTAGCAGAAGAGAGCAGGTACTTAACAGCGTTTACACTAGGGGGGAGGAGGTTCGAACACTGCAGACTACCACAAGGATATTGCGAGAGCCCAAGCATATTCAACAGGGTACTACATGAAGATCTGGGGAATTTGTCTGTAGAAAGCACAGTGATTCAGTACGTTGATGATTTATTGATTTGTGCACAAACTGAGGAAGAGTGCAGAAAGGACTCAATAACACTCCTGACATTATTGGCCAACAAAGGGTACAAGGTGGACAAGGGGAAGTTACAATACTGTCTGACAGAGGTCCTATACTTGGGACAGCTGATATCAAAGGATGGCAAGCGGATCATACCAGACAGGGCACAGGCGATTAGAGCAGTTGGGGAGCCCAAAACAGTAAAAGAGATGCAGAAATTTCTGGGTATGTGCAACTATTGCCGAGCATGGATATTGGATTATGCAGCATACACAAGGCCCTTGTTACAGGCACTAAAAGAGGCACAGCAGGAAAACAAACACATAGAATGGACAGAAGAGATGAACACAGCATTTAACTCACTAAAAGAGCTGATATCAAGCGCTCCAGTACTAGCAAATCCAGATTATGGGCGCGAATTCTTCTTATTTTCACACTGCAAAGGAACACTGATGACAGCAGTATTGACACAAAAGACATCGTTAGGGCACAAACCACTGGCTTACTATAGTGGCACCCTAGACGCAGTAATGCAAGGTCATTTCGCGTGCGAGCAATCCCTAGCTGCAGCCGCGTTCGCGATTGAGAAAAGTGCCACGATAGTGATGGGCTGTCCTGTGACACTGTTTGTGGAACACTCACTCTTTGCAATATTAGAGCGATCAAAGAGCACATTGACGACACAGCGCGCCACAGCATATGAAATAATACTGTCCAGCGCAAACATCCACATAGTAAGATGTAAAACAGTGAACCCGGCCACATTCATCACAGAGGCGTGCACCGTAGAGGACATGCAGAATCACAACTGCGCTACGTACACAGGGGACGAAGGTCAGGATCAAGTGATTTTTGAGAATGCCCTGAACGAGGGAGAGGTGTACTTCGTGGACGGGTCAGCATCAATAGACATGGAGACAGGAGAGAAACATGTGGGTATGGCAGTTGTACGATTAGAGGAAGATGAATACGAGACACTAGTGCAACACCGCCTCCCATCACACTATTCAGCCCAAGCAGCAGAACTAATAGCGCTAATAGAAGCATTGCATGCCGCCAAGGGGTGCGCAGTGACAATATATACCGACTCAGCATACATGACAACAACAGTACACGGCGGGTTGGCACGGTGGGGGCGGAGAGGGTTTCGACGAGCAGATGGAACACCAGTTCAGCATGCAGAATTATTGAAAGAACTGATTGAGGCCCTGCAAGACCCCACGGCAGTGGCCATCGTAAAATGCCAAGCCCACACCACAAATACTGATTTTATATCTTTGGGGAACGCGGCAGCAGACGCCGCTGCCAAAGAAGCTTCGTATTTACAGAAAGGTGTAGTAGGAGAGTACATGTTGCACCACACAGCAAGCCAAGAGGTCCCCACAGGATACAACATGATGCCCACACAGGAAATAATAGAGCTGCAAGAGGGAGCTAGTGCAGAAGAAAAATTGCTGTGGACTAAAAGGGGATGCAGCAAATCGCCGACTGATTTATTGTGGCGACAAAAAAGTTCAGGAAAAGCGGTAATGCCAGTTACATTGTTAGAAATAGCATTTCACCAACTACACTTTCCCGCACATAATGCAAAGCAACACATAATGGCAGACATACAAGAAGATTGGTTTGCACCTTGCCTCCATGAACACATCACAAGGCTGACTTTAGAATGCACGACATGTCAGATTTACAACTCAGGTATGACATTGCGCACACTGAGAGGAACGATACCAAAACCAACTGGCCCATTCAGAGAGCTCCACATTGATTATGTAGACATGGGAGAAAGATGTAACGGGGCTCGCTACATGATTGTGGTTGTATGTCCATTTTCAAGGTGGGTGGAGGCAGGCCCCTGTGCGCGCCCTGATGCGAAGGGCGCCGCGAAATTCCTAGTGCGGGAAGTGTTCCCGCGCTGGGGGATTTGCGAAGTTATTCGCTCAGACAACGGCACGCATTTTGTTAATGAACTATTCAAAGAAGTGACTACCCTATTGGGAATAAAGCACAAATTATGTTCGATTTATCATCCTCAAAGTAATGGCGTAGTGGAAAAGATGAACGGTCTGTTAAAAAGCAGATTGTCAAAACTGTGTTTTTCCCTTAAAAAGACCTGGATGTACTGCCTGCCTTTGGCCCTGTTCGAGTTACGAAATCAACCAAGTAAAGACCACCATTTGTCCCCGCATGAGATCGTCACGGGAAGGAGAATGCACACAGCGCATTCGCCTCTCCGTGAACGTTCTGATGCACACAGAAGTGCAGCGATATTGGGAGAGGAGTTCACAGAGTACTTGAAAAAACTGACAAGGGCAGCGCGCGTAATTGCGAAGCAACTAGCCCCCTCCTCTACAAGAGAGGAGGGGAACACAACAGAAACAGAGACACTGCCTGAAAAACCATTGCAACTAATGCCTGGTGACCTTATATATGTCAGAAGTTTTGTGCGAAGGTGGAATGCACCACGTTTCCATGGCCCTTATGAGGTAGTGTTTTGCACACCCACAGCAGTAAAGGTGAAGGGCCTACGATACTGGGTGCATTTGACAGACGTACGCAGAGCTTATAGCGCCGTGGAAGGTGAGGTACAGGACGAGGCACAGGCAACTGCGGACAATGAAGTTGTGCAGAATGAATGATGGGAATTTTGTGTGCATTAAGTGATGAACTTTGAACGCGACTGGCGCACGACAAAGTGTACTGAAATAAATATGTGTATATATATGTATAATTTTCTACAACTTTCGAAGGTTTTTGTGGGTTTTTTTTTGGTTTTAGAGAAGTTTTTTTTCTCTCGACTTTCCTCTTTATATATGAAATAATGTACGGATAGTAATGATTGTAAAGTTACCTTGTCTGTGGACACACCCCCTCCCTCACCCACTCCCATACTTTGCCGAAAAAATGTCACAACGTTATAAATGTTTACATGCTTGTACTTAATGAACTTTTATGTTTTAAACAGGATTTACTATGGCATCGAATGGGCAGCCTGCAACTAATAGATTTGTTAGATTTAGAGAAATGTTAGCAGATAGATTGACATATTCATACGAATGCGGTTTATCAATGTGTGTTATTGTGTTCTTCATCTCAATATTTTGCCTAGTGACACATTGGGTGATAGCGTTCATCTCTACCGAGATGAACGAGGGGGGAGGGGGGAGTAACACCACCCTTGCCCCTGGCACGAATTCAATTACAAGTATGCATATTAAAGAAGGTGATTTTTTGGTCTGGGATGGATCACGCCTTGTATGGGGTTACTACACTGCACCACCCACTGTTGCCCCGTCACAATCAAGAGATAAAGATATGAAAAATGACACAATGTCCCTACCTAAAATATATAACAGCCCCACTACCCTTCCCGTCCCGATACAAAACAGCGATTTGTTGTTTATTGAGGAAAATGGAAAAGTAATTACGATGACAGAACACAAGTTCCTATATGAAGAATTGGAAAAGGGGGGAGGGAATGAGAAAGGGGGGCCTATTCTTTCACCTATCGAAACTAAAAGATATAGGAGGGGGGAGAGAAGTAGGCGAAGAAGAGAGACAAGCAGGAGGGGGTATGATGAGTATTATGGGTTAGGATTAGACAAGATGGAAGACCCACGACACCCCCACCAAGCAAATAAATGGTATGCAGATATGAGTACAACAGCTAAACAGACAACCAATGAAAGCTGCTATGTCTGTTCGCTCATCCCCCATGCATCAGGTACACCCAAAGTGTTGTTGCCAAGAGAATTGCCCATTGTGGATGCCCAATGTCTCCTTCATCTCACACTGTGTAGAATAAAGAACACCTTTCAAGCACACGATGTCTCTTTCAAAATGATACAGGACAACAAAACGTGCTATTCAAAAGCGTCTGGAGTGGTCTGTCTTAAAGAACCTTTCTTTGCAATACAAGGGACGCTGTTTTCCGAAAACAAATGGAAAGATGAAGAAGTACTGTGCAAAGCGGAAGCACTGAGAGGTGTCCAACCAGACAAGCTGCGGTGGATGGAAAAAACGTGCCTACCAATATGGAAAGAACACATCTCTAAACTAACATGGGTGACAGCGATGGAGAAACCCTTCAAGCTACAAAGTGAAATACAAAACGAACTATGTTTCAAGGGAGAAGGAAAAGTGGCAATGGGAACGAATAAGAACTGTAACAAAACTCTCACCATCCCAGACATGAAAAAGGGAACAGCAGCACTAATGGACACATACTGGGTATGCGGGAATCAGGCTTACTTGCACCTTCCCCAGGCATGGAGTGGCAGCTGCTCAATGGCCACTTTGCATTCGGCCCTTATGGTGATTCCAGAAAGTCACGTCGACGAAAATAAAAGGACGCAAGGAAACATGAACAAGGATGCGACATCTCCCACTGCAGAAGCGCACCTCTATGTCCTGTCCTCCGGAGGGAAAGAAGAGGAGCTATCACGGAACAAGCGAGCATCAAACTACATATCACAAGCATCATCCGATTTATTGGCACAGATCCCAGACAGGTATCGCCTGTTCAGCTCCGTGGAAACATTTTTTGCCTCACTAGTTTCAAGTGTTCAAGCAAGAGCAAATGCAAAATGGCTCCAGATCACACGGTGGGAACTGATTCAGCTGGCCAATGACACTGAAGAAGGGTTCAACATAATAAAGGTGGAACTACGAGCTCTGCGACTAATGACCATGCAGAACAGGTATGTTCTGGACCTGCTAACAGCAATCGATGGAGGTGTTTGCCGAAAAATAGGAAGTGCGTGCTGCACGTTCGAACCTTCTGAAGACGCAGAAAATGGGTCCCTGTCCCACGTCATTGAAGCAGTACATAACCTGGGAGAGAAGATGAAGCTGGAAGGTGGGGCTAAAGATAGCTCATGGTTCGACAATATCTTCTCCTGGGTTCCCTCATGGCTTGGAATGGCGATGAAGTTCTTGATACCAGTTGTGGTGGTCCTCCTCGTGGTGTTCTGCCTGTGCCAGGTGGGCCTCCGATGTTGTGCTAACGCAGTCCCTAACGGTGCAATGATGATGGTGACAATGGGCAACTCTGGTGGTACAATTAAGGCGACACAAGAAGTACATGTACAGACAGGAACAGATAACACTCCCAGATACCAGTTAGTGCCTATGTGCCGTGATAAGTACATAGTAGATAAACTATGGCACACCACTATCAAAGAACCTCGAGATGTGGAACTGGAATGGTATGAGGAGGTCTGGGTAGACTTGGAAGAAACTGGTGACTGTATATATTTAACATGTACCCCAGATGAGTATGCTAGAAGAGGTGAGAGCTTGAGGGGGGTATGCAGAGCCTGGATGCCTAGAAAAGGAACACCTGCATGGGATGACGCAGTGATAGAGGAGCAAGAATGTAGAAGATTAGAAGAGCTAAAGAATTCGTTACTTTAGTAACGAAAGGGGGGAAATGTAGGGGAGGACTGGCCGCGAGGCCCTCCTCACCTGCAGCCTTCTCCCCAGGTGAGGACCATGACTCGGTGGCCGTCCCCTCATGCCACCCGGGCCCAGGTGGAGGAGGGGTCACCCGCCGACGACATTGCCCACACATATCCGTTCCCTGCATATACCAAAATTCAGTTAGGCCTAGAAGCCATCTTGTTTAGCAAACATGGCGTGAGTTCAGCACACTGTAACGAGGCCCCCACCTTTGGAGGGCCTTTCACGCATCTCCGCCGCCGCAGTAACCCTGGTAGATCCGCTGCGAGCGCGTTCCCATGAGAAAGTCGGGTATGAGCTAACCCGAGATGCTAACACTGTAACATTTTATCGTTCACAATGTAATATTGCACCCCGCATGACCTGGTCCGCGAGGCCGGGGTGACGGGAAAAAAGCTGAAGCATCACTATCTGAAGAAAGTAGAAAACAATTCAAGTATTGGTATTAACGAACTACCTCTGTTTAAACAGATCCTGTAAACTGTGAATAAACCATAAAGATGTAACGTTACATGACACCACCCCAGGTCTGGACTAGTGCTGCTATAACCACAGAGAAAGATGTCGACCCAATGTATAGCCTTTATCTGTACAAGTGTTCTTACAATTTTATGTAGAAACCTGAACTCATATATGTTTTCTTAATCACCTAAAGCAGCGAGCATCAATTTCTGTAGGCCATAACCTAGAACTACCTCGTGTAACGTCTAATGTACATAAAATAATCACACCATGTAGTAAATATAATGTTAGGTAACAAAAAGGTACTCGGACCGACTGTATTAAAGAAATGTGTAACGAAATTGAAATATATATATGTGTGTTTAAATAACATCAAAATAAGGCGGAACATTATAAAAGTTCTGCATTCAAAAGTTAGCAACGCACGAGGAAAAAACCTTTGTGAATATATGCAAGGCCATTCTCCCTCCCACCCTACCAAGCTTGCCAGATAAAGAAGCTAAGGCCTGTGCCGCGCTCCCTCACCTCCCCCAACCAAGCTGGAGCCGCTTCAGAGAGTCAGAGGCCCCGGTACCGCACCCAAGGCCACAGCCCGCCACCTGTGTTATTTACAGCACGGTAATAAACCCACGTTTGAATCCACTGATCTACCAGCACCCTCTCGTAAATTCCACAACCCTCCCCCTAGACCACCCCAAGAATCATGACCCCGTGCAAAGATGACCCCCATCACTGGGACAAGACACAGAGACCCCTTTATATAATAACTTCTAACGCGGCAGACAGACATGTATCATTCGGCTCAGGCCCCAGAGCCCAGCCCCTCGACCTAAAATACCGGTCAATAGGACACAGGTAAATCTCACCCCAACCGACAACCACCGGACCTCTCACGAGGTGCATTCCTCATGTGTTGCGTTTATTTTATAAGACAAACTGCTGAGCGATTTATTGATGAACTTAGATGTCGTTTCTTGAATAACTGCAGTGTGCATGGCCTAGGGCAAACGAGTCAGGAAAGGTATTCATCTTTGTCACAGGCTGCCCCAGCATACCAACACCGCTCGGATGACCTCAAGCTGGCCTGCCAGGCCCAACCCAACCCACGAGGCTGACCAGTGACGTTCTCACGCCAAGACCAACCACGCTGCAGCAACACCTATAGTTAGTCGACGCCACCCAATCCCAATTAACTTGTGCCCCCTATAGTGTGTAGGTTCTGATGACGTTTTTTGTATTAGAAATACGCCTGTCTTTGCTATTGTCAGACAGAGCGCTCTCGGAGGTTGCAGAGTTCTTTGCATGCCCTATTCTTTGGATAAACTCCCACTTACGCTCACCCGCACTCTGTCTTGGTCTTATTCCCACTACGGGAGAGTCCCTTATTGTCTCTCATTGCGGGGAGGATCGTGCTGAAATTGGGGGCGCTTCCTTTCACCGCCGGCGAAAATTCCCCATTGAGCCCAATGGGAAATGGGGAATTCCCGAATGGGCTCAGTGGGGAATGGGCAATACCCGTTCCGCCAAACCCGTGATCCGGAGCTATTAGCGCCGGGGGGTTTGGCGGTAGGGCTATTAACGCCGGCGCTAATAGCGCCGGCGTTACCGCCCAACTCGTGATGAGGCCCATTATATAGACATGGAGACATTTTCTCATGCACTGTGTGATGAATCTAGTGAGATTATCCCTGAAAACCCAGTATGGCCCTCCTCTCATGTGGCAGGGGAAGACAGCCGCTACCTGATCCTGACTCTGGGGCGGTATTAAGTGGGGGGATCACATGGGAAGGGGACCCATATCAGGGGGGAAAGGTGACCCCTTTACCTAATGATTTCCTTATTCTTCCTGAAGCATTGCTGTCATATTGTAAAATAGAGCAAATTAATGTAACTGCTATGCAATCTAATATGGACTTCAAGATCCATAATGCCAGGGGTACTGGGACGAGGAAGAGGGGCCCAGAGTTAGTAAGGATCCAAGATGCCATTAACCATAATGTGCAGTCTAGTTGATATGGAGCAAGACACCTGAGCGAGACATTTCAACTCAGGAATGAGTTGTAGCTGGAAGAAGGTGTGGAAGGAGTAGCTGAAGCAGAGGCTATCTGAAATGCTGGGATTGCAGCAGTAGTGGAAGGACGACAGCCAGCTAATGCCAACATGAGAAGTAGAAGCTTGCAGCATTGCAGAGTGCGTGCAGCAGAAAGCAGCTTTGGGGAGAGAAGGCAAATCAAATGGGAAATGTGCTCCCGGCCTAATGTGTGGTGCTTCGGTGCACGAGAGAAAGTGAAGGACCTATAGAGTTGGCCGAGCTCCGGAGAAGAGCCGAGCAGTTCGCTGGGGATATGTGTAGACTGGCGACAGTGCAGGCAAGCCACAGGAGGTCTGCCACAGCAACAACCTGGGAAGCAGAGATGCCAAAACAGACAGGTGAGTTGGCCTAACACTAAAGGTGGCCCTGGGGTGCTCCTAACAGGACAATTGAATAATTTGGAATGCTGAACAAATTAAATACAGAGGCAGCAATGGCACAATTCCTCCACTAGGAGACACCAATTGGGGAAAATGTATAACACACATTGCCAACAGCCAAGAGGCTGTAAAGACGCAGTACAGCAACAGCAAGGGTGCAAATCCTCTTTGGTGGGACTCCAAGTGGGAGAAATCTATTACCTGCATTGCCAACAGCTAAGAGGCTGTAAAGAAGTAGTACAGAAGTAACAAGAGTGCAATCCCCATTCTATGAGACGCCAATTGGGGGAAATGTGTAACCCGCATAGCCAAGAGTCAAGAGATTATAAAAAGAGGTAGCCATTGTTAGCCCTACTCAGAGAGCATACTGGTGTGGAGAATCTTGGAACAAACATTGCCACTGAGAACAATTCTAGTCATAGGAGTTTTCTTCCTGGCAGCCGAGTACACCAGAAAAGGGATTAAAATAGTTAGTCCTGGCAGGCGTGTATACCAGGAAAAAAGAAGATGGGCCTCATTATACGTATGGCGGTAAGGCACCAATGGCGCCGGTATCACTACCGGCACCATTGCTACCGTACCGTCATACTACAAGTTGTGCTCGCGGGTCTCTCTGGCGTGCAGTGCGGCATCTGCGAGCACAACTCGTGGATTCACCCGCACCGTTATGAATGGTGCTAGTGCATCCAAGCTCCCCATTCCCATTCAGCCCTATGTGGCCAAATGGGGATGGGGAGTCCCTTATTGCCAGCACCCACGAATGGGCAATTACCGGGCCTGCCAAACTCGTCATGACCCGGTAATTGCCCGTTCGTGGGTACCCGTAAAATAACGGGTTCGGCGGCAGCCTTGCCTTTGTTACAGACACGGCTACCGCCAAACCCATAATGAGGCCCAATATTTTAAAGAAGTGTGTTTGTGGCAAAAAAGGTGTGGTGGAAAGAACTTGTTTAGGGTTTTGCAAACTGTTGAATCACCAAAATTAGTTGCTGTGCCATTCTGACAAAAGTACTTCATTTGAAGAAAAAGTGTGATATGCTAATAATTGCTTGGCATTCTGAAGAGTACAATTGCCTTGGTTTATGAACGTATGTTTTGTGGGAGAGACATTTGCTTTGCCAAGGAGAATACTGTGGAATACTACACTTGTTTTGAGTTGTGATCCATTTGCTCACCAAGTAGAATACTGTCGTAAACAACATTTGTTTTGATCTGTGAACTTGTGATTTGTGAAAGTGGACGCAGTGAATGTTTGTGAAAGAGACATTGGGCCTCATTACAACTCTGGCGGTAGCCGTGCCGTTAAAAATGGCACGGCTGCCATGAAAGTTGCATTTTTGCAGCACCTGCGAATGGGCAAGAACCGGGTCATGCCGAGCTCGGCGGACCCAGTAATTGCCCATTTGCGGGTGCCGGAATCAAGGGCCTCCCAATCCCCATTCTGCCCCATAGAGCTGAATGGGGATGGGGATGTCGGATACACCGGCACATTCAGAGTTGTACCGGTGCATCCGACGTGCTCTACTCGCGGGTGCCGTTACACCCGCCAGGAAAAACCTGGCAGGTGAGACGGCACCCGCGAGCAGAGCTGATAGTATGGCAGTCCGGGAACTACGGTACCGGCATGCTTACCGGTACCGTAGTTCACGGACCGCCATGCTCGTAATGAGGCCCATTTTCCTTTATCAAGTGGAAAGACACAGTGGATGGAATAACCCTTTTGTGTTACACTGAGTAGAACTTTATTGAATCAGAACTGTACCAAAGGTACTCCTGAATTGATCCAGGGGAAGGGAGTCCAACCCTGGTAGCAAGGAGTGCTCTCTAAAACCTATAAGTTTGAACTGTTATATTGTTTTGTGGAACTGAAGACAGCCAACTATTCCTTGTATTATTTTGTTCTATGTATTAGTGTGAGGGTTAGAAACGTATTGTACACTAGGTCAGTTTTCTTTAGATTTAGTTTGTCATGCAGGGACATCTTTCTTAGGCTAGGGAAAGACAGGCATATATCTCACCCCTTTTTCTTTTAATAAAAATGGCAAACCTTGAGAAAACGATACCTTTATGTCTGTCTTGCATTTCTGACCCCTCACAACTGGTACTTAATTATGCTGAATGGCAAAGGCCAGTATACTTGCCATAGAGGCAATATCCACTCTCTTAAGGATACAAGTTTGTCTCCCCTTGCTTATTTGAGAAAACACCTTTTGTGGTAGAGACAATGAACTCATTTATTTGTATCTATCAGAATTGCAAATGCCATATCATATGTGGGGGAAATCTCAAATACAAGTAAGGATAATCCAGGAGAAGAAAAGATAACTTTGTCTAAAATATGAACAGTCTGGTCAGATTGAAACCTTATGCTGTTTAAAGAAAACGATAGAGCCAATAGAGATATATTTGTGACTTTATTTGATGGTTAGAATATGATTGATTACCCCTGAACATGTTTCTGATAGTGTGAGGAAATGGGCTTTGCTTCTGGGAAATGCCATTTACCAAGGTAAGGAAGGGCGGGCAGTGGGAACAGCCATTACTGCTCTCTATTAATCTGTCCAACCTTTCTTATTACTCCTTTTTACCATTGCTTAGTCTGCTGTACGTCACCCTCAATTGTATGTTGTCTTCACAGGCACTAAGGCCCTTCCAGTTAATTTGCTTCTTGGTGTTTTTTTTTCTTCTGTATGTCTGAAACCTAGGCTTTTTTCCTCCTTTCTAGGAAATTCGTATCCAGGCGTTATGCTTTTTCTGCTGTATGTTGAAACGTAGGCTTTTCCCTTTAGCCTGGACACCTGATTCTAGATTGCATTGCTGCTGTGTTGAAGCTGCTTCGTGCCTCTCCCTCACCTCCTCTCAGGCCTCCCTTGCCCCGCCTTGTCTACTTACCTCCTACTCTCCACTTCTCTCCCTCAGCACCTGGCGAGGACACTGGATGGCCCCGCCCTGAGAGGGTCTCAGCCAACTGGTGCTCCCATGTCCATCCTGAACTTCAAGGATAACATTGCCTCTGTTGCCACAGCCTTGGCGGACCCTGCTATATCTCCTTACGAGTGGTTCTCCTTCCGTCCTCTCCTCCAGCACTCCCTTGTGCACGCTCTCCTCTAAAGTGAAACTGTTCTCTTGCACTTTATGTTCCCTTCTCCTCTCTCCCACCTTAAGATTTCCCTTCCTCCCCATCCTGCACTTCTCTCCCCCTATCCCCTCATTTCTGTTACCACACTTTTGCACGCTCTGAATTATCTCACAACCTAGTAGGAACATTTTTGTTTGTCTTCTTCCCTGCTCATCCCATCCTACTCTTCTGTTCCTCCCCCCTCTTTCTGTTAATGCACTTGCACGCCCCAAATGGTCCCACGACCTAGTAGGAACATTTCTGTTTGTCTACTTCCCTGCTCATCCCATTCTACTCTTCCCCTCCTAACTGCCCCTCCTTTTCTGTTAATTGCACTTGCACACTCTGAATTGTCTCACGACTTAGAAGAAACATTTGTTGTCTTCTTCCTGCCATTGCATCCTACTCTTTTCACCCCCCCCCCTCTTTTTGGTTAATGCACTTGCACACTCTGAATTGTCTCACGACTTAGTAGAAACATTTGTTGTCTTCTTCCTGCCATTGCATCCTACTCTTTTCACCCCCCCCTCTTTTCGGTTAATGCACTTGCACCATCTGAATTGTCTCACGACCTAGTAGGAACGTTATTTTTGTCTTCTTCCCTGTTCATCCCCACTTACACTCCCCCTCCAATCCCCATCACCCCTCTTTTCTGTCAAAGCAATTCATGCTCCAAACTGTCTCACAACCTAGTTGGAACATTATTGTTGCCTTCCTCCTTGTTCCCCCATACCTTCACCTCCCCTCCTCCTTCCCTTCCCTGCATTGTTATTACCCACTTGCACGTTCCAAATGTTTCAAGATCTAGTAGGAAAGCTATTATTGTTTTCTCCCTATATCCCCCTTCTTTGTCTTGATGCGCCTTGAAACACCATTAGGCTGTATAGGCGCATTATAAATACCCAATAAATAAAAATAAAAAAAGACAGAATTATAAGGTGCAGAACACAGACTCCTTAACGCAAAGCAGGACAAAAAAAATGTGCAGGAATTTAAGGAAACTGGGTAAAAGTCAGAATTTACCTATGCGAGACTTTGCATACCACTGTGTGAAAATTAATACAGAACTTGGGCAAAGTTATTTTAAAAACATATTAAGAATGGACTGGAGAGAAATGTTGGAATTATTACATACCTCAACTCAAGGACATTTTCAGTATGGCTATCTGATCCTGAGGTATTGCATGCTTTACAAAGCTCAGATCAATCCTAACAAAGAAGAAGCCTGGACGACCTACATTACAAAGTATTTTATTCAGGAGTTTGGATTAATAACGTTCTTATGGGATAATTTATGAATATTGGAAAGGAGCCTCTCCTAACATGTAATAAATGCTAGTATTGTGAAGCTGAAGAACTCTAGGGCTACTGGCCATGATTGTTTTTCCAACATAGATTTCAAGAACCAAGAGGCCACCTGGAAAAGAATCTTTCTAATACTATTCAACCAGATAATAATATCTATGAAACTCCTTAAAATATGAACCCAATCGTTGCCGATCCCGATTTACAAAAAAATAAAAATGCTCAGCGAAGAACCCAGGTCCTATAGATGAATACCTTTATTGGACGTAACTATCAAGTATTTAGTTTCATGCTTGAACTGCACAACCACTTTCACTCCTATGCCAATACCACACCTGCTCCACACATCTTCTCCACAAGCAGTTGCTCCCATGGGCGTAATTTTAGGGGGGATGGGGGTGTTTGTCCCCCCAACTTTCATGGCACACCATTTTATCCCCGTTCATTTGGCTTGGCCACCTTTTCTTCGGATGCCATGTCCCCCCCAACATTTTCAGCAAAGTTGCTCCACTGGTTGCTCCCTCCTTCTGTTTTCTTGATCATCCCTGCCCTCCACCTCTGACCTCCCCTGAGAAACTCACCCTTCCCGCTTTCTGTCCACTGCCTAAATCGCCGTCCCTCTGGTGGAGTTTGGTAACTCTCCTGGTAAAGCTGGCCCTGTCTTCATCACCCTGGGCTTGTGCTTAAAATCAAAAGTCAAAGGAAGGGAGCTAAGCCCCGCCCACTTTCTCAGCATGGGCTTGCTGTGTACCAAAGATAGCAGCTCTGATGGTTCGGTTAACACGAACATTCCACAATGGCATATGCACCCTGACTTGTGCCCACCTGCCTTAGTACATTTGTTCATTGACGTTACAATGTCAGTTCTCTCTTCATCAATTTGATACTGTCCCCTTAGTGGACAATATCAGTGGAATGTTACTTACTATTAAATCCTATATCTTTTGCCTCATATTGATTGGTTACATTGTCATGCTATTGCATTTCGCACAACATTAACGTTGTGGAATGTGCATTATTAAATGCCAAATTTGACTCCACTCTTCACACGTATTTTTTTATTTCATGCTAAACTTACATATATCAACATTATTTTGTTGGCAGCGTGTGGGATGGAGCGTTTAAAGGATTGGCAGCATTTGTCTTGATCTCCCCATTTACATGTATTACATTGTTGCGGCCAGGCGCATGCAGGGACACGGGGGCTTGGCTCTGTCATCTGTGCGTGCGTGTGACATGCCGGACATCAGGCCAGGGTGCGCACTACGTCATACGCACGCTGTTTCAGAATTTACACTTGGGCGGCGCAGTGTCTCCACACGCACGCCACAGGGGGATTTAACCCCGAAGTGTGTTTTACTTTCGTGGGTAAGATGTAATTGAAGGATTTTTTGTAATTAATTGCTATGAATTGTTGATGAATTATATTGAAGAGGTTTTGTATACTGTGTAAAATATATTTTTAATTAATTACACTGAATTATTGAAGAGTTAGATTGAAGATGTTTTGTATATTGTGTAGTTTATTTTTAACTAAAACACAATGAAAAATATATATAATATGCTATGTAGCGTTGTTTCAGAAAAGTTAGGAGAAACAATAACACGGACCAGTACCTGAGTGCCCATTCGTGTACAAAACTAATCCGCATTCGATACTTCAGTTTGTCTGAAAATGAGAAAGCAAGCAAGTAAATGGTGCAGGTACTACACAACTTGAACACTATATTCCTTCTTTATTTGCTGTTAGCAAATAGTCACTTTTTAATGATTATTTTCTTAAGTTGTATGGCACCAGAGTGGGATATGGTACGGTGTGAGTGAGTGGGTCTCTCAACATTGCAGTAAGTTGCTTCTAGGGGGAGATAGCAGCTCTAGGGTCTGGATATAAAGTACACTCTATAAAGGCAATGGGGTTGCACTTGCCAC
The DNA here is from genome assembly GCF_040938575.1 of Ambystoma mexicanum. NCBI lineage: Eukaryota > Metazoa > Chordata > Amphibia > Caudata > Ambystomatidae > Ambystoma > Ambystoma mexicanum. The sequence continues at coordinate 1,349,669,062 of NC_090935.1, read as the reverse complement.
TGCTACTGAGAGAATGATTTGCAGTATCAAAAAGTTATTCCCTGTAAGGGCTAGGCAGAATAATGTGGTTTCTCGGAAAGGAAAATTAAAACCTCAATGCCCTGCCCTCATTGTGCCTCAGTAGGATACAAGGAACATTGTATTGGATATGGCTAAAACCACTAGTAAAGGGTCAAGTTTCAAGTTTATTATTTGTTCGTTAAAAGGCTAAAAAACAAACAACACAACAGATATCACAATTATAAAAAGAAAAACATTTACAATAACAAGCCGAATTTTGTCCTTTCGCCTTTTTTACAGCATACAGCGGATTCACTGAAAGCAATGTTCCAGTGGTCGCAGTGTACGAAAAGAAGTAGTGGAACTATGTTCCCTGCTGGCCTGCTCACCTCTCCCCACAAACCCCATCGCCATGCCCCGTCCCACTCGCAATCAACCCCCCAAACAAACACACCTGCTGTTTGATGGAACGTTCAGTGCATTGCACTGAAGGGAAAGTTTCAACTTCTTCCTACACTTTAATTTTAAAACGAAACCATTCTGAAATGGTTTCTTTTTAAAATAAAAGTATAGGAACAGTAAAACATATTTAAAAAAAAATAAGCAGAGGAGCACAGCTCCCAACCACCCCCCACCCACTTCGAGCACTGTCCACATGGGCGCACAGCACACGCTGTAGAGATGAGCTCTGTACTCACTGTGTATCTTGAGGAGCGGCCGCTGCAGCATGGTGCAAAGTGTCTTAGGTAACACACGAGCTGCTGCTGGTGCTCAGAGGTGTGGTGCAGGGGAACACAGAATGGGTCCAGGTGCCAACTGAGGCATTGAAATGTGTTTGCAGAGGCAGTGGGCGGGTTCTCTAAGTGGACACAGGCTGAGGTACAAGCATAATAAAAGAAGCATTGGCAATGCCAACTGTTTTGTTTGTCTTTGGTGTGGGCATGGGACAGGCATTTGCCAGACACTGCCATAATGGCCTTAACCATTAATGGTAACAGCTGCAAAATAGTGCAAGTAACCGGTCATATGATAGTAGTGTCAGACAATTGTCTATATAATGCCTGTACACAAGCCAAAACTGTTGGCTTTGCCAATACGTGTTTTAACAGGACTTCAGTGCAAGGACAAGCAAGCTTCTTATAAATCAAGTGGCTGAAAGCACACTTGGCTAAGACATTTGTATTACACTAGAGTACTTACAGCTCCAATTAAGGCATTACATCTCAGAATACTTATTTGAAAATGCACTGGCAGGCATTTACAGTACGAAGTTTGATGTTATTGCTTGATAGAGCTATCACAAAGAAATCCCTTAAAGATGTGATTTTAGGTGGGGTGGTGGAAATGGTGGGTGGGAATGGCCATAGAGATTATCGAGGCCATGAGCAGTCAATAGATGGGTAAATAACCAAACAACACCCACAAGCTGTATCTCCCGCCTAAAATCCCATCTCCCTTCTGTGACCCAATGCAGTTTTGAATTATAGGCAGTGCTTCAGCACAACCTAATTGCCAACACTAAAATGTAGTGAAGCTGTCCAGCCAGGGGAGTGCATTTGAGGGTCGTTGGTGCATTGAATAATGGGCGTGCTGATCGTCAAATCAATGGGATGGACAAAAGAGAGGACTCTTAGATATTTATTTTGTTCTCGTCTGTCAAAAAATGTTTCAGTCATGGGCACCGACTTGAGGTTTTAATGCAGGATGCCGACGCCCGGAAAAAAAGTACCATTTGGAGTCTAGGGACTTTTACACATGGCCTTTTCCGGTATGCAGACGGCCTTTCCTATGAGGACCCGTGCTCCACAGCACCCGCCTACTCGGCGCCTCCGATTTAAGTTTAGGTGTAATTGCTATGAGCTCTATGAGCAACACCAGTGATGCAGTGTCCAGCTCTAAAAACGTGGTCTCCTGAACGTTGAACTATGCCAGGGCTGGCAAGAAACACTAGAAGGAGGAGGACCTGTCGCCTCAACCTTCAAAAATTCATTTCCCCTCATGAACTTATTTTTCCAAATAAAACCCTGCCAAAGAGTGGCTCAGAAACTTGCTGAAACAATTCATGCATACACCTCAGGTGTAAATTAGCAACTCTCAAATCGAATGTTTGTAAGCCGTGCAAGCTCTGCCACTGTGCCCTTCATAGCCATACACATTCAAGAAAGCAGCACTTAACGGGTTTACACATCAATGAGAACGTAATATCTCCAAAGGGTTTTTTATGTAAAATGAAGAGGGATGCTTCAACTGCAGAATGAAGAGATCTGTTATTGGTAAAAATGATTGCAAAATGCTGTGAACAGTAGACGTGTTTGCAGAGTCAGTGCACATGGATGCAGGGTATATGCATGCAGGCTTTAGATCCGAGTAGAAATGGACGGGGAGGGGCAAGTAGAGAGGTCAGGAGGACGAAGATGAAGTGGGAGATTGGAAGAGTAATAAGGGTGTTGACGGTCAAAAGAGGCAGGGTCCTGGCAGTAGGTTAGCAGTTAGAGCGTTAATATGTGCTCACAGATGCACACTGGGTGCTCACACAGGCAATGCCATCACATGCAGAGCAGGACGTGTGCCCACAGATACGTACTCAGTGCTCAGAGGATGTGCTGGTGCATGCAGAGTAAGTCCAGGTGCCCATTACTTTGTCCTAGCTGCTCACAAAGGCAGTGCATGAGCATCCCAAGTGGCAGGCGTGCCAGCAGATGTGCCATAGGTGCTCACAGAGATAATGAGATGTATGCAAATTGAGAAAAGGGGTCACAGAAGTTGCTGAGAGTTACACAGAGCAGTGTCAGTGCACACATAGTGGGTACAGGTACCCACTGATTTGAGTTAGGTGCTTACAGAGGCAAAACATTAGCACAACTAGTGAGTACAGGTGCCCATAGAGGCGCCCAAAGATGTGTTCTCTCTCCTCACAGTGCCAGTAATGGAGAACAACTTTGGTCTCAGGCTGCTCTGCTTCAAATAGAACATAAGCAGCACATCTAGTGTTAGGGGTGAACCCCTGGGTTCGGCCCAGCCACCTTGGGGTCCCGCTTGAGTGAATCTGTGGAAGGCCTAACTCCTTCCCTTAGTCCTAATCAAGAACGCCCGGTCCACACAAGAGGCAAGGAATACTCGGTTTATTATAACAAACATGCCACAGGGATCACATACATTGAGAGACATCCACAAAGCTCTCGACGGACCATGGCTCGCAGGCCAGTTTTGCTAGCATCTGACGTCACAATTGGCGTCATCTTCAGGAACCATCTCAAAAACCTATCCTAACTCGGGATAGGCTGTTGAGTAGTAGGCAATATATGGAAACGTATAGAGGTGCTATGTTATTGGCCTGTGTAGTGTCAGGTGATACATTTAGCCATTCCCCAAAAGTTGTTACTGTAAAGTTGTTACAGTGAGTAAGCCTCGTGATTGGTTGGTGACCCCCACTGTCCACACCAAGGGTCCTTGGCTATGATTGGATGAGCCCGGATCCCCCGACCCTGGGACTAACTCCGTTCCCAGCCGCGGAACACCTGTGAATAGTGCCATGTGTAATTATGTATCAGCAAGGTGCAACTATGTGTCAGCATCATGGTGGTGTGTAGCCCATAGCCGTAATGAGCGCGCTCTGGTTCCCAGCGCAGTATGGTAATGTGACTGTAACAATATTGTTGCAGCTATTGTCTGTACGGCGGGACAGGTTGCTCTTCTCAGGCCGTAATCTTGGCAGCCCCTCAACTCAGCCTGGTTACGTGTGTGGAGACCGTAGTTGTGAGCCCTGGAACTCCGGATTTATTCTGTATTTTGTTGGAGAGCTTGCTTCGCCTGTAGCCGGTGTTACTTAAGTTCAGAGTGAAGAATGTCAGTTGCAACATTGCGGCCTTGGTGGTGGCTTCACTGCTGCCACAGTAGTTCTGCTGTGCATGATTCTGTGAGGCTTGGGGTCCCTTTTCTAAGCCAATTACAGACTGCTAGACTTATTGAGCCATGGGCTGGCTTCTACTATACACGTCTTCTAAATAGTCTATAGGTTAGTGTGTTATGGCTGTCAGGTCCCTTGGGTGCTCCTGCCACACCATGGGATTATTTGCATATAAGCATCTGCAAGCATGTACACAAACTCTTCTTGCTTCTTGCGTTACTGCGGTGCTGTAGCAGGCCTAATAGCAAAATAATAAACGTGCATACGCTATGCATATGTCACTGTCCTCTAACTATAGAGCTGTATACCAGTATTCTTTGTGTAGTTGAATGTGTGTGTGTGTCCAAAGTGTGCGGATGGAATGAAATGTGTGCTTCATGTCGGACATGGATAAGTCGTCATGGTGTCTCTAACGACAAGTGGCTTGGTGTCTTGCTGTTCAGTCGAGTCTGTCCATGTAACTGTCTCAAGCGCTGTCTTGTGTCTCTTCATTTACTCTGTGCAGAATTTGCACTACTGCTGGGCAGGTATCTCTCATGGTAATTGGCCATCGTGGGATCAGTTGGAATGGATGCGAGTTTGTATGAGATACAGCCATATTGCTGTGGATTCTTCTTCCAGTTGAAGGGTCTTCCGGGATGGAGGGCACGTTCTGGTTCTCCCTCTTCAGTCTCCCCTCTGGTCCACTTGTTGACCACATCACCATTATTTCTTTCTTCGTCGATCAGGTGCCATAGTTTTGTTATTCCTGCTAGGTGGCCATAGTAGTTGACATGATCCTCGAATGACCAGTACACATAGACGCATCCTCCTTCGGGCTTACAATAAACCCATCGTCCAACATACTTCTTCAGGTTGCAGGGGTTTTCGACCTTCATTCCAGGTGGAAATATGTCAGATGCCGCCGATTCTTCTTCCGGTTGAAGGGCTGTGTGGGATGGAGGGCACGTTCTGGTTCTCCCTCTTCACTAGTCTTGCTGTTTTCTTCAAATTCTGATGTTTTAGTTCCTTTTTTAAATGCAGGACTACACGTACCAGAATGCAAAGAAAAACTGAACTGTATGTAGCACTTACAACTGACCTGGTGCAACTGAAAATCTCTCGCCCAGTCATTACTGGTGGTCACAAAAATGCCCCTGTTGCCCAAAGTTCAGAGTGAATACAGGGCATTGTAGCTACCACCATGGACAAGGGCAATAGGTGGAAAAGATCAGGTCTCTGCCCCCATGATTAAGGGAATATTCAATGTGCTGCCCCCTCACTCCTGCCAACCGTTTGAATTTTATCCTATGGCCTAGGGCAAGGAGAAGACAGGACACTGTGTTCAGTAACTAAGTGCTGCTGCTTAGAAACCTTTCTGTTGTAAACTGCTTAATCACAAATAAATGATTATGTTGTGCTGAGAGCAGTTATTCCAAAATTAAACTGTGGGTTCATGGGTGCCAACTTTTGATTTTCACTACAGGGGCAGAAATACCTCCACCTCCGCCCTGAATATAATCAAGCAACCACCAGCCCAACCCATGCCCTGGCAAAACACATTATTATAAATATAGCACTTGTTTTTCATAAGGAATTGGAAAAGGTAATAGGATTAACAACCAGTTTTTAATATATAACACCTCAGCAAAGCTCTGTAGGGCAATGAAACACAGGCTGATAAGGTGGGTCCAGTGTTATTGTTCTTTTGACTAATCAGCTGGGAAATGCTGTAACTTGATAGCGTTTCCCAGCTGAATACAAACTCAAAACGAACAATAGAACATGTATTTTACTATTTGGTGCCAACAACGAGGCAAGGCCTGTCTTCTGCACTGCATGCCCTCGTTATTGGTACCAAATGGGAAGATTACTCTGCATGCCTCTGCAGAGCAATGAGGCAGGCTGAAGGTGACAGTCCTGTCTCACCCGAAATAAAAATACGGTCAGGCGAGAGGGGCAGTTCACTGACAGTGTTAAGTGAAGTCCACTGAACCGTCCTTCTCGCCCGACCCAGTATTACACTGGCCTCTGCCTCCTCCACCTACCAACAATGCAACTCCGACCTTGACGTAAAGTGTAGTCTCAGCCAGCGGCTCCGCGGTATTGCCAGCAAGGGTGTTTAGGCATGGCCGCTGCCGCTTGGCCCACGCTTGCGCATAGTGAGGGCACGTACGGAAATTAATGGGTAGGAAGAAACCAGCTTTCTGTTCCCACAGTGTTTTGATCCTACAAATAAACTGTACCAACGTAAGGGCCTCATATGCCTGTTGTCAAGAGTGCTAGTCTGAGTTTGCAAAGTATTCTGGGTATGCACAGGTCCTGCTGACAGCTGCAAGCCCACAGTCATTTGAAAACCTACGTTTAGCCTCAGGTTTCAAATATGAAGAATGCACAGAGGTATGTCGTGGGCATGACTGTCATAGTACTAGGCTACGCTGCTAGACAAGTATAACGTGCAATTAGAATTAGGACCCGGGGTGAGCGCAACGGGCAATCACATTGCTCAAAACCAGCGCTAAATCTAACAATCCTAGCCTGGGTTTGAGCAAGCTCTGTGCTGTTTACACCCGCCACACCATTTTCCCGCCTGCTGCTTGCCACCTAGTCCCCTCATCACCTCCTGTATGCAACCTTTCCCAGCTCACTTACCTATTGGTTTCCCGGCTCTGGAGTGGTGATTATTAGCAGCTTCCAGTCCACCATGAACATGGAAGAAGGGCTCCACATCGAGCCCTCCCTTCCATTTCAGTGCAGCCATGTTGGATGAGTATTTTTTCAATTAATAAGTTGTGAGCTTGCCACAGCCCATTTTTTTAAACAAATATATTGCTAGCAGCACCCCTATTATCAAACTTGAGCCTGTCACAATAATCTCCGGGCCCCCAGACTTCAGAAACCAGTAACCGTTTAGTAGTCAGGCTTTAACTTGGGACCTGGGCGATTACGGGCCTTGAAGCCCACAGGACGGGTGATTATTGCAACATTAGCACCTAGAAAAATGGCACCAGCCAATCAGGATGACCGTAAGACCGGCTGAATCTTATGGTATAAACTTGTGTTCTATCCTGAGGTCAGCACCTTTCTCCCCAAATCTCCCATGTCCCGGTGCGGGGCACCCTTGCCCACCAACCCCCCATCTGACATCCTATCTCCCTGAATCCTCACCCTCATTCTCTCACTTACCTTGGCTTCCCCTTCTAGCTCCCCATTCACTCCTCCCTCATAAAAACAGAAAACAGGCTCCACCTGGATCCCGTCTTCCATTGTTATGACAATTTCTTCTGCAACATGCACCCTCGTCAAAGGTACATATTATTTAGCCTTGAGGGGCGCTGCGACCGGGTGCTAGTAGCAATAATATCAGGGTGGAAGCAGGGGTGGACTGGGAAGCAAAAGAAGCCCTGGAAATACATTTCAAAGTGGCCCTATATGACACAGTTCCAGCAAGCCCAACCACTTTCCTATGAGAACATGTGGAAATAAAATAGGTTACCACACAAAAGAGGCACAGGGTGCAGAGGCCTGCCGGGAAATCTCCAGAGTTCCCTATAGGCCAGTCCACCCCTGGGTGGAAGGCTGCATTGGCAGGAAACAGCATTGGGGCTCGACATTAAGGCCCAAGCGAAATTACTTGGGTCTCGGGCTGCTGTGGCTGATCCAGCCCACCACTGTACTCTACATTAAATATTCTCTCTGTGTCTTCTTTCGCAAGATAGGACAACTGATTCAAAGTGTCATGGTGCTCAACAAGTCTGTATTCATCTGTTCTGAAGACAGATCTGCCTTTATGCGTGGGTAAACAAAGCATGCGCCCTTTCCCATGTATGTGAATGTCTCATATTGGGATGTTGCTCTGCAGTGAATATTTCAATAGGAATTGTTTTGTATAAAAAGTGTGCACCTTTTATACTTACGTGAAACGTTATAGCAAAATCTCTCTCTGTTTATATTTTAGATGTTGATTCATTTTTTGAAAGTCATTTGCCCTGTGTGATCTTTCTGATAAGGAGAGGAAAATGCAATTACTTTGACCGTTGCGTGATATCTAACTTTAGATATGCATGTTCCCTTCCTGTGACACTTCCAACTGCTTACGTTGAGTCAGTCCCTCCTCTGTTTTTAGTACTTTTTTTTTTTTTTTTAAATGATATAGTTTAATTTCTTTAAACTTTTCATTTATCTGCCAGTTTAAAATAGGAAGGAATTAGTTTCTCTTTTGTTTTAGATATTAAGTGGTGATTTTTCTAGATTGAGAATTTCTTGTAAAAAGTGGCATATTGTCAGGATGAGTTTTCGCGATTTGCCGTTCAATATCTCCGTCCATCTTTCCTCTGATATCATTGTTTGTTCGTAGATCTTGTAGTATCTGCCAAATCTTATTCTTTCCTCAGATAGGGCTGTGCATTCCATGACTAGGTGAAAGATTGTTTCAGGTTTTTCGGTATCTGAGCAAAATCGACAGAAATTATCAGATGATGGAATTTGTCTTGTTTTGGCTAGGTAGTAGCGGGTTGGAAGTATGTTCATTCTGAGCCTCAGATATGTTGCTCGAGTTTTGGCGTCAGGGAAGATGGTCAGGTATGCCGGGAGTTCGTTGATAGATCTGAGGTCTGTTATGCATTGTAAATTCAGAGAATATTTTTTTTTCTCTTCAAGTGTTTTTATCCAGTCGTTGTCCATTATTTTCTTTTTTGCATGCTGAGGGCGGAGTGTAAGCATTTCATATGAAATATCTTCTGTTTGCATTCGCTGTTCTAGGCTGGCTTTCCACTTCTTCAGGATTGTATTGTTCACTGCTTCTTTGGCTCTCAGGATTTCGATTGCCGGTGTTTTTTCGTCAGTAATGAGCTTTCGGTATAAGTCCAGCTGTTTCCATAAAATTGTTGAGCCGATGGATTGAGCTAATTCATGCCTGATTCTTGGCATAGGAAATGCAGGTGGAAGTTGTAGGATTTTACGCCAGAAGAGTGCCTCTAGTTTTGTCCAACAGGTCTGGTCTATTGCATGTATCATTGCCTCTGTTCCGTAAACTATTGTCGGGACTACTTTTTGTTTGTAAAATGAAATTATCGGTTTGAAAGAGTATTTCCCAAATTTGAGCTGTATTGAACATCCTTGTCTTGCTAAGGATTGAGTTCGTTCCTCCAGTTTTAATATCCACTCTTTTTCGCACTTTGATTGATTTATTAGAATGCCGAGGTATTTGAAGGTTGTTACTTCTTCTAGCTGCTTTGTATTGAGATAGATTTTCAGTTGTTTCTCATTTTTGATGTTTGATGCTCTCGTTAGTTGCATGATTTTGTTTTTTTTTGTATTGACAGTGAGTTCGTTGAGGAGCATATAAGAACTTAGTTTGTTAAGACTGTGTTGTAACCCTGACGGTGTCTTGTCCAGTAGGATTATATCATCTGCATATGTCATAATTCTGACCGGAGTTGAGTTGATTTTTGGAGGGTTGAGCGCGTCCGTCTGCAAGTGGGTTTCAATGTCTGCAGTGTAGAGATTATATAGAGTTGCAGCTAGGGGGCACCCTTGTTTTAGTCAGTTTATGACATTTATTTTACATGATGTATGACCTTCTCGTGTGAGTCTTATTGTAATAGAGGTATTTGTGTAGAGTTGTTTGATTGGGCCCAGTATGTCGTTATGTCGTTAGGGCATTCCCATGTTTCCAGTTTGGTCCAAAGTTTTTGTCGAGAGATCCCATCGAAGGCCATATGGAGATCTATAAACGTTGCGTACATTTTTATTTTGCTATTGATGGCTTCGTGTTTTATCAAGTTTAGTAGTAGGAGGTTGATGTTAGTCCCGACATTTGCGGTGAAGCCCGTTTGTCTTGTGGCGAAGTGTTTGGTTTGAGTTGCCCATTGGTTCAGTTTTTTCAAGAGGATTGAGGCAAACAACTTTCCTAATGGATCTAGTAGTGCTATTGGACGGAAATTGGTCGGGTCATCTTTTGGACCTTGCTTATGGATGGGAACAATGTTTGCCGTTTTCCATGACTTTGGAATTTGGTTGAGGTTGTTTATGAGTGTTATAATATTTTTCATCAGGTTTGCCCATGCATGTGGATTTTTCTTTAACATTGCATTTGATGTTCCATCTGGTCCTGGGGCTCGTGATGCATTGAGTTTTTGGATGATTTTGAAAATGTCTTGGTGAGTACATGTTATTGTCCATTTATCGTTCTGAGATTGTGAATTATTTTCAGTATCTGTTCTTGCTTTGTATAATTCTGTGTAATGGGCAATCCATTGTTGTTCCGTCACGTTACCAGTCAATTTTTGTTGTTGTGCAGAGTTGTTGTTCAGGAGGTTCCAAAGATCCCTAAGATTATGTTTTTTATAGGTTTCCAGGATTGCTTCTGCGTCAGATTGTAGTAGCATCATCTTGTGATTTTTTATCCAGTTCCTGTAGCTTTGTTTTGCTGCTTTTATTTTGATGATCGATTCCGTGTCTTTGTTTTTTGATAGTTGGCGAACTATGTTTCTCATTGATCTTTTTCTTTCAGCGAGCTCTTTGTTGTAGCAATGCTGATGAATCTGTGAAGTTTGTCGTTTAAGTGTTTTGTAATGAGGTTGGAGTAGCCATTGATAATTTAATTTCTGATCGTCTGGTAGAGAATTTTGAATGAATTTGCTTGTAAGTTGAAGTGTTGCTTTTTGAGTAATGCGAAGTTTCTTTCCAGCTGCACAGACTTCAAGTGGAATGGGGTGTTCGGGCTGATGTTGGCGCAGGATATTTTTCCCTTGTGTCACTATTTGGTTGTGGTCACTTTTTGTTGTTGTTATTATGCTTATAGTTTCTATTGAGTCTTTTAGGTTGCTGGAAAGGTATACATAGTCAATTACGGCAGAGGATTTGCCTCGAAACCAGATTGGTAGAAGGTTTCCTTTTTCGTCTTTTGGGTGATCGATGGGTTGTAAGTTACAAATCGCGGTTTCCTTGGTCCATTTTTTGGCACGAATTGTTTGATTTTCACTTGATATTGGTTGTCCATCTTTTTGCCTAAGTTCAAATTTAGGTCTCCGCACAGTATAAATTCGATTCCTATATGCTTCTGGATGAGATTGTCGATTGTTAGGAAAACGCCGTCTAAGAATGCTTCGTTTGTAATAACCACCGGATTCCAGTATAGGTTCATAATTGCTATTTTCCTTTCGCGATTATTTTTCACCAAAGCGCAGGTTGGTTCGCTGTTTGACATGATTTTGATGACTGTGTTCTGTATCCATGAGTTAATGTTTGTTGTCTCGAGTATAGACCATGTAGTGTCAATCTTAATTAACGTTAATAGTCCCGAAGACGGTCTTCCTTTGGTTCTTATTGGGGCTGGATTAAGAAAGGCTAAAAAGCCATCACAACTCGGGGTAATGGAGAGCCAGGTTTCTAGTACTTTTTCCCAGACTGTGTGAGTGGCATTGGGTGAGCGTGGCTCCATTCACAACCTCTTGTGACATTTAGGGAAGCAGCACCACATAAGACATATGACTCCCTCATCCATGACCTACTCTAGCCACACACAAAATAGACTTCAGCCAAGATGAGTGGTAATGGTAAATATGCGGTATAGGAGGAAGGATGTCATGCCTGTTGTCAAGCAGAGAAGTGCGTGAGAACTGAGTACCTGTTTTCTTGACTGTGGTTCTAGTTGGGACCGCCAGGCTGCATCCAGTGAATTGACGAGCATGTGACTCGGGGAACCAGCCTCTCCACCACCCTAATGACACAAGGTGGTGAATGGACCAACTCCCAGCGTCACGGAAGACACTCTCCTGATTAACGTGATGAAGGGACTGTGCAAGCACAGGCAGGAGGGGCCACAGTCCGATGGAAGGTTACTGGATACTGGTGAAGTCCAAAAGAGTCTTTTCCAGAGTTACGTGATCCAGTGAAGAAGCGAGATAGTCCGGGATACTTCTCAGATGAATACAAGGAAAGGCCCCCAGTCCACGGGAAGACAAGTTCCAGCAAATTCACGTAGCTGGTCAGGGATGACGGATCTGCTCGAGGTACAGTAGGTCCAAAGAATGAGGCACCAGGCAGGACCAAACAGGAAGAGGGAACCAGTTCGGGAGGGGAGACCACCAAGAGTCGGGATCCCTAGGGTATGTCCCAAAACAGAGAACGAGGGCCCCCAGGAAGCAAGAGGAGAAGCTGGCCCAGAAAGACCCAGGGAGAAGCCCAAGAAAGAAAGCGGGAGTCCCCAGGGAAAAGCAGGGAAAACTGGAAACCGGACCCAGGGAGGCTCAAAAACAGACAGGAGCAAGGAGGGCCCAGGCAGGTAGTAGGAGGCTGGGACCAGGCAGGCAGGGAACCCACAAGGCAGGGAGAACAAAGAGCAGGTTGGTTCAAGGCAAGGCCAGGCACAGGGAAGCAGGAACCACAAGTGGCTGGAGCGAGCAACACGACCGAAGCAACCGCGTTGAGACGCGAATTGCAACTGCTCGCGGCTCCTCTTATGGGCCGCCGGCACTCGCGAGGCCTGAAACGCAAGCCGTTTCGTTTCCGAGCGCCGGCGGACCCGGAATGAGGCTTGGAAGGCAAGCCCTTCCCAGAGCGGAGGCCCAATCTACGGTGCATGCGCGGAACCGAGACAGTGGTTTCCCGCGCATGCGCCGCAGCCCTCTAGCACCGGCCCCAGCACCTCTCCCCCCGGCGAACGCCCAAGCGCGAAAGCGCGGGTAGATCCGCCAGGAGATGGGAGAGGGAGCGGGTGCAACGGACCCCGGTCTCCCAAAAAGTGGCGTGACACCTGTCTGCACTCCCCAAACACCCCAGTCTGAATACCCTCACCCTCTCATCATAATTAAAGACATAACAATTTCGAGTAACCAGCCCAGGCTCCATGCATCCTCTAAACTAGCTCTTTTTATCATTCACTGACTACACAATATCAAGAAGGGCAGGCAACACAGTATGCGTAGGTCAGCAGCACAGCAGGTATTTCATGAATGATATTGAAGACTTGCAGAACTGGGGCGAGAGCAGGGCAAGAATCAGGGGATGCAGAAGCCCAGCCAGACAGCAGGAGGAGCATGATGGAGATTGAGTAGCAGAGTGTGGTAGTTGGCTAGCAGGGTTAGGTGCACAGTGTAACACAGGGCAGAAGTAGGCAGTAGAGGGCACGTGTGATTTGATGGGCCAGGAAAAGTCATATTTAGAGCGCTGTGGGACATGGCATTCGGGGGATGCAGCAGCAGAGTCTCTCAAATATGTTAGTGTAGGTTGGCTCTGTAAAATGTGTAGCTTGCTGCTGGCATTGGCATGGCTTGTGGAAGGCAATCATCAGTGTGTCAGTGATTATATGTATATATAAAGTGTGTGAGCTAAGCCAAGACCAGAGCGTGCTACAAGGTCAGCTAGTAAAGGTCCACAGCGCAGAAGCGCATATACTTAACAGAGCTTATAGTCCTTTAAAAATAATCATCAGCCAGTGGACCAGGTACTTTACAAGTGTGTGCATCTGTGTTGCTGCACTCCATTATCAAATGGTTCCAAGACAGCATCAGCCCAGAGTGTGCAATGGGCCTTTTAGATTGCTTTCAGTTTTTGGTTGCCTCATTCTTTTTTTTGGGACGAAGCATCATGTGCTGCCCTGACTTAGGATGGAACATGCAAGCAGCACACAAACACACACACTCCACCACTCACAAATGATATACACACATCCATCCTCATGTAATAACAATCCATACCCTCACTGACACTTTATCCCTGAGGTGTGAGGGAAGGAACCTGCAAGCAACCCACACTTACAACGTGACTAACACACCGACACTCACAAATACGCGCATGACTCTCATATATTGACACTCTCTTCCCTCACTGACACTCTCTCTCACCCAGCACCACACTTCCACTCACACCTTGACTCATAACCACAATGTTTCCTAGAGCCATGGCTGTGGCTGTCCTGGCTCCGGCAGCAGAAAGGCCAGTGTTGAACCTGAGCTACTGGAGTGGCCAGCTGCATGATGATCCGCAAGACAAACTTAACTGCCCCATGTGATATGCAACATGTCGACCCTTAGTCATGCATGCCCCCTAAGCAATGCACCCATGCATCCACTTTTGCTGCGGCTGTGCATTCTGTGCCTGTTCACAAAAGCCATTTATGCATGCCTGATAATAAACACACATTTTTCAATATAAAACGCAGACAACTGCCTCCAACACTTACAAGGCCAAGGAATTGAGTACCATGAAGTTGGGTATTGACATCTATTATTATAGTACTTAGAAGCAAGGAAATCAGGCATGAAGTGGTACATAAAAATGTGGTATTGTTTTTGACATAGAAGACACTTTCAATTGATGTAACCTTTGCAATGTACATATATATTATTGTCCGTCTCTTAGGCCATAAACAGATAGGAAACGCATGTAAAGGAAAGAAATATAGATGTGTGATATCATGATGTATTTCATGGTTCTTGGGTTCCTGGCTTTTTAGCTGGCACCCCTTTGCATTCTTATATCTGTAGCGTAACTGTTCTCATTATGAAAATAGGGGGGACAACAAGTCTCAGGATGTAAAGAAAAGGAGGGAGCTCAAAAGTCAGCATTGTGTTAACATGTTACTCGCAACAACCCAAGAACTCTGGGGATAGAGGTTTCTGTTCCTAAGAGAGAGTGGACAGAATGCTTGCTGTGTAGCTTGCCCCTTCTCTGGGCTAAGTCTGAAATCACAATAGGCTACGTGTTTATAAAATCTTTGAAGCAATGGAGGGGGATGTAGCCCCCCCTTCCAACAGCTGGCTGATATTGAGCTCTTTGAGTCTTGTCACACAATTTCCATCCTCTGCAAGAATTATTACTGGAACCCGGTCATTATTTCATCTGGTAAGTACATAAATTCCTTGACCACCATCATCGATGCTCATATGATTAAACACAACAACCCCATTGTCATCATTTGTGGTGACCTGAGCTTCTCCTGGTTTGATAAAGATAGAAAACCGTTAGTTTGCGTCATGGACCAATTAACATTGAAGTCAAACCGAGGCCAACATTGGTCATTTGAAATGAAAATCAGGAATTGCTCAATGTTAAATGGCCAAACCAGAGGGGGAATTCCATCAGCCTACACGTGGCACCGGAATCAAACCCATAAAACCTTGGATTCCATGTGGTCTTCAAATAAATTTTTGGCCAAAATAAACCAGTTGACAATCTTAAAACAAACAAATAGTGACCACGATGCTCTCATGCTATTCATGGAACATGACCGCCAGACACCTTTTCACAAGATATGTTGGTGACCTAGCAATTAACCAAGGTGGAAATAGATTACGAATTAGCAAACAACAAATAGTTGACCTAATGGCGAACATCTTCTTAAAAGATGTACCCTTGTCAAATCAAGTAAATTATGCTCCATTTCTGCCTCAATATAAGACTGGAAATGTGGAGGAAAGATAACTTCGCAAACAAACAAATATCTGTTTAGTGTGAAGGTTAGCAACGCCAAAGAAAGTGCCGGGTCAAGATATAAAACTCTTAAACAATCAGCGTCTGTCAATGTACTTGAAGACATAAGTAAAAGGCGCCAGAATAATCGAAACTGGCTGAAATCATTGAGTCAAATTCGTGACCAAGAAAGAGCCGAAGTGATCTTGCGCCTAATAGTCAAACATGATACAAGACACATCTGGGCGATATTAAACAAGGGTTTGTTGAACCAGAATGCTATGATGGCAAATGGAGTAAATTCCGACCAATGGATAACACATTTTACACAGGTTTTTCAGAGTCCACCCACAGCGGTATCATCGAGTGACATAGAGAGCTCGACAAGATGGGATGTATGTGAGACATCTGCCAGCATTCTTTCGGCATTTCAAAAATTGAAAAATTCTAGCGCCGCTCTGCCAGATGGCCTCACAAACATCATGATAAAATGTAATAAAATCCATCAATCCGTCACTTTTCATAGAAGCACTCTTTCAAAGGATTTCATTTATAAAAGAACTTCCCGTGTCCTGGACCTCGGCTGTGGTTGTACCAATCTTCAAGAATGGCAGTCAGGACGAGCTCTCCAACTATCCCCCCGATTGCCCTTCTTGATACCATCGACTAGATCGTTGCTTCTTTTCTTCAGAGAAAACTGTCTAATTGGGTAACTGGTGCCGGAATTCTTGATCTCCGCCAGACAGGATTCACAAAGGGAGTCGGCATTGAATTGAATGTAGTTTTATTCAATACAATACACTGAAATTAGAAGCGCTGAAAGGGGCGAAAAAGCTATTCCTTGCATTTATAGATCAAAGGCAAGTTCTTGACAGTATAAACAGAGGCTTGCTGTGGCGGAAGCTCCACTCATCGCCCTGCATTTAAACACCTCGATTAGAGTTTGGCTCAACGCAAAGGGAGATCTTACAGACGAAATTCCAACAAAAATGGTGTGAAACAGCGCTGCCCATTAGTGGCACTACTTTTCAAATTATTAATTGCCGACCTAACGATTGCATTGAGAGGGACAAAATCCTTCCCGCCTCGAATAAACGGCGTTAGTTGGGCTATTATGCAGACGACCTGGTGCTGATGGATACAACCCAGATTTGGGCTCCCAAAATAGCTTTGAATCTTGCACAGCTGTCAAGTGGGTATGGAGCTCCTTATTCCATATTTATCAGACCTTCAAGTCTATCTCCAGCAAAACGACCTAGTGATAAATGTTAAAAAATCAAAGATAGTGGGATTTGGCCGTCTATACGGAAAAAGAGACAGGAATTTCGAATGGCAAGTGGCTGGTGAACGACTGGAGCCTGCATGCTGTGTACGCTATCTTGGAGTTCTGTTTAATAAGTCCATCCGTGAATGGGAAAGGACTCAAGACTTGATTCTTCGCATGTCATTACAAGGTCTAAAACTACACATGGCATATGGGAAGTTTACCCTAAAACCTGTGTTGCTGTTCTATCTGCAAACGGTAGTTCCATCAATTACCTTTTGAAGTGAAGCTGTTTGGAATATAAGTGAAGAGTTCTGGACTTATTTAGAAAGTCTCATCTGGCGAAAAATTCTTAAATTGGCTTCTAATGTTTCAATGACTGTCATTCGACACAAGCTATGTCTGTACTCTCTTTATGGCACTGTGCTGTGTAAATCAGCAGCCGCTTTAAGGAAAATATGTTTAACTAATCCAGCCCAACTGTATCGCATACTGGCCCCATCTATTGAATCATCTTATACTGGGCTTCTAAAGATCTGGGCGGATAAAATTGATAAAATCTTGCACTACGCAGACGTTGATATGGATACTGTTCTTTTAAACCCTTAAGCTGCAAAGAAAAAGTTGCAATGGTGGAATTTGATTCAAACAACGAAAAACGAAACAAACTAGCATTGTCACTTGACCTTGGAATTGTTGCAAATACCGCAATATTTAATAAAATTTCCATTGCGTCCAGAGACCAGTTCCTGAGACGAAGATTGAATATGTATAAAACCCAGGAAATGTTGTTTCTGAAACACGACAAAGAAACCTCCAACAATTTATGCAGATTCTGTCATGTCTCAGTCGAATCAAGTAAACATCCAATTACAGAATGTCTCGAGCTAAACTTAAAACGGTCCACACATTTAAGTAAATTTGCACCTCTAAGCAGTAACATGGAGCAGTCATGGCTTTTGATGTTTGTGGGCAAGAACAATAAGCTAACTTGCGCCTTAATTAATTTTATGGACGCAATCTTGACAATTGTGTAAATCTGACGACATGGAGTTTAGAACGTCCTTGTTGGACCCTGGAGGGGTTGGTGAAATGCAAAGAAGTTTTCAGCATTTAATATTGTACAGGACTTGAAGATAAATGTGTGTTATGTAATAAACTTTTGTTAAAAACTAAATGTTACAATAAAAAAGATTATTGGACTGATGCAAGATTCTGTATGTGGGAGGGGGTTCTTTTCTTAGACACGTTGTAACAATAATTACTAGTTATCAGATTAGAGCATCTCAATAATTGTGAATACACACATACTGTTAGGGAAGTGCTTTTCAGTGTGATTTGCTGTGCGTTACAGCAGGACTTCCCACAGAGACTACTGTGTTAGGGCACGATGTGGAGTGGGGTCTCTCACACAGGCTACATCTCAGTACCAGAGTATTACTTCACACAGGTGGGTATTTGTTATGCTAATTATTTAAAAGAGATTTGCGAGTGCACCAGACAGGGCGCTGAATTGCTATGCGCATTTCTGCACCGCCTGCCATTGTGTTTGCAAACCTCCCCTGATCTGTCTGTTCAGAGTGATAAGGTGGAGTGGAACAGAAAACTTAGGTTACCTTATCCTTGTCTTTTTTGGAGTCAATTAAAGGGGTAGTTTGCTCAGAAATGTTATTGTCCCAATCGATCTGGCATGTATTTTTGTTCATACATCGAACCATCTCAAAAACATTCCTATGCATTTTACATTAGCTTTCCTCACTTTTATCCATGCGAAAAAACGGCTGCCTATGCACCACCATCTTGTGGAACTCGTGTCTGTTTATCTATCACCCTACGTTCAAGTGCCCTTGCAGTAGTAATACAGATTACCCGCCCCTAAAGCTGACATCAGTAGATGCTTATACCTCTGTTCACAAAGCCAATGCACGTCTCATGTAAACGTCCTCTGTGCGCAATCTATTGACGTGTCTCCATGGAAATGCCAAGATGCCTCTTTCCTCGACAAACATAAACAAACCATTTCTGATCACATAACGTAGGAGTTTATTTTTCCTTCACATCAGTGTATTTCCTTTCGAGCCTCCCTGACTTGTATCTTCTCTGTCCTGCTATCTGCCAAGTACGACACACTGAGAACAGGTACTTTTGCTACCGATAAATAATTAACTCAGTAGTCGCTTTTTATTTTCCCATTTTGTATATTATTATACAAATGTCTTTACCAAACCATAGTTAAATTTGACTTTAACATCTCATGTTATTTATATGTGAAAAAAGTCAAGAGCATGGGCAATCAGATGCTAGTCGTGACAATCAATCACCGGAGCCTGAACCCAGTTACATGGAAGACGTTTCCACCTGGTCTACCTGCTATCATTGTGAGGTTATGCCAACTGTGGTTGAGAACTGCTGTTGCAGAAAAAACTCTGTCTGTTTGGACTACATTGCCGAAGAAGACAGACCACTGATGTGCATTGCCGAGTTGCATTAGTTCAGGGCAGCCTGCCTTGCAACATCTGTGTTGCGAATGCTGTTGGTCCTTATGCATGAACTTCGATCTACAGTTCGTCATTGTAATCCAAGTAACAAGTAAGTTAACTGAATATATGTGTGTGTTTGATAACTGAGATGGCTAACATTGAGTGCTGTTCCCCTATATCATTGTAACTTTTTTGGGTCACTTTTTTGGGTCCCCGCAGATCATCTTCCAGAACCTACACAGCAAACACAGCTACGAAACCCATACTAGGCAAGGCTAGAAAAATAAGACTCTCGTCCCGTACCACAAAAACGCTGCCAAAACCCTCTCCCGCATAACTCCAGCGAGACACCAAAAACCCAATCTACCTCTGGGCTCACCCACTATACCACACCATCCTCCTAACTTACAATACACCAATCACAAAATCAAAACTAAACGCAACCAGCAGAAAACTCCAGGCTTAATACTCGAGCCAACTACCCACAACAACCTTCTCCAGTCAGGCACAAAACCCCTCAGAGGAGCTTTACTTAATGTCAGATCACTAGGCGCACATGCCATCGATATACATGACCTCATTTTAGAATACAATCTGGACTTCATAGCACTAACAGAAACCTGGCTTCACACAGCCTCAGGCCCATTCATTTCATTAGCACTACGTCCTGACTACACTCTGTTCAGATCTGATCGCGAAGAGGCCAGTGGAGGTGGAGTCGCTGTCATAGCAAAATTCACCCTCCAGCTTAGAGAATGCAACACCGAAAGGCTAGCAGGTTACAAACTCCTCACTCTTAAGCTAACCACCGATCCTAAAACCAAATTGAATGTGCTACTAGTGTATAGAGCTCCCAGCTCTTGTACTCACCCTGACATATATCTTTCACTGCTCATCACTCCCATACTGAAACCCAATACTAAATTCATACTTGTAGGAGATATCAACCTCGGTTTTAACGACTAATCGGACCATAAAGCCACAGCATTCCACAATGCCTTCCTAGAAATGCAATTTAACAAATGGTCCATACTCCAACACATTCTAAAGGCCGCATCCTAGATTGGATTCTATAGCTGAACTCCACAATCCAGATAGAAGACTCTATAGAAATGGCCTGGACTGGCCACCGGTTCATTAAATTCAACATCACCATAACAATGAACGCCCCCCCTTTCTGGCAGCCATCACACCACCCACTCTTATGCACGACTCTAGGAAACTATTCCAGGAAAATCTAACACCAATGTTAAACAAAAAACGAACACTACTCAACCAATAGACCATGAACCAAAAGCCAGTGCCATGCATTTCCATGAATGCCTAAAAACAGCTATTGATGAAATAGCCCCGCTCAAACCCAAACAACCTGAGCCTAAAAGAAGCAAAACATGGTTTAATGACGACCTTAGAGAACTCAGAAGAAGCAAAAGAGCACAAGAACATCTCTATAGAGAAAACCCTACCAGCGATATTTAAAAGGAAATGCAGCGACTTTCTAAATTATACAAACAAGAAGTGTTCACTCAGAAAGCTAATTCCCTCAACTCGCGTATCACAAATGCCTCCTCAAGTAGCAAAGAATTATTCGCCATCAACAACAAATTAGAAACCCTGGTCCACCCCCCCCCCCAAGTACAGTCACAGCGAACAAAGCATGGTGCACTACCATTCAGGATGCCCTAGCTGCTAAAATAACCACCCTGCAAAACAAAATTAAATTACAAAAAGAAATGCTAGCTGCCCCATCAAACTCTATGGTCTTACCCACAGTAGACCATGTCACGGATACGCCGGGATTCCACTTCACCACAGTAACCACTGAACAAGTACTAAAAACCATAGCATCACTAAAACCATTGAATTGTAAAGGAAACTCTTTCCCTGCAAAATTAGTCAAGGACTGCACTCCCATACTAGCAACAACCATTACCAATGTTGTCAATGCCTCCTTCAGCACTAATACTATCCTGCCCAATATCAAAGAAGCTTGGGTCACCGCAAACCTAAAAAAACCCACTTTAGACCCCACCATCCCCACTAATTACCACCCTATCACCACCGTCCCCTTCCTTCTCAATGTTATAGATAAAATCGCTTATACCCAAGTCCAATCCCACCTCGAAAATAACCACCTGCTAGGAGAAAGACAGTCCAGATTCCGTCCAGGCCTGCTGGACCTAAAAAAACAGATGGATGCGGCCAGAGAATCAGGTCAAATATGCCTACTACTATTACTCGACCTGTCTGTGGCATTTGATCTAGTAGATCATCAAAAACTCTGCCAAACACTGTCAAACAACTTCAGATTCTCCAAGGACGTCACTTCCTGGATAAATTAATTCCTCTCAGACTGCACCTCCAGAGTAGCCATAAGAGATGTAGCAGCAGACCCCATAGCAGTCCCCCTTGGAGTTCCCCAAGGCTAGTGTCTCTCCCCAACGCTATACAATGCTTATACTACATTACTCTTTGCAGCGCTAGATGCAATGGGAGTAATTTACACTAACTTCGCCGACGACACCCAAATACTTATCCCCATATCAGGAATCTAGAACAAGACACAATCCAGATAAACAAAATCTACTCCATCACCCAGCATTGGATGGCAATAAATAGTCTATGCCCAAATGGAGAAAAAACTGAGATCCTTATTGTAGGCAACTTCACAATTAGCTAAACTTCCCCCACAATACACAAGAAAAAACATTGACAGCACCCCCATTACCATTTCCAAACAAGTAAAAACCTTAGGAGTCTATCTAGACTCCAGCCTCACCATGAACAAACATGTTAATGGCCTTGCATCATCCACTTCATACACAAACTTATCTCACTAAGCAGACCATTCCTCACACAACACAATTGCATTACTCTTGCCAGAGCCCTTATATTATCCAAGATCGATTATTGTAACATACTGCTATTAGGCACCTCCAAACAAAACATAAAAAAATGCAGCTCATTCAAAACAAAGCACTAAGAGCAGCTTTAGGCATAAAAAAGAACACATATCACACCACAAAACGCTCACCCTGGCCCACAAACGTATCGCTGGTAAGGCACAAAGTTACCTCAACCATGGCTTAAAGCCAGAAACCAACCAGTCGCACACACAGTTCTAATGCCCACCTCCACCTATTCATGCCTCGCTTTAAGAGCACCAGAACAGGTAAATCCAACTTCCCAACAGCGGCCCCTAGAATTTGGAAGGCACTCCCCCCAAAATTAATAACGAGCCCACACTCAATAAATTTAAGAAATTATTGAAAACATGGCTCTTTAACAAATTCTAACCCCACGTTATACTCTTATCAACCCCTCCACCATCTGATCCAAAGTGACCCCTACCTGCTATTGTCTTCACATTGAGAACTGTACCACCCACCAGTCACATGTCTGCCTCAAGTTTTCCACTGTTCAACTTGCCCAAGAACAACATGTGTGAATCTTACTGCTGTTGGTGTGCCAAGAATTGTTTATATGCATGTATATAGATAACTCTTTATGTATCTGTAAACAGTACTCTACTAATTATGTAAACATTAAGACTAAGTACTCTATAAACTATGCCATGGTACCTCTGGGTTTGGGCGCAAAATAAATGCAATAAATGCAAATGCAATACTGGCCAAAGCATGTTTCTGTAAATTGAATACGTTTCTTTTTCTAATCTCAAACCCTAATATTCATCTTTAGAATCAATGTCCGAACCATTACCTTTCTTGCACTATGAAGTTAAAAACAATATTTCCTCCATCTACCAAACTGTTTTTGATCAAATGGGTGTTCACATTTTCAATTGATCCCCACTTGCTATCTCAAGCACTGTCAGTACTTTACACAAAAAGGTACTTTTTAAAGCATCAAAATGCCTTACATTTAACAAGGTATTTCAAACATATTACATGCAAGTATTGGGTTAATTTAAACTATTTCTCTATCTATTGCATAGGTGGTACAAGCTTGTGGCCTATCGTGCGTTTACACGCTGGATTCATGGAAGACTGGGATTCCGCATTCAATGAGTAATACCTGCCTGTGTGGTTTGTGCCATTCATGAGAAATTCCCCAGTTACTCCGAACAATACCGCAGATTTATGCAGACAGTACCTCAACCTAAGAAGTACAATGTGTAGTTTGTCATTGCCATCCACTTTACGAAACGACATTTAAAAAAATAAAAAAATTAGTCAATATAAAAAGTTGTTCAAAATTATTTGTAAGTCCATAACACATACAAACATCTAAGAGGATCATGAAATATTGGTGTGCTTCAAAAAGGATACTGGCCTATTCTGCTTGCCTTATCCACATCCATCCACCCCCCTTTTGCCACCTGTGGCAGCGTGCTGGCAAGGGGCTGGATGGGTGGGAAGGCGCAAGCTGCCGAACACCATGTACACTGCAAAGGACTCTTTGGCATGGGGACCATTGACCACATGGCCAGACCAGACACAATGTCTCCAGACTCCCCATTTAAGGCCCTGTCCCTGCAATCAACATATCTCTGTGTCCTTTAACTGTGTTGGGGCCTATTGCGCTTGCCTCATTCACATCAATCTCCTTCCGGTATGAATGGCAGTTCTTTGCTTGCTGAATCGACTCATCTGCTCTTCTGACTAATGGTTAGTCAACTTTTATTATTGTTTTCTTTAGTGTCAAGGTTATATGCTCTGCCACTTTCTATTGCTTTATCCTCAATGTACACCCAATTCTAAATTTAATATATTCAAAAAGGCTACAATATTATCAACCGTCCTATGTACTTTTATCTCTAAAACTAGCAGATGACACTCTGCTCTCTTTCAAGCTCCCGTCAGCCTCCTCTCCTCCCTCTCTCATTACTGAGCGTCTGTCCACGATTCAGGATTGGTGCCCCTCAAACAATCTCTGCCTTAGTGCCAGTAAGACTGAGATCCTTCTCATCGGCAACCATGCTCCCGCTACATTCACCTTCCTGTGTGGCAAAAAACCTAGGTGTCATCTGGGACTGCACTCTCTCCTTCTCTCCTCACATCATGGAGCTTGCCAACAAGGATTCATTTCACCTGCATCTCCTCAGAGGTATTCTACCTTCTCTTACTTTCCCCCAGAAGCACACTGTCTCCAGAGCCCTCGTTCTCTCTAGACTGGACTACAGCAACAGCCTTGTTCTCAGTCTGCCTACCTTTACTCTTCACCCTCTGCAAATAATCCAGGACAGGACTGTAAGATTTATCCTTGACCTCAAACCCAAACGCTGTATCTCTCCAGCCCTATAATCTCTCCACTATCTCCCGGTAACGGCAAGAATCAAGTTCAAGACCCTCTGCATCATCCACAAGGCTTCTTGGGCTGTGGCCCGTATGACATCCAACCCTCTCTTCTGAAATACCTTCCTTCCTGAGCCCTTCGCTGAGCTACATCCAACTCACTGAGGGTCAGAGGCTTCTCCAAGCTGAGAGTGGGGGTAGATCTCTCTCCTCATCAGGTGCCTCTGTAAGGAAGGCATGGTATCAACAGTAAGACAGACACAACTGACCACAGTTCAAGGGTGTTTATTGAACTTCAACAGGGGTATGATAAACGCCTATCTAATCCTAAATCTACAGATGGGAGCAAGCTACGACTATCAAATACTAAAAACCTATTGCCAATCCTTACCTCTAAATTCAAACAGTGTGGGGAATAATGTCACAAAAAGAAAGAAGTGTTCAAAATCATATGTCAGGATGTTCAGACCGTTGGCCTCCCTTCCCCACATTTTTAGCACTGAACAAGTTGGTTCACTTGAGCGTAGCACAGTCTCGGGCTTCTTAAGCATGAGGATACATTTCAATCATGACATCGGGACCTTCTGTATGTAAGCCTCTTTACTCCTCAAAGTCTCTTTATTCAGAGAGCCTGATACAACCACAAAAAATGATGAGCTTTTTCCTCTTTGGATTTCTACAAGCATTCACTTTAGGTGATTCACTGTTTACCCGGATCCCCCTGAGTTGGGCTCAGATCTCTTTAGTACAATGTTCCCTCCCTTTTGACCCCCCTCAGTCAGACTCAGATCTCTTTAGCACAATGTATGTAGGATATTATTTTGTGTGACTCATGGTTCACCCTGGATCCCACTCAGCTGGGCTCAGATCCCCTTTTAAATACAATTAGTCTCTCTCAGTCGGGCTCAGACCAATTTCAATCAGGTATCAAAGACTTTCAAATGTGCACAGGGTTTAGCTTGACCCGTTGCAGGACCACTTTGATTTTACAATTCCTTCTCTTTGCATTTGTCCCTTTCGGGTTTGGATACTTAACAGAGCCTTTCAAATGACCATGCACGTGGTGCCGGACCACTCTGTTTATGGTATGTATCGTACCTTTAAAGTTCAGTCACTGATTTAGTGCATTCATTATGTTCGCATCACTTGCCACCTACGGCTTATGCACTGTCCTCTTCAAATTGCTGCTGCTTGCAACCTTGGGTTCCAGACAGTCTGGGTTGGTTTCAGTCTTCCCAACTCACCAGTTGTGCTGCCTTCACTGGCTTTGCTTTGTTGTAGCAGCCAAGGACAGTACCACGGCGGCAACCGCTTCTCCTTCTTAAGCCTTGACTATGGACGCAGGAGAGCCCCGGGTACCTCTGACACACAATGCAGAAGTCTTCAGGATTGATTCCAGGTCTTACGTTTTCTATTCTCGAAGGCTCATAAAAAGTATGGTCTTTCTGTGAAAAAGTCAAGGGCCCTTCCGTTGTGTTCCTTTCTGGTCTCTGCGTCTTTCGCATTGAATTAAACTGCTATCTTGGAACTGCTGCTTCCTCACATGCTTTGCCTCGCTCAGAGTGTGCTCTTGTTCTCCACCTTTTATCCGTGTGGGGAAGTGTGATGGAAGTCAGGTGTTGTGTGTAATGATCAGTAATCACCTTCAGGTTTCTCACACGTCTCTCTGGAATGGCCTCTAGAAGTTCCTGAAGCAGCTCAAGACCTTTTTCCTCTGCCTTATCTCTCTCACTGCCTTGCAGACATTTCCGACATACTTTGAACCGGTTAACATTTGGAGAACATTACACCCGCATGCTAGGCACTACTCTCATACTTCTGCTCCGCACAATGCCCAAATCAGGCTGGATTACTTTTTTGGAGGTAGGGAACTTTTGAACAAGCTGTCGCAGGTAGAATACAAAAGTTCTGTTCTGTCGGACCATACCCCCTTTCTGCTGACATGGCAATATGCACCCCCCAGGCCCCAAATTCCCAAATGGAAGGTGAGGAGCGAAGCTCTACAAGATATCGCTTTTCGTGAACACGTCAAAGCTAGCATTACTGAATACTTCCAACATAACAAAGGTAGTGTGGCTAATGCAGACACATTGTGGGAAGCTCTGAAGATGGTCATCAGAGGTACCGCCATTGCCCGCTCAGGGAGTGTTCAAGCCACAATCTGTCGGGAACTCACGGCTATGGAGGAAGCACTGCAAAAAATCACCCAATCTAGACCGGGAAAAGAAGGATAAGGAAGAAATAACACTGCACCAACAATGCCTGAACAATTGGGACAAGCTGGGCAAGTATAGTTATAACAAGTACATAGAGAGACAGCCTGCAGAGGGGGATAAGCCAGGAAGATTGCTCCCCTGGCTATACAAGAGTGAGTAACACAGTACACCTATAAACTCCCAACCTAATAGGACAGAAATAGAGGAAGTGTTGAGCGACATACACCTTCCCAGATTAGACAAGTAGATGATAAGGGAACTAGACTCCCCAATCCCAGGAGAAGAACTGGTGAATACAATAAGAACACTGCCCACAGGTAAAAACCCGGGGACAGATGGCTTGCCCAGCGAATTTTATAAAGCATTCGCCACTGAATTGGCCCCTCACCTTCTAAACATGTTGAACAAAGCTTACGAATCAGGTATCCTCTCACCAAGTCTAAGAGAAACAGTGATCGTACCTCTGCTGAAACCCAATAAACCCCCACAAGAGTGCAGCTCCTATAGGTCTCTGTCCATGCTTAATCAGGACATCAAAATCCTCACGAGAGCACTAGCCGATAGATTGAAGAGAGGAGCGTATACGCTGGTGCACCCAGACCAAACTGGTTATGTACCATGCAGGAACATGTCGTGGAACCTACGACGCCTACATCACATCATGTATAGCACCGCCTCCTGGGATATCCCATGTGCCATCGCAACACTAGACGCAGTGACAGTATTCGATTCTATCAAATGGGAGTGGTTATATGCTACATTGGCAGGTTTGGCTTCTGCCCAAACTACCTAAAATGGGTCGAACTAGTATACACTAAAACCACTGCCAGAGTTAAGACGTGTAGACACTTTTCAAGTCCTTGGGTACTGGAGAAAGGCACCAGGCAGGGTTGCCCCCTACCCCCACTTCTGTATATACTGGCCATGGAACCAGCTGTGTCATATATGAGGATGGAATATAGGGAAGCGGGCATACTAGTTCATGGAACGCACCATTTGTTCTCCATGTATGCTGATAACATGCTCATCTAGGTGCAAAACCCGGAGGATAACCTCAAACTTATACTAGAAACCCTCACACACTTCTCGCAACTTTCTGGCATTACGATCAGTTTGGAAAAATCATCCCTGTTCCCAATAGCGGGAACGGCCAAGATACAACAACACAAACTCCCGATACTGGCTTGAAATGGTCCATTTCCATATTTCGCTACTTAGGTATTGATATATAACATGACCCCATCCAGGAACATAATAACAATACCCTAAAATCCCTTGACAGCATTAGGAGTTCAATGAGGTTCTGGAACAAACTACCCATCTCACTTATGGGCAAAGCGGCGCTACTTACAATGGTCACCGTCCTGAAGTTTTTACACTACTTCACTAACATACCATTGTGCAAACCCAAGTCCTTTTTCAAAACTATAGACTCACTGTGCAGAGAAGTCTTGTTGAAAAGGGGCATATGCAGACTTTCATTGACTTCACTTCAAAGAGCGCACTAGGTAGGTGGCATTAGAGCACCTTGCTTTGAACGCTACTACCTGGCGGGGCAATGACAACATGTAGTGAACTGGCTGGCAGATTAACCTAACTCAGACATGTCGCTACTTCAACCTACGGAACCGCACTTCTTCCTTAAGGAATTACTATGGTATAAAAGGCCTCACCATGGACAGCACACACACCTCAGACTGCTGGGGTTGCAAGTATGGCACAGGGCAAAACAATCATTAGGATGAAAGCTCCCCTATCTATGCAAATCGCTCTAGTGTCACTGTTTCAAGCCGCAACCCAAATCTATAAGGGGCTTTGAATACACTGGGAATCAAGGGGCATTGCTATGATTGGGGACTTGCTTCAGGATGCTACCTTTATACCCTTTCAGGAAATGGTGGACAACACAGGACTGCACCAAGGCCAGTATCTGCTATACGGCACTGTCAGGAATGCAATCATACGCAGATGGCCAATGTATGGTGAGGTAATTGAAATGCACAACACAATCAATTCCCTATACGACGTAGGTGAAGGTACATAGAATGTCTCTATGTTATATAATTTCCTTTTAACCAAGCAACCGTTCCATAGACATGACTATAAGATCCAAATGGGAAAAGGACCTGGGGGTGCAGCTCCAAGACAAACACTGGAAAATTTGCGCTATCTTAAGCAAGTGTCTCGGAACGGCAGGCTACAATTGATCCAATTGTACATGGCACATAGGGCGTACCTGACCCCTCTTAGGATATCCAAATTCCCGGGGTGACCCAAAAACAATGCCCTAGATGCTCAGACACAAAGGCGGATATGTTACATATGTTCTGGGCATGCCCCACTATACAGAAATACTTGGGGGAAGCAGCAACGAAAATGCGCAGGAGTGGCCTTAACATAAACCCACTGACTCCCACAGCCTGCTTGCTTGGCCGCTTTATACGGCCCCAAGACTCACGACACATAACCAAGATGAGGGTCTTGTCATTCATAGTAGATAAACGCAGGATAGCGGTGAAGTGGAATTCCCAAAATAGTCCAAATATAGAAGATTGGTGGAGAGACCTTAAAAAATTGGCTCTGGCAGAAACAACTGTCTGGAGCCGCGCAGCACACATTGGCCCCTCAGAGGCAAGTGCAGACATAACAGCATGGAACACTATGATACAGACTCTGTTTAGCTCCACCCAACTAATGCAGGTGACGGCATGAAGACCCCTACAGACACTGCCACTTACTCACCATAGTAGACAGTTAATGGCAACTTAGTGATTACTGACCCCATGGCAATTAAAGAGGGGGGGGTGTTGGGGCATAAGTACGGGTAGACGGCAACATCATAATTACCAAATGTGATTGTATAACTAATATGTATGTGACTGTATAACATGCTAATGTTAAAAATGGAAAACTTCAATAAACCCTGTTTTTAAAAAAAGTTGCATTTAAGCCTCTATGTAAATATCAACCTTCTTTTGTGTGTAAATTCTGTTTTAAATTTTGTTTTTACATCTTTATTATTAAAATTACTTTGATGTACGGGGAGGAGGTAACTTCAACAACGTACTATTATGACAATTACAAATGTATTGAATTATATGAATCGTTTTTTAATAATTTGCTATACTGTCATTAAATTGCAAAGCATTAGATCAATAACCTTGATGTATTTCTCAATGAAACAAATGCCACAATGAAAGTGTATACAATTATAACTGTAGATTACTTTGTGTATCCCTAGTTTAGAAATACACTAATAGTTCAGAGCAATGTGAGCCTTCTCGAAAAACTTACATTGCGTTGTTTACAAATAGGTCATTTTGTAAAATGTGTTGTTTACCATCTGTGTTTACGAAGACCGCACTGATGGAAGTACAGACAGTTACCATGGAGGAAACCACAGGCACGTCAAACATGCACATGGTGGGGCTGAGTGACTTGCACATAAACTTACTTTATCGCTTTTGATGTGGTGTAATTTATAATACTAATGTACATTTTCTATTTAGCAATGGTATTTATATATATTAACTAAAGAACCGAGATGGTACATCTGCTACTATTCCGGAGTCAAAACCAACCGCACTCACCATTCAAGTAATTATTTGATACCAGTCCTTGTGATGCGACTATACAACATTTTTATTTAAGTTCAACTGAAAGAATATTGATTATTGTTATGCACAATTTTAGCGTTCAAAACAAAGTTAACGCACAAAGATGCCACTTGAGTGGTCTCCATGTGCCCAGGCAGATCTGTAATACAAGGAGGGAGGCTAGGTGGTTTGTAGGTTTGAGCGTGAAAAGAGCAAGATACGGATTGTTGTTGTAATAACTGGAAATCCACTAAATTGCATAGCAATCCAGAAATCTATCTAAATGGCGTGTAGGCTTTTATGTAAATATTGACCATCTTTTGCATGTAATTTTTCTTGATTTACCTTTTACATCTTTATTATTACTTTGGTATTGTCATGCCCCGCATTCCTGTTTCTGGACGCTCGCGGGTGTTTACTTCCAGGTGGAAACTACCCTGGAGACTGTTTACAGCTCACGGAATCCGCCGCACTACAAGGTCCAGAATTCCATCTGCTTGCGGTCACGTGAAACGCCCGCAACGTGCCTCGCGTTCTGAAACAGACTCCAGTACTTAGTGTGGCGTGTCCCTGTAACGGGTGCTCCTAAAACTGACTATTCAGTTCGAGTACTCGACATTCTGTTACTCTGATTCCTGTTTTATTCCTGACCCGGCTTTGTATCAAGGACTATTCTGAACGTCTTTTCCTTCGATTTCTGGCTCCTGACTCCCTCGGTTGTTTCCCCTGGTTAACAAACTCCTGGCTCCCATTTCGGATTTGTTCTCCGCCTGCTCCCGTATGTTGTGGTATTTGGATTTATGCAAGAATAAAAGACCTCCAGTGCTACTCTCTGTTGAAAACTTCCACGCACGTTTCTTTCTCTCTATTGTGCTATCACTCTTGCACGAGTTTCCTGCTTCCCTTCCCCTTCACCTATTACACAGAACATATACAAACTCTTTACCACGGACAGATCCACGGCGCTGCCCGCCTCACAAGAAGACAACGCTCTACATACTGAAGTGACCAAACGGACGCTCTCCTGTTTCTGGTGGTCACTCCCTGGATTGGTTACTTACACTTGGGGGCGCTCTGCTGAATACACTTGGGGATTATTTTGAACACTACTAGTTGCGCCCTCGTGCCGTTCGGGTTAGGTGGACCATTGCACAGACTTCCTTCAACTGGAACTTCCATTTTCTATCATCAAGTCACCATCCTACTGCACTCTCTTAGGTTACGGGACTTCCTGTCTTGCTAAGCAGGTAAGAGGGGGCAAGTACGGGGGGAGGGAACAAGTGCTGTAATTTCGTACCTCTTTGGCTGCTATCTTGAACTATCCTTTTCTTTGTTCCCTTAGCTCTGTTGTCGCTGCTCCTGCCTTTCCACTTAAGCCCCTGGCCTGTTAGTTGGTATACTTTCTACAGGCTGCGCCCTTGGGGGGGGAAGTCTTGTGCAAACATTGCGTTCAAGATATCCCAGAACCATCTTGGTGATAATCCAGGACATCCCAGAGTGAAGGGGTTCCAAAAGCGGATGTTGACCTTGTATCCTTTATAAATCTGTATCCTTTTCCAAATTGTGTAAAAGTTGTGACAGATTTAGGAGCCTATTAATTTTGCCTATCGGTCATGGAAACTGGAGCTGATCCAATGGCTGCTTTGATGCAAGCCTTTGCGACCTTACGCACCGATATGGCATCTGCGAATGCGACTCTCCATCAACGTATGGATGTACTACAGAGTTTTGTGCAGCCCTTACCCCCGATGAGGAGTTCGGCGATGCTGCTGCCGCAGCAGCCCCTCCTGTACCCCAGGCACAATCTTCTGCTTCCGCACCCATTGTGCTTCCTGGACCGTTCCCTTTGGCCCCTCCAGAACGCTTCTATGGAGATCCTAAGACTTATCGGACCTTTGTAAATCAATGCCGTCTGCATTTTCTTTGTCGACCGCTGGCATTTCCTGACGCTGTTACCAAAGCAGCGTTTCTCCTTTCACATCTGGGAGGAACAGCAGCGGCTTGGGCTAACCCATTACTCGAAGCCAATGATCCAGCCCTATATAATTTTGATGCCCTTATTCAGTCTATGAATAGCGTATTCGATATGCGTTACAAGGCACAAACCTCGGACCTCGAATTCCTTGCTATCAGTCAAGGCAAATCAGACCTTCTGTCTTACCTTGCTCGCTTTAATCAATTAGCAGCAGAAACCACCTGGCCCGAACAGAAGAAGGCAGCTGTCTTTTATAAGGGTCTTTCGGATGAGTTAAAAGACACCTTATCAGTGGTACCGGCTTTACCAACCGGCTTCCCGGAATTGTTGGACTTGGTCCTACAGGTCGACGCTCGGCTGCGGCAAAGACGTGGCGAACGGCGTAGTCCTGACCTTCGCCTCTCAGTCAAGTCAGAAACGACTCCGACTACTTCCTCAGGAGAAGCCGAGCCGATGCAAATAGGGGCCATCAGAGGTCCTCTAACCAAAGCCGAACGAGAACGGCGTATGGTTAACAACCTATGCTTCTATTGCGGTCAATCTGGCCATTTCATTCGTGCATGTCCTAAGAGACCTGTCTAAGAGAGCGGGAAACGCCAAGACTCGTCCTTAAACCGAGCCCTAAGGATGAGTCGCCATATGGATGGCTCGGACCAATGCCCTTCCTCCTCACACATCTATCTTGCCATGTGTTTTGTCCTCCCTGGTGTTGAGCCCTTCACCAGTCCAGTTATGATCGATTCAGGGGCTAGCGGAAACTATATGGACATACAATTAGCTCAACACCATGGCATACCGATGGTTCCTAAAAAAAGACCTGAGGAAGTACATGCAGTAGATGGTTCTCATCTGGTGTCCGGATGGATAACGGAACAGACTGTCCCACTTCGCATGTTTACCTCAGAAGACCACATTGAGCAAATAGTTTTCGACCTTATTTCAGCCCCTCAGTTTGGGATCATTCTTGGTCTTTCTTGGCTCCGGACTCATAATCCTATGATTGATTGGGTCAAACAAACAGTGCATTTCTCTTCTGCGTTCTGTACCCAACATTGCTCTCGAAGCCCCGGTGTGACGCCTTTGTCTCCTTGTTTGGCTTTGGTGTCTAATGTCTCCTCTGTTAATGCCACGCTGGGAGATCCAAATCCCGAACTACCAGCAGTATACAAAGACTTTTCCGATGTGTTCGACAAAGGGCTATCAGAAAAACTCCCTCCACATCGTTGTTATGATTGCCCCATTGATTTGGTCCCTGGGGCAGTGGTACCTCATGGTCGTGTTTACTCCCTGACCAGGAACGAAGAAGAACACCTGAAAGAGTATGTGGAGAAGGCATTGCGTCTGATACATATTCGACCTTCCCGGTCCCCTGCTGCCTCTCCCATCTTTTTCGTACCGAAAAAGGAGGGGGATCTGCGCCCTTGCGTGGATTACAGAGCCTTGAACAAGATAACAGTCAAGAACCAGTACCCGTTGCCCCTCATAACGGAACTGCTTGATAAGATGACATCCTCCACTATTTTTACCAAATTAGATCTCAGAGGGGCATATAATTTGGTGAGGATACGAAGCGGGGACGAATGGAAAACCGCTTTCAAAACAAAGTGTGGGCTATATGAGTATTGCATCATGCCATTCGGACTTTGTAACGCTCCAGCCACATTCCAACACTTTGTTAATGATATTTTCGGTGACATGCTAGATTGCTACGTGGTGATCTACTTAGATGATATCTTGATCTTCTCGGATTCACTCACTCAACATATCCAACATGTTCGCTCTGTACTGCAGCGTTTACGTACACACTCTCTCTATGCCAAATTGGAAAAATGTGTATTTCATGCATCATCAGTTGAGTTCTTGGGGTTTCAGATATCTGCGAAAGGGGTGCTCATGTGTACTTCCAAGGTTAAAGCAGTTAGGGACTGGCCAGTCCCAGATTCTGTAAAGGCACTTCAATCTTTTCTGGGTTTCTCGAACTTTTATAGGCGCTTTATTGCCTCGTTTTCTGAGATAGTAGCGCCCTTGACCCGTCTCACCAGCCCGAAGATTCCATTCCTTTGGGATTACGAAGCCCAGTCGGCCTTTGAGGCATTAAAAGAGGCCTTTACTACTGCTCCCGTTCTGCAGCATCCAAACCCTTCCCTTCCGTTTATAGTGGAGGCTGGCGCCTCCGCTATCGCGGTGGGGGCCATTCTGTCACAGATCTGCCCCACTACACAGCAACTGCATCCAGTGGCTTATTTCTCCCGTAAACTATCTCAGGTTGCACGCAATTACACTGTTATGGAGAGGGTACTCCTAGCGATTCGAGCAGCCTTTAAGGAGTGGAGACACCACCTTCTGGGTGCTCGACATCCAGTAACTGTGTACACCGACCATCGGAATCTACAGGCTCTTTCACACGCAAAATGTACCAATGCTCGACAAATACGTTGGCATTTATTTTTCACACTATTTGACTTCACAGTTACTTATCGCCCTGGACCTCTACACGGTAAGGCAGATGCCTTATCCCGTGTCGGTGCCGATTTCGACACCCGGGAATCGGTTACCTCTATGCTACCTTCGGGTTCTGTCATTTGTGTTTGTTCGGTCTCCCCCTCACTTCTGGAACAAGGTCGACAGTGGGCCAAAGAATATGCCTCTTATCTTGATACCTTGGGTGCCCAGATTGTCACGGGTCTTCCTTATGTTCATGGTCTTTTATACTTACCTGACAACCACACCAGACGGAAGGCTTTGGAATGGGCCCATGATACCCCGTTAGCTGCACATCCAGGTCAGCTTAAAACCTATGACCTGTTACATCGATGGTGCTGGTGGCCAGGTATGAAGAAGGACACCGCGTCATACGTATCTACGTGTGCGATATGTGTACAATGTAAAAGGCAACCAGGGAGACCCTTCGGTCTATTGATGAACATGCCGCTTCCTCCACATCCCTGGCATATGGTTTCACTCGACTTTGTGGTAGAACTGCCCTTGGTTAGGGGAATGTCAACGGTGCTTGTGGTGGTGGACGTATTCACAAAGATGGCACGATTTATACCATGCTCAGGTATACCTACCGCCTCATCATTGGCTACTCTTTTTTTTGATCATGTGGTACGCTTCTTCGGCCTACCCACAATCATGATTTCTGACCGGGGTACTCAATTTACTTCACGGTTCTGGAAAGCCCTTACCCATTCTTTGGGTATTGATGCACGGCTTTCGTCATCCTATCATCCTCAAACGGACGGACAAACCGAACGCACAAATGGCACCATGGAACAATACCTTCGTTGCCTGTGCTTGCAACATCAGACAAATTGGTTATCCGTTCTGGGAACAGCGGAGTTTGCTTATAACAACTCTCGACATACTTCAACAGGATGTTCCCCGTTTTACGCCTTGTATGGATTACATCCAAGGATCCTTCCACCTGTCTTGCCTTCCTTGGACCAAATCCCTGCAGCAAAAACCACGAGGGACACTCTGGTTGCTATACGGGATTCCGTTATGTCACATCTACAAGCTGCGCAGTCCCGGGCAAAGACGCAAGCGGACAAACATCGGTCGCCTGCCCCCTCCTATGCACCGGGTGATCGTGCCTGGCTGGCAACTAAACATCTCAACATTCGGGGTAAACGGAAACTCATGCCTCCTTATGTAGGTCCATACAAGATCCTTTCTTGTCTCAATCCTGTTGCTGTCCGTTTGAACATACCATCCCATTGGCGGATTCACCCAGTCTTCCACGTATCCCTGCTCCGTCCTTTTATACCTGGCACTCGGCTTCCTGTTGCCCCTGCTCCAATTATTGTACAGGGTGAAGATGAATATGAAGTACGTGCTATATTGGACTCCTGTCTGCGTTGCGGAGTGCGTTTCTACCTGATTGATTGGAAGGGTTACGGTCCTGAAGATAGGACTTGGGAACCGGCCTCAAATCTGCATGCACCCCGACTCTTGCGGGCCTTTTGGTTGGAAAGACTGCGTGCCCGCAGGGGTGGTCGTCCTTTGCGGGGGGGTACTGTCATGCCCCGCATTCCTGTTTCTGGACGCTCGCGGGTGTTTACTTCCAGGTGGAAATTACCCTGGAGACTGTTTACAGCTCACGGAATCCGCCACACTACAAGGTCCAGAATTCCATCTGCTTGCGGTCACGTGAAACGCCCGCAACGTGCCTCGCGTTCTGAAACAGACTCCAGTACTTAGTGTGGCGTGTCCCTGTAACGGGTGCTCCTAAAACTGACTATTCAGTTCGAGAACTCGACATTCTGTTACTCTGATTCCTGTTTTATTCCTGACCCGGCTTTATATCAAGGACTAATCTGAACGTCTTTTCCTTCGATTTCTGGCTCCTGACTCCCTCGGTTGTTTCCCCTGGTTAACAAACTCCTGGCTCCCATTTCGGATTTGTTCTCCGCCTGCTCCCGTATGTTGTGGTATTTGGATTTATGCAAGAATAAAAGACCTCCAGTGCTACTCTCTGTTGAAAACTTCCACGCACGTTTCTTTCTCTCTATTGTGCTATCACTCTTGCACGAGTTTCCTGCTTCCCTTCCCCTTCACCTATTACACAGAACATATACAAACTCTTTACCACGGACAGATCCACGGCGCTGCCCGCCTCACAAGAAGACAACGCTCTACATACTAAAGTGACCAAACGGACGCTCTCCTGTTTCTGGTGGTCACTCCCTGGATTGGTTACTTACACTTGGGGACACTCTGCTGAATACACTTGGGGATTATTTTGAACACTACTAGTTGCGCCCTCGTGCGTTTCGGGTTAGGTGGACCATTGCACAGACTTCCTTCAACTGGAACTTCCATTTTCTATCATCAAGTCACCATCCTACTGCACTCTCTTAGGTTACGGGACTTCCTGTCTTGCTAAGCAGGTAAGAGGGGGCAAGTACGGGGGGAGGGAACAAGTGCTGTAATTTCATACCTCTTTGGCTGCTATCTTGAACTATCCTTTTCTTTGTTCCCTTAGCTCTGTTGTCCTGCTCCTACCTTTCCACTTAAGCCCCTGGCCTGTTAGTTGGTATACTTTCTACAGGCTGCGCTCTTGGGGGGAAAGTCTTGTGCAAACATCGGGTTCAAGATATCCCAGAACCATCTTGGTGATAATCCAGGACATCCCAGAGTGAAGGGGTTCCAAAAGCGGATGTTGACCTTGTATCCTTTATAAATCTGTATCCTTTTCCAAATTGCGTAAAAGTTGTGACAGGTATGGAGGGAGGATGGAAATTCTACAACGTACTACTCTTCTCCGGCAACCGGTCTGGAGGATGAGGTATAACAACTGAGAATGTATTGAATTATATTAATAGTTTTTTTGGTTAATTTGAAATACTGTCTGCAAATTGCAAAGCATTAGATCAACAACCGAGATGTATTTCTCACAGAAACAAATGCCATCATTAAAGAAAAACTTAATAAAAACCTACGTTGTCTCTGAATTACAGGCACGTTCAATAACTACATCAAGCGAGTATGTTTTTGTTCATGAACCTTAGCAGCTTCTTAGTCATTTTAATCATTATAAAAATAATTCTATGCATCATTTAATGAATATTTTTTGTAGAGTGATCACACACCAACTCCCGGTAAATTCTCTGAAAGTTATCAGGTACACTTTTAAATCTGTCTTTTTAAAATGTTACGTATACGCAGTGTTTAACTTTATGTCCATAAAAATGACAAAATTCTAATCAGATGATTAACCGTAACTTTTTAGAAATTTGTAACTGATTTTGTAAGGTCGACAATCATTAGATCAACTGTCTCAAGATGTAATTTGTGAGATCAATGATTTTAACTTTACATTGTTTAATAATGTAATCATTTTTCTTAAATTGGTTATGCATAAGGAATGCACTACTGATGTGGTCGAAATTGAAGAGATTCATGGACTAGAGGTATACATAAGATATTTATACATTATCATGTATTATTTTTAATTTTGTAATGTTTACCAGAGTGAAATTGGTTATATTTGTAGATTTGGATATATGAATTTTGAAGTTGAAGAGCAAATTGCATGGTTGATACAATTTAAAAATGTTTTTCATC
Organism: Ambystoma mexicanum; assembly: GCF_040938575.1. Lineage (NCBI taxonomy): Eukaryota > Metazoa > Chordata > Amphibia > Caudata > Ambystomatidae > Ambystoma > Ambystoma mexicanum. The sequence goes on along the minus strand of NC_090935.1, from coordinate 1,349,630,906 downwards.
TTGGTCTTGTGGTCTGCAAATCAGAATTGAATGTTCCAAAGGCAATTAAGATTACTATGGGCAAATAACAAACATGTTTTTAAATAGGTTGTTCATGAAGTATTGTATTGATTTGACATTTTGAGGTTGTATGTGTACAAAATATTAAGCATGTTTCTTTTCATCCGTCAGAGACGTAGGAAGAAGAAGAGCATGAAGACGCAGACAACAACACAAACTAATGATGTGGCTTGCCAAATCGATGTCAAATGGGAACAACTCATTTCTGAAGCTCTGCATGGTCCAATCAAGATTCAGAGCCACAATGCAGATGTCCAGTGTCCAGAGTTTGAATGGAATGTCACCAGTGACCCATGGAAAGTAATCATGGATCATTGTTATAGCATTAAACATCACCCTGAAGAGACAGAAATAACAGATGATTTTTCAGAATTGCTTGCAGAACCACTCACACAATCCACATCTGCTAAAAATTACATTCTGAGAAATAGAAAATGTTCACTCTTGCAATACATTTGGAAAATCTGGAAAAGTCACACACAGAAATAAGTCAAGCAACTTTGCAAGTGATCGACGATTGTACTCGAGATCTGGACTTCATGTTCAGGACTTATCCATCACCACGGAATCGCAAACCACTGTACTGCAGGAAAATTGGCTTTTACAGGAGCCAAAATACATTGTATTCGACTGCTGCCAGATTCAGATTATGAAAATGATAAGATGTGATCATAACTTACATATGAAGATTTGTGGGTAGCCATTGGTGAACTTTACTCGTATAGTTAAACAAGGAAAAGGGAGAGTCAACAGCTACCCCAGGTCAATCGTGTAGAGGAAATAGGCTTAAAAGAGGCAGGGAGCTAGTTTGCGAATACTAGCCATTAAGGGTCACAGATAGGTTAGAAAGAGGTTAGATAATAATTAAATTTATTCATAGATTCGGACACACATCTAAAAATAGTAGGTTCACAACACAAAAAACAAAAACAGACTTGGAAAAGTCACATATGAGCCTCATTTGGCTTACAATGGAAAGTGAAAACAGGTGACAAACTGTTGTTGCATCACAGTTGGTTAAGTGAGGGTTAGTAGCATACATATATGGTGTTGATTTCAAATACTACTGATAGACTAGTAGTATGTTATTGCAGTCAACACATATTTATGCAGGTGTTTCTGGTTCAGGATCTAGTCAGCCTTCACTGGGTAGGAATTGTTCACAGATGAAGGGTCCAAACTGTCATCAGGACGTAGTTTGGGCTGGTGAACGCAGAAAGGAAGTGACCACACAGAGGGTGTTCTGTGTATGAGCTGCGCTCTAAAAGCCTACCTGTGTTCTATCAACGGTTGGACACGAAGTAATTTCAGGGAAGCACCTCAAATGGCGCGGGCGTCTGTAGCAAAATATCTACAGGGAAGAGGTAACAGTAAGGTACCAAAATAGTATGAAATATACATGGCTTCAGAATTGTCTTTTTTATTTGATTACTTAGTGGAGAAAAAGTGGTTACGCAGGTAATTTTGTTTTTGCAAAGTTCTCGTGGAGTAGGCGAGAGGCATGATTCCCTGCATCTGTTTTTGGCTCGTTTTCTGGCTCGGCGAATGATGAGGCTAGGGTAGCCTCTTTCTTTAAGTCTTGTTGAGAGGTCTCTGCTAGGTGTTTCAAAATCTTCTTGAGTTGTGCAGTTTCGCCTTAGGGGTAGAAATTGGCCAAGGGGTAGGTTTTCCTTTAGAGCTGCAGGATGGAAGCTGTGGAACTCTTAAGAGGGTATTTTTTGCAGTCATTTTGCGATAAAGGGTGGTTGCCAGAGTGTTGGTAGCGGTTTTATAGACGGTGAGGTCTAAGAAAGGGATGGACTGTTTGTCTGACTGGATGGCGAATTGTATGCAGGCATCTTTGTTGTTAAGCCAGGCGAAGAAATCTTGTAGTTCTGTTTCATTTCCTTTCCATGTCATGAGGACGTCATCAATGTATCGAATCCAGAATCCTATCAGTTCTTTGAAGGGGCTGTTGATATCATAGATTGATTTTGCTTCAGAAAAGTCCATGAATAGGTTGGCTATGTCTGGTGCAAAGGTTGCCCCCATAGAGGTGCCGTGGCATTGTTGGTAGAAAGATGTTTTGAAAATAAAATAATTTTCTGTGAGTGCGATCCGAATGCATTCAAGTAAGAAAGCCGTAGGTGGTTCCATGTTGGTTCTTCTGTCATGGACTTTTGACAGTCAGACAAACACATTTTTTCTGTTGTGAACCTACTATTTTTAGATGTGTGTCCGAATCTATGAATACATTTAATTATTATCTAACCTCTTTCTAACCTACCTGTGACCCTTAATGGCTAGTATTCGCAAACTAGCTCCCTGCCTCTTTTAAGCTTATTTCCTCTACACGATTGACCAGGGGAAGCTGTTGACTCTCCCTTTTCCTTGTTAATGCCAAACGCCTTTTCTGAGTCAAGCCCCCCTCGAACAAAAAAGAAGGCAGAGGAATGCAAATAGGCCTGATAGCCACTGACAAGCACATGGGAATATTCAAGGTTATGTGGGAGCAATTCCCACACATACAGCACCAGTATGATGTAAGGCATGTTGAAAAATCAATTTCTAATAAATTACAGCTGCTGGTAAAGAAAAGGCTACAGAAAACATTTTAAGTTGCTCACATTCTATCAGCAACCATCTTTGGTGGAGCTAAAAAACTTGTGATGGATCTGTAGATATGCTGTTCGAAGAATGGCCTTCATTGATGCACCATTGTTCAAACAAACACTCATGGGAATTAAATGGACATTTCTACGAATGTGCACATGAACCATTGAGCGAGAAGCATGAGCGTATGAAACTGTGATTGGAGCCAGGCTCCCCTCCTCACACACCACTCAAGAAGATTGTGTATAACAAAATGGTTTCAAGAGACATGAGGGGATTCACCGAATTCTGCCAGACAGGCGATTTGGAGGTGTTCCATAATATGTGCCTAAAGTACAGGCCTAAATGTTTGCATTTTGCCATAGATGGTATGGAGGCCAGAAAAAGACTGGCTGTACTTGCACATAATGGGAACGTTGGCAGTGAACAATCAAAAACTGCAGGAACATTCGGGAATCTCCGTTACAACGAGGAGTTTACCAAATGAAGCAAACAGTGGGCGGCAAAGCCAATCTTCCAGCCGATGGATTTCGAATTTGTAAAAGATCTGACATTGAATGTGTTGGCCATACAAATGCATGGCATAGCTCCACATTATGTTCCCAGGGCCTAGTCTATGTCACAGAACATTGCAAGAGAGGTTTACCCTTGTAACTTAAACTTGTTGAAAGGTTGACTACAAGATTCAAATGATGTGTGTCCCTCATCAGGATTTCTTTTTTTTGTAAATAAAGCCAGCTTGAAGTGTTTACACAGTGGTTGCAATTTGTTTTAATTGTCCAAAGTTGCAGTGAGTGGGGAAAGATCTCTTTACTCGGCTGGTGCCTCCCTTTCGAATATCCTCCCTGCCCTCCTCAGACTTGAGCAGGACCTCCTTAAATTCCAGAAACTGCTCAAAACTATGCTCTTCTCTACCTCTTTCCCTTCCTTGCTAATCACCCCACTGCCGCTGTGACCGGTGGCCTAACCTTCGTGAATCTCAAATGAACCCAGGCCCTTCCTCCCAGTCAATTCAAGTAGTCCCCCCACTGCACTGCACTGTGGGCCCTTGCTTGGTGGCTCAACATCTTACCCTTGTGAGTCGCCTGTACTTGCACTTATCCTGAGGTTCTCCTCCTTGGCTCCCCTTAGCACTTCCCTCCCGGTTCCTCTTCCAGCACTTGTCCACTCCTTTGCTCCTCCTTCCATCCTCACCCCCTGCATTTCTTCTCAATTGTACTTGCACGTCTGAATACAACAAGGCCTAGTAGGACCACGACTGTATAGTTTCTGTTTATTCCATTGTTGTCATTATTTCCCTTGTTCTCATCCCATTTAGACATGTGGCGCTTTGACACACAATTGTGTTGTTTAAAGCGCCTTACAAATGCTCAATAAAATGAAAATAAAAATATTAATGGGGTGCAAACCATCTTTTAAGATACAGAGTATAACTTCAATGGAAAGTTGGAATCTTGCTAATCGGCTGCAGATTGAAACAGAGAAAACGTTTATGTGACACCTGATTTCCTCCTTCTCTACTCATTCCGAGTGTTATGCTGATGACACACAACTTTCCTTCAAGCTTCCCTCTATGACCTCTTCTTACTCCTCTCTCATTCCTGATTTTCTGACCGCTATTCAGGCTTGGTGCGCAGACAATGATCTCTGTCTTAATGCCGCTAACACCAAGATCCTTCTGATTGGGACCTCTGCACCCTGTTTCCCTCCAGCCCTCTGGCCAGCCTAATCGGGCCCTATACCCTCACAATCTCGTGAGGCCAGAAAGCTTGGGTTGATGTAAACCTCCTCTCTTTCATTCACCCCTCACATTGTGGACCTTTCCAAAAAGGCAGACTTCCAACATCACCTCCTTCAAGGCATTCTCCCTTTCCTCACCTTCCCGAGAAGCCCAATGTGTTCAGGGGTCTGGTACTTTCCAGGCTGGACATCTGCAAGAGCCTCTTTCTCAATCTGCCTCTTTCCTCCCCTTGCCCCCTTCAACTAATACAGAATAGGGCTGCAAGAATTATCCATGGCCTGAAGCCCAGGTACCACATCTCTGCAGCTTTACAATCCCTCCACTGGCTCCCGGTGGCCGCCCACTGCCGCTGTGACTGGCGGCCTGGTCCTTCATGAGTCTTACACGATACCAAGCCCTCTGCCAAGTCTACACCAGCACCACTCCCATCAGCACTGCCCTCTGGTCCCCCGCCTGACTGCCGGGCGGCTGGGCTTGAGACACCTCCGGCCAAGCACTTAGCCAGTAGCCTCCTCCCCTGGAACCTCCTGGCACTTCCCCTCCTGGGCTCCCAATAGCACCTTCCCATACCTTGGTCCACCACCCCCTCTTACCTCTCCCCTTCACTTCTAACTGCACTTGCACGATACAAATGTGACAAGGCCTAGTAGGGCTACTATTGTTTATTTATTCTTATTGTTTAGTTACTCCCCTTGGTTCCCTACCCACTTTATGTCTTGCGGCCCCTGGTGACACTTTTTGTTATATAGGCACCTTACAAATACTCATCAAATCAAGTCAAATCAATGCAGAAATGAAGATGATTTCTGTAATAGATCTACACGTAAGCCAGTTAGCCTTTCAAAACTGAACTCACCGTAGACATGCAGGAATTGTAGTGATGTATTTTTTTTTAAGTTGCTCTTTGCACGAGTGGCCCTGGATGCAACAGTGCACGCATCCTGGTGCGAAATAGACCATTTGTCCACCCTTTCACCCCTTTGGCGCCCCCTTCCTTGTCCACCCATTATTCTCTATATATTAACCCACCACTTTTCATCCTTCTATATACATGCATATGTATTCCATGCTGCAACCATCTCTATACGTCAAGTAAAATAACCAAAATAGGTTTGTGAGTTTATAAACCGCGGTGAAGGTGGGTAGCGATTAGCTACTTAGCGAACAGCAATACCTACCTATCAGGTGTTGGGAACTAGGTGCATTGATTAATGTTGAAATAGGTTGCATAGTCACAAAGGCTACAATATGGCCAAAAACTAAAAAGGAGGCAGATCGCAGTGTTCCCAAAAAATCACACGTTTCCACCTTTTTAAACATGAGGACGTGTATTGGGGTCAAGGTGCAAAAGCCTGTTTTCCTGATGTGTATTCTGATTCTCCTTTTGGCCATCAAACGTTACCCCACTTTCACCAAACAAACTGCCCCACACTATTGTTTTTTCGGACCATTGCTCTATTGCCATATAGGGCAGTCCGAGCTTGTTTGCGCCTCGACTAGGCACATCTATGAAAGAATCCGTAAATGTTGTGTCACCACGCATTGTTACCATTACAATGGTATTAAATATTTTGCTATGTAGAATACCTGAAATATTTCATTGTGTTTCACAGCTTGACATGAATATGTTCATTTTTGTGGCAGGTGCACCCTCAGAAACAAAACTCGCCGTGGCTCGTTGTGAACACTGGATAAAGGGTCTCAATGTTATTTGACCACACTAACAATTTGAAGGACACAATACGGCAAATATCCACAAGGAATTGATAAGATTCACTACATTGAAAACGGACATAGGAAAGTTAGGTTTCTATTGCTGAGATCTGTCTTTCGTAGCGGTTGGTCATCCGTCACATAGGGACAATGGAAACCCAATGCACAATGTATGGCAAGTGGGCTTTATGCTATACGATGAACAATGTCACATATGAATGGTCAATTTGACTCAAATAATACACATTGCATGTGTTAATGATAACTGGAATTCATTGTTAACATATTTATGTAATGTGTATATTACTTTAAAAAGTGGTTACTGAAATAAAAAATGTTATTCTCTATTTTACACAGTTATATTGAACAGATGTGCGCATGTCATGGTGTGAGTTTTCCGGTTGACGACTTCTTCAACCGAAATTGGACAATACTAGTGAACAACGCATCTGTGATAGCAATTATCTGGGATGATCCCCAGACACCAATCTGTCCTTACGCTGATGCAGTAACAAGGAGCAACATGGCAGCCTATAGATTATGAAAACTTGCTGATGTGAAAGTGTTGCATTTGAAACTCAAACCACTCTGTTCTTCTCACTATCGGATCGCAAAGCAATGTCCATAGAGGCAAAATTGACCATGGAAAATAAGGACTTTCTGTAAACAATTCAAAACTGTGATTAATTGATCGCTGAACGGAATCGCCATTATAAGATGTTTTCATGGACATAATCTTCTCTTTTCAGCGTTATGACAAAAATAAAAGTACTTGCTACCATTCTGCTTATCGCGGTTTTGTTTGAAATATTTTTGTTTACCCTTTTTGTGAAAAGAAAGAAAAGTTTTGCATACTTTGTCGATGTCATGATGCATACTCCCGGAGAGCCAGTCCAAGACCGGCAGCCCCGGAAGCACACATCAGGTACCCAAGGGAAGGTCCAGCAACCCCAAATAGGGGCCCTTTGGACACAGTCCTGGCGCGGTAGGCGCCAGGCTCATTTTGGACATCAGTCCTGGCGCCATAGGCGCCAGGCTCATAAAGGGAGTGCTTTTGGTGGACTTACCTGATGCAGATCATGCTGCCAGATCCAGACCTCTTTGAGGCCTGAAAGGAACTACTTTACCTGTGGGACTATTTTGCCACGCGGGCGTGGTCAGGGAAGGATACATACCTGGTTGGGGAAGAATACATACCTGGGACTTCTTTGGAGGCTATTTAAGCCACGCCCAGACAGCAGCTCACGCTTCGCGTTGCTCTGCTCCTAGCAGCTGGACGCTCACCGTGTCCGCTCCTGCATCCTGACTCCAGCCACGCCCGTTTCAGTTCTGGAACACCTAAAAGGAAGAAGAGAGGAAGAGAAGGTGAATAAAGGACATTACCTGATATTGCATTGGATCCGGAGCCAACACGCCGACGATCCTAAAGGGAAAGACATTATTTTAGGATTCCTCGCGTTGCTCGTTGGAGCGCTGCGCTCAACTCAACCGTCCACAAGGAATTCCGTACTCCTGCGACTATCCGCACGTTCCGCTGCATTCCAGCACCTAGGAAGGAAAAGAGAAGAACAAAAGGTGAGCCAGAGAAGACATTGGGAAAAGACTGATTTGCCCGAAGGCTTACCTGGGGATTGGTGGGGGAGAATCCTTCCTCATCTCGGGTCGGCACGCCTTTTGGCAGTACCGCGCCCCGGCCCCTATGGGGAAAAAAGAACACGCGCATTAGTGGGTGAGCATACAGACATTAGAAAAACCACCCCAACATAAGCTCACCTGAATTATCCACAGCGAATTGTCTTCTCTACGTGGAATCTTCGCTCAGCACCTGCGCTAAAAGACTAAAAGCAGTCCATTGAAAATAAAGGCCAAACAGGAAGGGAGAACAACCCTTGGACCTGATAAGTCATATACTTACGAAAGCGCCTTATTCATCCAAAAAACCAGTGAAGCAACTGGACCTGAATGCCTGTCCGATAACCAGTGAAGTAACTGGATTCTACCGCACCCCCTCACCAGAAGCAGGATGGAGAGCTTGTCATTTCAAATCTTAAGGTGAGAATTAACGGGAAGGTTCAGAGGTGGTTTGAAGAGAGAGTAAAAGGGGAAAGGAGGGGTTTGACTCGTCACTCCGCAGGTGATTAACAGAAAGTTTCCCCATCTACAGAAAGATCTTCCTACGCATCAGACAGATGAGGTTTGGGGGTCCGGCCCAGTCGGTGTTCCGGGTCCTGCGCATCACCTTAGAAGAGGCCGCAGCAGCCCAGACCTGGTCAGCGTCTCCGTGGGAGTCAGGTGAGCGTTACAGAACGCAAAGCCTTCCTACAATTTCCCACCCGGACGCTATGGAGACTTCCGAAACCGATCAGCTGGCCCACCTATTGGGGGAATTACGGGCCGAAGTGCATTCGACACATCAGGAGACAAACGCTCTCAGGAGAGAACTAATTGTATCTAAGGAACGAACTGATGACCTTGCCAGGCAGTTGTTGCAAGGTCAAGCTGGACAAACTCCTCTACCAGGTTCGGGGGGTATTCCCGCCCCAATGGTTTCAAGCAACCCTGTGCAAATTAATCTACCGGGAAATATGCCATTGGCCCCACCTGAACGTTTTGCGGGGGACCCCAGAAGATTTGCTGTATTCATGAATCAATGCCGATTACACTTCCTTTGCAGACCGGGGGCCTTTCCTAACGACCAAACCAAAGTAGCCTTCGTATTATCATATCTCAGCGGCTGCGCTGCAGATTGGTCGGTTCCACTGGTCACTCAAGATGACCCGATACTCCGAGACTTTCAAGGTTTTCAGACACGCATGGAAAGATTATTTGCTCGGCACTCTCAGGGACAGGCCCTGGACAACGAACTTCTGTCCTTACGACAAGGTAACCAGGATCTATTAGCCTATATCGCAACCTTCAATAGGTTGATAGTGGAGACTGGGTGGCCAGAGGATAAGAGAATCACGTTATTTCATCGAGGTCTACGTGGGGAACTTAAAGATGTTCTAGCCCAAGTTGTAAATCCACCCCAAGACTGTATGGAATATATAGACTTAGTGGTCCAATTAGACCATAGGCTTCAAAATAGAAAAGCAGATCGGTCCAAGTTTGAGACTCGCGTGTTAGTCAAGACCCTCGTTAACCCCAAGAATGCCAATGTTACCGAACCTATGCAAATTGGAGGGGTTAAAGGACCGTTATCTCAAAAGGAACGTGAAAGAAGACGACAGATGCAATTGTGTCTTTATTGTGGGGCTTCTGGACACTTTTTACGAGATTGCCCGGTGAAACCACCCAAGAAAACGGTAGGAGCCGCAGATAAGAATCATATGGAACCGGATTCGGGAAAACACTACGCCCGACAAGCGTAGAGGTCCACTTGTCAAGCCTGAAAACTGACTCTCAGACCTCACACTTCATCATGTCAATGATCCTTGTGAATCCGGAACAGCCTGGACAGTTGCATGCTATAAAGGCATACATCGACAGTGGAGCTATTGGGAACTATGTGGATCATGAATTGGCTTCTAGGATCAACCTCCCTCTTCGTCCAAAAACCACTAAAGAAGTCATCACCACAGTCGATGGATCCGAAATTGCCTCTGGGCCAGTAACACATTCCACTGCAGAGGTGACACTAGTAGGTCAGGACGGGCATCGGGAGGCTGTTGTGTTTGACGTAATCAAGGCCCCGCAGTTTCAAGTAATTCTAGGAATCCCTTGGTTAGAAACACACAATCCTCGAATTGATTGGCGAGCGAAGAGGATAACCTTTCCTGATTGCGCACAAACCTGTTATCCAAAGATAGGCCTGGCTACAGTAACCCCTGTCACTTTACAGCTACCGCCGGAGTACATGGAGTTTCAAGACGTCTTCCAGAAGGAACAGGCCAACACGCTACCCCCTCACAGGTCATACGATTGCCAAATCGATCTGATGCCGGGTGCGCAACCCCCGTGTAGCAGAATTTATGCTCTTACGGAACCTAAAAATCTTCATTTGCGACAATATTTAGATCAGTACTTAGCCAATGGTTTCATTCGCCCGTCAGAGTCTCCTGCATCCTCGGCCCTGTTCTTCGTGCCAAAAAAAGAAGGCGACCACAGAACTTGTATTGACTATCGCGCATTGAACCAGATAACTGTTAAAAACCGTTACCCTCTGCCCCTAATCCCCGAACTTCTCGACCAAGTAAAGGAGGCCTGCATATATACCAAGTTAGGTCTCCGGGGGGCTTACCATCTGGTGCGAATAAAAGAAGGCGACGAATGGAAGACCTCCTTCCGTACCAAATATGGACTATTCGAGTACCAAGTAATGCCTTTCGGATTGTGCAACGCCCCTGCTGCCTTCCAAAACTTCATGAACGATGTCCTTCGAGAACTCCTAGATGTTTGTGTCGTCGTATATATCGATGACATTCTGATATACTCCTCTTCAGAATCTGAACATATAAGGCATGTGAAGGCAGTTCTCGAGAAACTGCGCCAACACAAACTATTTGCGAAAATTGAAAAGTGTGTTTTCCATACTACAGAAGTCGAGTTTCTTGGTTTCATCCTGACACCTAAAGGTGTCTGAAGGGATTCACGAAAAGTGGATGCCATCCTCCAATGGCCATCGCCTAGCTCTGTGAAAGGCGTACAAAGCATGCTTGGCTTTGCCAACTTTTACCGCAGATTTATCCCGGAATTTTCGCGGATCGTTCAACCCATCACTGCACTCTTGAAGAAAAATAAACGTTTCGAATGGTCTGGGGAAGCCGAACAGGCTTTTCAGGAGCTGAAAGCCAAATTTACCTCTGCACCAGTACTGAAACACCCGCGCCCGGATCTTCCATACATACTTGAGACCGACGCATCCAGTTTAGCCATGGGAGCTGTTCTGTCTCAAAGAGATCCCGATTCTAATCAACTACACCCCGTAGCCTTTTGGTCCAGAAAATTCTCGGCACCTGAAGTTAACTATGCAATCACCGATAAGGAGTTATTGGCCATTAAATCCGCTTTTAAGGCTTGGAGGCACTATCTTCTTGGCGCTAGACATACCATCACGGTGATCACAGACCACCGGAACTTGCAATATTCGAAAACTGCCAAAGCTCAGTCATCACGTTAGCTCCGATGGACTTTGTTCTTTGCTGAATTCGATTTTGTAATCACCTATCGTCCTGGCAGCAAGAACGGTAAAGCTGATGCCCTTTCCCGAATAGGAATGGGTGAAATAGATACAAGCGCAGAACCAGTACCAATAATTCCCGAACAAAAAATCCTGGGTATGATTACCTTACAAACTCTGGAGGACATTCAAACTAGAGTTAAGCAACTCCTGGACCCTACAGCCTTGCAAGATTGGATTTTAAAGGGATCTAACTTTACTGTTAAGGATGACCTACCTTACTTCCAAGGGCGCCTATTTTTGCCACACAAAGAACTACAAGAACTAGTTATTTCTCGTTATCATGATACCCTGATCGAAGGACACCCAGGGATTGCCAAAACGGAAGAAAAGGTAAAACGACAATTCTGTTGGCCCTCTTGGCGAAAGGACATTAAATCTTTTGTGATGTCATGTGGTATTTGCGCCCAAAACAAAGGACAAAAGAGGAGACCAGCTGGTCTTCTTCAACCCTTAGACATTCCACCAGCACATTGGCACACCTTGTCACTGGATTTAATTACGGACCTGCCTCCTTGCTGTGGATATAACTCTATCCTTGTTATAGTGGATTTATTTTCTAAAATGGCCCACTTCATTCCATTAAAAGGCTTGCCTTCAGCTTCAGTCCTAGCCAAAGGATTTCTGGAAAACATTGTTCGTTTACATGGATTCCCATCCATACTAGTCTCTGACCGAGGAAGCCAATTCATTTCCCATTTTTGGAGAAAGTGCTGTCAGCTGGCGCAAATTGACGTAAGATTGTCGACCAGTCACCATCCTCAGACCGATGGTCAAACTGAGAGAACAAATCAGACCCTTGAACAATATCTACGGTGTATGTTGCATCAATCCGAAAGCAATTGGAAAGATATCCTTTGGATTGCTGAATACGCATACAATAATTCGATACACTCGGGAACTGGACAAAGCCCTTTTTATACCATATATGGACATCATCCTTGTCCTCAAACCTTGATTCACCTCAAAGCCTCGAAATGCCCGCCGTAAACCATCTACATTCTACAATAACTCAAGCCTTCAAGGAAGCAACTGCGCATTTACTGCAAGCCAAGAGAAAGTACAAGCAGAATTCTGATCTACATCGAAGTGAAGCACCTCAATACCAAGTAGGAGACCAAGTATGGTTAGCTACCAAACACTTATCGCTCAAGGGACCTCGAACTTTTAACCCAAGATATGTGGGGCCCTACTCAGTTACGGCCATCATCAACCCGGTGGCCGTCAAACTCGACCTACCAGCTAATATGCGTATTCATCCTGTTTTTCATGTATCACTTTTGAAACCGGTGCAACCTGGAACTCGACTAATCAAGCCACCAGAACCTATCCAAATAAATGGAGAACCCGAGTTCGAAGTGAAGAACATTTTGGATTCCAAGGTGTCAAAGTCCAAATTGTACTATTTAATAGATTGGAAAGGATACGGGCCTCAAGAAAGATCCTGGGAGCCTAGTGACCATGTACACGCACCTCGGTGAGTCAAAAGGTTCCACCGGAATTCCCCAAACAAACCGAGACCCCCGGAGAAAACAATCTTGGTAGGGGCCTTGGGGGGGAGTGCTGTCATGATGCATACTCCCGGAGAGCCAGTCCAAGACCGGCAGCCCCGGAAGCACACATCAGGTACCCAAGGGAAGGTCAAGCAACCCCAAATAGGGGCCCTTTGGACACAGACCTGGCGCCGTAGGTGCCAGGCTCATTTTGGACATCAGTCCTGGCGCCATAGGCGCCAGGCTCATAAAGGGAGTGCTTTTGGTGGACTTACCTGATGCAGACCATGCTGCCAGATCCAGACCTCTTTGAGGCCTGAAAGGAACTACTTTACCTGTGGGACTATTTTGCCACTCGGGCGTGGTCAGGGAAGGATACATACCTGGTTGGGTGTCGTACTCCGTATGTTCCACCGTAAGTCTGGAAAACCACTTGGACCAGATGCCACTGAAGTAATTCAGACTTCCTTCCTGAGAGCACAGCTTGCAGGGTAATAAAACCTGTCAGGCCAAAGGCTCAGGCAAAAAGGCGGAACGCACAGCGGGGCTAGAGGGAAGAAACAAACAAGGTAAATATTACATACCGTTCGTTGATGGCAAAAACCAACCCCTCTACACCCTCCGAGACCCACAAGCTTACCTGTGTATTCCTTTTTTCCTGCAGAATACCTACTTGTGATAACACACAAGACCAGATGTAGGCGAGGGTCAGATGGCGACTTACAGAGAGTGCCAAGGTTAGTGTCGCTGATGTCCCAAAGTCCAAAAGAAAGTGATGCAAACAGCAGAGCGTCCCAAAATCCAAAGAGGAATGATGCAAACCGCAGAGTGTCCCAAAAATACAAAGGAAAGTGATGCAAACAGCAGAGCGTCCCAAAATCCAAAGGAAAGTGATGCAAACAGCAGAGCGTCCCAAAATCCAAAGGAAAGTGATGCAAACAAAATCCAAAAACAAACCAAGCTAGAATGTCACCAGGTGTAAGCGGTCCGCACAGTTCTTCCCAGTGCAGAAAAACAGGATTCAGGAAGAAAAAGACGTGGTGTTTCCTTTCTCAAACACCGGAATGCAGGGTATTTTCTTGTTCGTTCGAAGAGCGGGTAACCAGGAGCGGGTAAGAGATACAGGGTTAGGGATCAGAGAAGGAGCCGGGAGCCAGACATGAGAAGCGGAATCCCAAGACAGTCCGGTACGAATTCCGTGGTCGAGCAGGGGAGGACAGATCAGACAGGCACCAAAACAGAATCAGGAACCAGATAACAAGGTCAAAAAAGGGTAAACAGAAGTCAGTAACCAGGTATACAACAAGTAGGAAAATTTCTTCCGAGAAGCGCTGCTCGCGTAACACAACGGTTTAGGAGCACCGGCTTTCTGGGGGCGTGGCTAGATATAGGAAGTAAAGAGAAAAAAAAGAGGCGTGGAACTCATGCAAAGGAAAAAGCGTTCCAAGGATTCCTGCCAAGCGCAAAACCTATCGGGAGATGTAGTATTTACCGGCGATGGTGCCGGCGTTGATGTAATCGCCAGGACAGGCGCCACGGGCTTCTCCCATGGGCATAAGAATGCCGTAGGAATCCGGGGGGCATTACAGTACCCCACCTCAAAGACTGGCTTTCCCCGGGTCGCAATCCACGAGACTGGAGAAACGCCCTCAAAAGACGCGGAGCATGAATGTTGGAAGCGGGCTCCCAGGTACGGTCTTCCGGACCATAACCTTTCCAGTCTACTAGATAATGGCGGACACCTTGGACCAGTCGTGTATCCAATATGGCCTGCACCTCGTATTCCGCTTCACCCTGAATCGTAATGGGGGCTGGTCGATCGAAGAGTCACGTACCAGCAATGTAAGGACGCAATAGAGAGACATGGAACACGGGGTGTATTTTCCAACTGGGATGTATGCCCAAGCGATAGGCGACTGCGTTAATGCACTGCGTGATGGGATAGGGACCCACGTAACGAGGGTTCAGTTTACGTTTGCCCGGTATATGAAGATGCACAGTGGATAGCCAGACCTTATCCCCCGGGCGATATTCCGGGGCTGATCGGCGGTGCCTATCAGCATGTGTTTTCATGCGGTCCTGCGCTTGATGTAGATGTTGAAGCACGGCAGTGCGGATAGACAGCAAAGATTGGGCCGTAGCTTGAGCTGCGGGTACCTGTGCCACAGAAGGAAGGGCGGACGGTAAGACCCGCGGATGTTGGCCATACATGGCATAGAAGGGAGAACAGCCAACTGATGCGTGACAAGCATTGTTGTACGCGAATTCCGCAGCCCCCAATACGGACAGCCAGTCTGACTGGTACTGTAGACACAAACATCGAAGGTACTGCTCCATGGTGGCATTAAGTCGTTCTGTCTGTCCGTCTGTCTGAGGATGGTATGATGATGACAGGCGAACGTCGATGCCAAGGAATCGGGTGAGAGCCAACCAAAAGCGTGAGGTGAATTGGGATCCACGGTCTGAGACAAGAATCAATGGAAGACCGAACAGACGAACCACCTGTTCGAAGAATAACTTGGCCAATGCAGGAGCAGAGGGGACGCCTTTACAAGGGACAAACCAAGCCATTCTGGTGAAAGTGTCCACGACCACCAAAATAGTGGTTAAGCCCTGGACCGGTGGAAGCTCTACCACGAAGTCAAGTGACACAGTGTGCCAGGGGCGTGGCGGGATGGGCATTCTTTGGAGAAGCCCTACAGGTTTCCCAGGGACCGATTTGCATTGTGTGCATACGGCACATTTTGATACAAAATCTGCCACATCCCGTTTCATATTGGGCCACCAACACCAACGGAGGAGCAGGTCGAGTGTTTTGGTTTGTCCTGGGTGGGCGTCTAAACGAGTATCATGAGACCAGTTTAGGGCCTGCAACCGAGTCCGGACATCAGGGATATACAGGCGTTCCTGTACATATGGCAGTCCTGATATCAAACGTGCTTGCAACCCTTGAAGAACCGTTCCATGGTCCGCTGTCCAATGGCGGATCTGTTCTAATAAGGAACTGGTTGCAGCACAAACACACATAACAGTGTTTTTTGGCAAAACAGGAAGGACTGTCTCTTCGGGGGTGCATCAACTCTGATGCGAGAAAGTGCATCGGCTTTGCCATGCAAAGGGCCTGGCCGATAAGTGACAATGAAATTGAATTGTGCAAAAAACAAATGCCACCTGATTTGTCTCGAGTGGGTGCACTTCACCGTAGACAGGGCTTGAAGGTTACAGTAACATGATGCCGTCCCCCCAGTAGATGGTGTCGCCACTCCTTAAAAGCAGCTCGTATAGCCAATAGCTCCCACTCCATTATGGTATATTGTTTTTCCGGGGTAGTCAGTTTTCTGGAAAAGAAGGTTAAGGGGTGTAGTTGCCGAGTTGTGGGACATTTCTTAGACAAGATAGCCCCAAGGGCAATGGCAGAGGCGTCAGCCTCAATGATGAAAGGCAATAGGGGATCTGGGTGTACCAGGACTGGGGCCGTAGTAAAAGCCTCTTTCAGGGTCTGGAAGGCGACCTGGGCCTGAGTATCCCAACAAAAGGGAACTGAAGGGCTGGTAAAACGTGTCAACGGGGCTACAATAGACGAAAATGATGCAATAAAGCGTCTATAAAAGTTAGCGAATCCTAAAAAGGATTGCAAACTCTTAAGCGAGGTAGGAGTAGGCCAGTCAAGAACTGCTCGAATCTTTGCATCATGCATGTGAACCCCCTGAGATGATATCACGAAACCCAGAAATTCCACAGAGGAAACGTGAAAGACACACTTTTCGGCTTTCGCATATAAACCGTGTTCACGAAGATGGATTAATACTGTCCGTACGTGCTCCTCATGCTGTGATAATGTTTTGGAGAATATTAATATGTCGTCCAGGTATATCACAACAAAAACATCCAACAGGTCTCGGAAGATGTCGTTGATGAAGTGTTGGAATGTTGCGGGGGCATTACATAGGCCGAACGGCATCACCAGGTATTCAAAGAGGCCGTATTTGCACTTAAACACCGTCTTCCACTCGTCGCCTGTGCGCACCCTCACCAAGTTGTAGGCCCCCCTCAAATCCAATTTCGTAAAGATTTTGGCAGTAGTGAGGCTATCCAGTAATTCCGAAATGAGGGGTAATGGATATTGGTTCTTTATAGTCACCGCGTTGAGTGCACGGTAATCCACACAAGGGCGGAGATCCCCTTCCTTCTTTGGGACGAAAAAGATCGGAGACGCAGCTGGAGAACGGGAAGGTTTTATGTGACCAAGTCTTAAAGACTTTTCAATGTAATCCTTTAAGTGCTCCTCCTCGGTCGTGCCAAGGAATATATCCGCCCGTGAGGGAGAATGGCATTGGGTACCAAATCAATCGGACAATCATATTCCTGGTGAGGCGGGAGTTGTTCCGACAGACCCTTGTCAAACACCTCAACCACATCCTGATATACGGAAGGTATTTCAGGTGACGTCTTATTAGTTGCATTAACAGTGCGTGTGCTTGATATTAGAGCCAGGCATGGAGAGGGGAGAGGCATCCCCTGACCAGGAAAGCAATCCACCTTACATAAAGGAGAGGAAAAAAGCACTGTTTGTTTCACCCAATCAATGATGGGGTTATGTTTTTGCAACCAAGGGAGGCCCAGAATAATCCTAAACTGAGGTGCAGAGATAAGATCGAAAGACAGGTGTTCAGTATGCCCTTCCGCCGTACTCATTTGCAAAGGTTGTGTTTGTTTTGTGACATAACCCGAAACCAGACAGGAGCCATCTACTGCATACATAGCTTCTGGTTTATCTTTAGGATCTACCGGGATACCATGGGTTACTGCCACTTGTTCGTCCATATAATTACCGGTAGCCCCGGAATCTATCATGACTGGACTAGAAAAGGTTTGAGAGTTGGGTAATAGAAAGGACACATCCAAGTATATGTGTGTGGCAGCTGGACAGAGAAGTGAGCCATTGCAAGGCTGACCCATCACATCGGCTCGATTTAGGGACGGGTCGTGGCGTTTTCCGCCCGTTTAACAGGGCGTTTAGGACATACGCGAATGAAATGTCCCATCTGTCCAAAATACAGACATAGATTGTGTTGTAGTCTTCTCTCTCTCTCTGCCTTCGAAAGAGGACCTTTTACTGCCCCAATCTGCATGGGTTCTACATCCCCAGGGACTGGAGAGGGTACCAATTCAGGTTTACCAGGGAGTATTTCAGGACATCGGCGTTCTCCACGCCTCTGTTGCAGACGAGCATCTACCTGCGACACTAAATCAAGCAAATCAGTAAATACTGAAGGAAAAGAGGGGACAACAGATAATGCGTCCTTAAGTTCGTCTGACAAGCCCCTATAGAAGATTGCTGCCTTTTTCTGTTCAGGCCAAGAAGTTTCTGCAGCCAACTGATTGAACCGGGCTAGGTACACCAAAAGGGGTTGTTTACCCTGAGACAGCGCCAGAAACTCTAGGTCTGAAGCCTGAGCTTTATATCTGGCATCAAAAACCAGGTTCATTGCTATTAGTAGGGCGTCAAAATCGTACAAAACAGGGTCATCAGACTCCAGTAACGGATTCGCCCAGGCCGCAGCCATACCCCCTAAATGAGAAAGCACAAAGGCTGCTTTTGTTGTGGAATTGGGAAAAGCCAGAGGACGGCATATAAAATGTAGACGACATTGATTGATGAATGTCCTATACGTTTTGGGGTCTCCCGTGAAGCGTTCTGGTGGGGCCAATGGAAAAGGACCAGGTAGTACCACCGGAGCTAAACCAGCTTGGGGTGTCGGAGGAACGGTTGGCGGTACAGGAGCGGGAGCATCCCCAAACTCCTCATCCGCAGGCAAGGGCTGCACAAAGCTTTGCATGACATCCATTTGTTGATGCAGAGAAGCATGTGCTGCTGCCATGTCTGTACGGAGCGTGGTAAAGGCCTGCATCATAGCAGCCATGGGATCCGCATTAGGATCCATCACAAACTGACAGGCACCAATATTAGGCTCCTAAATCTGTCGTACTCCGTATGTTTCACCGTAAGTCTGGAAAACCACTTGGACCAGATGCCACTGAAGTAATTCAGACTTCCTTCCTGAGAGCACAGCTTGCAGGGTAATAAAACCTGTCAGGCCACGGGCTCAGGCAAAAAGGCGGAACGCACAGCGGAGCTAGAGGGAAGAAACAAACAAGGTAAATATTACATACCGTTCGTTGATGGCAAAAACCAACCCCTCTACACCCTCCGAGACCCACAAGCTTACCTGTGTATTCCTTTTTTCGTGCGGAATACCTACTTGTGATAACACACAAGACCAGATGTGGGCGAGGGTCAGATGGCGACTTACAGAGAGTGCCAAGGTTAGTGTCGCTGATGTCCCAAAGTCCAAAAGAAAGTGATGCAAACAGCAGAGCGTCCCAAAATCCAAAGGGGAATGATGCAAACAGCAGAGCGTCCCAAAATCCAAAGGAAAGTGATGCAAACAAAATCCAAAAACAAACCAACCTAGAATGTCACCAGGTGTAAGCGGTCCGCACTGTTCTTCCCAGTGCAGAAAAACAGGATTCAGGAAGAAAAAGACGTGGTGTTTCCTTTCTCAAACACCGGAATGCAGGGTATTTTCTTGTTCGTTCGAAGAGCGGGTAACCAGGAGCGGGTAAGGGATACAGGGTTAGGGATCAGAGAAGGAGCCGGGAGCCAAACATGAGAAGCGGAATCCCAAGACAGTCCGGTACGAATTCCATGGTCGAGCAGGGGAGGACAGATCAGACAGGCGCCAAAACAGAATCAGGAACCAGATAACGAGGTCAAAAAAGGGTAAACAGAAGTCAGTAACCAGGTATACAACAAGTAGGAAAATTTCTTCCGAGAAGCGCTGCTCGCGTAACACAACAGTTTAGGAGCACCGGCTTTCTGGGGGCGTGGCTAGATATAGGAAGTAAAGAGAAAAAGAAGAGGCGTGGAACTCATGCAAAGGAAAAAGCTTTCCAAGGATTCCTGCCAAGCGCAAGACCTATCGGGAGATGTAGTATTTACCGGCGATGATGCCGGCGTTGATGTAATCGCCAGGACAGGCGCCACAGGCTTCTCCCATGGGCATAAGAATGCTGTAGGAATCCAGGGGGCATGACATTGGGGAAGAATACATACCTGGGACTTCTTTGGAGGCTATTTAAGCCACGCCCAGACAGCAGCTCACGCTTTGCGTTGCTCTGCTCCTAGCAGCTAGGACGCTCACCGTGTCTGCTCCTGCATCCTGACTCCAGCCACACCCGTTTCAGTTCTGGAACACCTAAAAGGAAAAAGAGAGGAAGAGAAGGTGAATAAAGGACATTACCTGATATTGCATTGGATCCGGAGCCAACACGCCGACGATCCTAAAGGGAAAGACATTATTTTAGGATTCCTTGCGTTGCTCGTTGCAGCGCTGCGCTCAACTCACCTGTCCACAAGGAATTCCGTACTCCTGCGACCATCCGCACGTTCCGCTGCATTCCAGCACCTATGTAGGAAAAGAGAAGAACAAAAGGTGAGCCAAAGAAGACATTGGGAAAAGACTGATTTGCCCGAAGGCTTACCTGGCGATTGGTGGGGGAGAATCCTTCCTCATCTCGGGTCGGCACGCCTTTTGGCAGTACCGCGCCCGGCCCCTATAGGGAAAAAAGAACACGCGCATTAGTGGGTGAACATACAGACATTAGAAAAACCACCCCAACATAAGCTCACCTGAATTATCCACAGCGAATTGTCTTCTCTACGTGGAATCTTCGCTCAGCACCTGCGCTAAAAGACTAAAAGCAGTCCATTGAAAATAAAGGCCAAACAGGAAGGGAGAACAACCCTTGGACTTGATAAGTCATATACTTACGAAAGCGCCTTATTCATCCAAAAAACCAGTGAAGCAACTGGACCTCAATGCCTGTCCAATAACCAGTGAAGTAACTGCATTCTACCGCACCCCTGCACCAGAAGCAGGATGGAGAGCTTGTCATTTCAAATCTTAAGGTGAGAATTAACGGGAAGGTTCAGAGGTGGTTTGAAGAGAGAGTAAAAGGGGAAAGGAGGGGTTTGACTCGTCACTCCGCAGGTGATTAAAATCCTTTTCCCCATCTACAGAAAGATCTTCCTACGCATCAGACAGGCGAGGTTTGGGGGTCCGGCCCAGTCGGTGTTCCGAGTCCTGCGCATCACCTTAGAAGAGGCCGCAGCAGCCCAGACCTGGTCAGCGTCTCCTTGGGAGTCAGGTGAGCGTTACAGTCGATGTGTGTGTTTATGTTCCCGGTTCTGCATCAGGTAATGTTATGACATGAGTGATGACAGGGAACGTTTGGCTACACTGCCCACCAACATCATTAAAATAGGTGGAGCATATTGTTTTGACCATTGATGCCAGCGTTAGGGGCGGGTGATCTGTTTAACTGCCACCAGGGAACTTGAACTTAGGGCAATAGATCAACGGATAAGATTTCCACAAGATGGCGGTGCCCAGGCAGGCGTTTTCCCATGCATAAAAGTGAGGAAAACTAAGGTAAGATGCTTAGGAACTTTTTTAAAGATGGATCGATGTATGATCGAAAATACAAGCCCGATCGATTGGGACAAAAACATTTCTGAGCGAACTACCCATTTAAGTTTGTAGTGTCTGATGTTCAGACCAGGAATGGATACAGAAAATAACATCATGATCCCGGGTTCCCTCTTGCTTGCCTTGTCGCCTGTCATGCTCATTCCTTGGCTTTCCAATATTCTGTTACACTTGAAGCAATCCCTAAAATGGCATAAGCACTAGAATATCAAAGACTGATTTTACTCCTTGTAAAGCCATTTTCTGTATTGCAAATTACGGGGGCTGCACATCTTTTGATACTAGATGCCTTGAAAAATATATAACCATGAATATCTGATTGATTTCAGGATGCTCAATAAATGTAAATGTTGTTACTCAATGCAAAGGCGTTCTCAATTCTGCCTTAGATATTTATATATGAGATAGCCTTTCAGGGAGAGTTGATTCATTTATTTGCATTTACATTCCCCTACGTTCCTTTCACCAGTGCATGCCTTTTTGGTGCCATCCTTTCGGCGCTGGCCGTTTGCCGAGCCACTTTGGCCACAGAGCTCCTTTCGGCACGGCCAGAGTGGTGCGAAAGTAAATTCTGTGCTGGGCTTTTGGCGCGAGGTTCGTTGATATGCGGCTGACATTGCAGCTGCATCTAAAGGCCCTCATGCCAAATGTAAATTCCCAAATCCGTATGGATTATCTCTTGCAAATGTCCCACATTGACAGGTACTGTGCTGCACACAGCCTGTTAACGTGTGACATTTGCAGGAAATAATTTGCAGATCAGTTGCGGTTTTCCAAATAAGCTACAAGGTAAACTGCTAAATGCTGACATTTAGCAGCTGGACCAAAAAGCCCTCCGCCAAATTAACGCATAAACCATATTAATTACGTTTGAAAAAAATCCTGCCATCACAAACCCTGGCCTGCCAGAGTTCAAGGCCCAAGACTTAACCACAAGGCCAGAGGGCGCTTAGGAGTTACATGGGCACAAGTGTCATACTTAGCCTACAATTGTATATATATTAACTTGTAAAAATGTTTATGTATTTTTACTTCCACGCAAATCACAAACTTCCTTTGGCCTTGCGTTTATGTGCTGGGCCATGAAGACTGGGGACCAGGGTTCTGATACCCTAAAACGTATTTATACAAGTTGTGCTTCCCCTGCAGGGATGCACATATAACTCGTATACTTACCCTGCAATTCTATATATGGCTGGCAGCTATTGAAAAAATAGATAAACAATTGCAGATTGTTTTTTATTTTATTTATGTATATATATTATATGATGTGCGGGGTTCCAACGCATCAGTCCAGGGTGCTTCTCATTTTTCTCCTGATGCATCATGTGTCTGTCCTTTATTAAACCAAGGCCAAATACAGAAAGCCAAAAAAGAAGTGTGAATAATTATCTGCCTGTTATATAATTAACTTTCCCGAGAAGCTGCATTTGACCTGTAAAATAAATGTGTCGGTCAAACTTAGAATTAATAAGTAGTTGATCTAGAACAGCGTTATGCAGCATGCTTACGACAAGTTACTTCAGGAATTGAGAATGCAGTGAATCTACAGTGTGGACATTTGGCTGCAGATCCCATGTTGGCACGCCCATTAAGGGACACACAATTAATTATTTTTAAACTAACCTTAATAATGCTAGATAGGTATCCAACTTTGCTGTTTAGTTAATATGATTTTATATGGTCGTGTGGTTAAGGACCTACCCCTCAAACCCATGGGACCTTAGTTCAAATCCCCATTCACTATTTGTATTTTTCCTCTATTATTTTTGTGAAATAATATACTAATGATAGATAAGTACACTATTATTCTTCCTTATTATTACAGTATTATATGGTCTTGTGGTTAAGGAGCCATCCAACAAACCTATGGGACCGTTGTTGGCATCTCTGCTCACCATTAATTTGTTTCAGTATTTTTTGTATGCTGTCAAACAAATTAACCTTCCCACAAAAAAACAAAAATCAAGGTAAGAGTCCCACAATGATTAATTCTTTTGGGTGGCACCTGAATGCAAAGGTTCTGAGAAGGTGGGAGGGGCTGTTACTTTGCTAGGCTCTGCTGGGCTAATGAGGCACTAACGAGGCCTTTTACTGCCACTGCCATAGCAGTATTTAGGGAGGCTTTGTGCACTGACATGTTGTTCTTTGGTGTGTTTCACTGACAGAGCTGTGACACGCAATGTCTGAAGGCCCGAGCAAAAATCCTCCCTCAACTTCTGTGTCCAGGAGAATGGCTGGTGTACTCTCAAGGCATGGCAAGCAGATGTTTCTCCATGAGGGTTACCAGTACATCTTCGATAGGCACAGTGCCGACCGCTCAGAGATATTCTGGCGCTGCAAGGAAAAAGGAAAATGCAAAGCAGGTCTCCACACGGTCACGATGAATGACCAGGTGTTGAGTCGGAAGCATGAGCATAGCCATCGGAGTGATGCTTCAAAAGGGTAAGTATGACTCATACTACCCAGGATCAAGGAGCAGGTGCTGGGGGCAGTGGAGCCGCCAGCTTCGATCATCAATGGAGCTCTGCAGGGGACATCCGCAGCCGTGCAGGGGAAGATCCCAAGGAAGGATGCAATCTATAAGGTGATCCAGAGATGTCGCAATGCAGTCCACGCAGTACCTCCCCAGCCACAACACAGAGCGGCAATCATTATACTGGAAGCCTACAGGATCTACCAGCCCACACCAAATCAGCTGGAGCTCTTTCTCCTCTGGGAAGTATGCTGAGCATTTCAAACAGACACACACATTTCCCATATATATATATATATATATATATATATATATATATATATATATATATATATATAGAAGATAAACATATGTTTAAAAAAACAATCTGCAATTGTTTATCTATTTTTTCAACAGCTGATGTGTATAGCATTGCAGGGTAAGTATACAGGTTATATGTGTATTCCTGTAGGGGAAGCACAACTTGTATACTTACACTGCAATGACATATATATTTGCACAGATAGAACACCAAATATATATCACATGGCCCGCGGTAGCGGGCGTGTAGTTATGGTTACGTTGCTAAACTCATAGGAAGAGAATTTTTTTGGCAGCTTATAACTTCACTCCCCCTGGAGAAATACTCACCAAACTTAGCAAAAGAAGCATATGGCCGGCTCTGAATTATTTCGCCAAGTTGGGTGAGGTTTCGTGAAGGGGGGGGGGGGTTGCAAAGTTATAGGGAGGGTCCCGAAACATTTTTTTCCCATAGACTGAATGGGGAAGCATTTTGCGCACGGCTACAGCCCGAACGGCTGGACAGATTTTCACCACATTTGCACCAGGATCGGGGGCTTGTGTCAGAAAGCGTGCTTTTGTGTGTTTGGTGGAAATCAGGCCAGTACTTTTGTTACAAATTACTGAAATGTATGTCCCAAAAAATAAGTGACATCTGGGTCCACTCCGCTGACCCATTTCCCTGTTTGTTCTGCAGACCGAAGTGTCATTGGCCTCCGGTACGCCATGATGTCAGTTGAATGTTTGATGCGTCCGGTGGTTTGCTGGAGGGAAGTGTGCTGTGCGTCAAAGTGTTTGGGAAACGCTGTCATGGTGTATCGGAGGACAGCGCAGCAGCGGAAGGGTCTGGAATATGTACCGAATGTCATGTGTTGGTGGCAAGAAGGGAGGGAACGGGTGGGGTAGTGAGAGGTGTTTCATATGACATATGTAGGTAGGTGGAAGAAGATGGAGGAGTGGCTGTAGTTTTCGTGCGTACTGCATCAAGTCGCGGATAGCTAGACAGGCGAGTACTTTGTGTGGTGATTGGAGGCAAGTGTGGTAACAGCCCGATAGCTTCTGCCGCGACCTGTTTGTGGCAACCTTTTTCCGTGGTGAGTGGTGGTAGATAAATTTTAGAAGGGGAATTAATTGCATATGACATAGGTTGGATGGGAGCGCGGGTGGCTGTGCTATGCCGATGGAATGCGGTAGTTGGGCACATGTGGCATGAATAGGTGTAGGAGGTTGGATGGCGAAAGGTGCATGGGCGAAGGCTGTACACCGTAGGGCATGCACTGAAGAGCGTAGGGCTTTAGCATACCCACCGCAGTAACACAAGTGTGTTTGTGTATCCGGTACAAGATGATGCTTGCACAGTGCGGTGTGTGCACACATTGGTTGCAGTAGGCCAGTGTTGAGACCCGAATGTGGGTAGTTTGGCAGTGACACAATACTTTGGGAATGGAAGTGGGGACAGCCATAGTATCTGCATGAAAGTAACAGGGGTTCAGGAGAAAGTGCTTTCTTTTTACATTATCGTAACTGGTGCAATTTGTTCCTGCATAGTTCCATGTCGGTGCGTAGGTTCGGTAGGAGTCCTGGTGGTAGGGCTGTGTATGTGGATAGTCGAAGTTGGTGACATGGTGAAATGAATGGTACCATTATGTAGCAGTGAGAGTGTTTAAGGCCTGGACTGTTGGGTGCATGGCCGAAGGCCGTATGCCGTAGGCCATGTACTCAAGAGGCTAGGACTTTAGGACACACACGGCAGTAATGCATTTTGGATTCTGCAGCCGCTAGATGGTGTGACCTGTAAAGAATGGGTGTGGAGCACATTTTAGACGCAATAGAGCAGGAGAAGTCAGCTGCCATGCGTGCATGTTTTGTTTCGTAGGTGAGGACTCTGTTACAAGATGGTAAAGTTTTTGGTGTGTACTTGGCGATGGTGAATTGAAAAGTTACGCAGTGTGGGCACTGGGTGCTGGATTTACATACTGTCAGTATGGAAAAGGATATGGTAGAAGTGAACCTTAAATGGGCTTGGTTACTATGCTGTGTGCTGATTTGTTGAAGTAGGGCCAATGTTGTGAAAAGGTTGTGGGTAGGTTGGTAGTGACACAATACGTTGTGAATGGGTGTGGGTTGGGGGGGTGGAGGCTCTGGTCTGTTAGTGGATTCTCCTGATAGCGACCTGTTTTCGTGAATGGGTGCAATGCAGAGGTTCAGTATGTGATTGGCGAATGCGTGTGCAGGTTGGGTAGGAGTGCTGGTGGCAGTGGTGTGTATGTGGATTGGCATAGTTGATGATATGGTCACATGCATGGTGGCATTACGTTGCAGTGCCTGTGTTCAAGGTCTAGCCTTTTAGGTGCATGGCCAAAGGCCATAGGCTATGCATTGAAGAGTGTAGTAGGACTTGAGGAAACCCACACCACTAATGCAATTTTGACTGTGTATCTGGTAGAGGGTGGTGACCTGTAAAGAATGGTTGTAGAGTACAGTTCAGACTCCACAGAGCAGCAGATGTAAACTGGCAGGTGTGTGTTTGGTTCCGCAGGTGAGGTAACTGGTAGAACATGGTAAAGTTTTGGATGTGTGATTGTAGATGGTGCAATAAAAAGTCATGCAGTGTGGGCACTTGGTGCTGTGTGTGCATACTGCCAGTATGGCAGAGGGTATGGTTGAAGTGTAGCTTGTATGCATTCTTTACTATGCTGTGTGCAGATTTGTTGAAGGGGAGCTAATGTTGTGAAAATGTTGTGCTTGGGTTGGTAGTGACACAATACTTTGTGAATGGCAGTGGGTAGGGGTGATAGAGGCTGTGGTATGTTTGTGGATGCTGCTAATTGTGACCTGTTTTCGTGAATGGGTGTTTTATTGTGTGAGGGAGTTGGGTTGGAGTGCCGCTATGTACGTTACATTTGTGCAAAATGTTAGCTGCCCACATGGTCGCATGCATGGATTCATAGTGTTGTGCTGGGTGTGGGCAAGGGTGGATTGTTGTGTGCATGGTGAAAGGTGAGCTTGGTGCATTGCAGGATCATTGTGGATGCTGAAATAGGGCAGCCTGTAGGAAAAGGTTGTGGTGGAGGGGCTTTGGAAGCAAAGCGAACATGCTCTCAGAGTGTTTAACGGGAAATATGGAGCTGTGTACAGAAATGATAGTGCGCAAGGCCGAGGTTTAGTATGTGGTTGGTGCAGGCGTTTTTGAAATGTTATACTTGGCAATAGGTGCCACTAAGGGAGTGTTGGGAAATTTGAGTGCAAAGGGAAGAAGTATTGTGTCTGCTTTACTGGGGCATGGCACTAACTGTAGCTGCAAAAGCACACATGCCACAAAATGGCCTTCTGTGCATGGAGCCTTCACAAATGGAACAGTGGAGATTCTCCAATGAGGATTCAAGTGTGTGATTCACAGGAAGGGGAGGTGACATATTTACCCAAAGTTCGATACAGTGAGGTTGGCAGAGATGGACAGACGGCGAGTGCTTATAGTCGTTGATACCTTTGTGCACGATCTGCACAGGTATGCCGTGGAAAGAGGGTTCGATACTGACCTTAAGTTATAAGGAGTGCAGGCTTTTTGGGGCACAGTTTATGAGTTGAGTTTCGGATGCATTGATCTCCTTTGCAAATGTGTGGCCTCTGTTGGTACTGTAGATGTGGTGGTCGTGCATTTTGGAAGACTACATTTGGGGCACATGTCATGCTCATGTTTGCTCGCTTACTTAAAGAAGTTGATTGCAGCTGTGATGCAGATATTTCCTACTGCAAAGGTGATTTTCTCATCAATGACACCAAGAGGACAATGGGAGCATGCTGGTGTCATTTGTCCACAGCCAGAGGTTGGGAGATGTTGGATAAACTGAAGCATGTGCAACTTTATGTGCAGTGCTGGGATGTTCTGCACCGACTATGAAAGCATTAATAATCAGCAAGATTTCCAGTAGTTTCAAGGAAATGGCATTTTTTTTTACCTCTATTGGCAGTGGTGTTGTGTTTGCCACTCTGCACGAAGCGTTGCAGAAAATTCTGCAGAAATCTAAGATAAGCGTTCATCTTCAGTTGAGAAAAATATCAGGAGAAGCAAACAGACAGTGAGCAAAAGAGAGAAAAAAAAAAAACAATGTATGAATGCACGTACATACATAACAAAAACACAACAAAAAGAAAAAAATATAAGTGTTTTTAGAGACAATCCTAAAGACACAATCCCCACCCGTTTCACATTAGACCCTCCCCCTCCAGTTTCTAGCACGGTAATGCCGCGGATTCCACAGGACTTTGAGGATTAGACGTGGCACATCCGGGTCTTTTAGGATGGCAGCTATGGCATTGGCTCTGTGGAGGTTAAGCCATTGGGCAATGTGGTTGCTGGTTGTGGTCTGTACACAAACACTGTGACAGAAGGTCTGTTTGTACCGATAAATGTAGGAGGCTATGGTGAAAGTGTGCAAGGTAAGGGGTATGCATCCTGTTTGTATGTATGCACTGCACGCACTTGCTTAACGTTGCTAATATACATTGCCTGCTGCTTTTGTGGGATAATTTTTCCGACGTTTGTAGTACGTGCATTACAGTGTGAAGACCATATTGTGAAGTGTGCAAGGTACGTGGGAGGAATCATGTTGTCATGAATGCAGTGTGTGCATCATATGATATGATGTGCTATGGTATTTTCTGCCATTTGTATCGCGCCTACATAAAAGTGTGCGAAGGTGCGCCGAGGAAAGGGAGGCGGAACCGAGTCCACGATGAGACATTGATTCCTCCAGGCCAGCTGACATTGAGAGTGTGCAAGTGAATGGGAAGCGGGAGGGCAACATGCAGTACATGGGAAGAATACAAAATAGAATACCATGCAACTACGGCTGGTGCTGGCAAGTGCAAGGATAAGTGTAGACATGAAGTGGTGGCTGGACTGTTAGGGTTATAGAAAACAGTCCCCAAGTGCGGGGGTTGGTCGGAAGCCAGTGCAGGGGTGGAACTGTAGAGAGGGAGGTGGCCTGGGGCACAGATTATATGGTAGGTGGGAAACCAGTGCACAATACTTTTTAGCCGGGAAGTGAGTAGGGGTGAGGAGGGGAAGAAAAACAAGTACATGGAAAGGTTTTCAGGTGCTTTCAGACCCTACAATGCTTCTCCTCAAGGTCTAGGGAGACAGAGAGCGTGTTACACAGGGCGGCCCCAGCAGAAGAAACACATCTACCACCATCTGGTTGCATGTAGAAGCAACTGACCCTGAGGGAGTATGAGGCGGATGAGCGAAGAGCTGGAGCAAGCAGATATTTAGGAAGTGAGAGTGCAAGGTATTAAGGTCCCAGGGACTAGAAGGCCTACTGCATAATGCACAGGGATTTTATTTTATTGTTTGAGCCACTGTGAGCTATTGCAGACATTTTAGTCCAGCAGACATAGGATCCCTGCCATTTAGACAAGGACAAGTTGTGCACTTGTTTTATGGATGAGTTACTTAGGGCACACAGTGGAAGCTGGCAGATTTAAAAAGAGCCTGTGGCAACAGTGCAGCAGACAAAGCACGACAGCCGTGCAGACACTGACTTTTGGAAAGTGACTGTAGGTTGCTGAGATACATTTAGTGGTGGCTTTAGTGCCTTCTTTTTACGAGTTATGTAGTAGATGGGTTAGTGGGGAACATTTTTCGTAGCATTGTCGGAAGGAAAGAACAGAGTTCCTGTTTCGCTAATATGATATGGCTAAATGAAAACGTTGCAAGCACATACCAACACATTTCCAGTTTATGCTAGGAGATGGGAGTAACATCAGTATGGTTTTTACACACGTAGTGGACGCTTAGAGGCAGATATCGTGTGCAGAGGCACTTATATGTGAACATAATGCAAAAAAAAATGTCATACCTTTCTTTTGTGGTTATGGGTGTTTATGTGGATGAATGTGCATGTATAA
The DNA here is from genome assembly GCF_040938575.1 of Ambystoma mexicanum. NCBI lineage: Eukaryota > Metazoa > Chordata > Amphibia > Caudata > Ambystomatidae > Ambystoma > Ambystoma mexicanum. The sequence goes on along the minus strand of NC_090935.1, from coordinate 1,349,600,911 downwards.
CTCCTGCAATGTTTTACTGAACTTTCCACTGGACGTGATTTCCAATAACAGCACACGTGCAGGCTGATTTTGTAAGTATGAAGTCTTGTGGAGAACTGACATTGTAAGATTCTGAAGTCTTGGAGGACATCGGTGGATGCATGTGTGCGTACTTAGCAATACCTAATAAGGGCGTGGTGGGAAGAGGATAGTGGAAAGGGAAGAAGGACTGTTCATGCTTTACTGGGGCGCGGTCCTTACGATACTTTGCGAGGTGCACCTGCTACATTCTGTGCTTTTGAACATGCTGGCCAATGGAAATGCGATTGTTGCAATTGTCCAATCAGGTGGTTAGTGTGTGCGTCAGAGGAAAGGGCGCCATATTTTGTTACATTATTCTGTGTAGTGAGGATGACAGAAATAGCGAGACGCACAGTTTTCATAGTGGGTGATCGCTTTGTGGTAGATCTGCTCCAGTATGCCGTGGAAAGAGGCCTTAATGGCAATTTGAATTTGGACGATGTGGAGACTTTGTGGTGCGGCGCTGCTGCCCATACTTTCGACCATTTGCTTGCAGAATGTCGATGAGTGGCCAATTTAGGTACTGTACACGTTGTGGTACTGCACTATGGAGCATTGCTTATGGGTTCCATAGCTTGTGCAAGTGTGTACCGTCAACTTAAAAAGATGATGTAAAAAGTGCAGCGCATTTTTGCCACTGCGCAGGTGCTTTTCTCATGTATAACACCAAGTCCAGTATATAACTATCCCAATGAATGTTGTTGGTAGCCAGAGGTGGGAAGACGTCTTATCAAAAGAAGCATGTGTAACTTTTCAGTGCTGCTGGGATGTACTCCTGTGACAATGACGACATTGGTTAACGATATGTGCACCTTCTCAATGTAAATGGTATTTAATTATCTCCCAGTGGCAATGACATTTGGTTTTACAATCTACAGGCTGCACTGAAGACTTACTATTGTAAGAATGTGAGGCGCAGTGCAACAATTTAAAAACAATTATAAAAGACCAAAAAAAAGAGTTATTTCTGTGCACGCTGTTTTAAAAAATATATATTTTTTTTAAAGCCACCACTACAAAGGACATCCCCTACCCTCGTTGACATTTATTCCTGTACTTCTGTGCAGGCACACCTGGAAAAGTCAGCGGACATATCAATAGTTGCAGGGTTGTACGTGTAACATACGCCCCTTCTGCACATGGCCACCTTATATTTGGGACTGTGGAGGACACGGGATTGCGCAATAAGCTTTCTGGGTGTGGAGTGCATGCACAGACTGTGGTATACGGTATATTTGTCAACCGAAATGCAGAGGGTGAGCTTATGGCTGTGTGTTGTATGAGCCAAAGCGTATGTTTTGTAGGTGAATTGTACATACATTACTTGACAGTGAATGGAAAACAGAGTCCGGTGGGAGTTGTGTGGAGTGTATCGTGTGGGTTTGTAAGCATTTAGAGCACCTACAATGAAGTGATTGATTTTGGTTTGTCTGTGTGAGACTTTGGTGACACTCAATCACAACGATATTATTGTTGTTGCTTGTGGAGGGACAAATGAACACCATGTAACACGATTTTCAGTGCTGTTTGTGCTGAGGGAGGCAGTAGGCCAGGTAATGCTTCTGTTTCCGATCTCCTGCATAATCGTGTATCCCATTATGCAGACACCCATGTAGGCACGTTATTTTTTATTTGGTCCGGAAACATTGTGAAGAAATGTATTTGTGTCTTTTTACAACTTGTGCCATTGTCGTACTGTACAAATGGCAATCTATCGCTTCCCAGCACGAACAGTTTTCCTCACAAATAGCGTTCCTGTTCATATTACTGCAGTTCCAAATTCTGCACGCTGCATACATATTGCCTTGATGCCCTTTCTGGAAGTATAGGAATAATGTCTGTGCTTGCTGTTGCGCACTTGCGCTCTTGAAAACGTACTGCAACACGCACAACCATCTGTTTCAACAGCCACCCATTTCTACCTGTTTCTACTGCAGTGTTTTCCACTGTACCACGGTTCATTTCATTTAGCATACAATTGTGTGGAGGGTATACGATGCACGTCGCACTGCCTCCCTTCATTGTCACTTACATTGTGACAATCTGAAAGGAGGTTTATATCATAATCAGCCACAAAAAATATTGCTAAAGGGACGTTATGGTGAAGGTGCGGTACTACAAACATAGCATCATTTCTAGATACACTATGCTAAAGCAACGTTATGTTTACAGTGCCCTAATAAAAATCTATGAAATTCACTAACAAAAAACTTTGTTAAAGGGACGTTATGGTTGAGTTGTACTAGCAAAAATCTATGAAATTCAATGGAAAAAATGTTCTTAAAAGGACATTTGGTTACAGGTAAAACTGAAGAAAAAAACTAAATTCAACAGTTATGGTAAGCTAAGCAACCATAACTCGTGGCACCAGTGTGCACTGCAAGGACTAACACCCATGACATCAAAGATGCCATTACAAATCTCATTCATGACATCACTTATGGCATCACATCTGTGGCTCCCTCTGTTTTGTTCACTACCATAAGTAGGCCAGGTGCTTTTATTTGCTAACAGTCAGGAACAAACAATTCAAAAGGTTCTATATTTATGTGACGGCACCCTTCTCATATGTTCTTACACTGCTTTCCTTACAGTTCACTCACATCATATGAGACATATACTTATAGGGGAAGAGGAAAGCGTAAAACACATCACTGGTTTCTGTGCATGCAGATAATCAGTTATGTTATGAACAGTTTCTGGTAATACTGCTCCTTTTTAGCTTATTTTAATTCTCTTCAATATGGTCATGTTGGTATGCATTGTGGTGTCGTTAGGGTTTCTGTGCAGTAGTGCAATTATATAGTTATAAAGGCAATGGTAGCTACTTCTTACATGTTTGACAGTACCCAATACTCTAAAACAAATGCATTCATGATTTTACTATGTAACATGGAACGATTTTGAAGGTTACGCTTCCATGAGGCATGGTGCTGACAATGGCTATGTGTGCACATAAGTTCCTTCATGTACAGTGAAGAAGTGGGTAATACAATGGTGTGTATAGCAATGCATTCCTCCATGACCTATTTATCTCATGATAGTTCTTCCAATAATCTTTGAACCTTTATTGCCACCAATACAATAACAATCCCTTGTGGAGGCTTCCTATTAAAACTACATGCACATGTGATGTCATCAGTGATGTCATGAATGAGATTTGTGATGGCATCTTTGATGTCATGGGTGTTAGTCCTTGCAGTGCACACTGATGGAGTTATGGTTGCTTATCTTACCATAACTGTCGAATTTCGAGGGGTTTTCAGTTTTACCTGTGACTATAACGTCCCTGTAAGAATGTTTTTCCATTGAATTTCATAGATTTTTGCTAGTGCAACTTAACCATACCGTCTTTTTAACAAAGTTTTTTGTTAGTATATATATACAAAAAAGGAAGGAAAACAAACCGCACTCCAGGCGAACACGGGTATCTCCACAGGTTAGGGTCAGTAAGATGAAGAAAAACCGACTCAGCTCGTGTTAAATAACGTGCTGTTTAAAAAAAGGACTACCAAAATGTCACGCAATAGGTCGCTGACCAAAAATCAACAGAGGCAGGATGCCGTCCTGCTAGGCAAGACGCGTTTCGCGCACCACTCGGCGCTTGTTCACTATATATTTCATAGCTATTTTAAAATATTATAATAATGAGTATTTAGGGTATCAGAACCCTGCACCACAGTGTCTTCATGATGCAGCACATAACCGCAAGGCCAAAGGAAGCTTGCTGCTTGCACAGAAGTAAAAATATATAATAATGTTTACAAATTAATATATATACAATTGTCGGCTAAATATGACACTTGTGCCCATTTAAGCACTACTCTTTCTATGGCCTTATGGTGATGTGCCGGGCTTTGAACTTTGGCAGGTCAGGGTTCATGACTGCAGATCATTTCTTTTTCTTTTTTTATTTAATTAATTTGATTTATGCGTTCATTTGGCAGAGCTTTAATAACAATCTTGTATATGCGCTGATGCTAAATTCAAAATGAGCGCATACACAAGATTAATTATGCAGTTAAACTCTGCCAAATGAACGCATAAATCAAATTAATATTGCCTTGGGCTTTAACCGCACATTCAAAGCATACTAGTGCCAAAAGGTCCTCAGGGCCTACTGGCTACGTCCAACAGGGTGCGCTGAAATGGGACCTGCAGCCAAACAGAACGTCCGGCGCCTAGTTGGTCGCGCTTAAACGTCCTGCTCCATCCTTCCTCTTCTCTCAGGGCTGCTGATTGTGTAGGATTTGCTTAGCACTGTGTGGCAAAAGACATGCATGCCCCCTCATTTGCATACATATTGACAACCTCACAACTTTACTTTACCCACTCTGATTAAAGCCTAGATGTACCAGAATGTAAAGTGATGTCATCCTAGAGCATCTCCTCTATGCGTTAAGACTTAAGACACAAAACCAAATGATTCAGAATGTCACTGGCTTCAAGTCATTGTTGGGGAAACCGGTCATAGATATATGCAAAGTTTACATTTTATTGAAAACTAGACAATTCATTTAAAGCCTAGAGGAGTTGCTGTTAAATTAGACTCAATGTGTGCAATCCCTTAATTTCATTGGTTTGGAGTGGGGGTTTCGGCGTGTTTCCGAGGTGGGCCCAAGGCTATCAGTGCCAGTGAAGATGACCCTAGCTACAGAGAAGCTCTAGTCTTTGGCATTAAGTACCTGGTTTATCACTGGCGAAGGGAGCCAGCAGGGTCACTGTTATTTGAGCTGCTGTTCACAACAGTGTGCGGGAAGTGTCTCTGTCTTGACTGAGACTTGCTTTCACTCAGTAGCATCTCTCGGTCACTGACCGCATCGATAGCAGTAGCACACACACTTTGACAGTAAATTGCGACTGGACTAGAGTGACAGGCACAGTTTGCAACATGTACTTGGGCTAGAAATGGAAATACACTGAAGCGAGATTTGTTTTGTTGGCACTATGCCACTGCCCTCTTGCCTTTCTGTTAGCTGGCACATCACCTGCAGTCCTATATGCCAAGCCTGGGTAGCAACAGGATCTGGCTTCTTGGCAGCATCCGACCCGTGTGCTTTGCTGTTGCCAGTTCCAGATATTTGATTAGACTTGTTTTGTTGTCTGGCTAACTTTCTCGGTAACCGGGCACTCGGTCCTACCGACGGTGACTTTATTCACTTTAATTCATTTTATTAATTTGAATTAATTTGAAGAGAATATATAAACAATGGATTTAATTTAGGGGACCCGTTTTTAGCGCAACCTACTGTTGGGGGTGGGTCCTGGCCCCCATGGGGTCCCGTAAACCCCCACCCTGTAAGGACCACACACTACACACGTCCTTACAGTTCGGGCTTCCCGGTTGCTCGGCCGCGGCCGGGAACGTCCCGTTTATTTATACAACACGCGGCGGCGTGCAACATCATGCCGCCGCGTGCGCGTCCTGTCACGGGGCAGCGCCACACTCCTCCTTTTTCGGGAGGACACACAAATGCTTTTAACGTACACTGCAAACCACTAAAAACAATCAACTACTACGTTTCACCACACTTGCCTAGCACCCCTTTAATGTCAGCCACCCAGATCCCTTCACTCAGGTTGACCAACCAACTGTCCCAGCACGTAATCACTGAGGTAAGCGGGTTTCCCTCGCCCAGCCCTCTGGGGGTACCTCCCGCTTACCTCTGGCACAGGAAGTCCTTCGGCTGACGTCCCCCGGACAGGGGACCCAGGTGTGCTGGAGGGAACACCTCCATCTTTGGGTATTTCCACTAAGTCCTGCTCCCGCGGCGGTTCAGTTCTTGGATCGCCCAGTTTCTTGAAGAAGCTGACATTCCGGGGGACGGCAGATCTTCCATCCGAGGCCGTCACCATGGACCCCTTTACAGCCACAACATCCAATGGCTCCAGCTCATAGGGGAGCGAGAGCTTCCCATGGGGGTGTTGATTACGGATGAGGACTTCGTCCCCCGGCTCGAGCCGCTGGTGTTGGAGACCCCTCCGCAGGTTTTCCTGTTCAATCCTCACCGGTCGGTCTACCGCAACTTGTTGATTGTCAATCACCCCGGGCTCCTTCTCCCCGACCTCGGGTAGTAGACCCCTAGGGCAGCGCTTGAACAGGGCCTCAGCTGGAGCCACCCCCGTGGATGCATGTGGGGTGATGCGGTACACCCGCAAGAACTGGTACAGGGCTCGTTGGAGTGGCTGTCCTTGTCCCTGGGCAATCCTGAATGTCTTGTTCAGCGTCCGCATCAGTCTTTCAGCATCCCCATTTGCCCGGGGCCACAACAGAGACACCTTCCTATGCTGGACCCCGCAGCTCTCCATGAGTTCGGAGAACCGCTCACTCTGAAATGGTGATCCGTTGTCAGAGCACAGGGTGTGGGGAAATCCATGGGCCGCGAACACCTTCTCCACGGCCACGACCACGACCACGTGCTCGAAGGCCACCGACTCAACGAATTCCACCTCCGGATACCTTGAATATTCGTTGACGATTACAAGGAAATGGGTGCCTATGGATGTTGACCCAAAGTCTGCATGGACGACCTCCCAGGGCCGCGTACCTCGGGGCATTGCTTCGATGGCCGGCTCTCGCTGCAGAGGAGACGCCGCCTGGCACCATACACAGGTCGCCACAAAGTCATCCACCCTCCGCTCCAGTTCGGGGAACCAGACCTTCAGTCGCAGCCTGGCCTTGGTCTTTGCGGCGCCCTGGTGTCCATGGTGGGCCAAGGTGATCATGTCCTTCACCTTGGACTGGGGGACCACTATCCGGTCACCTCGGAGCAGCAGGCCCGACGCTGAGAAGGACAATTCCTCCTTGACCTTCCATAGTTGCTTAAGGCCTGTCTTGGCATCCTGGGTCCGCCCCGCCAACGCTTCCAGGACAGACTTCCAGGAGCCCTGTTGCATGGAGTGTTTTAGGATCCGGAAGCACTCGTCCTCAGCCGCTGCCGCCTCCAGTTCTGACAGGGGCATTGCGTTTGGCATGGCCGCTTCCACCACCATTCGGACGTGATCATCGGCCTCCTCCGCACAGGTGTCATACTCATCTCCCCCACGCACTCCCGGATGCCTGGAGAGGTAGTCCGCCACGTTATTGGCCCCCGGCCGATACACCAGGGTGACCCCGTACTCGAGGAGAGCGAGCATCCACCTCTCGATTCTGGCCGGTGGTTTCGATGATGACCCTGCCAGAATGGGAAGCAGGGGTTTGTGGTCGGTCACCACCGTCACTGGATGCCCCAAGAAATAGAGCCGAAAATGCCTGCAGCCCCAGAGGACCACCAGCGCCTCCCGCTCAATCTGTGAGTATCTTTGTTCAGTTTCAGAGAGCGCTTTGCTGGCGTATGCCACTGGCCGGATACTCCTGTCGTGACCCACCTGGGTCAGCACGGCCCCCAGGCCAAATGGACTGGCGTCCACGATGATTTCCGATGTCAGTGCCGGGTCGAAGAATGCCATGGTGTCCTCGGCTGTAAGGGCGCTCTTGATGTCCTCAAAGGCCGCCTGCTCAAGCGGTCCCCAGTGCCAGACTGACTCCTTCATCAGAGCCCGGAGTGGTTCAGACCTAGAGGCGAGATTTTGGATGAAACGCCTACAGTAGGTCACCATTCCGAGGAAGCTCCGCAGGTCAGACACCGACTCGGGTGGCTGTGCCTTCTTGATATCTAGGACTTTCCTCGGGTCTGGCGACACCCCGACCTCCTTGAAGACAAAACCGAAAAACTCGATTGAAGGGCGCAAGAACTCACATTTGTCCCTGTGAAGGGTGAGGCCTAGCGATTGCAGTCTCTCAAAGGTCTTCCCCAGCTTTCTCAGATGGTCCACCTCAGTCCTTGCGAACACCAAGATGTCATTGTTGATGTTTAGGACACCCTCCAGATCTGCGAGGGCGCCCCGAATAATGTTCTGAAAAACCTCAGCAGCCGATGACACCCCGAAGCTCAGCCTCTTATACCAGTATAGTCCTCGGTGCGTGGTGAATGTGGTGATATACCTGGACTCGGGATGGAGGACGACCTGATGATAGCCCGCTCGGAGGTCCAGTTTGGAAAAGAATCGAGCCCCTTGTACTTCCGCAATAATGTCATCGATGGTGGGGGTGAGGTGCCGCTCTCTCTTGATGGCCTTGTTAGGCAGTCTCATGTCTACACAGATCCAGACAGAGTCAGTTTGTTTGGGCTTCCTAGCCACAACAATCAAGTACATCCAGGGGGTCGGGCCCTCCACCTTCTCGATGATGTTGAGACTCACCAGATTGTCCAGCTCCTTATCAACCTGCTCCCTCAGATGAAACGGTACCCTGCGATGTTTCAGGGCGATGGGTTGCACAGAGTCATCGATGTGCAACCTCACCGGGTCACCGGTCATCCTTCCAATGCCATTGAAGAGGGCGGCATACTTATCGAGCAGATCGTAGATGTCCTTGAGGTATACCGAGTATGCGAAAGTGACAATTCCAAGAGCATTGGCGGTGGCACAGCTCAGCAAAGTGTTGTTGCTTACGGGCGTCAAATAGAACCGGGCTTTGATCTGCGAGCCCTCATGCTCCACCTTCGCCACAAAGGCACCATCCAGCGGTATTGGTTCCAGTCCTCCAAACGCAAATATGCAGGCTCTCGGCGTGAGTAGCTTCGGGGGCGAGTCAAGAGTATCACAGTGTCCCCGGCCATCACATTGACCGAGGCACCCGTGTCCACCAGCACCGGGACCGGCGAGTGGTTGACCTCCACCACACACCTGGGTTGTCTCCTGGCCTTCCCCTTCAGGATCTCCATGCTGGAAACAAAGAAAATGTTCTCTTCCTCTTCCTCCTCGGCCTCGTCCCCCTGGGCGTCCTCCCCGCCCTGTTCCACCTGGGCCACATTTGGTGGGCGACTTTGGCGCGGGACCCACGTCAGAGCCGGGCCTCTCGGCACCATCACGGGCAGGGCTGCCTTGCACACTCTCGAAAAATAGTCAGGCAGGCCGCAACTACCACATGTCCTTCCAGCCGCTGGACACTCCGTCGGGTGGGGGAGATCATACCCGCACTTCTGGCACGATTCCCCCGCTCTTCCCGCTCTGTCACGGGGTCCCACACCAGGCCTTCTCATTCCTCTGCCACCACGCCACATGGCACACACCTCCTCCGACTTTATTGAGCGGGACCCCGCCTCCATCTTGGCTGCCCGAGCCTCCGCCACCTCATGGCACCGGCCTAGTTCCAGGATGCGGGGCAGAGTGATACCCGGCTCCTTCAGTACCTGCCTCCTGAGTTTGCCCGAGGAGCACGCCTGAATCAGCATCGTGCGCATCATGTCCTCCACGTCTCCCCATGCACAGCCCAGGGAGAGGCGACGTAGGTGACCATAGAAGGTGTCCAGTGTTTCATCATCCTTTTGCTTGGCCAATAGCATGACAAATCTTTCATAGTCCACGTTGGCAAGGGGCAGAAAATGGGCCAGGAGTGTCACCTTGGCCGCGTCGTAAGAGCCATCCCCTGCAGGAAGCGATTCAAAAATCTCCTGGACCGAAGGCCCCGCGGAGTACAACATAGTTGCCACCCTGCTGTCATCATCCGTTACCTGGGCTGCCCTGAAGTACATATCGAGGCGCCCAACACACCTCCTCCACCTGGGCCCCATGCTGGAAGGTGGGCCTGATGCGTCAAATTCGGGGATGGGCTGCAGGGCTGCATGGGTACGTGGTTGGGCCATGATGGGAAGTCCTTGCTGAGCAACTGGCTGTATCACCGGCAGCCCCTGAGGCACAGGAGCTTGACCACCTACTTGGACTTGAGGGGGTAGCTGTGGAGCCGCCACTGGGTGTTGCACTGGAAGCACCGGAGCCTGAAGGACATGCTGTTGAGCTGCCGCCTGACCACCGTCCTGGGGAAGCTGTGCGGCTGCAGGAGTCCCACCGCCTTGACCGCCAGGGTCACTTATGGGTTTGAGCGCACAGGCACCCCCACTTTGGAATCTGGGGGCCGCAACTCAATCACCCACCACCACCTCACAGTCTAGACACTCCCCACAGGCAAAGCAACAGTCCAACCTGGGGAGGGGATGGTGTAATCTTGTCCTCAGCACTCCTAAAACTGCCACCAGAACTGAAGAAGTGGAGGAAAAACTTGCCAACTTGAGGATCCACCACTGCAGTAATCCACCCTGATGATGAAGAGGGCGAAGAAGAGGCCACAGCAGCCTGATGATGAAGGGGATGAAGAAGCACCGTGCCCCTTTGCTGTAGCCAACACCCAGGGGTGTAGGAGTTCCAAAAATTAAGCAAAGAAAAAATAACTGGGCTAAACAGGCACAGCCATGTTAGACCTTCTCCTTGCTTTCACTCGGCGTAGGAGGCCCAAATCTGGATGAAAATGCACAAAACGGGCATGGGTGTGCAGGTTAGACTGCCTGCAAGCAGTATGTCCAAAAATTAGACCTGGATCACCTTCACCATCCAAACCGGAGCTTGGTGAAGTTCCACGGCCCTGCTGACAAAATGGCCGCCAGCCGCGTGTGCGATCCGCAGCCACGGCATGAAACGAAATGTCTGCGTTCCGTTTCAAGGAGAAAAAATTCCGGATTTCTTTCACCGCCGGGACCGGGCATCCGCATCCACTCGTCGCCACTGTTGGGGGTGGGTCCTGGCCCCCATGCGGTTCCGTAAAACCCCACCCTGTAAGGACCACACACTACACACGTCCTTACAGTTCGGGCTTCCCGGTCGCTCTGCCGCGGCCGGGGACTCCCCGTTTATTTATACAACATGCGGCGGCATGACTTGTCGACTCCCACCTACATTCCTTAGCATGCACACAGGGTGCCGCAATGCGTTATGCGCCAGGATCCGGCTTTCCCAAAATCCACTTCACATTATGTTAGATTAGCAAATGAATCCAATTGGATGTTTTGCCCTCGCTGTTTATTCTGCCGCCTGGATGTGACAAACCATTACAAATATCAGTCTTCAAAAGCCGAATGCAAAGTCATTTTTAGTTTGGGCTATCAGGTGGCACTTCAGCCAAAAAGGCTGCATTAGAGTACAGATATGAAGACATGGCAAATGAGGAGGAACACACAGCTTGCAGGTGTTGTTTGGCTATTTGACCACACATTGACTGCCCAGGGCCATGCTAATTCCTATGGCCATTCCCACCGAGTTCCTGCCCCCCACCCTCAAAACGCCTGGTCATGGGAGCTCTTACAGCTCGCCTGAACTAAGCCTTACCATCAAACTTTGCACTGGAAGTGCCTGCCAGTGTTTTCTCGAAGCAGTCTTCTGAGAGTTAATGACTTAATTGGAGTTGTAAACGGGCTACTGGTGTAATAAAAATGTCTTGTCCAGGCATGCCTTCAGCCACTCAATATATAAGCAATATGCGTGGCCATCACTGAAGGCCTGTTAAAAACGAGAATTGCCAAAGCATATATTTTTGGCTCGAATATAAGCATTAAGTCATTTGCCAGGCACAGCTATTAGATGCCCAGGTACTTGCACCATTTTCCACCTGCTACCATCGATAGCCAGTTAATACCACTGCCGCCAGTGCCTGGCAAGTGCCTTTCCCATGCATACACAAACGCACAAACTGTGTGCATTGCCAATGCTTGTTAAATAATATCATGTTTACATTTAGGGCTGGATTCCACCAAATTCTAGGCACTAAAATAATAGCAGCTATTTTTATCCAGTTTAATGCTACTCGATTATCAACCTGGGAAGTAAATGATAATAATAGTATTAATTGGTGTTTTTATTTAGCGCTTCAGGCGTGATTCCTACTGCCTCTAAGCACCCACAAGCTGCTGTCTAACTATCCCATTTAATGGAAATGTATGTTGATTCGAATAATCAAGGCCGTAAAAGCACTACGGTGGAGATGACTGGATAACATGTATCCTAAACATACATTGGGCGGTTTTATAGTTTTCAGAGATGCCGCAAGATTGCCCCTGGTCCTTTGCCCTGCGAAAATACTTATATTAATCACGTTTATGAAATATATAGATCTGTGCATCCTGATTAAACACTGTAACTATCGGGTAGGGGGTTCCTTCCCAATTGAAACGCACATTGGCACAGCCAATAGTCCTGGCACTTCTTTTGTAAATTGCTTATAAAAGAAAAGCCAGACGATTACTTTTGCCCATGCCTGTTAGTATTGCGTACTGTGAATGGCTTAGCCTCTACGATTGCTACCCATAAGACTTTTATATATAATCGAAGAATACCAAGTATCGGAGCAGGAGTGCCAGATTCCTGCAGCTGATTAAGGTCAGCACGCACTTGAATCAGTGGAGCTGCTTAAAGTGGCAATGAATGCTTGTCCTGTCAACTATTTAACAGCTAGGAAGAGGACACAGCACGAAAGCAGAAGCTAAGCCCTCTGCAACTTCACAGAATCCAGAAAACGGTGACACTAGAAGCACACCATTCGCCCTTCAATGTGTTTGTCTCCATGCAGGGCTGGATTAAGCTCAGATGTGGAGGAGGGCAGTGTGCAATCATTCAGGCACCTCTGCAGCCAAAACATTAGCCGGCTGAGATATCTTACTAGGATTGGACCCTTCAACCAGCAGGTGACACACAGATCTCTTCAGCAGGTACATTATCATGCAAAGATCTCTTATTGAAATTGGAATCTGTAACTGCTGAGCCATCTCACCAGTTTGCTAGGGATGGACGACTACTGTTTACCAGAATTCTATGCAGTGCTTTATAGAAGGAGCACTGGAGTAGTCAGAACCAATATCATTTATGAAGTGTATTTGAACTGAACTCCTTTGAGACCGTTCATAATAGGTACTGTTACCCTCCAAAATGGCACTCACCTTGCTGCCTTATAAAAACTATAAACTTACATTTGAACCATAGGGAATATAAGGTGCCACACCTAGCAAGGAAATCGATCAGTTGACTTTCGCGTCCGCCTCTGCAGAGCTACTGTGTTTGTAATGAATTGTGTCGCTGCGGCACCATCTCTATGGATTACACTAGCCCGTGCTGCACGAGGAAACACCCCGACCTTTATAACGTACTTCATATGGGAGCATGTTCTGAAATAGTGCACTGCGCATCTTTAAGGAAGTGCTGTGAATATCTCAGAAGGCGGTCTCATAGTAAAATAAATAGAAATGGAAGAGGTGTAGAACAAGCTCTATACTGTGTACAACAATGACTACAAGCAGGTGATCTTATTATGCATGCTGAATAATTGTGAGTCTTTATGTCGCCATAGAACAGCTGTAAAAACCAGAAATGTTTTGTTTAGGCACCCTTTAACACATAGCTGTACAAATTAGAGCTTGGAAGATGGGTGTTTAGGTTGCATACTCGGCACATATCACAAGTTAATCACATTGGGCCTCATTACGAGTTAGTCAGTCCGGAAATAACGGTGTGGTAAACCCGCCGGCACCGTTGTTTCCGGACCGGCTGATCTCGAGTTCTGCAGGCGGGAGGTGTAATTCCCGCCAGGTCTGACCTGGCGGGTTTAACACCACCCGCCTGCAGGCGGACGTGGAAACACGGGCACCATCACGAGATGGTGCCGGTGTTTCCACTTTCCCAATCCCATTGAGTCCTATGGGGCTCCATGGGAATGTGGATTTACCAAATTCTGCCTCCAGAACTACCGGGTCACCGGGGTTGTAATGCCCCAGTGATTCTGGGAATCAAAGAGGCGGAATGGTAATACGAGTCCGGCGGTAACCTGCCGGTTTCTCCGGCTCAGTTACTGCCAGACTCATAATGAGGCCTATTATGTTATCAAGTGCAACTCATTTAATCTTGCTGAGTTTATGGCCCTTTGGAACGTGCATATGTAATGGATGGGATTATACCCGAATAATTCTGAGTCCAAATAACCAGACAAACTCAAGAAGATGGCAAGTTACTGTTTTATTAACAATTATCTAAAACAGGAAGGTTACAACGAACATCAACGGATGTACACTCAGTCTCTCAATGATTTCCACTAAAAAATACAATTCTTATACTTCATTATGTGTCAGAGTGACATCATACCATGTGGCAATAGTGAAAAACCTATCAAGGGTCGGGATTGGTTACGGGAAACATCTAGATATACAATCATATAGGAGATAGGATTGTTAGTGGCTGTCCTTTATCAGATGGACAACTTATGCCTACCTCTTCAAACATGTAATTTAAGGAAAAATAGTTACATCGTTTTTCATTGGACTTCTAAACTATAAGGTCCTTCATTATACAGACTAATACAAGTGGTTGGCACGCTTATGCCATGCCTGGAACATTAAGTTCATTTAGCAGCACATAGGCCCAGACCCAGATAGGACATGAAGCTACCTCACCATCCAATTTATTTGTTTGTTTTATTTGCTTGTATAGCGCACTAAACCCAGGGGTATCTGGGCGCTTTTTCTTAGGTTACAACAACGATACAGAAAATATATACACTCATATATATAGTAACATACAGATATATACACGATGAGGACATATACATTATGTACAGGATTCATCATATAGTTCCAGTTCAGGTTTGCAGAGGGCCGCAAGGCGAACTAGAAGGGCGTTCTAGAGATATATGCCTAGTCAGTAGGTGGAGGCCGTAGGATCATGATCATGCAGGTTAGTTAGATTGATTAAACAGCCAAGCTTTCAGTTTGTGCCTGAATGAAAGGAAGGTTGAGTCGGCCCTAAGAGCCGGCGGTAGCTTATTCCAGGATTTGGCAGAAAGCACCAGAAAGCTGGTGCCACCAGCTTTGCTAAGTTTGAATTTAGGTATATTAAGGCAGTAGGCATAGTTGGCTCTAGTAGGTCTAGCGGACTCATCCCTAGAGAATTTGGGGCTGAGTTGTTAAGGCACTTGTGGGTGATCATAAGAGTTCTAAAAGTGATTCTGTCTTGGATAGAGAGCCATTTAGTGTTTCGTCAGATTTGTGAAATGTGGTTGGATGGAGGGATATTTAAGGCTGTTCTGAGAGCGTTGTTTTGCAGTACTAGTAACTTGTGGAGGTTCTTCTGGCTAGTGCCAAGGTATAGAGTGTTACAATAGTCTGGTTTGGACAGTATAAGGGCTCTAGCAAGGGTGATACAACTGCTTGTGGACAGGAATGGTCTGCAGTTGTTTATGAGTTTTGCTGTATATGACATTGAGGATGAAGTGGTGTTAATTTGTCTTTGTAGTGTTAAGGTGGAGTCTAGATAGAAGGCTAAAGTTGTGGCTTCCTTATCGACTTTGATAAGGTTGCCGTCAATGTTGAAGGCAGCATATTTAGGGCATAGTTTATTAAGTCTCAGTTTAGATCCAATGAGTAGAAGCTCAGTTTTGTCGTCGTTGAGACATAATCTGTGTTTGGCCATCCAAATCTGGATTTTACTGTAAATATCATTCAGGGGTGAAGAGTCTGATGGATAGTTGCCTGAGAGAGTGATGTGTATTTGCGTATCATCAGCATAGTTGGTGCATGATATGCCAAGGTCATCTAGATTATCAAATAGGAGCTTTGTAAAAATGTGTAGAGGTTAGGGGAGACACATGAGCCTTATGGGACTCCACATATGATGGAGGAGGGATCAGCTGAGGCAGTGATGGAGAAGACCCTCATTGATCTGTTGGAGAGGAAGGAGTTGACCCAGGCTGCAGCTTTGGTAGAGAAAGAGGCAGCTGTGATAAGGTGATTAGTTAGGATTGTATGATCAACTAGATCGAATGCTGCCGATAAATCAAGTAGGAGGAGAAATGCTGGCTTTCCAGAGCTCCTGACCTCATCCATTTCGATTTTCAGATCCAGAAGGGCAGTTTCAGTCCTGTGTCTTGGTCTGAAACCAGATGGTCTGAGGCCTAGGAGGTTGTTCGTCTCAAGGTGATTTTGGATCTGAACATACGCTGTCTTGTCGAGGATCTTTCAAAGGAAAGGCCCTGTGGTGATTGGTGTGAAGTTGGTGGGAACATTGGGGTCGAGGTTGGGTTTTTTGATGAGAGGCATGACACACGCATCTTTGAGATTTTTAGGAACCGTACAAGAGGTGAAGGAGGAATTTATAAAGGAGGTGGTAAAAGGGGCAGAGTCTTTGGCTCCTTCTTTAATAATTGAAGATGGACAGATGTCTCCTTGGCATCTGGAAGGCTTAAGACTTTTGATCATAAACTCTACATCTGACATAGTGACGGGGTAAATTCAAAGGCTTTAGTCTGATGAAGGGGCGCAACGTGTTGCAGATTTGAAGTTGGCATTATGTTGGCTGAGTTATCGGTTTTGGCAGAGTTGGCTAAACTAGATCTTTTTGCTTTAATTTTTGATTGAAATAGTGCCATTTTGTTAAGAAGTGCCTTTTGGATGTTTTCACACCAAAGGACATCCTTATTGCAGGAGTCTGGAGGGGGAGATTGGGGTTTCCAATTCTTTGAGGATGTTGAAGACCTCCTTGGTACTGGATTTGGCATTAAGAATTCTGTTGTAATTTTCACTTTTTGTTTGTCAGATGGCAGTTTTGTATGCAGTGAAGGCAGACGTAAACTTGTCCTTGCTCTGTGTGGAAGGGATTTTTTTCCAAGAGGACTCTGCGTCTCTTTTAGCTTTGCGTAGAGTTTTCAACTCAGCAGAGAACCATTTAGTGACATGTGTCAGAGGTTTAGCTTTCCTTATTTTAAGGGGAGCCAGCTGGTTGAGGGCCTGAAGCAAATTATGGTTGTAAATGTCTACCATTTTATGAGGGTCTAGGTCGGGAGTTGACTGTTGCTTGGTGATGGATTTGAGTAAAGGGAGTATACTTTCTAGTGAGATTAAACAGTAATTTCTAGTTAATGCTGGTGGGGCCTGGAGATCCTTAGGTAATGGTTGTTTAGAGTCAAGGATTTGAAAGTAGATAACGTTGTGATCTGACCAATCACATGGCGAATTAGAAAGGATTTTAGTGTTGCAGTTGAAATCTGCTATCCAATCTAGGATTCTGCCTTTACAATGTGTAGGATCAGATATGCGCAGTGAGAAGCCTAATTCTGATAACGAATTTTGAATGCCAAGGCCGTTGGGATTTGAGATGTCAAGTAGGCCAAGGTTGAAATCACCCAAGAGCAGGATTTGCGATCCTGGTTTGGTATTTAAAGTGAGGAGGTTTGTAATGTCTTCCTCAAAGGAGGAGAGCTGACCAGGTGGTCTGTATAGGCTATGGATGAGGAGTGTCCGATCTGCTGACAGAGGGAGTTTTACAGACAGGAATTCTCCAGAAGGGAAAGGTGAGCTAGCACATTCTCTGATGGCCAAAGTAGTTTTAGCTATGATAGCTACCCCACCTCCTCTCTTGGTAGTTCTATCAGTTCTGAAGATGTTGTACTCGTCAGGGACTGATAGCATGAGCGCAGGGCTTGTGGCTGGGTGTAGCCACGTTTATGTGACCGCTAGAAAGTCTAGTTTATTGGCAGTGACAAGGTCTGAGAGATGTCCAGAGCGTGAGCAATTAGCGATCTGGCGTTGATAAGGGCCCCTTCAATAGTGGTGGCTTCAAGTTGCGATGGTGCTGCAGGAGCAGTAGGCGTCGCTTATCGTGTAGCAGAAGGCGAGAGATTACATGGGTCTTTACAAGTTGTAGTGGTGCTATTGAATATTGAGGTCTTATATTGTGATCAGTGATGAATTGAGGTGCAGGAGCCAAGTGTTTTATTCCTGCAGGCGGTGGTGACCAAAAGGGACATATGAATGTGTCCCTTGACAAACATAGTAAGACTAGGGTCTAAGGAGCGGAGCAGGTTCGTTTGTGGGACCCGATGCTAGGATCCTGTTGTACTAGTAAGGGTATGTAGGTGTGAAAGCTTATTATAACTATGATAGCTATGAGGAGCAAAGGGATCAGTTACCAGATGTATAGGATCCTCCCCCACGTATAGTGGACACTCTGCTGGGTTGCCATAGGGGGATATTGGCATTTATCAATGATTAAGGCTAATGGCACAGCATCTTGATACGTACTGAGGCGGCATAGGGTCGGAGGAGGAACTGGTGTGGCTAGGGAGTCACTTACCTAAATAAGTCTAGTTCAGATTGTGTGACAAGCAGTGTGTGGCAGTAGGCAGGCACTTAGGTATCAGCACAAAATATATGCAGCAATGGGCAAGCAATAAAGTATCAGCACAAAATATATGCAGCAATGGGCAAGCAATAAAGTATCAGCACAAAATATATGCAGCAATGGGCAAGCACTAAAGTATCAGCACAAAATATATACAGCAATGGGCAGGCAGTAAGGTGTCAGCACAGATATATGTGGTTACCAGTCATTTGGTCGAAATCCAAATGGTCGAAATCCAAATGGTCGAATTTTCTTATTTTTTTTTTAATTTTTCTTTTTTTTTGGGGGGGGGTTCCCCCCAACCCCCCTTTTTATATATTATTATTTTTTTTTACCAAACAAAATGAAAAAAAATATATAGATACATTTGAAAAAAATTTCGACCATTTTTTTTTCGACCATTTGGTTTCGACCAAATGGTCATTCGATCTTTTTTTTTAACCAAATGAGCAGACACCGATATATGCAGCAATATGCAGGCACTAAGGTGTCAGCACAAAATCTATGGAATCGTGGGCAGGCATGCAGGTATTGGCACAGAATAGATGCAATGTCTAGTATATATGGTATGGCTGGCTAGAAGCGGCTTAGGCAAGCATTCAAATGGTGTTGGCACATGAAAAATGCAGTAGTTCGTGCAGCTACAGTGACAGAGTATGAGTGGCAAGGATCAATGCAGGTAGTACTGCTAGATATGAGAAGTGAGCAATACATTAATCAAAGAAGGACAGTCCGCAGCGGTAGGCCGACCTAGATGAAGTGGAGGGAGTGACAGTACGATGGAGCGTTCGTGGGTTGTAGGCAAGTTGAGTGAGGCAAGATCAAAGCATGAGAGACAGGTCTCGAGCGTGAGTAGAAACAGGTGATGGGGTCAGCTTCCACTGCGGGCTGTAGCGCTGGTGTTCTGTGACCATGTAGGTTCTCGAGCAGTGGAGGATGATAGCGGGGTGTGGAGGTGGTTCCGGGAATATTGCGGTCGCAAGGAAAGGTAGTGTATAAAGCAGAGGGTGGATAGGCCAAATGCTAGGGCAGCTGCTTGGTACTTACAATGAGAATGGCGGCTTACAAGGGCAGAATCTCCGGCCGATGGTCTGGACGGCTGTGGACAGGCTCGGGACAGGTAGGAGCCTTCGAATAGCGTGCCTTTGAATGGTGGGCCGGCTTATGCCTGCCGGTATTGGATTGGTGACGATGTTCAGCTGTTGATGTGGCTTCAGAATGTCGGGGCGGACATATTTACGTAGACTTTGTCTCGAGCTGTGTAATGGTGGCAAAATACTGCATGGGAGATCAGTGAAGTGAAGATTCAATTTCGAGCAATCATCGGGAATCAGGCTCAAAGCAGCGTAGCAAACTGCAAATACACCGCGTTTTAAGCTGAAAGTAGTATTTAGCTGCTGAGATCCAAAAGGGACGAAGTGAAGCCAGATGGCATACCTCATCACAGTGAAGATCTCCTGACTGGAGGGGCACTGCTCCTGCAGTGTTGGGGAACTCCTGCTCCTCCAGAAGGGCCACAGACTATGAATTAGCCCAGCATCTCTCATCACCTATGCCTTCTGCCATGAAATTGTCTTTGTACTTGGCCTTGCAGAGTATTCTTGTCTTGAGAATGCACGGGAATGAGGGCACTTACTATTGTGTCTTGAACTCCAAGTTCAAGCTCTATTTCCACCCTCTGCTCACATGACAAGAGACCACGATCTGGTCCATTTTGCAGCTTTTAAATGATTTAAATGAATTAAAACTTGGCACCCTTTGTGTTCTTTCTTGCACCTTAATGTGAGAAGATTCAACCTCAAACACTTGTTCTTCTTCAGAGTAGATAGGTGACCTCGATTTCTAGGATCTTGACTTCAGGGCAGACAGCCTCATCGTGCAGCTCCACTAGCCTGCTATTCTGCTGCAACACAGCTTTTCATTCCCCCTTCATGGTTTCTGGCTTATTTATTTCCTGATACCAGTGTCCAATTTCTGTACAATGACGGCTTTGCCTGCATTCTATTCACTACTCATAGCTAGCCTATATGATGACCTGAACTACAATGTGTTTCAGCATCTGTACATGTATTGAACTTTGGTTTTCTGCAGCACTTTGTTAACGTGTAATCTTCTTTTCCATGTGGATAGTTCACTCGATTCATTACTTCGTCATTTGTCATCTAGGATCCGTACATTGTCTTCAGTCCATTTTTCGGGACATCGTTCACACTTTCTTATGACATCATCAGTTCATTTTCTTTGCTCTTTCTCATATTCCTTCAGGGAGTTACTCCTGTAGGTTGTCATCACTTCGAGGGTACATTCAATAGTGTTCTCTCAATGGATATCTCCTTCCAAATACTTGCCGCGGTATTGGCACGATAGCTGTGTCAGGCAAGGGACTGTCTCATGTCTCCGATACAAAGGAGATAGGGAGGCTGGATCTCCTCCGGATATATACATCTGCTCTTCTACATTCTCCCCTCTGGTCGAGTCCTCAACCACCTCCTCAAGTTTTCCTGCTTCTTTGTATCTTCTCTTGAAGAAGTGTTTCTTGGGTGTCCATACCTTTGTCACCCCACTCAGGGTGCCCACTATTTTAATGTGTTCATCCGCACTCCAGGTCATGTAATTGCATTGTTCATTTGGAGTACAGAAGATCCAATGTCCCACGTAATTCTTATGATCCTTTGGATACTAGAATTGTGTTCCTTCAGGTTCCACAATACTTGCTTTTATGCACTCTCTGATGGCATCACTTTATTTTCTGGTTCATACTTTGTGTCAATCATGATCTTCATTTCCACAGTTTTCTTTGCCGTTTTCTGACATTGTACAATTATGATCCTTATCATACAAAATCCAAATATTATTATCACCAATATTGCTCCAAGGAACTTGAATAGGTTTGCCATTCAATAAGGAATCCATGAAAACAGCAATTAGAACCAACCGTCATCTCCAATGGTATCTGGCTCAGGGTTGAGGAGAGAATCCTTTTTAAATCCATGACGCTAATGCACAGATGCTTGTATGGGGTGGCCCCGTTGTATCTCAGATCTAAGTTCACTAGATACACTGCTAACAGGACTCTGAGATCAGAAGCATACGGCAGGCTGCAGGTAACGCTGGCAAATCGGGGTATTGGTTCTGGAAAATCTTTTCTGGTTCAGGCGGCCCAGAAGTGGAACAACCTCCATGTGGCTATGTGCCTAGAACTGAATCACAGAATTTTCAGGAATCACCTGAAGACCCACCTCTTTAAATAAACCTCTGCATAGACAGAATTTGCACTACTGTACCCTTTTTTATGTCTCTGCGCCCTGATGCCTGTGGGCTTTTGGCGCATTCTAAATGCATAAATAAATAAATAAAATATCTGTCTCCTCCACCATTTTTACGTGTAGGTCTGTCAACATCGATATGGACACTGTCAAAGTCCCATTCTCGCTGCCATGAGATGGTATGAATTTATAACATGATGGCCCGATCTTGGTGCAAACACCTCCTTCCATCGGTGTAATCGTGTCAAGGACATATCTATTCTGGAGGGTCATCAACCTTATGGCCCTCAGTTCTTCGTTTATGACATTAAATCCTTTTAGAGTGGCACTGATTGTTTGCAGCCGATCCCACCTGGTGATCTGTGGCCATTTGTCATCACCGCTGTTTGAATTCCAGTCATGAACATAGATGTGAACATCACTGCAGTCCTGCTGAACAATTTGTGCTCATCAGTAATGTTTTCATAAGCTGTTAGTGATTTTTGTGAGAAATAATTCCATTTCTTCATCCGCCAGAGTTCCAGTAAGTTCCCTTTTCTTAGGTTATCATCCACTTTGGGAAATTCTTCAATCTTCAGGTCACTTTATGGAATCACCAATCCTGGAACATAGAAATGTACCAAGGAATCACATTCCACTCCAATTCCTGGGCAGTTTCATATATGCTCTGGATCCGCAGGCCCAATATCGATGCATTCAATGCATTAAGACAGCCAGCCGTCCCTCTCCCCATTCGTGGAACGTCAATTATATTCTTGCACCCTTTATCATGTCCAATGTCATTTTATCCCTTGCTCCGAAAGGATAGTGTCGTATTAACTAATGGGACTACAGCGACTGGGCCTGCTTCATCTTCCACCCATGTCAGCAGGTTAGAGTATTTGGTCCATGACTTTAGGCACTCATCATTCACCTTCTGTACCTCTTGCACTGCTTTCTTCAACAGGAGATGAGCTGCATAGGAGATTATTCTATGTTCCCATTCTTTGGTTGTTACGCTCACCTGGTATCCACAGGGACGCCACCCAGCTGGGTTACTCGCTGGTATGCTTCTCAGCTTTGCCCAGATGTGGTCTGCGGGGAAGGTTCTGCCTGAAAATACAGGAGGACTGTGTTCAAGGCTGACCGACCGGGGTAAGTATCCTCACTCCACCCCCGTATGATTTCAGCCCCTGTGGGACCCTCTCCTCACCTTGTGGTAGAGTTAGGCGTGCTCTCCGTCCTGCCTTCTTTGCCGGGGCGCATTGTCCAGTTACTTCACTGACGCCGGCCCGTTTGATATTGTTCAGGTAGGTCTTATTGCTGTTCTTTAGTTTTGTTGCTATCCTGCATGCCTTTCTTTGTTTAAAAATGTCTCTTTTTTCTCCCTTAGGTATGCAGAGCTTCAGCGCGGCAAACTGGCTTCGAATTCTGGCTCTCCGTCAACAAGTATGGGCTTAGGTGGTGTCCCAATCCGTGTGCCGGGTTGCATTGGTTTCAGGAGGGACACGTGAAATACCGGGTGGATTTGTAGATTAGGTGGTAAATCCAGTTTCACGGCTACTGGGTTGATAATTGCCTTAATGGTATAGGGTCCTAAGAATCTGGGATGAAAGGTCCGGGTTCCCTTGATGGGTATGAATTTAGCGGCTAACCAGACTTTGGGCCTAATCACGACTTGGGCGGTAAATGTGGCGGAGTATCTGCCGGACCTAAATAGCCCTAACGCCAATGCACCCGGCGGATAATCCGCCAGATCACGAGTCATCGTGCACGCGCCCCGGTCCCTGGCGTTAGCGCGATTAGCGCAAACCCTTAAATCCGGTGCACCGTGTGCTACCGCCACATCGCGCTCATAGCGTGCGCTATGAGCGCGCGCTTATAGCGCGAGGGAAGCGCGTCACCGCCGGAACGGGAAATAAAGCGGCAGCCATCTTGGAAATCACAATCCGTCGGATATCACAGCTACTGGAAGCCATCCACGCAATCCAAGGCTGGAAAATGAGTCAAGAGCGCACTAGGGGCAAGTCTGCACTGGACAGGATCAGGAAACCCAAGTTCATGACCAGGAGCTTGAGGTACTTGTGGAGGAGGCACTGACATACCATAATGAGCTGCAGCAGCGGAAAACCAGTGCCCATCGTAGAGGCCAAATATGGCGATCCGTCGCCCAAAGGGTCAGTGCCGTAGGGCGCATGCACCGGGATGGGGAGGACTGCCGCAAGCGGCTGAATGACCTGCGAGTGCGAGGCATCCTGTCCCAGCACAGGAGTGCAAGCAGGGCCACAGGAGGAGGGCCACCACCACCCCCACCCGACCTCACACCATGGGAGGAGAAATTGACGGGCCTGATCGACGTCGGAACCATCAAGGGCATTGGTGGAGCGGAGGCAGGGACTGGCATCGACCCAACGGCAGGTGAGTCCCATCCCCAAATACATGCATCTGAATGAGAGTGAAGACATGTGTCTGAGGCACTGCATACACCCGTAAGTGAGGCCCACATCCCTAGAACGGTAGTGCTGCCTAGACGACCCCGTACGTGCAGTGCATGAATGACAGGGGCAGGGGATAGACTCCCATAGCCATAGGACAGCTACGTAGAGTGGTACTGTGCATCAACACATCCACAAAAGCCTGAGCGCAATCCACCCCAACCACGCGTTCCCATGCAGTGTACCTCCATGCACATCCACAAGAAGCACCACATGGTGACTGAACAGAATGCAAGTTGAGTGCGTCATTGGTACTGTTTTCTATCACACTTGTTGGCATGACCTGCATCATACAAATGTATGTAGCATTGTACTCAAACCACCCCCTATGTACCCCACAGGCACACGTCGATCCCAACAGCCCGGTGATGATGGGGATGAGGCCACACCGACAACGCGCCCACAGCACCGTGCCTCCACCAGCACCAGCACCCCACAAAGACGCCGCACCCAAGGGAGACAACCCAGGGGAACACCCACCTCACCCCAACGCAGCCCCGCCAGACAGCAGCAGCAGCCACATGGCCACAGGGAGGCGACCGGCAGCTCACCCCAAGTCACCATCCACAGCCCTGATGCCGAAAGAGAGAGGTCTGAATTGGAGCCCGACGTGGGAGCAACACCTCCACGTGGGCATCATGCCGCCGCACTACACTCTCACAGTAGTAGTGATGGAGAAGGGGTGTCAACACCCCATGGAAGTCCAAGCCCAGGCAGACAGCAGGCAGGGACTCGCTATGCGCCTGTGCGTCGCTGCAGCACACCGCAGCCAGATGTGGACACACCGTCCTATGGGAGGCCAGAGGACCAGCAATCTGAGCCAGGCAGCCCAGTCCAGGCTGGTGGCTTCTCGCCATGCAGCTCCCCCCCCCCGACAGCACCCAATTCGCGGTCCACCACGTGACGCACCAGGGGAGCCCTTTGTCACTGGGGCAGCAGTCATGGGCCGACTGGACATCATCGAGGCCAAACAGGCCCGGGTTGAAGCCATGGCAAAGGTGCAGAGCAGGCACATAAAGGCTGTCAGTCATTCCATCAGGCATGGGTGCAAATACGTGGCACGGGACAATGCCCGTACACGGCAAGTCGTACAACAATGCACCGCTGCCCTGACAGGCTTTGGGCAACGAGTCCGCGAGTTCACAGAGGCAGTGTCAGCACTTGCAGAACAGCAACGCGAGGCCAATAACCTCATGCGTCAGCACATGATGGCCAGCGCTTCTGTACCCTCTACTTCCACCACAACCACAGAGGGTTCACTAGAGCCATCTCCGAGGTGCCGGTCCATGCGCCACCTGAGGGCACGCACACCGGAGGGGCCTGGGAGAGGGAAACGCCCGCGCCCATCCTAGTGGTGCATGGCATCATTGTTGTTGGCCTGATGAGGCAACTGCACAGTTGGGGGTTGTACACTGGGGGGAGGGGTGATTGTTGGTTGTTCACTGGGGGGATTGTTGGGTGTTCACTGGGGGGAAGGGGTATTTTTGGGTGTTCACTGGGGGGAGGGGGGATTGTGTGCTGGGTGTTCACTGGGGAGGGGGGTTCGTTGGACGGAAAATAAATCACGCTACAAAAATCACAATGCATGGACAGTAGAGATTGTTACAAATGCAATTTAATGTGGAAGTGACATATTTACAATTTACCCATTACCCATTTCTAAAAGAATCCATCAATCAATCCCTGTCTGGCCAACCTCCCCTCCCTCAGCCCAACCCTTTGTGCATGTGCAACACCTTCTGGCACTTCATCGCCCTCACTACCATCCTCAGGTGGCTGCACATGAGCATCAGGGGGCAGTGGCACATTTCTGCGACAACAGATGTTGTGCAGCATGGCACATGTCAGTACAATTTTTCTAACTTTTTCTGGTGCATACATCATTGCCCCTCCCGTGCGGTCGAGGCACCGGAAGCGTGCCTTCAGCAGTCCAAATGCCCCCTCCACACAGATCCGTGTACGGGCATGGCCAAGGTTGTATGCCTGCTCCGCCGCCGTGTGTGGGTGACACACAGGGGTCATGAGCCACGTGTACTGGGGATATCCAGAATCACCTGCAGGGGAGAGAAAGCCGGTATGGGGACAAGGTAAGTCCAGTGGGTGTACAGAGCCCTGTCATCAGTGTGATTTTGCCATATTTGTCATTTGGCCTATAACATTGTGGAGTGTGCTGTCCTACGGGCACGATTGAATCAATGGGGTACTCTCCACTTGGTACGCCTATGTTTCTGTATGTAACAGTACTCATTCACTTGTCGCAGGATAAGGGGGCCCTTCCATCTACTTCTGCTTGACAGAAGTGGCTGCCTCATGTGTCATTGCAAATCCATTTGGCTACAGTTGCATTTGCAGCTCTTCACTATTCTGTACTGTTCTCCATGCATTTCCATGGCCATTTTGGGGACAGTGTTTGTGGGATGTGCATTGTCATTACTCGGCCTACTTATGTGTGGAGCATTCGTGGATGTGCCAGCTCATGGTTTGGAATTTCATTACTGTCGGATGGGCAGGGTGGGATTTCTGTACTGTGTCAGTGTTGGGAGCCATGGTGCTACTCACACAGGAGGCTTTGTTGTGGTGGGGCTTCCATATGTCACTGTGCCGCCACATGTCTTACATCCTGCATGGGTGTGTTCTGCTGTGTTGGACATGTCCAAGGTTCATCGTGCAAGGTGCTTGAATGTGTATGCTGCAGTGATGCTCCTGCCTATTGGGAATGGTGGATTCTGTGACAGGCACCATCAGTTGTGGATTGACATGCTTTGTGGTATACATTTGTACTCACCCAGTAGCCATGTGTTTTGGCCTCGGTGCCTTTCCATGTACGCTGGCAGGGTACTGTTGCGTAGGACCATGGAGTCGTGGGTGGATCCTGGGTAGCGGGCACAGCAGTGGCTGAAGGTGAGGTCAGGACCACATGTCATCTGCACGTTGAGGGAATGGTACTGTTTACAGTTTCTGTAGGCAGCCTCATGTGCCTGGGGTGGTACAAGTGCCACATGTGTGCAGTCCAGGGCTGCTATTACATTTGGGACTTGGGCAATGGCATAGAATTGGCCCTTAAGCTGGTGCACCTGTGCCTGTGTGGCTGGCAATGCAATGTGTTGGTTCACATGATTCAACAGTGCATCAAGCACCTGTCCCAGCATGGCACTGAATGTTGACTGGGCCATTCAATGCATCATGGCAACGGTATGTTGGTAGCTGCCAGTCCCAGGAAATTGAAGCACAGAAACGAGCTTCACTAGGGGAGGTACTGCCGTGCTGGTGGCTATGCGTCTGCATATGTCACCCAGGATTGTGTCCAGCAACTGGGTGATGGTTGCCCTGTCCAGCTGATATTCTGTCACCAACTGACCATCAGTCATGGCCCAGGGTGTTGGCCTGAACCTGGGGATGGCTGGCCGCCTTGCTGGTGCTGCTCTCCTCCTCCTTCTCCTCATCCCCATTGCCCTCTGCACTCCCAGGGCCCTGGCCTGGTTGACTGGCCTCTGTAGCTCCAGGCACAGCAGGTAGAAGTCGACATCAAGGCTCTCGGGTCCAAATGGCAGCATAGTGTTGGGGTGGGTGTGTTGTGCATGGGTGGGTCCTTTGTAGGCCTCTGATTTGCATTGGTTCCACCTGGGCCCTCATTGCTGTCTCCTCCCTGCTCCTGCTGGTGTAATGGTGTTGAGGGGGGTGTGGTGTGCATGGGTGGGTCTTTGTAGGCCTCTGATTTGCATTCGTTCCACCTGGGTCCTTGTTGCTGTGGCCTGTGTTCTGTTACCTCCAGCTTTTTGCTGGAGGTATTTTCGGCGGATTATCCAATGCTTTTCTGGCGCTAATAGCGCTTACGGCGGACTCGTGATTGATGATGTTTTAGCGCTAATGGTTCCTGGCGCTGTTATGGCCGGCGCTTGTACAGCCGGCTGTCCTTGCGCCGGCTGTAATGGCGCCGGCGGTATTTGGAGTCATGATCCGACGGACCCTCAAAATCGGCGCTAAAAGCGTTACCGCCGATTTTAAGGGTTACCGCCCAAGTCGTGATGAGGCCCTTTGTCTCCTACTTGATAATCAGGGGCCTTTTTCCGGTGTTGGTCGGCGAATCTCTTTTGTTTTTCTTTGGCATGAATAAGGTGTTCCTTTGCTCTTTTGAAAGCTTGAGTAATAGTTGTGTGTAGAGCCTTTACCACTGGCATTTCCAAGCTGGCTGGAAGGTCTAGTTCAGAGGTACGTGGATGTCTGCCATAAAGGGTAAAGAAGGGCGTTTGTCCCGTGCTTGAATGCAAAGAATTGTTATATGCATATTCGGCTATCCATAGTAGGTCTTTCCAATTCCTTTGCTCGTGGTGCAGCATGCACCGTAAATATTGCTCGAGTGTCTGATTGGTTCTCTCGGTTTGGCCGTCCGTTTGGGGATGGTGACTGGTAGATAGCCGTACGTCGATCTGCGCCATTGCACAACATTTTTTCCAGAAGTTTGAAACAAACTGGCTGCCTCGATCAGAGACCAGAACTGAAGGGAAGCCATTAGCTTAACCACGCCCTCCAGGAACACTTTTGCTAAAGTGGCTGTGTCTGGGAGGCCTTTGAGGGGAATAAAATGGGCCATCTTCGAGAATAAGTCCACAACTGCAAGGATGGTGTTGAACCCCTGGCTTGGAGGTAGATCAATGATGAAGTCAAGGGAAAGAGTGTGCCATGGAACTGGAGGAATGTCCAATGGTTGTAGGAGACCAGATGGTTTTTGTTTCTGAGATTTATTTTGTGCGCAGACACCACAGGACTGAATATACTGAATGATGTCCTTACGCCAGGTAGGCCACCAAAAGTTCTCTTTCACCTTAGCTAGGGTTTTGGCGATCCCAGGATGCCCTTCGATCAGTGAATCGTGCTAGTTTGAAATAATATGCTGTTGTAATTCCTTCTTGGGTACATATAGGGGATTCCTAAAAAAGGGTAGATGGTCCTTGAGGGTATATTGTTCTCCTTGAGTTTGCCATGCGAGGAAGGCATCAGGACTCATTGTCCGTTGAATTTCTTTCCGCAGTTCTGCTTGTGTTAGGGCTGTCGTGATACCCAAGAGTTTGTCTTCAGGTATAACAGGTACTGGGTCTGGGGTTGTATATACTATTTAATCTATGCCCATGCGAGATAAGGCATCCGCCTTTCCGTTTCTGACTCCTGGTCGAAATGTGATTACATAATCATATTCAGCGAAGAAAAGGGCCCACCGTAATTGACGCGAGGACTGGGCCTTGGCTGTTTTGAGATATTGCAGGTTTCGGTGGTCTGTGATGACTGTAATGGTATGTCTGGCCCCCCAAAGGTAGTACCTCCAGGCTTTAAAGGCAGATTTGATAGCCAGGAGTTCCTTGTCCGTGATGGCATAATTAATCTCTGGAGGTGAGAACTTTTTCAACCAGAAGGCCAAAGGATGTAGCTGGCCGGTTTCCGGGTCTCTCTGTGGAAGGACAGCCCCCATTGCGAGACTGGACACATCAGTTTCAACGTCATAAGGGAGGTCTGGACGAGGATGTCTCAGGATTGGAGCGGAGGTAAATCTTTGTTTAAGTTTCTGAAAGGCTTCTTCTGCTTCTTTGGTACAAGTAAACTTTTTATTGTTTTTTCGTAATAGTACTGTGATTGGGTGAACAACCTGAGAGAAGTCTGGGATGAACCGGCGGTAGAAGTTCGCAAAGCCCAGCATGCTTTGTACCCCTTTCAGAGACGTCGGTGAAGGCCATTTCAGATGGACTTGTGCACGTCCATTCTGATGCCTCCTGGAGTAAGGATAAATCCAAGAAACTCTACTTCGGTGACGTGAAAAAAGCATTTTTCAAGCTTTGCAAACAAGCGATGTTGATAGAGCTTGGTGAGGACTGAACGAACGTGCCTGACATGATCTTGTTTCGAGGCTGAGTATACTAAGATGTTGTCTATGTACACTAAGGCACACACATCAATTAACTCCCTTAAGACGTCATTCATTAAATATTGGAATGCCGCAGGAGCGTTGCATAACCCGAAGGGTATGACTGGATATTCAAACAAGCCGTACTTAGTATGGAAGGCGGTTTTCCATTCATCTCCTTTTCTGACTCGGACCAGGTGGTACGCTCCTCGAAGGTCAAATTTGGTATAAATCTGGGCATCTTTAACTTGGTCTAAC
This sequence comes from Ambystoma mexicanum, assembly GCF_040938575.1. Lineage (NCBI taxonomy): Eukaryota > Metazoa > Chordata > Amphibia > Caudata > Ambystomatidae > Ambystoma > Ambystoma mexicanum. The sequence continues at coordinate 1,349,570,933 of NC_090935.1, read as the reverse complement.
ATCTCAGGGATAAGTGGCAAGGGGTAGCGGTTCTTCAAGGTGATCTGGTTCAATGCGTGGTAGTCAATACAGGTTCTCAAGTCTCCTTCCTTTTTCGGTACGAAGAACGAAGGACTGGCTGCGGGGGACTTCGAAGGACGGATAAATCGGTTTGCAAGGTACTGGTCTAAATAGGATTTCAAATGAAGGTTTCCTGGTTGTGTGAGAGCATAGATCCTGCCGCAAGGGATTTGTGCACCAGGAACAAGGTCGATCCGACAGTCATAGGGCCTGTGCGGCGGCAATGTATTAGCTTGGTCCTTTCGGAAAACATCCTGGAAATCATGGTATTGACTGGGCAAGGGATTAGTTGCTCCCAGGGTTGATACTGTCGCTCCGGGAGTCATGGGGATACAGACATCGGGTTTCTCCTCTTGGTAATAGCAGGCAAGGGAGCAGTCACCGGGGAAGGTTAATTTTCGTGCCCGCCAGTCTATCAAAAGGTTGTGAGCAACCAACCATGGTATCCCTAGTATTAGCCTGAACTGAGGTGCCTTGATGAGATCAAATGAAATATACTCCCGATGTCCGTCCTGGCACAGCAAAGTTACCCTAGCTGTGCACTGGGTTACTGGTCCGGAAGCGATTTCTGTCCCATCCACGGTGGTTACCTTGTCCATAGTTGGCTTAGAAAGCAAAGGAAGCCCCATCTCTGCTGCCAGTTCTTGATCAATATCATTTCCAACTGCTCCGCGATCGATGTATGCTTCAACGGCATGCATTCCTGACTGGTATTGCAAAGTGCGAGGTCAGCAACTCTTCTCACTCGACAAACTGACCTCTATGTTTGTCGAGCTTGGTAGTTTTCCGATTCCTTAGCTTCATCCTTCTCTGTGGCACCGACTGTTCTTCTTGGGGGTTTTACTGGACAGTCCTTCAGGAAATGTCCTGGTTTCCCACAATACAAACAAAGCTGTTGTTGTCTTCTTTTGTCCCGCTCTTGTTTTGTTAATGGAGGCCGTATCCCTCCAATCTGCTGGGGTTCTACAGCATTTTCATGTACACGGGGTGTGTTTTCGCTTGGTCGAACATACACGGTCCGAGGGTCCGTCTTAGACCGGTCTGCCTTTCGGTCCTGCAACCGGTGGTCTAGCTGCACGACCAGATTTATGAATTCTGCACAGTCTCTGGGGGGATCAACCACCTGGGCTAAGATGTCCTTTAATTCGCCTCATAAGCCTCGATGGAATAGCATAGTTCTTTTGTTTTCTGGCCACCTAGCTTCGGCAACCAATCTGTTGAAGGTAGCAATGTACGTTAACAAGTCCTGATTCCCCTGTCGGAGGGACAAGAGTTCATTGTCTACTTCTTGTTCATGGGTATGGCGAGCAAAAGGTTTTTCCATTTCTCTCTGGAACCCCCCCAAAGTCATGTAATAGAGGATCGTCATGGGTTACCAACGGCACCGACCAATCTGCTGCACTACCACTCAGGTATAATAAGAGAAAAGCTACCCGAGCTTGGTCATTTGGAAATGCTCCAGGCCTACAAAGAAAATGAAGGCAACACTGATTGATGAATGCCGCATACTTTCGTGGGTCGCCTGAGAACCTTTCTGGTAGTGCCAGGGGAACTGTTCCAGGTAACGTGATCTGTACCGGAGTGGGCGGTATGGCGGGGTTTTGCATCGTTTAATTGCTTGCAGGTAGAGGCGTCTGTCCTGCCTGTGATTACAAGTATTGCCTGCAAATCTCTTCAGTGCGTTCTTTGGTCACTATTAGGTCTCTCCGGAGGGCATTAGTTTCTTGTCGGGCAGAATGAACCTCAGCACAAAGCTTTCCAAGTAATTGGGCCAATTGGTCCATTTCTGATGTCTCCATGGCGCCCAGGTGGATGTGTTATGGTAGGCTTTGCGTTCTGTTACGCTCACCTGGTATCCAAAGGGACGCCACCCAGCCGGGTTACTCGCTGGTATGCTTCTCAGCTTTGCCCAGATGTGGTCTGCGGGGAAGGTTCTGCCTGAAAATACAGGAGGACTGTGTTCAAGGCAGACTGACCGGGGTAAGTATCCTCCCTCCACCCCCGTATGATTTCAGCCCCTCTGGGACCCTCTCCTCACCTTGTGGTAGAGTTAGGCATGCTCTCCATCCTGCCTTCTTTGCAGGGGCGCGTTGTCTTTCATGGGCGTGTACGGTCCAGTTACTTCACTGACGCCGGCCCGTTTGATATTGTTCAGGTAGGTCTTATTGCTGTTCTTTAGTTTTGTTGCTATCCTGCATGCCTTTCTTTGTTTAAAAATGTCTCTTTTTTCTCCCTTAGGTATGCAGAGCTTCAGCGCGACGAACTGGCTTTGTTGAGGCCCGCTGGTAAATGATGGCATATTAAGAGCGATATGATGCGGTAAGTAAGCGCTATGCGCAGCGCTGCGAAGTCTTGCCTTTGCTATCCTGTGTTTTCCTTCCTTGTAGGTCACGGTGTTCTTCAGCGCGAGTAGATGTCTGGAGTGGTGCCAGCCGAGAAGCAACCAGCCAGGTAAGCTTTTTGAGCAGTTCGTAACTTGCAAATGTCTCTACTGCTTTCTTTAATGTTGCCTCTATCTTCCTCTTTCAGGTCGTTCTGTCTGGGAGGCGTGCAGATACAAGGAAGCTGTTCTCAGGAGTTGCCAGTGGCTAAAGATGAAGACTGCAGGTAAGATGCTGCTGCTAATGATGTTCCTTTTGTCTCCTTGCAGGTTCTGCTTCTCCGAGGTTCGAGGGAATAGCTGGACACGGTGAGCGTCACGTTGCAGGCTGCAAAGTAACGCGAAGCGTGTTGTCTTGCTCGGGAGTGGTTTAAATAGTCCCAACAAAATAGTCCAGGTAAAGTAGTCCCTAGGCTGCCACACCCAAAACATTAGACCGCATAGCTTGGTTCTTTGGAACCAAGCTATGTTGAAGCCTTCATGTTGGCTGATAACACATTAATAGTTCCCAAGAACATGTTTTTCATGGTGTATGAGCCTGGCGCCATAGGCGTCATGAGTGGCCCCAAGAGGGTTTTGGAAAAGGATGCCAGGTTCTAGAGGCCCGAGTCCTGACTCCACCTGGCCAATGGGTTTGCAAGAGGGGGTTTTGGACGAGGGTCGTGACAGCTGTACTCACTCGTCCATAGATTAGCAGCTGTGAACGTTCCCAGCATCCAGGAATTCCAGTCTTTTCTGTCATGCCAGAACAGTTCATTCTCTTCATTTCTTCAACATTCACCTTGCTGTGTCCTGCAGCAGGATACACAAGCATCTTATCTGTCTATCCAGGCTCTTTCTCCATTTGTGTTGTCTTGATATAATCATCCTGGTACGGAAATGACTGTCTTGATCTCCATCGCAAGGTTTTCCAGTTCCCTTGAAACTGTCCTCTAGAGTACATGCTGCTAGATGACTAAGGCACTTCACATCTTGTGCCAACATCTCTTTTGAAACAAAGTTGCTCACTGCTGTCATGACATTGGGGATGAGAGTGCAGGCATAGCAATTCTCATCAGATGCACTCTCCCCACCTTTTTCACGTGTTGGTAACACACATTATTCCCCAGGTGAGTTGAATTATCAACATAGGTATTTATCCCCTGGTTATCTTCCTCTGCATCCCTCTTATGTTGCCTGGCATGCCTATAGACGTAAAAAAAATGATCATCATATGTACTCATACTAGGAAAAATCATAGCTGTTGTTTTTTTAATGTGACCATTAGGATAATAGATACTTCAAAATGTAAGATACACAAAGAAAAAGAAAATGCATATGCATATATAGATCAGGCGTAGAAGTCTGGAGAAACATTTGGTGTGCCATCCCAATACTTGTTAAACTTGTGCTCTATCTATAATCACAGTATCCTCTTCACAAATCATTTTAATACAGGTGTTCAGTTTAAATTCATAGTTGCACAATCTGCTTAATTATCCCAAATCAAGAGTCTTCTTATGTTTGGACAATTTTGTGGGTCAAGAAGAAAGGTGTGAATATTATTAATTTGTAATCAGAAACTGACGTTTTGGCATAGTATTGATGCAATATTTATTCCTTTGAAGAATTTCTAGAAAGTATGTTTTAGCCTCTGGAATTCTCTGCAAGTCCATGCACTTCCTGCTAAAATGTTTAAGGAGTGTCCACTGAATTCCAATCCAAAAGAATGGTGTGCTAACCACACGCTGTTTTATGGTCCTTCTTCTTGGTCATCGATTGAGTCTGCACACACAGAAATTCTTCTTCTTGTCTTGCTTCTTGGTCCACGAGTTCTGGAAGAAGGGCCTCGCCTTTGTAGATTTTTACAGCTCCTAGATGTAACCAAGCTCTTCTTTCCAATACCTTAACTGCAATAGAGGAGACCGCCTCAACACAAAAGAGGTCATTAAACCTAGGCTTGTTCCATCTACGGGTGAAATTCTTTATGAGGAATCGGTCACCAACATATAACTTTGGTGGTGCCAATAATTGGCTCAAATTGGTTACTTGGCCATCCTCTTCCATGTTCCTTGACCCTTGTCTCTAATGCTTGACCTGCAATGAAAGAAACACTGGTAGTCATATATGCCAAATAATCATGCATTTCATCACCTACAGTCTGCGCTACACTCTGGGCATCACTCCTGACACTAGATGGAGGCAGAAGAGGTGTCATCATGCAATGCCCTGTCACTAACTCGTAGGGCATAAGATGGTGGTATGAACCGGGCTGATTTCGAAGGGCATATACGACTAGGGATAGGAAATATAGCCACCCCTTCTTTAAAGTCAATTTCATCTTGGCTATCCTCTATTTAGGAGGCCGTTGAGTCTCTCACATTTCCCGTTTTCTTGTGGATGATAAGCAGAAGAAAACGTATGTTTTATACTCAATAGAAGTCCTATTTCTTCAAATAGCTCATTTGCAGGATGTGGTCCATTATCGGACATTAGTACTTCGCACCCACCCCATCTTGGAAATACTTCGCTCACTAGTGCTGTGTAAGTGGCATCAGGGCATGTACACAGACCAGTTTCGATCCACCTAGAGAAGGGACACACCACCACTAATAAATACCTGTATCCATTACATGTCTGCAGCACATCAATGCAATCAATATGCAAATGTTGAAATGGACCATTTGGTTGAGGTATTACTCCTCTAATTGTTCTCAGTGTATGCCCAACAGTAAACTTCTGACATATGATTCAATTCACAATGAACTGTGCAACATGTTCCAATAGACTGGGAACAACCCATTCTTCTGCAATGGTGGCAGCAAGACTTTCTCTGGTTATATGCATGGGACAATGCAGATGCTCAAGTGCGACTTTCAGTAATGCCGCTGGCATCATTGGCTTTCTAGTGCTTTCCTGTCTCCATAATGCTTCAGTGGGGGATTAAGAACACCCCCTACATTTCCATAGCTCTTGCTCTTCTTGTGGGTCTCTACCCTGAATCTCTATTAGTTGCGTAATTGACAGCATATTAAACCCCTCTCGTAGTAGCATGCTTCTATTCAATACTTCTTTAGTATTTTCAGTATCAAAACTCAAAACTTCTGAAGAATACGCAACTCTTTTGGCTTCCAAATCTGCGGCTTGGTTTCTGCGAGAAATAAAGCCTGTTCGTTTAGTATGTGCTGTGCATTTTATGACCGCTATGGCTACTGGGAGTTGTAGTGCCCTAATTAGCCTGTCGAATAAAGATGCATATTGCACTGGAGTGCTGTCTGCGTGGAGATAACCCCTCCTTTTCCAGCGTGACAGCCCTGTGCGTACGGTTGATGTCACATAGGTGGAGTCACTTCCTGCCCTTCATGTTTTTCAAGTGCAACAATAAGTGCTACCAATTCTGCAACTGGTGCCGAAAATGTAGACGGTAGTCTTGCACTCACCATTACCTCAAATTCACCATTTAATCTGTGTTTTACAACTACAGGGCCTGAATGGCTCTCCCCACTAGATTGATACATTTTCGAAGAACCATTAATAAAGAGAATCTCCCCTCCCACTAAAGTATTTTCTTTCACACAGGTTATATCATCATAAGAATTCAACATAATTCGAGCAGTCATGCACATGATCACCTTCTTCTACAGGTTCATCTACAAACATGGCTGGGTTCACTGTTTTACACCTCACTACCTTAATCGTTGGATTAGAAATCATCACCTTGTAAGCTGAAGCTCTTTGTGATATCAATGTACCCATGGGTTTCTCTAAAATGGCAAATAAGGCATGCTCCACGTAGAGAGTCATTGAACAGCCCGTGGTAATACTTGTTGATTTCTCAATTGCAAAGGTGGCAGTAGCCAAATATTCTTTGCATAGAAAATGAGCTCTCATAACTGGATCTAGAACTGTAATACGCCAAAGGTATATACCCTAATGTTGTTCTTTGTGTGAGTACTGATGTCATTACTAACCCGTTGGTATGTGAAAACAAATAGAATTCCTCGCTATAGTTGGGAATCCCTAAAACTGGAGCAGTTCAGATTTCTTTTTTTAATTCCTCAACTCCTTCCTCTATTTCTTCAGTCTATCCTATCTATTCCTTACTAAGTTGTGCTTTCTTAAGTGCGTGCAAAAGCGTTTTGGTATTTGTGCTCTAGTCGAACACCCAGGCCCTGCAATAACTGCATAAACCCAGAAACTGCTGCATTTGCCTCCCTGTATTTGGCTTTGGTGTCTTTATGGTAAGCTCAGCTCTTTCAGGTGTCACTTTCTTTCCTTCCTGTGAAATTAACTGGCCTATGTACAACAACTCTTCCTGACAATACTCTAATTTCTCCTTGTCTACCTTGTATCCCGTGTCTGCCAATATAGTCATTAAGTGAACAGAGTCTTGCCTACATTCATCCTCTGTTTCACTGCAGATTAATATGTCATCTACATACTGAATTACCGCACTCTTGCGTTCAATGTTCCCTAGATCCATCTGTAAGACTCTGTTAAAGATTGATGGGGACTCACAATACCCTTGAGGTACGAGTATGTTTTAGTCTCTTTTGTCTGAACGTAAAGGAAGTAAGGTCTTGTGAGCCTGTGTGCAACAGAATTAAGAAAAACTCATTTTGCAAATCAATCACCATGACATACTTAGCTTCAACTGGGACACTCCACAATATTGTCGCAGGATTAGGAACTAATGGAAACTCTGCCTATACAATCTGATTACGGGGCGCAAGTCCTGGATAAATCTCCACAACCCCTCTTTAGATTTCTTAATCGGATGCACTTCAGTATTGCACTTGGATTCCAATGACATTAGAATTTCCCGATTCATCAGTGCTGAAATAGTCTTAAATATTCCTTCATCAACTTCTCGAGACATAGGGTACTGTTTTGCTCATGGCAAAATTGCTTGTTATTGGCTGACCTTTATCAGGTGGACAACTTATGCCTACCTCTACAAACATGATATTTAAGGAAAAATAGTAACATTGTTTTTCATTGGTTTTCTAAACTATAAGGTCCTTCATTATATGGACTAATACAATTGGTTGGCATGCTTGTACCATGTCTGGGACATTCGGTTAATTTAGCCGCACAAAAGCCCAGACCCAGGTGCAGGGAGATAGCACATGAAGCTACCTCACCACCCAATTAGCCCAGCATCTCTCATCACCCATTACTTCTGCCATGAAATTGTCTTTGTACTTGGCCTTGCAGAGTTTTTTTGGGTGGGCAGTCATAAAGTCGAATTAATAAAGTCGAATTACAAAAATGTCGAAAAAAAATGTCGAAAATTTTTTTTTAATGTTTTATTTTTTTATTTATATGTGTTTTTTGGGTTCCGTGAGTAAAAAAAAAAGGGGTAAAAAAAAACTAAAAAAAAGGGGGGCTGGGAGGAACCCCCCCATTTCGAATAAAAAACATAGTAAAGAAAGACATTCAAATTTTTTTTTTTCGACATTATTTTTCCACTTTATTGAATTCGACTTTATAACTATAAACGGTTTTTTTGTCTTGGGAATGCAAGGGAGTGAGGGCACTCGCAATCGAACTACAAGTTCAAGCTCTATTTCCATCTATTTAAAACCTGGCATCCTTTGTGTTCTTTCTTGCATCTTAACATGAGAAGATTCATCCTCTGCACACTCGTTCTTCTTCAGAGTAGATAGCTAACCTCGAGTTCTAGGATCTTGACTTCAGGCCAGAGAGCCTCGCCATGCAGCTCCACTAACCTGCTATTCTATTGGAACACAGCTTTTCCTTCCCCCTTCATGGTCTCTGGCTTATTTATTTCATGATATCAATGTCCAATTTCTGTAAAATAGCACATTCGCCGGCATTCTATTCACTACTCATAGCTGGCCTATATGATGACTTGATCTACCTTACATTTCGGTGTCTGTACATTTATTGAACTTTCGTTTTCTGCAGCACTTTAACGTGTAATCTTCTTTTCCACGTTGATATGTCACTAGATTCGTTACTTCATCATTTGTCCTCTTGGATCGGTACATTGTCTTCAGTCAGCATCTCGGGACATCCTGCACACTTTATTATGATGTCATCAGTGCATTTTCTTTGCTCTTTCTCATATTCCTTCAGGGAGTTCCTCTGTAAGTTGTCATCACTTCGAGGTTACATTTGATAGGGTTGTCTCAATGGATATCTTCTTCGAAATACTCGCTGTGGTATTGGCATGATAGTTGGTGTTAGGCAAAGCACTGTTTCATGTCTCCAATACAAAGAAGGTAGGGGGCGGGATCTCCTGCGGATGTATACATCTGCTCCTCTACATTGCTGTGCAATGGCCTCCAAAATTAGGAGTGTCTAGAAGTGATACAGTTCACAGTGTGCACTTTAAAAAAAACCTCACTCATGATTTAGCAGACAATAGTTATTAACAAAGCCAACAGTTAAGACTTCAGGATATTTAAACTGCCTTCTTTTTTGCAACATATTCACCATACAGAGAAATATTTGTTCTTTCAAAATGTGTAGATCCCCCTAAAGATCTTGGTTACAGGTGCTTCAAGTGATATTTGAGAGGTGTTTCAGTACATTAAGTCTGTTTAAAAATAATTTACCATCTTTAATGGCAGACGAGTCGCTGCAGGCTCTAGTTACACATTCAATTTAGTGCAACACTATTGCAAACATTGATGACACAGTAACGATAAACAATGTAGCAAAAGCAGAATCTAGGAGATAGCGCTTGAGACAATGAATGCATACATGAGATAATGAATATTATAAAAGTACTTTAATTTTAAGTAAAAAATAATATTCGTCAACATTTTATATAGTTCTGCATACAAAAGAGTCCAGTTTCTTAGGCACACTATTTGAAGAGCTAATTGCTCCACTTTCAATAAGCTAGCGTTTGTTTATTTTTCAGTACTGTTATTATGTGGGGGCGTGTTGCAAGGTGGGGTTTGCACTATAAGGGTGTATCCTAGTGTTTCACACTGGGTGCTTTCTTGTGTAGAAGCTGCCCTGCGGGCACTCAACCCAGAGGCCTGATCCTCGTTTACCATTATGGGCTATCTGGTGAACCACAGCTAAATATATAGCCCATCAAAAAGATGCATTACTGTAACACTTTCAGTCAGGAAGCTATTGAATTGAATTTGACCTGTATTGCTTTAAAACTCATTTACTTACAATGCCGCACAAACTCAAAAGGATTGAAAATGTATCATTGAAAATGTATAATGTCTCTCTGTTTTAGAGAGCAAGTATTTATGGCAGAGACGGCTTTCTTGTCAACAGTACTTTTGGGAATGTGCCGCGGGGGTTGGACTGGAAGTCATGTAGGTTACATGAACACAGAATATAGTGCATGCTGCTAGGAAATAAATAATTGCAGTTTCCTCTTCAGATGTGCGGTGTAAAACAATGGGTCTCATTACGAGGTTGGAGGTAGCCTTGCCGGTTTTACTGGCAAGGCTACCTCCAAACTCACATCCCGTTCTGGCACCCGTGAATGGGCAATTACCAGGCTATTCTGGGCCAGCCGGAACAGGTAATTGCCCTTTCGCGGGTGCCGGCCCGGTACATCCCCATTCCCATTTGAGCCCCAGAGGGCTCAATGGGAATGGTGGTAGCACCTGTACCGTTAATAACGGTACAGGTGCTACCATCATGTTCTGCTTGCGGGTGCCGGTACGGCCACCAGGTCAGACCTGGTAGCTTCAAGGGTACCTGCAAGAAGAACTCCTAGTATGGCGGTACGGTAGCAATGGTGCCGGTAGTGATATCAGCGCCATAGTTGCCTTACCACCATACTTGTAATGAGGCCCAAAATTATGCCAGTTTGGAAGCCTCTTTCCTCTTGAAGCTAAAAAATCACATCAAAAGAAAATACTAAGTTGTTCTTTTTTGTTAGGGGCATTGCGTAAAAATCATGCAGAAAAGCCTTACGTCACACCCCATTTCATTGAAATGTATGGCATGTAGAAGAGGCGGAATACAGCTTACATTTCTGTCATCTCTCTTCTGCTCTGCCATACATATGCTCCAGTATTTGTACCGGGATTCATTGCATAGGTCCACAGGCTTTATTCGCCAGCAAAAAGCAGGCGGACGTCATAGGAATCCATTGTAAACGCTGCCTTCCATATGTACATGGTAGGCAGCGTTTTTACTTCATTTGGACGTCGGAGTGCAAAAAGGGCCAGGCAAAAAGGCGGCATACATGCTTGTATGCTGCCTTTTCGTCTGTATTTATGCACTCTGACATGCAAATGACCAACACCCACCAGAGGGGACCCACCTACGTTTATGTCTACACCTAATGTGTTGCTGCTGTCGATTTTTGTGGCTCAATAAAAAGAGCTCCTAAAAGTTCTCAGGCACCTCAGGACTGAAAGCAGAGTGATGGCCTGTTTCTCATAAACCAAAGCGTCTGGAAAAAAAAATTAAGTTGTGAAATTCCTCTGCATCAGGAGGTGGTCTTAATGATTAGGGCGTCTTGTGCTAATTAATCGTTTGCTCAGGTTTATTTGGGCCCCGTCTTCCTACATGCTGTTCAGGTCTTGTCTTCAGCGGTCCATACAAGCAAAGATCAGACTGAGTCAGCATTGGAAAACACAGCAGAAAGGCGTTGTAAAACAATCAAGCCAGTCATCCATTCATAATCATAAAGAAGATATATACAAGTAGGAGTTTCACATATTGGAAACATACTTGCAGTCAAACACATGCTTTTTATCTTTGCACATTCCAACAATAACAAGGCACCACACGTTTTGCTTTTAGGCAGTCACCATAAAGTCATCAGTAGACATCATTGGGTGCTAATTCTGACCCTAAACCATAATTCCTCCCACGGCCCTGTATCAGTACACAGACATCCAAAAGGCTAGGTCCAGACCATCTTCCACATCTTACCTGTGCCGTCCTTATATTCCTGGGCCGTCAGCTGAACCACCACCGGCTTGCCACAGGTGAGAGATTCAGAAAGTGCCCTAACATGCTACATTATCTGCGGTTTGTGTGGAAGCTGCAAGGCTGCAATCCTAACCCGTGTTGCTGATGGCCTCTGAGGGACGAGGAGTCAAAGTCCCCCTCCCCCGCTCTTTACTGCTCTTTACCTGGACTTCACATGTCTGTCGGTTCGTTTGGGTGAAATGAGGCTCCATGGGACAAATATCAGATCACTAGAAATACCTGAAACAAAACCACAAATAATAAGGGACAGGATTTTGGGGTTTTAACTGTAAATGGGGACACTGCTCGAGACCCCATTCTTTAAGCCCCCTCTGCTGACCCCGGATTTGCTCGCAGATTTATCCTTTGATTGACAATCATAACGGCATGAAAAACATTAAAAAAATAAGATACATAGCTGCACAACAGATTTAGTGTTGTAGAAGCAAGCACATATTTTGGATGGCCTTTTGGAAAGACCATGGGCACAGCATATAAAGAGAATATGTTCCAAACTAAAATGGCCCTGGAAGCTTGCTCAAAGTTTGTAGGCCGCAGTTAGTTGTCCAAAATAGAATGACATGAGGAGCAGCTTGAAACCTTTCTCGCTGTTTTATTTAGGGAGAATAATAATATTGGTGAAGCTGACAGCTGAAAAATGTACAATGATACAATGCCACTTTGAGCCCAAAGTAAAGACAATTATGTATGTATGTAAATAATTGTCATTACTTTGCGCTAAAAGAGGACATTCATTATCTAAATGTAAAGACACGTGGAACAGTGTGAATGTTTGAACTTCACGTGAAAGCTTAGTGCAGCAAGAGCTGTATGCTTTAGCAGCATTGCGTACGTGGCAGCAAAGGTCGCAATCAGCTCTGAACAGAACTATATTCAATGTGTGCAGAAAATATTGGGAAACACAAAATCAAGGGGACACTGTTCCTAATAAAAAAGTGAGTGGATAATCATAGCTATTAGGATCATTATGGAAAAGTAGTGAATGCTCGCACACATAGATGTTTCTACGATCCACCAGAAGTAAGGAAATGTGCAGGCTTGAAATACAATGGTGCAGGAAGGAAAGTACCGGGAGACAGGCCTTCTCCGTCTATGCCCCAAGACTCTGGAACCTCCCGCCATCTACAACAGACTTGCCCCATCACTTCTACAGTTCAGGAAAGACCTCAAGACCTTCTTCGAGGAACGGCTCCTCCTTAACACCTATATCCACACACCCTACCTCAGACTCAGTGATCTGCTCCCCACTGTTTGCCCCCCTGGTTGCTTGTATATCCCTTGCTGACAATTGTCCACCCTCGCCCATCAATGTTAGTTCCTTTTTTCTCTGCTTCCCCCACTGTGTTCTTTCCCCTATGATTGTAAAGCAATCCGTTGATTCCCTAAGCTAGGCCCGTGCTCGATAAACACCCTATTAATAATCATAATTCCAGCATAAAATCTCTTGTAAATGGGCCTTTTCGAATGTGAATGTCCTGGGTTTGGGCTGGCATAACACTGTAGGACAGTGTTGTGCCAGCAACAAATATAAGGGCACTCCGGTTTTACACAAACATCTAGGGCACAGTATTTTTTCAAACAATACATAAGACCCCCTCCTGCAAAAAGTCCTAATTTTTGAATGCATAAATAGAACCCTCTTTGAAAAACCTGTACCAAATGATTCACAAAAGAACTTAAGTTTGTTGAGCACGAGAACGCAAAAATGTGTAAAGTGTGCATACGTAACTTGCCACCAGAACGGCAAAGGAGACATTTCAAATTTTTTGTTGTTGAGTGGATGAAGGAACTGCAAAGATAGCCGGGTGCTAAATGACATGTACCTAATTTCGATGAAAACGCAACAATGTGTAACTCCGAGGGATGTTCAAAAACATCTTTGGGGTCATCTCGATTTGGGCAGTAACGCTTAAATGCGGCAGTAACACCATTACTGTGCATTTAAAGGTCTGCCAAATCACAGGGTTGGCAGTATTTACCTCCAGCTCTGAGCTGGGGGGAAATCCGCCGGGAATTTGCCGATTTTCTGTGCTATTACCGTGTAATTCCCCATTGTGTCCAATGGGGAATTCCCGAATGGGCCCAATGGGGAAGGACCGTTCCTCCAAATCTGTGATCCGGCGCTAATAGCACCAGACCGGGTGGCAGTAGCGCTATTAGCACGGGTGGTATCCCGGCGGGAATACCACTGGGATACTGCCCAACTCGTGATGAGGCCCCTTGTGTTGTTACACTTGTATAGTGCTTCCTGCCCTAGGTTATGGCGTAGAAGTGCATTTGCCTGTCAGAGAGACAAAATAGGAGTTTGACAACACTTGCAGTAATGGCATGGAGGAGCAAAGCAGGGTCGGTAGTTGGGAGGGTTGTATGTAATATAATCGCTGGAAATAATATCAAGGGTGACTCGATATTTTTTTAAAGGGTCTAAAGAACCTCCCCAACATGTTTTAGGACTGGTGCAATTATATAAACAAACTCCAGTCCTAGAATGTTTGGGAAAGTTTTGGATAGCGCCTTTAAAAAAATGTCAAGCCACCCTTGATGTTATTTCCAGCGACTGTATCACTGGATACCACTGGGATTAGAGAAGATGCTCAGGAAAGCCTGAGAAAGAAAAGGTGGAGGATTTATGTGAACAATTGGACTGAATATATTGTGGGTCTTAACCGTATTCAATGGGGCGCAGCACCAAGAGGAGAGGCAGTTTGGGAGAGGTGTTCGCTACGCCAGGGGGTATGTCTGGAATATGTTTGGAATTTACTCACTGCATCGTGATCCTGGGCCTGTTGAAGCCATGCCTAAGAAAGCACAGACAGCAAAGCCCTTCTTTTTATTTCCATTGGACCACAACAACATTTGATATGGGTTTTATGTCAGAAATCCAAATTTGCTAAGTTTGCAAAAGTTCCTGTTTCTTTATTTCTATGTGCAAATGCATTTCCCACTGACATGCGCACTTAACTTAAACATGAATTATGTTGGTGTAAGTGGGGAAGTGAGCCTGGAAAGTGCATCAGGGAAGCATGGTACGTGCAACAATTTATGGGAACATTATTTTCTACCAAGAAACCATGGAATTCCAAAGTTAGTACTTTTTATTTCTCACTTATGCCACATAAATGCAAAATGAAATTCTCATGTACACTGCTATGGCTACCATCATGGTGGTCTCCCTTTCCTGAGTGACTGAGTGTAGAGAGAGAGCCCACAAGAACGAAGAGAGGTTCGGTGGGGATTCTCTGATGAAAGGATTTTAAATAATGTGCTGAAACAACGCATTCTGCAGCATCATTTTTAAACAAAGAGGGATGAAAAGCCATACAGTTTATAATTCTCTAGGAAACATGAAAAATATCCAGTGTATTTAATGATTCATGGGCAGTCATGCCTAAATAATATTTTGAGTGGAAGGCATAAATATTTCCTCCAATTAGCACGAGCGACTAAGCATAGCGAGGGAGCACAGAATATTTAAGAGGGCACTTTTTTAAAAAAATAATGTGCTTAATGATGCAGTTTGCATCACAATTTTTCACACACATTTCATAAAACGCCGTACAATTTTCATTTGTTTTTCTTGGGTACATGAAAAAATCCAAGAAATACCATGTCACCACCACCACACTATATAGGAACATATTTTACAATTTCTCTGGGGCTGCAGCCACAACCTCTGTGTACCAGTAATGGTCAGTGTAAATGACATGCATGAGGCCTCTGCCACAACCTATCTATACAAGTAATGGTCACTTTAAATCACATGCTTGAAGCTGCTGCCTCAAACTATCTATGCCTGTAATGGTGACTTTAAGTTGCATGCATGAAGCTGCTCCCACAACTTATCTGTGCCAGTAAAATAGAATGTTTCAAAAATGTAAAATGTAAATGCATAAAACAAATAAATGTTGCAATTCATAATCTATTTATAGCTGTAAATAATACATCAAGATCCATTATTCTCAAACATAAGTTAGATATCCAATAATATGATTGTAACTAACAATTTGTAACACTCAATCACATTCGAAGGATGAAATTGTACATCCATATTAGATGTCCAGTAGTGATGTTTATAAATATTCGTTAGGCTCAACCTGTTTTTGGGTTTGCTCAAACACTCTTTTTCAGGAGCAGACATTCTATACAAAATAAAAATAAAGCTAATGAATGACACTTACACCTAAATTCACCTTTCATCACACTGATGATCATCCCTAATTAGGGTGCAACCAGGTATGAAGTTGTCTGCAGTCTTGAAAAATGTCTGTCTGGGTTGATTAAGCTATGTATAAAGTAGCACTGCCCTGTAAGACTAAGGAACATTTCGGGAGCAAAAGGCTTGTATTTGGACTAATATGCATACCCAAAATGCCTTTGTGGTGTGTGTGTGTCTGAACTAGAGGTGAACTTCAAGCAATGGTTATTAGCTGGTGTTGTGGCATGTGTGACTTGGCTCAAATGGATTCCTCTAATGTCACATTTTAGGTGAAAGGATTGTGTTAAGCCATTTTAAACCCACCATAACTTTGCAGGTGTTTGCCAAACATGCCCCAATTCCCCAAACACAAGAATGTCTGATTATACTACTGATGATCCCTAATAAGGGTGTTATCAGGTATGTAGTTGTCTGCAGTCTTAAAAAGGGTCTGTCTTGGGTTGATTAAGCTATGTATGAAGTTCCACTGACGACAAGACAAAGGCAGTGTTCTATATCAAAAGGCTTGTATTTTGACTAATTTGCATACACACAATTCCTTGCTGATGTGCCTCTAAACTGTAGGTGAACTTCTAGCAATGGTTTTTAGATGGTGGTGTGGCATGTGTAACTTGGCTCAAATCAATTATTCTGCTTTCACATTGCAGGTGAAAAAATGTTTTTCCCCAAGAATTTTTAAATCCACCATAACTTTGCTGGTGTTTGATATACATATAGTTTGTGTGTGTGTAGTAGGAGCCCGTGTAGTAGCTGCATGTTTCATATGAGCATGTAGGAGCGTGTATGAATGTGTATCATAAGTGTGTGTGCTGTAAGAGTATGTGGGCAGTGTGCATATCTACGAACTGCGAAAATCATACACCCCTCGGGGCAGCTCGTATCAAAAATGTACATTTATGGCATCCCCTGAAAAGCACCTTCAAAATCAGCCCTTACTGATGTTAGTTTTCAGATATTAAACTGTATAATGTACAAACTGTACAACTCATACTCCTCTTAATACAGTTTGTGTGAAAAGTGTACATTTATTCCACCAAAACTGACATCAAAAGTTATCTGTGACTTGCCTTTAATGTGATTTATTTGGAGATGTTTATTGTGGAATGTACAAACTGTAAACTCATATGCTCTGTGTACAAAGATGCACATGCATTATATATAGATACATTTAAAATGTTAATATCTCAAAATTGGCCAAGGTGATTTTATATTTTTTTTCAGTGCACCAATTCAAGATGAAATGTATGCGCCTGAAAGAAATTGTTAAAATCGAAGCTCCAATGTTGTGATATTTAGGACGAAAATAAATAAATATTTTCTCTATTGGAAAAACCCATGTTAACAGCTATGAAGTCGTTAATGTACAATTCTGAAATTTTGCATGCAACTCTGAAATCAAGGCGGCTGCCTGGAAATCTTACTGTGGAATATTTTCAAACGTTTTCATGCAAGAGTCGAAAGGTATTGAGAAATGTAATTTTCAACAGGAATTCGGCATGTTCCCGTTGATGCCCCCTATAATGCAATGTCCCCCATAATGCCATTTTGTATGTCATTGTTAATCCCTCATCTTATAATATGTAAGTGCTCAATGGCTTTGCAACTGGAACCTGGCAAGTTACGTTGGTCATAACTTCCCATACCCGCTGAATTTAAAAGGTTTTGTTGCGTTATTTCTGCACAACTTGACTGCACCTTAACTAAGGATTTTTCATTGAATTTCAAGGGTTTTGTTATACCATAGTTTTTCGGGCCACTAGTCTTTGCCCAAAGCCAGTGGCCAAGGCCAGTGTTCACTGTACATGTTCCCCCAATATGTTTCTTTTGGACCCCCTTGGTGGCCACGGCCTTTGGCTGTGCCCACTGTATATTTTAAAATACTACTGGGCCACTAGACATGGCCTTCGGCTGGGCCCAATGTACATGTTCCCCCAATATGTTTCTTTTGGACCCACCCACTAGTTTGCCACTGCCTTCAGCCATGGCCACTATACATATCTTCTGGGCCCAGTAGCCAGGGCCTTCGGCCGTACCCATTGTATATTTTAAAACACTACTGGGCCGTGTCCACTGTACATGTTCTCCCAATATGTTTCTTTCAGACACACTGGGTGCCCACAGCCTTTGCCCGTGGCTCTATACATGTCTTTTGGGCCCACTAGCCAGGGCCTTGGACCCTGGCCAGTGAGCTTGGCCTTCATGTTAACTGGCCAGGGCCATATTGCACCCTTTGCAATGTTGTCCCACATCTCACTGTAGCTAAGAAAGTCCATTTTTTTGTATTAATCTCATTTTTGTTACTATCTTTTTTTAAAACAACCTTTTTTCCCATAACCGCGGTTATAGTAGCAATGGACTACAAAAAACACAGAATATTTTGAAAATATCTGCGGTTATTATACATTAGACACACTTTAATTCCGGATCCCATTACTTACCATAACTCCAAATATGCACAAAAAACCCTGAATATGTGAAAATGTTCGAGCTCTGTACTTGGTCACCAGCCATGGCCTTCCGCCGTGTCCACTGTACATGTTCCCCCAGATGTTTCTTTTGAACTAGGTGGCCACGAGCTTTGGCTGTGGCAACTATACATGTCTTTCAGGCCCACTGACCAGGGCCTCTGGCCGTGCCCACTGTATATTCTAAAACAATGCCAAGCCACTAGCCATGGCCTTCGGGCCGTGTCCACTGTACATGTTCCCCCAATATATTTCTTTTGGACCTACAGTACATGTCTTTCAGGCCCACTAGTTATGGCTTTCGGCCGTGTGCACTGTACATGTTCCCCGAATATGTTTCTTTTGGACCCACTAGGTGGCCACTTCCATTCGGCCATGGCCACTATACATATCTTTCGGACCCACTAGCCAGGGCCTTGGACCCTGGCCTGTGAACATGACCTTCATACTTACTTGCCAGGGACATATTGCAACCCTTGAAATGTTGCCCTACATCTCAATGTAGCTAAGAAAGTCCGCTTATTTGTATTAATCTCATTTTGTAACTTAAGTTTCTTAAAACAACCTTTTTTCCCATAATCATGCTTAAAGTAGCAATGGACTACAAATAACCCTGAATATTTAGAAAATATTTGCAGTTATTATACGTTAGACACACTTTCATTCCGGATCCCATTACTTATCATAACCCCAAATATGCACAAAATAACCCTGAATATGCAAAAATGTTCAAGCTCTGTACTTGGTCCCCAATTTCACTTGATGTCCTCTCCCCCCCACATCTACCTTAAAGCCATTTCATCCTTTCTCACATTGAAAGAGCATTTGTTCTACTCTTTGTTTTCGGATATTCGTGGATAAAAGTTGTGTGAACATTTCGCGCATTGAACAAAAACAAATGGCAATGTTTTAATTCCTGAAAAGACTATGCTGCAAAGCACCATGTGAGATATAGCTATAATTTTGGGAGAAGGTGGCATCCTCTTTTCTGTCAAATATTTTAACAACTACTGGACATGATAAGTCCAGAACCTCTCCCCCTGGAAATCAAGTCAAGGCATCATGCCCAAGTTGTGTCGTACCTGCTCCAATTTTTTGGCTGTGTGGAATTTTGACTTTTTCTATATGGTAAACAGAATGGGGATTAGGCTAAAAAAAAGTGTGTTTTGTACATTTCTTAATAGCTTTTTTATTTTTTAACATATCTTTCCCACAATTTCCAGTCTGGGCGGAAAGGGGTAAGGAGTGCCGTGACAAACATTTCTTTTTGCAAAGTTTCAGCCAAATCCATCATGCGAGTCAAAAGTTATTTGCAATTCATTTTTCGGGTTTCCTATGTATCTCAATACTCAATTTAACTATGGCACAGAAACCGTCGCAGTATAATATATACATATATTTACTGAAAACACTTAGTTAAAGAGATGTTATGGTTAAGATGCACTAATAAAAACCTATGAAATTCAGTGAAAAAACTTTATTAAAGAGACATTATGGTTACAAGTAAAACTGGAAACCCCCAGAAATTCGCCAGTTATGGTAAGCTAAGCAGTGATAACTCGTGCCACCATCGGGCACTGCTAAGACAAATACCCAGTAGATAAAAGATAGCATCACAAATGTCACTGATGACATCACTGATGACATCATATATCTGGGCCACTGGTTTTTATTCACTGACATGTTTAGTACAGTTTTTCTTTTTACTGTCAATCAGAATTTAAAAAATGGAGAAGGTGCTATATATTTAAACATTAACCTTCTTATATCTTCTTAAAGTACTTTCTATAGAGTTTGATTTGACCTTATAATGTACATATATGCACTTTTTGCCCACCGCATTGCCACACTCTGCCCCAACTTCCAGTGCTATGCAGATGACGCTCAGCACATTTTCAGGCTACCCTCAGCCACCCCTTCTCCCTCTCTCATCTCTGACTGTCTGTCCACCATCCAGGAGTGGTGCGCCGCCAACGATCTCTCTTTGCTTCCGCTTTCTGTCCTCGTCTCCCCTGCTAACTTCCTGGCTGAAACTGATACTGCACTGGTTACCTGGCCACCGTCTGATCCCGTGCCCAGGTCCCTTCCCCCACCAGTCGCACACCTGCACCGCCTTCCTGGCCACTCCCGCACTTGGGTACTGTTTTCTCTTTGCCTATAGTTAAAACCTTTCACAAGTCATTACATTATTTTTCCACACAATGTACTAAATCTGATAAAAAGAAAGGACAGAATACTACAAAGTCACATGCCATAATTGGCTCCCTATTCTACGATTTGTAGGACAAGGTAGTCACCTATTAGCTCCTTTCATTCTGTTTTGATTTATGTACATTCCACACAAAGAGTAATCATACGATCCTGATAAAAAACAATGAGTAGTTGTAAATTAAATCTCTTTTGCATCAATATTTACACCTATATTTCACTCTTCATAACTGGTGTGCATGATCGAATAGCATCTTTGAAGGTGTATCATATAGTTTACACACAGTACCTGATTGTAAATGCAAATTTACAGGCAGATCGTAACTTCATTGTATATGCAAGACATAATCCATTTCCAGTCTTCATTGTTCACTTTCTACTTTTGTGGAATCACAATTTTAATCTTTATAAGTACTTAATCGTAGCTAAGTTTAACGAAATATATTCAGCATTAATTATGATATTCCACATTTGAGAGAGGTCTAAATTTACGAAGATTGCTGAAAAATGTGTACAAATATTCCTTACGCAGGCTATTTAGCTCACTACAGTACCCTATCAGTTGTTGATGTTTCTGTGTATTTTCAGAGTTACAACATCTACATAATGCTTTAATCTCTCTGTCCTTAGATCGAGCAGCCATCACCGCTCTAGTGGGCCATAGATTGAATCATGATCTCATGATTTGTGCCCGGTAATTTTGATGAGGACATTTCTGTAGGTATTTCGGAATTTGGTTGAACATTTTCAGAGAGAAATTTGAACTTTTGCAAGTTTTGTACATTCTGCATTTCGTCATTAGAATTTCCCAATTATAATACCAGAGCTTTCTCTTTGCTCGTTTGTTGTAAGAATAGTATTGTCAATGTCCACTTTATCCATGGTTGAAATGCAAAGGTCTCTCCAGGAGTCTAATATTTTGTAAGCGTTGCTATTCATGGGGCCTCATTACGACCCTGGCGCTGACAGAATGAAGGGGGCCGGTACGGGACCGCCCCCCTTCATTCCTTCAGGGCCGATTATGAGGTTCCCTTTGCGGGACCCGAATCAGACGTCTGATAAAACCAGACGTCTTTTCAGGGTTCCGCGAGGGGAAGAGGGAGGTAACAATGGGACACTTGTAATGTGCCCCTTGTTACCTCCATCCCCATTCCCATTGAGCCCTATGGGGGCTCAAATGGGAATGGGGAATGTTCCTGCAAGGAGGAATTACCGGGTCCTCCAATGTCGGAATGATCCGGTTATTCCTCTTTGCAGGAACCCGGTTTGGAGGCAGCCATGGAGCTCATAGCTCCATGGCTAGCCCCAAACTCATAATGAGACCCTAGGGGGTCATTACGAGTTTGGAGGCAGCCATGGTGCTTTTAGCACCATGGCTGCCTCCAAAGTCGTTTCCAGGTTCTCTGAATGGGGATTTACCGGGTCATTCCAACCTTGGAGGACCCGGTACATCCCCATTCAAAAAACCCTTCCCCATTCCCATTCGAGTCCCCATAGGGCTCAATGGGAATGGGGGTTTTACCAGCCGGCCTTAGTGGGACCCGCTAAGGGACCTCGGAATGCGGCGGTAAGGGGTTAACGGCACCGGCATCCTTACCGGTGACATTAACCCCTTACCGCCGCACTCATAATGACCCCCAATGAATTCCAACTTAGTATTGCTCTTAATGAAATTAGACCTAGTTCATAACGGATAATACTGAAAGCTTTTCGGTACTGGTAATAAAGATTTCCAAAACACACCCTCTAAATAATCACACTCAGGGTGATGTTCTACGAATTCAGATTGGGCACCATACGATATTGTCGGTATAACCTTTTGTTTGTAATATATTATTACAGGGCTGTATGAAACTCTGCCATATTTGTGATGTATTGCCTGAAATTGTGAGCAAAGGGATTGCATTTTGTATTTAATTTCCATTTTATATAGTGTTTCAGCTTTATTATCATTAATGTTCACCCCTAAATATTTATACTCCTGAATAGTTGTGAGAGTGGCAGATCCTAGAGACCACTTGAGCTTTCAGTTATTAGTTGTCCCTTTCCTGCTCTGCAATTTCAAGATGTTAGTTTTGTTAGTGTTAATAGGTAATGTATTCTCCAGTGCATATATTTGTAGGGCATCAAGTTGCCTTTGGAAGCCAATTAGAGTTTGATCAGCTAACACTAAATCGTTGGCGTAGAAAAGCCAGGCTATTGGATAGCCTACCAGATTGAGTGGGAAAGCTCTGACACTTTTTAGATGTTTAGCAAATATCATTGATATAAAAGTTAAACAATGTGGATGCAAGTATGCGTCCTTGCTTAAGCCCACGGAATATCTTGATAGGGCAAGATAAAAGGCCTTCCTGGTTAAGCTTAACTTGGATGGAGGTGTTGGTATAACATTTTCGTAGTAAATTTAGAACGTAACTTACACAGCCTGCATTAATTTGTTTTGCCATAATAGAGAGTGGGAAACGGAATCAAAAGCTTGTATAATGGTTATTTCGAAGAGATAGCTTGTTTCTTTAGTGCCAATATTACCAGTAAATTGGTAGCAGTTCCTACCCCACTAATGAAGCCGACTTGATGGGGGTACATCAGCTTGGCCGCCTTTAGCCATTTTTGCATATCCCTGAGTAATAATATGGCATATATTTTACCAGGAGAGTCCAATACGGCCAAGGGTCTATAGTTAGTCGGGTCGCTCCTGTCTCCCTTTTTAAAAATAAGAATGAGGATCGATTGTTGCCAAGATGATGGGATAAATCCTGTTCGAGTAATGCTTTGAAAGATGGAATATAAAATGTCGGCCCATATCTCTGAATGGATTTTTAACATTACAATTGAAAGCCCATCAGGCCCAAGAGCTCGAGAAGAGCTCAGTTTTTTTATTTGGATAAGGATGTTGGATCGGTCTATTTTTAATAATGCTATGTTGTTACTTGGTTTCACTTGATTAATCAGATTAGAAGGTTCCGCAAACAGAATCGAGCACTGATCTGTCCACACGTTTTCGCATATTGCATTTAGTACGAGAGATTGGGTTCCATTATTGTCTAAAATTTTTGGCAGATGCCAAATTTCTCCACTAGATTTTGTTGTTAGAACCCTAAGCATGTTCTCATTATCTTTTAGAATTTTTAGTAGTTTATGTTGTTTTAGACAATTCTCATAGCTAGTTCTGATTTTAGTTGCCTTTTTTTATATTCAACTATCAAGGATGCTACAATGTTTTTTTGTTCTCTATTCATTTTCGCTTTTTGAATCCTTATGCTATAATGTTTTTTTTGTTCTCTCTTCATTTTTGCATTTTGAATCCTGATCTCTGGGTGAAAAGAAATGTCTTTGTGCAAATGTATTACAAAGTCCAATTTGGGGGTTTTCAAAACAACAAGGACAAGAAATGATTATATGAGGGATATACATTTTTCTGCATTTTATTGTAAGCGGCCTGGAATGCTTGTGTGGATATGTGAGTGTATCTGTTCAAAATGTTCAGCATATTTCCCAACATGCTACAAATATGAAATTTGGCATGTGGGTAGGTTCTATGGTCTAGATAATGTAAAAAGTATAAAAGATAAGCAGTCTGCAATGCTTATCCCTGTCATATGTGGATATGTGCGTGTGTCTGTTTGAAATGTTCAGCATCCTTCCCAACATGCTACAAACCTGAAATTTGGCATATAGGTAGGTTCCATGGTGTAAACAATGTAAATCGTATAAGATATGCATGTGTCTAATTTCTATGGTCTAGATAATGTAAAAAGTATAAAAGATAAGCAATCAGCAATGCTTACCCCTGCCATATGTGGATATGTGTGTATGTAGGATCGAAATGTTCAGCATACTTCACACCATGCTGCAAACCTGACATTTGGCATGCAGGTAGGTTCCATGGTGTAGACAATATAACAAGTATAAAATATGAGTGGTCTGCAGTGCTTACCCCTGCCATGAGTGGATATGCATGTGTGTCTGTTCTAAATGTTCAGCATACTTCTCAACATGCTACAAACCTGTAATTTGGCCTGTGGGTAGGTTCCATGGTGTACACAAAGCAAAAGGTATAACATATAAGGGGTCTGCAATGCTTGCCCATGCCATATGTGGATATGTGTCTGTTCAAAAAGTTCAGCATACTTCCCAATATACTATGAACCGGAAATTTGGCATGTCGTTAGGTTCCATGGTGTAGACAATGTAAAAAGTATAAAACATAAACAGTCTGCATTGCTTACCCCTGCATAGGTGGATATACGAGTGCATCTGTTCAAAATGTTCAGCATATTTCCCAACATGCTACAAACACGAAATTTGGCATGTTGGTAGGTTCTATGGTGTAGATAATTTAAAAAGTATAAAAGATAAGTGGTCTGCAATGCTTACCCCTGTCATATGTGGATATGTGTGTGCGTCTGTTTGAAATGTTCAGCATACATGCTACAAATCTGAAATTTGGCATATAGGCAGTTCCATGGTGTAAACAATGTAAAACGTATAAGATATGCATTTGTCTTATTTTTTTCTCAAGTGGTCAGCAATGCTTACCCCTGCCATGTGTGGATGGATATGTGTGTGTGTGTGTTTGAAATGTTCAGCTTACTTCCCAACATGCTACTCATCTAAAATGTTGCATTTGGGTAGGTTCCGTGGTGTAGACCCTAAAAGCTGTGCATGTGTGCGCTTGCCCAGGTTCCCTCTGGATGCCTTTCATAGAGAATTAACACCTTCTCAAGCATTAATTTAGTTTAGTTAGTTTATTTATATAGCACAGCCAAACCCTAGGGTAACTGGGCGCATAGACATGATGAACAACAAAAGTTACAGAGAGTTTGCACAAATGCGAAATACAGTAGATAGCAAGAGGACCGGGTTACAATGTGGTCGGCGGCAAAGTTGCAGAATGCAGTACAAAGTACATTACATGTATGTAGGACATGTATGAATTCTTACTGCGATGAGAGCCACGTTTTCACCTGAATGCCCAGAATGATTCTTCGGTCCTGATTATCATGGGGGGTGCGTTCCAGCATTTTGCTGCTAGCACAGGGAAACTAGATACACCTGCTGTTTTCAGATTGAATTTGGGAATGTTCAATTGGTGCATCTAAGGTGTTCTAGTGGGTCTGGATGAACTGTGTCTGGAAAATGTGTCAGATAGGTAACGTGGGGCAGTCAGTGAGAGGCATTTGTGTGTAATGATGAGCAATCTTAGTTTGATTCTATCTCGGATGGGGAGCCAGTGGACTTCCTTACTGATGGTAGAGATGTGGGCCTTGCGAGGAAGGTTAAGGGCACATCTAAGGGCATTACTCTGTAAGGCTTGAAGTCTGTTCTAATTGTGACTAGTGGAGCCAAGAGAGTATTACAGTAGTCTAGTCTGGACAGTATAAATGCTCAAGATAGTGTGAGGCAGTTGGTGGTTGAGAGAAATGGCTTACATGCATTAATGAGTTTGTTAGTGTAGGCCGTGGATGAGATGAACAAGTTACTTACCAACTGTAACGTTCTTTCGACTGGATGTTCTTCCCATGTATTCCTCATCTTGTGATAATTTGTTATCTCCAGCTTCGCTGCTTCTGAAAAAAAAATTCTCGGCAGAGGGCGCTGTGCTCGAGGTCGTGGCGTTGATTGTCCCTCGACGTACTCCGTACTCTGTCGACGTCACCGATGGTATAAATAGCTCGAGCTGCGCCCGTTGCGTCAGTTCTGTTTTTTCGATGAAATATATATATATATATATATATATATATATATATATATATATATATATAGGAGGAACACCCAGGCGTGTCCTATGACCGATACACTTTCCTCTCACGAAGAATGTAAGAAAACGTAAACTATACTGTGGGGTAGGATGGGAGGGTCGATGAGGAATACGTGGGAGGAACATTCAGTCGAAAGAACGTTACAGTTGGTAAGTAACTTGTTCTTTGAATGGATTGTGTCCTCCCACGTATTCCTCATCTTGTGATAGTCTCCCATAGCAGTATCAATTTTTGGAGGTGGGAGTGCTAATTTCAGTTTTCGTGGACAGAATGCAGAACTGCCTTAGCAAATAAACCCTCTTTAGAGGAGGCAGTGTCCAAACAATAATGTTTAACTAACGTATGCATTGTTTTCCAGGTTGCAGCTGCACAAATATCTGCTGCCGGTACTCCCCTCTTTAGAGCCGCAGAAGTAGCCATTCCCCTTGTAGAATGGGCACGAAGCCCATCTGGTGGTTCTTTTCCCGCTAATCTGTAGCATTCAACTATGGCTAATATGATCCAGCGGGAAATGGTCTGTTTTGTTACAGATAAGCCTAATTTATGACCAGTACAACCCACTAACAGCTGGTCATCTTGTCTCAATTTAGCCATCCTAGAGATGTAAAAACTAAGAGCCCTCTTTGGATCTAGTCTGTGTAATCTCTCCTCTTCCTTGCCCAGATGAGGAGGAGGATAAAAAGTTAGTAGTACTATTTTTTGTGACAAATGGAAGTCCGAGACTACTTTTGGCAAGAACGAAGGTTTAACTTTAAGGACTACCTTATCTTTATAAAAAAATAGTATATGGTGGTTTGCATGAGAGAGCCTGAAGTTCGCTAACCCTGCGGGCTGATGAAAGGGCCACAAGGATGACAGTTTTTAGAGTCAAAAGCCTCAATGGACATGAGTGCAGAGGCTCAAAAGGTATGCAAGTCAAGAATTTTAATATTAAATTTAAGTCCCAAGTTGGTACATGAAAAGGTACTGGAGGGTATACGTTAGTAAGCCCCTTTAAGAATTGAATTATTAACAGTATTTTGAAATATGAAACCTCTTCCGAGGAGCGCTTGAAAATGGACAGCGCAGCAAGGTATCCTTTGATTGTTCCTATCTGGAGCCCCAGATTGGCTAGATGTAACAGGAAAAAAAGCACCATTGGGGTGCCACACTGAAAAGGGTCCACATCCTTGTCTTTGCACCAGTTACTAAACCTATTCCAGCGACATCAGTACAAAGACTATGTTGCTGGTCTTCTGGCCGAAAGCAAGATTTCCATTACGTCATCCGGAAGATCCCAATCCTTGTATCTCAACCACTCAGAAACCATGCGTGAAGGTTGAGTGCCTTGACCTCTGGATGGAGAACCCGACCTTCCTCTTGCGAGAGAAGATCCTCTCTTTGCGGAAGACGTATTTGAGGACAGATGGACATGTCTAGAAGGTCCGGGTACCACGTTCTCCTGGCCCAATCCGGGGCAATTAGGATCATGGTTTTCCTGAACTTTCTCAACCTCCTGATTACTTGAGGAATCACGGGGACTGGGGGAAACGCGTACAGCAGTGGAAACTTCCACTCCACTACGAATGCGTCTCCCAGAGCGCCTCTTTGAGGAAATTCCCTTGAGCAGTACTGATCGCACTTCCGGTTGATCGCAGTGGCAAACAGATCCACTTGAGGGGTTCCCCAAAGGGCGAAGATCTCCAGAAGGACTTCCTGAGCCAGCTCCCACTCGTGAGAGACGGTGCTCTGCCTGCTCAGAGCGTCTGCCGCCGTGTTCTTCTCTCCGGCTAGGTGAATTGCCGACAGAGAGATTCCTTCTCGTATTGCCCAGAACCAGAGCTGCATTGCTTCTCTGCACAGTGGCAGTGACCCTACTCCTCCTCTTTTGTTGTGGTAGTACATGGCCACTGTGTTGTCCGTCATTATCAGGACATTCTTTCCGTGTACAGAGGGCAGAAAGGCCTTCAGAGCTAGTCTGATTGCCCTCAGCTCCAACAGGTTGATGTGTAGTTTAGACTCCGATGGAGACCAACGACCGCTGATTGTCAGATCGTTGGTGTCTGCTCTCCACCCCGTGAGTGAGGCGTCCGTCACTGCCGTTATCTCCGGCCATGATTGCCAAAAAGACTCTCCCTTGAGAATGTTGTTGTTGCAAGCCCACCATAGAAGATCCTCAGCAACTGCGCTCGGGACTTGCAGAAGATCCGACATATTCCCTGAGAACTGGGACCACTGAGTTCTGAGTGCCCATTGATGGGATCTCATTCTCAACCTGGCCTCTGGTACTAGGAAAATGCAGCAACCTGAGAAAATCGAAGGCCGGTAGATGTTGGGCATTCTGGAACTTCGTTACCATCTGCTGGATGTGGAGAGCTCTCACTTCGGGAGGCGAGGCTTTTCCCGATGAAGTGTCCAAGACTGCTCCGATAAACTGGAGTTTCTGGGATGGTATCATGTGGGACTTCTTGAAATTGAGGGAGAAGCCCAATTTGTGGAGGAAGTGGCAGGTGATCGAAAGATGTTCCTGAGCTTGTTCTGGAGAACTTGCTCTGATCAACCAGTAGTCCAGGTAGGGATATATGTGAATACCTCCTCTCCTGAGATTTGCTGCCACAACCGCCAACAGTTTGGTGAAAACCCTTGGGGCGGAGGTCAACCCGAATGGCAGAACTCGAAACTGATAATGAGAATTGCCAATTGCGAACCTCAGGTACTTTCTGTGGTTTGGATGGATTGGCACATGAAAGTAAGCATCCTGAAGGTCCAATGATACCAACCAATCTTGGAGTTGGAGAGCCTGAAGGATCTGAGAAAGAGTCACCATCTTGAACTTGTCCTTCCTGAAGAACTTGTTCAAGTTTCTCAAGTCCAAGATGGGTCTCAGTCCTCTATCCTTTTTTGGGATGAGAAAATATGGGGAGTACCAACCCCTGTTCCTCTCCGCTACAGGTACCAGTTCTATGGCACCTTTCTCTAGCAGGGTTAAAATTTCCTGCAACAGGAGCGGATCCGGAATTTTGGCGGAATTGGCTCCCGGTGGATGATTCTGAGGCCTTTTTAGAAAGGGGAGACAGTAACCTTGGGCTACTGTTTCCAGTGCCCAAGCATCTGAGGTAATGCCTCGCCATTCCTTCAGATGTTGAGAAATCCTGCCTCTGACTGGTGTTTTGTGTAACAAGGTCTCAGAGAGATTTGGGGGCAGCTGCAGGAGTGGCTGAGGGTACAGATGCCGCTCCTGAGGCTGATTTTGCACCTCTTCCTCATGCTCCACGAGGGAAGTTTCTTTTGCCCCTTTGAGAAGCCTGTCCTCTTCCTCTACCAAAAGAGGGAGTAGTGTCGAAAAGAACGACCCCTTCAGGAAGATTAGCCGGAATAGGGTTTTAGAGGCTGGCGCAAAGAGGCGCTAAGTGATTTAGCTGCCGCTTTCGAGGTCTGAAGTTTTTCTAGGCTTTCATCAGCCTTTCTGCCAAAGAGCCTCGAGCCATGAAAGGGCATGTTGAGGAGTCTAGCTTGCACGTCCATTGCAAATCCCGACTTCCTCAACCACGCAAATCTGCGTAGCACAACGCTTGCAGCCATGGATCTGCTGATACTATCAGCAGTATCCAGTCCAGACTGGAGACATTCCCCCATTGCCTCCTTCCCGTCTTTGACTATATTCAGGAAGCCTTCTCTTTCCTCGCCTTCCGGAATGTGATCAGCCGCCGCCGAAATACAGTCCCACAGGATATGGGTAAACCTGGCTAGGGTACAGGTGACATTTGCCAATTTAAGTGCCATACTGCCTGACGTGGAAACTTTACGTGCCCAGGCATCAATTTTTTTATCCTATCTATCTGGAGGGATAGATGGATAAGCAGTTTGTTTTGAAGTAGCTGCTGCCTGAATGACTAAACTCTCTGGAGTCGGATGTTTATTCAAATATTCAGGATCCGTTCCAGCTGGTCTATATTTTCTTGGAAAAGTGCTATCTGCAGCAGCAATAGTTTCTGGTTTCTCCCAGTTTTTCTCCACAGTCCTTTGAAGGGCACTGTGAAAAGGGAGAACAGGATCTTTCTGAGGTCCCTTGACGATTATATCTGTCATGTCATCTTGTTCAAAAATGGGTGACGTATTACCCCAACCCATATATTCAACAACCCTGGTCCTAAGACCCCTGTACCCTGCATCTGCATGCTCTGCAGGATCAGGTTTGGCGAACTCTAATTCTGGGGATGTGTCAACTCCACTGGCAGAATGTAGAGTATCACTCAGGTCTCTCATTCTAGATTCCTGGTCAATAAGTTCCTCAGGAACTTGTCTTGTACCATAAGTAACTCCCAAAGGAGCAACCTCATCTTCTTCTGAAGCAGACTCTTCATAGATTGCTGACAGAGATTTGAAAAAGTCTGACCTGGGCAAAGGAGTGAATATCCTTTCTTCCTCTTCCATCTGCTTCGAAGGAAATGGCAAATCCCTCGAAGTTTTCGAGGGTGTCTTCGAAGTCTTCGAAGTTTTCGAAGATGACTTCGATAATGGCGTCGATGACGCATTTGGCTTTGGCGTCGAAATTATCGATGTCGAGGGCGTCGACGAAGTTGTCGAAGTCTTCGACGACTTGTGTTTCTTGCACGGCACTGGAGAGGTGCTCGACTCTCGAAGAGTCTTTGACGGTTTTACGTCGACTCGAGGTTTTTTGTATTCCTCAACGCTACTGGTCTTGGCCATTGTAGCCTTGGACTTCCCTTTGTCGTCCAATGGAGCGACTATAGGTGTATGGCATTTTCGAGGGTCTTTCGAGGGGGTCGGGCCGCATTCTCAAAAACCTCCATCTTCTTTTTGTGGAATTCTTCCCACTTACTGGGAGAATCCGATTTAATCGGACAACGAATTTCTTCGGTCGACTCTGAAGAAGAACATGATGAGGGAGATCTATGAGCCTCATTACACAGTAGGCGGTAAGGATTTACCGGTACCGGTAAATCCTTACCGCCTTACTACAAGGTCCCTTTGCGGGTTGGGGAATTTAACGCCTGCTTTTTGCAGGCGTTAAAAACCAACCCGCAAAGGGACCAGTGGAGCTAATTACGGTACCGCAATTTGCGGTACCGTAATTAGAGCCTTCCCGATTCCCATAGAGCCCTATGCCTTGCCTATGGGGCAAAAATGGGAATGGGGAAGGGCAATGGTGGAAGGGGGAATTACCACCCCGCCAACCTTGGAATGGGGCGGTAATTCCCCTTTCCACCAAGGCGGTGCCGGTATTTTACCGGCATGAACCATGGCGCTAATAGCGTCATGGTTCTCCGCCTACCGTGTAATGAGGCCCTATGTCTCCTCTTCATTTTTTTAGATGATGACGAAGAGTGTTAGATCGAGATCTCTTCGAGTGCCTATGGCGATCCGATTCCTTAGAATCAGTCGCTTTCTTGTGTCTTTTCGACGAAACCTTTTTTGATGCCTCCCTCCCCACCGACAGTTTACCTCTCCTCTCACGAAGAGCTTTTTCAGTCATCGATTGGCAGGACCCGCAGTCGTCGGTTCGGTGACTGGAACCGAGACACCAGAGACAAATCCGGTGGGGATCGGTGATCGACATCTTAGATCCACAATCTGCACACTTTTTAAACACAGTTCTGGGTGTTGAAGGTGTCGAAGATTGTTTTTTGAGCGATAATGTCGAGTCGAGATACACATCCAGCGTTTTGACTTCTTTTGATACTTTAATGATGTTGCCATCAATGGTAAATGATTGGTACCCAGGGTCCAATTTGTTAAGGCGTGCCTGGGATCCTACTATGAGTAGTTCCGTCTTGTCGTCGTTCAAGCAGAGGCTATGGGTGGACATCCATGCTTGAATTTCAAGGTAGATTTCATTAGATTTTGCAGCATCTTTCTAATAACTCCCAGTGAGTGTAATGAGGACCTGGGTGTCATCCGCATAATTGGTATACGTGACACCCAGTTCGTCAAGTCGGTCAAAGAGGAGCTTGGTAAAGATGTTGTAAAGCGTGGGGGAAATACAGGAACCTTGGGGTACTCCACATTGCATTGGGACAGGGTCATCTGCAGCCAAAGGTGCGAAGACCCTAGTCGACCTATCGGACAGGAAGGACCGAATCCAATTGGTGGCCTTCTGTGAGAATGTGGCAGCCGAGGAAAGGTGTTGGGTGAGAATTTGGTGGTCAACTAAGTCAAAAGCTGCGGAAAGATCCAACAGCAGCAAGATGGCCAAATTGCCCTTGTCTTTGGCTTCATCCATTTAGATTTTAAGATCCAGGAGGGCAGTTTTGGTCCCGTGCCTGGGTCTAAAGCCGGATTGTCGCAGGCCTAAGAGATTATTGTCTTCTAAATGTTGTTGTATTTGGAGGTATGCCACTCTGTCTAGTATTTTGAGGAGAAAGGCGATGGTTGTGATGGGCCTATAATTAGTAGGTATATTGGGGTCTAGGTTGGGCTTTCTGAGGAGAGGTAAGACCCACGCCTCTTTAAGGTCATTGGGTACAGACAAGTTTTTAAATGAAGAGTTGATCAGAGCGGTGATGAAGGGGGCTAGGTCTTTAGCTCTGTCCTTAATGACTGAGGCAGGGCATGCATCGCCTTGCCAGTTTGAAGGTTTAAGGCTGGCAATTATGTTAACTACTTCATCCTCGATTACCTGGGCGAAGTAAAAGGGTGGGCAATCAGGACTGGAAGAGCTCTTTTTAATATTCAAGTGGTCTTTGGAGGCAAGGCTAGCTTTTTTGATTCAATCTTAGCTTGTAAGAGAGCTATTTTATTTGAAAGTGCTTGTTGGATATTATTACACCAAGCTTTGTCCTTGATGTAGTCATCTGTAGGAGGCACTGGTGATTCCAATTCTCTTATGGTGGAGAATAACTCTTTTGTGCCGGATTTGGCATTGTGTATTCTCAAGTTAAAGATCTCTTTGTTGGCGTTCATGATAGAAGTTTTATAGGTGGCTGCTGCCATCGAGCACTTATCTTTGGATGCGAGAGAATGGGCTTTTCTCCAGTTAGTTTCCACTGTTCTTTTAATGTTGTGCATAGCTTTTAGTTGTGCAGTGAACCATTTATGCATGTGGCAGCTGGTTTAGCCTTTCTTAATTTGAGTGGAGCTATTTGATTAAGGGCTTGTTCCAGCGTAACGTTGTAAAGTTAAACGAGGGAAATTGGATTTGAGTTAGGAATTTGATGTTTAGCATTGGTGATTGGGTTTAGGAGAGGTCTTAGATTCTCTATAGTAATATTGCGCCTATATCTGGTCGCGGTTTGTGGTGTCATGAAAGTAGGTGCGCATTTAGGCAGGTCTTTGGGTATGGATAAGGTGATGAGATGGTGGTTTGTCGATGCACAAGGGGTGATGTCAATCAATGATAGGTCACAATTGGCGTCAGTCAGCCAATCCAGGGATCTCCTTTTGGAGTGTCTAGGTTTGGTTATGTGTTGTGTAAGGCCTAAGTGGGTGATAGTGTCATTGAGTAAGAGGGCGTTAGCATCATTAGGGCCAAGGTTAAAATCACCCATAAGAATAATTTGTGAGCCAGGTTTAGTGTTAGAGGTCAATAAGTGGGCGATTTCCTCTTCGAAGGAGGAGATGGCGGCAGGCAGTCTATAAATGAGGTGTAGAAGTATAGTTTGGGTATAAGATAGTGGTATTTTGATAGATAGAAGTTCAGCGCATGGTAGGCCAATGTTGGTGACTTCTCTAATGTTCAGGTTAGTTTTGGCAATAATGGACACTCCACCCCCAATCCCCGATTTTCTATCAGCTCGGATGATATTGTAGTTCTCTGGGATGGCAATTGAGAGTGCAGGGCCGGCTGCAGAATGGAGACATGTTTCTGTGACCACGAGAAAGTCTAAATGATTAGCGATGATCAGGTCTGCAATGTCATGAGAGTGAGCTACCAAGGGGCGAGCGTTAATGAGGGCGCCTTTGACTGTAGTAGTGGTAGGTGTTGTGAGGTCATCTAATGGTATATCTACAGGTATGAGGAGATTGTGGCTATTGGGGAGTTTGTGAGTGTCAACAACACTTTGTTGCTTCTGGTCTGTTGGGTAGGCATGCTGTGATGCTTAAGCTTAGAGCTGGTGTGAGAGCTTAGTCTATCGTTTCTCAAGCGAGTCGGACAAGAGACAAAATGATTAGTGTCATTGGCTAAATTAAAGCAAGAGCCTAGTCTAGTGTTTCTTATGAGCATAGGGCATGGGACAAGAGGTGTGGGGGTGGTGTCAAATCTGGTGATCCATTCTATAGGTGACAGGCGTGGTTCTAGGTGGGAAGTACCGACAGTATGTGTATTGGGTGAAATGTTGGGTCCTGTGGAATGTGGACAGTTCAGAGGTGATATGTTATGGAGTAGTGGAAGGAGGGTGGCCATGGTGAGTGTCACTCTTCTTAAGTATGGTAAGTGTCTGACCGGCTGGATATGCAACTGGTGTAATGGGCCTGGAGCAGGTAGTCTGAAAGCTTGTTTCGTAGTATATAAAGCCTTACAGGGCAGGTAGGCTGAGGGTAGACAACGGGAGGTAGTATGTTTGTGGCAGTAGGTAGTTCACTAGGCAATCACCGGTCTAGGCACAATAGGCTGGAAATGCAGTAGCTAGTAACAGGGCACAGTAGGCTGAAAATGCAATAGCTAGTAACAGGGCACAGTAGGCTGCGTGCAACAATCAATGGTCTAAGCACAATAGCCTGAGAATGCAGTAGCTAGTAACAGGGCACAGTAGGCTGAGTGCAACAATCAGTGGTCTAGGCACAATAGGGTGAGAATGCAGCAGCTAGAAACAGGGCACAGTAGACTGAATGCAACAATCAAAGGTCTGAGCACAAATGCACTGGCTAAGTGGTTGAGTGCAGTAATCAATGGTTTAGGCAGCATGGGCTGGGCGCAATAGGCTGAGAAAGCAGTGGTTGGTGTCCCGGGCACAGTGGGCTGACTGCATGTGTTCTGCATATGCTGTCGAGCTACAGTGTGCTGTAAGTTGCAGAGTACAGCATTATATAGTAGGGGTCAATGAAGGGTCAGTATCACGCGGTGATGAGGGTAATAAACATTAGGCTAGTCGCATATGTGGGTCAGCACTATTCCATGTTAAGCTATTGGGTTTGAACAAGCGAAGGTTCATGGAACTTCCAATAAGTAATAGGGGAGTGACAATGCAGTAAGGATGTTTGTGTGTCACGGCGGGGAAGGGTGCCGTGTATTTTTGTCAGGTTGTGTAATCGTCTATTAACTGCTCTCCTTGGAAACAGTGGCGTGAATAGAAGAGGTAGCAACTAAACAATAGCGCAACAATGAATGCTGTAGTGTACTCACATTGGTAGGCCCAGGTGGCTTGGCGGTGCCGTGGCTGGTTGGCCCTGTGGTGAACAGGGGCAGAACAGGGCCTTTTTCTTCAGCCTTCGCCTGGAGGCCGCCAGCTTCCGCCTGCCGGCAAGCCTATGTGGCCGGCAGAATATACAAGCTGGTAACCTAGAAACAGGCCTCAGCCTCGTTGTCGGGCTGCGTTGCGCCTGCCATTTTGGGGTCAGGCGGTGTAATAAAGGACATGCCCAGGCCGGAGTGGAGCGAAGCATCGGTGATGAGGCTGCTCCGATGGTGCGTGCAAGGTTGAACCTTACCAATTACTTATAGCAGGCAGGTCGCGTGTAGGGCTGGTGGTTCAGGCAGCGTGCATGCGTGCCTCTGATGGTAGTGGTGGTCGTAGGGCGCAGATGGCGAGGGGCTGGTGAGGATAAAGGTAGCTCCTGCAATGAGGGAGAGAGGGGCTCCTGCCCTCTCCACCACAGGAAGGAAGTACTGCTGCTCACTGGGGCAGAACAGGGCCTTTTTCTTCAGCCTTTGTCTGGAGGCCGCCGGCTTCCACCTGCCGGCGAGCCTATTTAGCCAGCAGAATATACAAGCTCCTAACCTAGCAACAGGCCTCAGCCTCGTTGTCGAGCCGCGTTACGCCCGCCATTTTGGGGCCAGGAGGTGTAACAAAGGACATGCCCAGGCCGGAGTGGAGCGAAGCTCCGGTGATGATGCTGCTCCGATGGTGCATGCAAGGTTGAACCTTACCAATTACTTCTAGAAGGCATGTCGCGTGTAGGGCTGGTGGTTCAGGCAGCCTGCATGCGTGCCCCTGATGGTAGTGGTGGTCGTAGGTTGCCGATGGCGATGGGCTGGTGAGGATAAAAGTAGCTCCTGCTATGAGGGAGAGAGGGCCTCCTGCCCTCTCCACCACAGGAATGGAGTACTGCGGCTCACTGGGGCAGAACAGGGCCTTTTTCTTCGGCCTTCATCTGGAGGCCGCCGGCTTCCGCCTGCATTTATAAGGCACAATCAACAGCACTTACCTGAAGGTTGCTTTCTCTCTTAAGATAGCTAAATTATACTATATAGCCTTGATATTCTGGCATAGCCCTATTTATATAACCTCACTATGTGAGGGTGACCTTCAAAACCTACAATCCCCAAAAACAGAATATAGCCTCAAGAGGTTTAAACGCAATATACAAATCTGGCTCCATTAATAGAATAGTTGACCAAATGAGTTTCCCTTCCACCTATGACTCCTATATTTGGCTCTACCACACTTAACATTATGTCTAGCAATTGTGCTCCATGGCCAAATGGAACCATTACCAGAGAACCTCAGCCTGGTCCTACGAAAGGTTACTGGGCCTTTACCTATGTCCACTTGTTATGTTTGCTGTAATATGAATTACGTGCAAGCAGCAAAAGTTTTGTTATGCATTGTGCCATAGCAACAGCGTCACCTACTCTATGGAACCTAACTGTCAGCTGAAATCCA
Source organism: Ambystoma mexicanum (assembly GCF_040938575.1). NCBI lineage: Eukaryota > Metazoa > Chordata > Amphibia > Caudata > Ambystomatidae > Ambystoma > Ambystoma mexicanum. The sequence continues at coordinate 1,349,534,151 of NC_090935.1, read as the reverse complement.
AATACTGACTGTAACTAAGCATGGCACTTTAGTGTTTAAACTCCTGTTGCTTCTACAGTGGTCACATCCCTGTATTGTATCTGGTGTCCCGTTTTGTTTGTCCCAAGTGCTATGAAGCGGTACCCATCTGAGTTAGCACGGTATACCACTCAAATACATCAATATTAATTTGACCTCGAAGGATTTTAGGAACGCAAATGTAATGTTCAGATTCTCCTTCTTTAGCCTTTGTAAAATGACCCTACAATCAGAGAGCAACATTACAATATCATTTGTTTAGCCTGCACAGAATTATCGGTATGGAACATTCTTGGCCCTACTCATCCATAGGATTAGGGCAACAGATATCCAGACAGCTACAAGGCTTCCTTTCGAAGTTTTCCGATTTCAATGAAGTATACACATTTCACTCATATACATTGTTTCACTGAGTACGGTTTTAATGCTTCCCAACAATATTAGGGTATAGGAATGCTGCAAAGTGTTTTGTTTGCACAGCGAAATAATAGCATGTATGTTGCAGATGAATGCATGCAAGGCATTGTGGGTATGCAAATACCCCAGCAACTGCTACAATCCTCAGTGGAACCCACCTTGCCTTTTACTGAGGCCTGTCAGCTAGTTTTGGAGGACAGCACAGACAGGGCATAGGAGAACAATCCTTGGGGGTTAAGCACAAGTGCGCCACTTTCAAAAATCAAGTAAAATGTTTTGGCAGTATAGTGAATGATGTATGTTTGTTTGCATTAAATAACAGAAGACTCAAGACACAAATGCTTAAACAACGCAGCCCCCCCCTATCTCGCATCTAGAACAAAGAAAAAAAACTCCACCCGCCCCACCAGATTGATTAACTCTTACTGCCTGCAGGTACCCAATTTCAGACTAAAGAAAACCGGCGGCAGTAGCTTCCCTGTCTTGGCAGCCCAATACTGGAACGCCCTCCCACTCAACATTAGGACAGACCAATCTTACTATAGCTACAGGCGAAACACCCTCACCTGGTTGCGGGCCAATGATCCTCATGACAAACCCTGCCATCTCATCTGCCCATGCCATTGTTCTAACCTGACTGCCATGCACAGCTTTAAATATGTAAATATGTAAGTGCAACCAGACTGCCCCTATGCACAGCACTAAATATGTAAATATGTAAGAATTTGTTTAACTATATGTATATATGTACACTCCACTCAATGTAATGCTATGCCTCTTTTTTTTGTTCTTTGCTCATGTGTGCCTTATCCTGCAACTAAGTTTTTATGTAATCCTATCTTCCTGCCCTCTGTTACGCCCCGTTACCTCTGGGTTTTGCACGCCATACTAAATAAATAAACAAACAAACAAACAAACTCGAGTAACAGTTTAGCAAAGTGGACGTTCTTGGTTCTTTCTATGCTCAGCTGCTGAAGGTGTTTCAATACAATCATGCATTTTGTGTTTAAATCCTCTAGTACTCCTCCATCCTGTTTAGCAGACAACAGTCAATTGAAGGGGGACCCCATAGATACAGGCGATGGCGCTCCATCTTTTCTACCTCTGGGAGGTACTGCTATTAACTAAAAAGGCAAACCTATCTGGTTTTCTCCAAAGGAACCCCTGTGAGACTCTACTGATTTATTTTCGTATAGGCTGATGTGAAGAAGAGTGGTCATAGCAACCCTAGAGGCTAGATCATGTGCCCAGTCATTTCACTTCCTATGACAGGATTACAAGCCGGGCTCTGAATATTATACTCCATATCTGCATTCAAATGATTTCTTAGAAAGTAAAAATAATCATTTGCATTGTCAATAGAGATACTTTTTATATAAGAGAAAATGGGCCTCATTACGAGGTTGGTGGTAAGGGAAAAATAACAGTGCCTCTAATAGCGGCATTGGCGCGAGCACGCGGCCCTATAGCGGCATGGCGTAAACAGGAGCTGAACACAAGTCAGGCGGACATGCATATAACGGCCTACAGAAGCCCGAAAAGTACTTTACCGGCATGGAGTAAATACCGGCATCGCGAACCACCCGTAAACGGCCATGTGCAGTGTTCCCAACTGCCACAGGTGCACACAATCATCACAGGTGGAGGCTATGTAGACTGGGCCAGCACAAAAGGAGCACACCCCACCCCTTCCCACACCCAGTCACACACCAAAATGATACCAATACTAGTAGCAATGTTGGGGCTGGAGGACATGATTGCAGTGGAACTCCAGCAACAACAACAACAACAACAACAGGCCGCACAGAGGGGACGCAGGAGGAGAAGGAGGGTGAGGGAGGCACAGCATGCACCACCAGTGCAGGCAGTTGTACCACACACCAGTCTCCAATCCCTCGAATCAGAGCCAGTCCATTCAGCCTAACCCCTGAGCAGATCCACACCCTGTACAGTCTGGACCGGGACACCATCACCACCATTGTGGACAGGATACATAATGACATTGCCAGCCTCATAGACATCCGTACCGCCATCCCCCCTCGACTGAAGGTGGTGTCTGTGCTTCACTTCCTGGCCACAGGTACCAACCAGCACACAGTAGGGCAGATGCATGGCATATCACAACCATTATTCTCACGTACGCTGAACCAAGTGCTTGATGCCCTCCTGAAGCACACAGGCGACCACATATTCTTAACACGGACTGCCCAGGAGATCTCCAACACCAAAGTTGGCTTCCATTCACTGGCAGGCATCCCAGGTTGCATTGGTGCCATCGACTGCTCCCATGTTGAATTGGTGGTCCCACATGCTATGGAGGTAGTGTACCGCAACCGTAAGTTATACCACTCCATCAACATGCAAGTGACTCAAACAAGATCATCACACATTGTTGTGCCCGATTTCCCAGATCAACCCATGATTCAATGGTCCTGCGATACCACGCTACATGGAGCGACACGCAGGGCAACGATCCTGGCTACTCGGTGAGTTGCATGTCAAGCTCATGGCAGTGTGATGTGGGGAGATGATTGGGGGAGAGATGCATACTTCACCTTGCTGAGATGGGGGGAGAGATGCATACTTCACCTGGCTGAGATGGGGGGGTGCATACTTCACCTGGCTGAGATGGGGGAGGGAGAGATGCATACTTCACCTGGCTGAGATGGGGGGAGAGATGCATACTTCACCTGGCTGAGATGGGGGGTTGGGGGTAGATGCATACTTCACCTGGCTATGATGTGGGGGGAGATGCATACTTCACCTGGCTGAGATGGGGGGAGGGGAGAGATGCATACTTCACCTGGCTGAGAGTACCTGAGAGGATGGACCATGCTCATACCCCAAAGCAGGCCAGACTGGACCTGACACCTAAATGCAAGACGTAAGCTGCCCTACTATGAAAATGAGGCAGTGCTACAACCATTCCATAGCCATCAACATGTACACTGCACATAATCAGACCATAGCCCCTGCAACACAATGCAGCGACATGCAGTTAGTATGGCCAATGCACATGACCAAATTCTATCATCAAAAAGGACAGTTGTACATTACTGTGTACAAAGGAGTCACATGAGAGCAAAATACATGAACCCACTCCTACAACAACACAGAGGTTCAGCATAACAGCATGGCAACATCTGCCGTGGAAAGTGAAATCATCAAGAGTCTGCCATCAACAGTGAAAGGATGAAAGCATACAATTGACTACACATCACCTAGATCATGGGAAGAACCGGCATGGACAACCATAGTGCATGAGCACTCATAAGGAATAGGACATGCCTGCGCCCACTGGACGATGCCACGCACACCTGTCGATCAGATGAATTCACACATTGCAGTTACTTGATGTGGCTCTATTCATGCATGTATATGTGGATGCAAACAGGAAATGAATGCATGCTATTGTGTCATTGATACAGGTCCCATTTAATGTAATCACTTACACATAACCATTGTTGCACACATGCAGGTGATGCTGGCTATCCCTTGAAGAGGTGCTCCTTAACCCTGTCCGGAACCCGCAGAACAGGCACAAAGAAGACTACAATAATGCGCATGCACGTACCCGTGGTGAGTGCGCAGACATTTGGCCTTTTGAAGGCACGGTTTCGCTACCTCAGCAGGTCTGGTGGGGCACTCCTGTACGAGCATGAGAAGATGGGCAAGATCATCATGGCATGTGTCATGCTACACAATATGTGCATCAGACGGAATGTGCCTCTGCCCCCTGACGCTGAACTGCAACCACCTGACGAGGGGGATGAGGAGGGAGGAGATGGGGCTGCACTTCATGGAGGTAGCAATGCACAGGAGGGACGTGCCGTGCACCAGATTTTGATTAACCAATGTTTCTAACACACATGGATGAGGAGTGTGCCATGGAGGTGGGACTCAGGGCACTGGGTGTGTCAGGGACATGGACACTGTACACTGTTCACCAATAAAGCACACGTACACAATAAGCAATGTCCGGTCATGTGAATTCTCATTTCACAACAGGTGTATTGAACAAATAGAACATAGAAAGTCTGCAAGCCCTCCACCCCACACACCATCTCACCCCTCCCCCTTGAACTTCCCCACACACCCTCTCCCCCTCTGCCTCCCCCCTGAACTTCCCCACACACCCTCTCCCCCCTCAACTTCCCCACACATTGCATGCACCGGTTACCAGACATTTGGTCGAAAAAAAATTGGTAGACCAGACAAATGGTCGAACCAATTTGGTCGAAAACCAAATGGTCGAATTTCTTTTTTTTTTTATTTTCCCCCCTTTTTTTTATTTTTTTGGGGGGGTCCCCCCAAGCCCCTTTTTTTCTCTAAAAACCCCTTTTTTTAAAAAACGAAAACCCGAAAAATAAATATATAAATAAAAAAATAAATTCGACCATTTGGTTTTCGACCAAATTGCGTCGACCAAATGTCATTCGACCAGTTTTCAGTCGACCAAATGACTGGACACCGCATGCACCATTAGTCTTCATGAGTTCCGAAAGGCAGGCTGCACCTACACCTCTTGTCCACTGCCAGCATCAGGTGGACCCCTGTCCGACCTGCGCAAGTTCCGCCCAGACCTACACAGGGGGCTGGTCTGAGTGGAGTTGGCATTTGAGGAGGTGCCAAGTTGTTCAACCACCTGTGCGGGACGCAGGGCCTCCAATGCTGCCACCATGTGGCTGAGGACCTGCCTCACAGCCGCCAATTCGTTGCATATGTCTTTGGAAGTAGACTCAATGGCAGATTTGAGGGACGCTGCACATTACCTGATATCCTCCCTTGCCTGGCCACATTCAATGATGTGCTGGGTCACCAGCCCTGTCAGCTCCTCCTGGCGCTGTTGGATTACCCTGATCCCCTCTTGCCCGTCCCGGACACTGTGGATGTCGAAGGTGCATGCGACATGGTTGGTGCTTCATGCATGCTCGCCGTGGGGCTGAGGCTCCCTGGCCATGACTCCACAGCAGACAGCTCATGGCTGCTGGTATTGTGTATGCTGGGTGGGGAGTGGTGGGGTGACTGCAGGGGGCCTGTAGTGGTAGGTGTGCCAGGTGTCGGACTATGTGCTTCATCATCTGACACGGCTGCTGTGGCAGCTGCCTCTCCGACAGTACTGCTGGCAGTGGATACAGTGCCTTCAGCCACTGGCTCCTGTGTGGTGGTGGCTGGCGTGGGTGCTGTGGTGGTGGGCATATTGCACATTGGTGCTGTAGGTTCTTCGGTTGTGTTGGGCGTGTGAGGTAGTCCTGGTTTCACTCTTGCCCTTGATGTTGAGGGCCTGTTTGCTCCCTCCATGACCCTGGACTTCTTGACTGGTGTCGCAGGCTGCTCCCTGGGATCATGATCATCGCTGTCAGATTGTGTGCCTGTGGGGGATGAGGAGAGGGAGAGCATTAGTGATGGGTGTACATGCATCAGGCATGCATTGGGGTAGCAGCATTTCTATGGGAGGGTGGGTATTTGCCGTTGGAGCAGTGACATACGGGTTACTTGCCTTTTAGGTGGGTCATGCAGGGATGCATCTTGGCTGACACATGTATGGGTTGCATCATGCATGTGGACAAGATGGTGCTGTGCACTGCCCATTTGCGTACATGTGTCTGGTGTCCCCTGTTTTGCATCATTACACTGTCAGTTCAGGGGGACATCTTCCTGGTTTCCATTACACTGGTTTATTTGGGGCACCTACATGCATCAGCCGATGACGGGGCTCCACGCTCCATATCCCCCACTCCCTCAATTGCCTCCATTCTGATGGTGCTCCACCTCTGGATTACCCTTGTAATTTAGGGTGAAAACCCAAAGCTACTTAATATGCATAAGTAAGGGGGGTTCTGGGAGTGTCTCTCTACCAGCCTATATCCTGGGTTTGAGTTTCAACCAGATTATTTAGCTCACCATCCCTTTCACAGAAGTGAAATTTCCATTACATATCAGTCTTTGTCCTGCCCAAGGGCAGTCCAGCACCGAAATGTCAGGCAATTCTCTTCTGAACAAAAGTACCAACAGCAAACCCAGACACGTGTTTCAGCCGGTTGGGCCTCGTCAGTGAGATGGAGCTGTGCCTCTCTAAGAAAGCGGCCAAGGGTTCCACGTCTGGATTACCCTAGCAATTTAGGATGAAAACCCAAAGCTACTTAATATGCACAAGGGAGGTTCTGGGAGTGTCTCTCTACTGGCCTATATCCCGGGTTTGAGTCTTAACCAGATTCTTTAGCTTACCATATCCCTTTCACAGAAGAGAAATGTCCACTACATATCAGTCTTTGTCCTGCCCAAGGGCAGTCACAAATTTTGGGTACTTCCACCGCTTTTTTGTTCAAGGGGGAACCAATCTCAAGTGCAGAAAGTCGCGAGACAACTATCTATCTTTAGGATACTTGCTACCCCTCCCTTATATATAGGCACACATGTGGGCCCACACCTTTTTACTTTTTAACTATTTATCCCTTATTTTCGGTACACAGCTCAAAAAACGGACCGCATAACATGCACTTGTATGAGGGTTTATTCAATACTGATATTAGATTACAGAAATACAAAGACAATTTAAAACCGCTAGGGTCAGCATAGTATCAAAACACTTGTTCAAACTCATTTTTTGACACAAGAAATAAATTCGACAAATAGGATGTGACTGGGGGTTAGTATACAGTGATACTGCACACTTATACGAAAAAAAACACAATGCAGCAAGATTTGTTTGTGTATATACACACTTGTAAATCAACTACATTAAGATACGATTTGCAATCATGATTCTATGATAGTTATGTGACAAATCAGTCAATTCACTGCTTCATTGTGCATTTATCGTTTCTGGGAAAAATTAAAAAAACAAGATGTGTTTTTTTTCTTGTAGGTCGACCCGTGTTTTGGCTCTTAGACTGTGATGCAGTTGAACCCACATGCTCACATATTATATTATTAGCGCCATCTTCAGGATATACAGGCTGTTAGAAGATTAATCAGTCAGGGAGCCCGACATCTCATATTTCTCACATATATGCGTCTCTCACCTTTATGAAAGTGGTAAGGTGATATTCTAAGTGCAAGAGGAAAAAAGGAAAATGAGGTGTGTTACTTTAAGTTAAGGCAGATGACATAGGGATTGCAAGATGATTTCTTTAGCCCACAGAAGAGTTTTCTCTTCAAGACGAATACGTCAATGGGGACTGATTGTTTGTCCTCTGCAAGACAACATAAATATTGTCACTCTTTGTGCTTCGATATAATAAAAAGGTTAGGTTAGTTACTGACCACATGGACGTCTGTACGTTCTGCAATGTGGTTTTGCCCCAGGAGGGTACAAATCTTCTTATTCACTTTTTCGGGTGCATGCCATTCTGAAACACACACAAACATGGACGGGCGTCTTACAGAGATTTATATGGACGCGTCTTGAATTGTCTGTGTTTTTTCATCAGATTTGTCTGTGTTGCGCACAATCATCTGGGTGAGTAGCTACGTGATGTGTGGAGTATAGAAAGTCAATTAGGTGCTTCTGTCTCTGCTAAGAGGCAAGCGAGTGGTAGCCCAGCTCAGCACATCTAAAGAGGGTAATTCATGGAATTAATGTGCACTGAAAGCAGGGGCGTAAGCGTGGAAATTGCAGCGCACACGTGCGAAAGCCGCCCAAGCGACCGTTTGGCAATTCATAGAAGGTGTTACGCGTGGCTTACCTGTGACCTGCGCTGAATCTGCATGTGGTGCACACCTCATTGCGACATCCCGAATGCTGTGCGCGAGACGGCCAGTGAAGGCGCACACTGGCCAGCGCACACACCTAAAAAGGGGGCAGTTCATGCAGAATGGGGAACAACGTCTGAAAATGTGGGCGTTGCGGGGGAAATACCGCTGTAAAATCCTTGCAACGCTCACACGCGTGCTAACAACACGTATTCATGGAATCGAAAAGGGGAAAACCGCATGCCACAAAAGACGCGCTAAGCCAGAAACACATACGCCAGCCAAAAGCAGGCGTAAGTCCCCCTGTGCAGCATAAAAGTGCGTGCCAGCAACAAACAGGCTCATACCGTTACGATGAATGTACCGTTCCTCGCAGCAGTGGTCGTGGGACACCGCAGGAGGAGGATACCCAGGCCCCGCATATTTATACCTAGGACCACCCTTTTTGGGATGCCTGATGAACAGGTCTATGGCAGGTACAGGTTTCCACCTCATATCATCCTAGACCTGGTCACTGAGTGGGAGGATGACCTCACATCACCCACCCTGTGCTCCCAAGCACTGAGCCCCTTGGAAAAGGTACTGAATGTACTGCATTTCTTGCCCATTGGGTCATTTCAGCGGACATCTGCCATAGTTGGGGGTGTCTCGCAGCCCACGCAGTCCTGCTGCCTACACCAGGTGTTGGCAATCATGACTGCACGTCCCTCCGTCCGCAGGCATATATAAATGCCCAGAACACCCGCTGAAAGGCAGGCCTTAGTCCAAGACTTTTACGGGATGGCACACTTCCCCAAAGTGCTTGGTGCCATTGATTGCACCCATGTGGCTCTACGTCCACTTAGGGCCACTGAGCACATCTATCGCAACCGCAAGCACATGCATTCCATCAACGTGCAGGTGGTATGTGATGCCAAGGGAATAATAACCTCTGTGTATGCAAACTATCCAGAGTCCACCCATGATAGTTTCATATTCAGAATGTCACCCTTAAACCGGGACCTGCAAGCTGGGAGACATGGCGACATATGGCTCATTGGTGAGTACAAGTGCCTGTGCACATGCATGGATGTCACACAGAGAAATGGAGAAACCCAACTAATCACCACCATTAGGACCTCCGCAGGGACAGTGCCTACCCCTCTGAGCACCAACATGATGACGCCAATACGGAACCCCACCACACCACCCAAGGTAAGATACAACGCAGCCCATATTGCAACCCGGAGCGTAGTGGCGCGCACATTCAGAGTGCTGAAGTCACGTTTCCGCTCCCTTGCCCGCTCTGGTGGGCAGCTACTATATGCGCCCCCAGTAGTGTGCAGGATCATTGTGTCAGCATGTGTCCTGCACAACCCAGTGGGGACATGGTGGACATGGTGGTGCCCCCACATCCCCAACCACACGCACGGCCCCTGCGCATGGGAGGGGAAAGGGCACGTGGGGAGGCAGCCCGTACCCAGCTTGTGGCTACATTTTTCACCTAAAATCCCAACCCTGCAGACTGCACACAGGCCTGGCACATACCAGGTGACAATCGATGATGAGAAATTGACAGTGAACTGTCACAACCTTACCAACCTGAGAATGTGTCCCTGGAAGTGCTTCAATGTGTGCAGCTCTAGCTACTTAAAGAAACCCAATGTCGTGTGACCAAAACGCACACATTCATGCTGCATAATCCACTTCCCCCTTGCAAATCAGCACAGCCTAATACTGGTATGTCACCTAACCCCTCCCAAAGGCCATGTCACCCGCCCAACACGCCATGGCATGCAATGTGAATACAACCAAATCAATGCACAACACATGACACAACTGTGACAAAGTACACCATCAGAAATGGAAACAGGCCACAGAAAATTACCTCTCACATATGAAAATGAAACTGTACACATGAACATATATTTACCTGCATGACAAACCATGAATACAGGACCCAACAGTGGCAACGTCAGACAGTGACCAATCACAATAGCCCAAGTGTCACAATCTGAGAAAGCCACCACATGGACCCCTCCCATCTTCAGTGTGTTGCTGGTAGTTAAATGTGGCAGGGCGCTGCATACAGCATGAACTGCATGTGCAATGGAGAGAGCCAAGGTAACCCATGAACAAGCAACATGTAAATATGCGCAATGACCAATATGAAAAGCAATATAAATATCAACCATGCAGTGGAGAAACCATCATGAATCCCCCCTAGGAGTGTATACACAGTTTGGACTGCAGACTGGCCACACAACTGATGGAAGCCCAATGCCTCTGTGTAAGTTACTGTCACACTGTGCCATCCTTGCAAGCCCATGGAAAGGGGAAGCAGGAGTGACATATGTGTCTGGACCCCAAGCCTCAAACACAAACGCAAGACAAGCCTGTATGGGCCCAGCTGGAACACACAGTGGATGCATTTGGATGCCACACAAGCACCATACTGTCACATACATGCACAATAGACAGGAAAAAGTGAAAAAAGAAAGTGAAATAAACAAAATAAATTGGCCATGGTTGACCAACGAGGTGGGGTGCAACCCAGGTGGGAGGAGGTGCACCTCAACACCCACATGCGTGGATGTTGAGAAAAAAAAAACCTCCCTGGGCTCATGGCCTGCACGGCTAGCCAATTGTGGGAGAACTGCCATCGCTGTTGTCACCCTCTGTTGGAATATGAGAAGGTGTGCGTGGTACGGGAGGCAGACCACACAAAGCCCTGGCATGTTTCTCCATGGCAGCAAGCTGCGGGTTTGAAAGGTTTGGTTCTGCAGGATGATGGTCCTCATGCAGCACTTCACGTGTAGCACGGAGTTCTGCCTGCAAGGTCTCACGTGATGCACGACCTCCTCACCGGTTGCCTGGAGCTTAGCTGAGATGTTGCGTGTTAGCCGCTCCAGCTGCTGTTCTGACCGTCTACTACGGGCCATCTCAAGTGCATCCAGAGTAGCTCTGAGGGAGCTGTTATCTTCCCTCAGGGCATCCCTGTGGGCCTGTGCCTCTGCAGATATGGCTGTGCGTAGAGCCACGTGTTCAGCACATCGGTCCCTGTTGGTGGCCAACATGTCCTGCCTGTGTGAGCGGCACGTGGACCGCGTTGCCTGCTGCTGGAGCTCCACCTGCCTTTTGGGGGGGAGAATGGAAGTGGCCACGGCCTGAGCCATCATCTCACATGATGCTCCCTGTTGTTGTGCAGTTGCATACATGGTGTTCTCCCACACAGTATTGCCCGGTGTCGGCCCCAAGGTGATGTGCGCCTTGCTGTGCTGGCGCTGCCTGAGGCTGCATGACTGCATTCCTCCATTGATCTGCTGCCCCAGGAACATGAGCAAATAGTGTGGAGTGTGCCCCTGCATCCGTAACCGCCACAGACGGACATTCCAAAACTGAATGGGCCATTGAGGGGTCTACCCCCAGTGCAGGTGCGTTGGACAGAACAGCATCCCTGCCAGAAACACTCACCTGCGACGGGGCATTTTTGTCAATGTCTGATTCAGCACCTGAGCCATAGAGATCCTCAGAGGTGTACCCAGAGACAGCCGTGGACCGGATGGTCTGTAGGAGGAATGGATTCTCATGCAGCACAACCCCACGTTCCTCCAGTGGTGTTTGGTTGGGGCTCTGAGTACTCCTGCCCCTGCGCCATCCTCTGCTCCTCCACAGCATCTAGTGCTTCATCACCTGCACAAAATGAAAGGAGAAGTCATGAAGACACACATGAACAGCATAGCGACACACATAGGCGTCAAAATGTACACATCCAATACATGCATCAGACATGTCACACATGACACAAACTCAGCCATGCATGCAGTGGCAATGAAGAGGAAGGTGACCCTGAAAGCTGACAATGATGAATCCAAAATTGAAAAGCAACATATGTGCTGCATGGTGCATAGCACCTGCATCACACATAAGGCTGAGTGACATGGACCACCCACAAACATGACACATGCCAGCACACCAATGGCACGTAGCATAGCCATGGCTGAACTGACAAGGACACCCAGGTGGGAGTCAATCACTACTGTCCCCCCTCCATGTAAAAAGCATATAATCAAACAGAACATGCAAAAGAGTGGGACAAACACACATGTGTCGCACGTTGCCACAACGCCAGTATGTTCAAATACAGTGATGGGAGGCACATGGATACATCAATGGTAGGTCACTTTGACATGACACAAGTGAATTGTCATGTTGAAGGTTCAAACAGGGCTCAGAAGTGAGCGGGTGCAGTACATGTGTAGGTGTGCAGCAGTCAATCAGCCTGATTGATGGAATTAATTGCGTGAAAAGTGCACATTTGGGCGCCTTTCTGGCCAAAAATCCCTGTCTGAAGTATGGTGATTTTGGGGCAGAAAGGCACGCAAATCTGCGTTTTTCATGCTGATGATTCCATGAATCAGGCAGAATAAAGAGAAAAAACTGTAATAACAATGTCGTGGCATGATGGCAGTTTAAGGGCAAGTGCAGTCATCATGTGCAATGTGTTTGCAGTGTTCAGTAGGGATACAGTGAACCCCAAACCCAAGGGTGGGGGATGGCTTGGAGGCTCTACATGGGTAACATATGGTAGTTAGGACTACACAGCCTGACCTGGCACTCGATCACAACACATCACCCAAGCAACATACACATGGTCTGGACACACACGCATGGGCACTCACCGGACATGCAGCCTCATTACGACCCTGGCGGTAAGGGGTTAACGCCAGCGTTAGCTGCGCCGACCCCTTACCGCCAATTACGAGGTCCCTTAGCGCCATGGCGCTTTTAACACCTGCTTTTAGCAGGCGTTAAAATCCATGGCGCTAAGGGACCATGGAGTTAATTACGCCACCGTAATTTACGGTGGCGTAATTAACGCCTTCCCCACTCCCATTATGCCCTATGGGGCAAAAATGGGAATGGGGAAGGGTAAATGGGGATTGGGGACTTACCGCCGCGCCTAGGTCGGAATGGGGCGGTAAGTCCGCCAACCACCATGGCGTAAACGTAGTTTACGCCATGGTGGTAAAGTCACGGCCCAGGCGGTAACTTACCGCCTGGGTCGTAATGAGGCCCCATGGTCTCAAGATCTGGTAGGTCTCCCATGCCTTGGATCTGATCTTCTGCGATGAACCCTCCAGCAATTGCCTCATGTTCTGTGAGTTCATCCTCCTCTGGTGGCTGTGAGTTCATCCTCCTCTGGTGGTAACCCACTGCCAATCACCAGAGTAGAGGCGTAATTAGAAGCTGACTTGTTTTTTGCTCAGCGTTTGAGGTCATTCCAACGCTTTGAGCAATCATCAGCTGTGCGCTTCACAAATCCCAATGAACTAATGTGGTCCGCGATGCACTGCCAGTGTGCCCTATGCTGAGCAGGCGTAGTCTTGCACCCTGCCGTCACCAGCTAGTTGCGGCCATATTCCGACCCGTAGCCCACAAGTGCGTCTAGTTCCACATTATTGAAACTCCGCTTCCTTGTCGTGCCGGAGGAGCGAGCCGTGTCTGGGGTCCCAGCCTGTTCCGCAAGAGAATGCTTCTTCCTCTTGAGAGGTGGTGTGGACCCTGGCTGGCTTAAGCTGCTCCGGTCTGTCGGGACTGAAGCGCAGGTGGACTGGGCACTGGAAGCAGGCAATGGCATGATGACCAAAGGTCTCACTGCAGGCATTGGCTGCTGAGTGCTGTTGCCAGGACCAAGCAGCACAACTGCCTTGATGGGAGGGGCCGGGACGAACACTGTCGCGGCTGGGTGACTCAGAGCCGGGCTGGTGTCAGCTGCAGCTGCCCCTGCAGCCTCCTCAACCTGGCTACTCGGGGCAGCAGATGACATTGCTGCCCCAGATCCACGTGGCCTGGTGACAGCAACTTTCACCGCCACACATGGTTTGGACTTCATGACACGGAAGTCGGCCTGTGAGTCTTCCTGTGCCTGTTCTGTGACCAATCCGGGCTGGGCTAGCAGGGCCTGAGCTGGGATGGTGTCAGCTGCATCTTCCTGACCCAGCTGGGGGCATAGGTGTCCCTGAATGGTCCTGGACACACTGCCCTCTTGGGCCACCCTGCCCACGTTGCCCACCGCTGCCACCTTGGCCACCCTGCTCATCCTGTCCACATCCCCTACCGCGGACACCTCTTGAAGGTCAGCCACCTTTGCCTCCCTTAGCACTTGGTCTCCTACCAACCATGGCACTGATGTACTTGTGCGAATGTGAGGTGCAGGAAACAATTTTCCTGGGCAATTGGGGTGAAGGGGGCATGGTACTAGATAGAATAGGTACCCCTGTGCTCTTCCAAGGCTGTCTGTGACACCTGGGGAAAGATGACGGGTCACGCAACGCTCAGGCACCCCAAAAACAAAAACGAACGTGCACGTGACCTCTTGGTAGCCCACGCACGTGGAATTAAGGGCCGGCAGTACGCTGTGGCACCCAGAAACACAAAAAATGCGTACGCGTGGAACACGCAGGCTAATATGACCTTGTGAATGAGGTACGCGACACACAGGGGCAACCACATTGGGAATAATACATGAGCGACTCACCGTCTGCCCGGAAAAAGTAAGAAAAAAACATGCGCCTTTGCGCGTTGGCAACACCCCCGCCACATCAGGAAGTGAGCTCTGCCGCAGTAAACAAGGAGTATGCACTGCAACCGTTGTGAAGTAATCACGTGTCAACCCGCAAGAAGTACAAAAATCACATGCTCGCTCTCCACAAAAAGCACATACAGGAAAATGAAGTCCTACGCTGACCTTTAACCCATGTGCATAGCAACGCCTACGCATGCCACGTCACTTACGTGCTTACACGCTAAGGGCCTTTCCTCGAATTACACACACACGTGCTGATTTTTCACGTGCCGAGTCGCTCTGCATCAAGCTGGCCATGTGACAGCACACGGAAAACCAGAAGGCCATTTACCTGCCCCCAGATGCCCAGGGAGCCTCCTACGAGCCATCTGCTGCTGCCTGCCTGCTGCCAACGTGCCCTGCTATTTGGTGCCTGCACATCAGCCATCGCCAGGGGTCCAGTTGCTGGGACCACCTCTGCTGGAACAGAAGACTCCCGACTGGTGTACCATTGCTCCACAGCCCAGCCCCAGGACCCAGTTACCCACCCACATCTGCCTTGGGGGTTGCCATGTCGGGCCAAACACCATCTGCGACCAGTGGCGACCCCTTGGCAGGGAGGCAGAGGACTGCCAGCTTCACTGCTAAAGAAGTTGGTATCCTGGTGGACGAAGTTCGGTGGCATTATGAGGCCCTCTTCGGACAAGCACACGTCGACCAGGATGACGGGAGAGGATCTGGTTGGACATCGTGGGTGCCATGAACGCGGATGGGGTGGCACCCCGCGACTTTAAACACGTCCATAAGCGCTGGGAGGACTCAAGTCCAGGACCCTCAGGAAGGCCCATCACCTCTTGGACGCAGTGGATGCAGTGGGGCCGGCTTACCACCGATCAGATGAGGGTCATGGTGCGCTTTCGTCCATTGCTTCACCTACAGGTCCTCGAGAGGCTGACCTGTCCGGAGTCGAGCGGTAAGTGTCCATGCGTTCTCAATCAACACAGTGCATGTTGAGGTGTGGCAGGAGTGTGCAGCAAGGACATATGTCTAACATGGCCCATGTATGTATGTGTATGTGCAGGGACATGACCGTGCTGCATGTGAGTCCAGTCATGTGTGGTGCACATCAATGGTGTATGTGTACCGATGCATGATGTACAACTGCATGTGAAGATGCACACATGTTTGCATGCCTGTGTATGAACTCAGACATGTTTGGGGTGTGACACATGGATGCTCGTCCCACCTTCATGTACGTGCACAGTGTACATGTGTGTGTGTCTGTTTGGTATGTGTGCGACTGTGAGACGCCATGGATGCATGTGACACAGACATCTAGGTACCAGATTGGCAGATGTGACATAGTTGACGATGATTGCACTGTGACAGGAGGTAGAGATGGCCAGATGCATGTCTGTCTGTTGGCGTGTGTGCATGTGAATTGCATGCTCCATGATGCTTGTGACGTCATGCCACCCTTAGGATGTTCATGCAGTCCATGTGAATGGATGCAGATGCCTGTTGGACGTTCCCTGCTTGTCTGTGCATGTATGTGGGTTCAATTTATCTGAGTGATGGGGAGTGTGATGCCGTCTGTGAAGTTTGACACTGCCACTCATGTGCAATAGTTATGTGTCTAGCAGACTATTCTACGGTGTCCTGATGCCTGTGTTCTGTCTCTCCCTGTCTGCAGCGTCGACTGATTAAGAGGGCAGAGACGGCATTGTGGATGTCATGCCTGCGCCATGGGCGCATACATTTACGATCAATATGGACTTTATTTTCCATTTGCGAGACTTTGGTGCTTTTCTATTTTTCCCAACAAACTTCACTTACCACAATGCACTTGGCTAGAACCATCTTTTCCTGGCCATTCCTATTCGCCATCTGCGGAACTACAATCCCCAGAAGCCCTAGAGATCTGCTCTGCTTCCACCAGCTCAGGAACAGAGGGAGGAGGCCGATTGTCTGCAGGTGTGCTGAGCCTGGTGCAACCAATTAGCCTGCCTCTGTGCTGGGCAGGGCGGTATAAAAGCTGCTGCCTGCAGGGGCTCAGTCTCTTGCATTAAGAGTCCTTCCAGCACCTTTTTGCTTCGAGCTACGGATCTTGTATGCAGTTCCTCCTTATTCCGGCTTTGGATCCAGTGCCCTGCCGGGCTCTCTGTTTTGCAGCCGATCACGCTCTGCTGCCTTCCAGCCTCTGCCTTTGCCCTTCCGGGTTTCTGCCTTGCAGCCGATCACACTCAGCTGGTACCTTCCGCCCTGGTCTTCCAGGCTCCTGCCCTGCAGCCTGCCTCACTCCGGCTGCCTACAGTCCTTGTCCTCTGGGCTCCCTGCTCTGCAGCTTGCCTCACTCCGGCTGCCTACAGTCATTGTCCTCTGGGCAACCTGCTCTGCAGCCTGCCTCACTCCGGCTGCCTACAGCCCTTGTCCTCTGGGCTCCCTGCTCTGCAGCCTGCCTCACTCCGGCTGCCAACAGCCCATGTCCTCAGGGCTTCCTACCTTGCAGCTTACAGTCCTCTGCAGCCTTCTACAGTCAGCGGCCCTGCTCCTCTGGGCTTACTCCTTGCTGCCGGTCCTCCTGGCTCCTTGCCGCGCAGCCCGCTTCTCTCCGCTGCCAACAGCCCTTGTCCTCGGGGCTTCCTACCTTGCAGCCGATCACGCTCCGCTGCTTGCTACCTACAGCCTTTGTCCGCTGGGTTCTCAGCCTAGCAGCCCTCTACAGTCCTCTGCAACCTTCTATGGTCAGCGGCCCTGCCCCTCAGGGCTCACTCCTTGCTGCCTGGCCCTTCTGGGCTCCTTGCCGTGCAGCCTGCTTTACTTCACTGCCTTAAGCCCTTTCCCTTTGGGCTCCCTACCTTACAGCCCTGCTCCTGTGGGCTTGCTCATTGCTTTCCTGCTCCTCTGAGCTCTCAACCTTGTTCCTTACTGTCCTCTGCTATCCAATCCTGTTACACGACTTTCCCTTCATTTCCTTCTGCTAGTTTGCTATCAACTTCCTTTTCCTGGATTTGTCTGTAAGTATCTTCTCTTGTACTGTTTGTAGACCCTTTTGTATAGAACTTGTCTGTTGGTTTCCATCAGGCAACCTCTGCCCCTTCCCTTGTCTCGTTTCTACGTTACAGACACCCATAGCTGTTGTTCCAAGCCATGAGCAAACAGCGTGGGCCTCTGTTATAGCAAACTGTGCAGAAGGCTAGAGTTTTTCCTAAGGTCCGTGAAGTACTCTTTTCCTATATCTGCATACACCCCTAGAGGGAATCCATTATGTAGTACTTTATTCCTTGCTACTCTTGATTACTCTTCGTTCTCATTACTTTCAGCTGTGTGTGTACTTATCTGTCCACCTTACTTAGGCACAACCACCCGAAACCCTTCCTGGGTGTCCTGTGCCTCTCTTTACAGGGTGTCATCCCGTGACAGTGGAGCACAGCAGCAGGGATGCCACTGCCAGCCAGAGATGCAAGGCCCTGCCCCCCTCCCAGGTAGTAATATCTTCCGGGAGCGAGGGGACTGGTGCCACGTCCATGGCTGCAGCTGCCGAGGGGAGGTCCAAGAGGCCATGGTTGGATGTGGCTCCCCGGCAGAAGAAGGGGCAAGTGAGCACCCACAGGTGCGTAGTACGGAAGACGGCACGTAGTCATCCAGGTTGGTAGGGGGTGTGGTTGAGGAGTCCGTATCAGACCCACGCATGGGGCCTGGAGGGGGTGGTTCCACTGGTGCAAGTGGTGCAGTTGAGGGGCAGGGGCAGGAGGCTGCACAGGTCGCCGTGCAGATGCTTGTGTGTATTCCTGTCCCTAATCCTGTGACTGCATCATCCTGCACCAGCAGGGATGCCTCTGTCCAGGTCTGTTCGCAGGTAGCGGATGTGTCTACGTCAACTGACCTTCCTCTACCTGCGGACGAAGCAATCTGTGACAGGGCTGAGCCTGTCCTAGTCGGTGTCGCATTGCGCACACGGCTGATTAGGGATGATGTGCGTGGTTCCAGGCAGGACATCGCACATAATTTCGGACACCTGTGTGGCCGCGTGAACTTGCTAGGACAGGTCGTTGGCACAGGGTTCCTCCGTGTGCTGGATGCTCTTGCGACCCCCTCCTCATCTGCACACCCTATGCGCCAGTCGTCCTCCTTGCCGTCTTCCCGCCCATGTCTCACCTGGGCACCATGTGGACCTGCCCCATCCACTGCGGCAAGGCTGGTTGAGAACACATCCATTACTTGAGGAGACTCGCAGGGAGTTGGTGGAGACCATGGCGACGTCCCTGCGAGCCCTCGAGGACACATCCCGGGCCCGCCTTCGGGACATCAACATGGAGTTCGATGATGCCCTGGCCAAAGACATTAACATGAAGAAGTGAGCCGTGGGACTAGCTTGCCGCCATTGTATATAGTTAATTAGGCTTAGGTTTCCTTTTGTTTCTTTTTATTTTGGAGTAGATGGACTTTGCTCCACTTTTTGTACATAGTTGTTTTTCTGTAGGTATTTTGGTAGGTTTCATTTGGTTTTGGGATCATGGACCCCGAAAACATGTATGCTTCTGTGCATGACATGCCATGGGGCCTGGACTGGGAAGTGGGACAATGGATGGGTGTGGAGTTGCACTGTGGGGGGCAGTGTGGGGTGGCATTTGGGTGGGCATTTGGTACATGCATGTATGTTGTGTCAATGTGTTGGTTGGGTGGACATGAGTCTGGGCCTGCTGGCAGGTGCCCGTCACTGGTGGGGTGGACATGAGTTGGGGCCTGCTGGCAGGTGCCCGTCACTGGTGGGGGGGACACGAGTCAGGGCCTCCTGGCAGGTGCCTGTCACTGGTGGGGGGGGTAGGTGGACATGAGTCGGGGCCTGCTGGCAGGTGCCCGTTACTGCTGGGGTTGGGTGGACATGAGTCGGGGCCTGCTGGCAGGTTCCCTTCACTGGTGGAGGGTGGGTGGACATGAGTCGGGGCCTGCTGGCAGGTTCCCCTTCACTGGTGGGGGTGGGGGGACATGAGTCAGGGCCTGCTGGTAGGTGCCCGTCACTGGTGGGAGGACATGAGTCGCGGCCTGCTGGCAGGTGCCCGTCACAGGTGGGTGGACATGAGTCGGGGCCTGCTGGCAGGTGCCCGTCACTGGTGGGGATGGGGGGACATGAGTCGGGTCCTGCTGCCAGGTTGCTGTCATTGGGGGGGCTCCATAATTGTGTGGGCTGCCTGCTGGCATGTGCACAGGTGATGCACATGCCAGCACCATCATGCTATGTGGGGTGCCCCAAGGCTCCTGCCTCTCCCCTACCCTTTATAACATCTAAACCCGCCCCCTCTTCCTCATCCTTGACGCCATGGGCATCTCTTAAACCAACTACACCGACGATACCCAGATCCTTCTCACACTGACAGGCGACTATGACACGGACTGTGCTACTCTCAACAACATCTACAACACAATCCAAATGTGGATGGCTATCATCGTACTCTGCCTTAACTCTGACAAAACTGAGCTCCTACTTGTAGGCTCCCCTGACACCCTCAAGAAACTTAACGCCCAGTTTAGTCACTTTACCATTGACTCAATCAGAATCCCAGTACTAGACACGGTAAAAACACTAGGCGTCTACTTAGACTCCAACCAATCCATGACCAGACAAGTAAACGCCATCGCCTCCTCTGCTGCTTACCATGCAAAACTCCTCAACGCAATCAGACCTTATCTGTCAAAAGACACATGCACTAACATAGCCAGGGCCATAACTGGCTCCCGGCTGGATTACCGCAATGTTCTTTTCCTAGGGGCCTCCAACAAAAACCTTGAGAAGCTTCAAGTAATACAGAACAGTGCCCTGCGTGCACTGAGAGAGCACATCACTGCTGCTAGAAAAGCTTCCCACTGGCTCCCCATAAAGGAAAGGATCTTATTCAAAGCGCCAAGCATCACCCACAAATGCATCCATCTCACCGCCCCAGTGTACCTATCCCAGAGGATCCACCTGGTCTCCTCCACAAGACCCACTAAGTCACCCTATGCCAACATGCTCTCAGTACCCAGGGTAAAAAGAGCCAGAGCAGGGGGCTCCAGCTTCCTGTACCTCGCTGCCTTACACTGGAACACCCTTCCTGCCTCCCTGCACTCTGAACCCTCACTGACTGCTTTTCGTAAAGCCATGAAAACTACCCTGTTCACCTAACCAACACTGCCATGGGGCACGATGACAAACATAGTGTTCCGGTGCTGGGAAGGGCTCAGAAACTAATGGCAACCAGCACCAGAAAGACACATGCCTCTAAAAACAGAATACTGCCGTACAAAAGACTATTATGTCCTTTCTGCAGGAAAAACAGCTCACGGACTACACCTCCCAAGCACCCCCGGGCCAAGAACTACATATTGCAGCCCACGTCGGGCGGGGCACGCGCGCGCATGCGTACGAGATCATCGAGAGCACGGGGCTTGTGCTCAGGACAGCAACCAGAAAAGACGTGTTCTCTGGAGCTCCGAGCAAGGGGAAGCTCACGAGGGGCCACGCCCCACTCATCCTCCACCTGGGCCCCTCAACCCCTTCAGATAAGTACCGCAAGCCACAGGCAGCGTAAGCGGATCTGGGGGAAGGCGCGCCGCGCTTTGTTGAGCCGTAGAGAGTCAGATGATTACACCAGCAGCTGCGGTCAGGGGCACGCGCAGGGGGGGCTCTGCCCAACTTTCTCATGTTCCCCCCTGTTCCAGCAAGCTAAGTGAAAAGCCTTGAATACTAACGCCATAGTGTCTGCAATCTGACCTACGCGCAAACTATTGGAACCACGCAGCGCATAGTCAAGCATGTTTTAACCCACTAAGCCGTTCATGGTTACGCGGCACCTTAGAGGCTACAACTTAATTCAGTGTGACATACAACACGAGTTGTGCTACACAGGAGCCCTTTAGTGGCAATTACATTTTGGGCAATAACGGACACGGAGCCACGCGCGGCTGTAATACGCTCGTAAAGGGGGAATGTCAACAGCTGCATATACTTAACTACTTGAGCATGTTAAGGGTGCATTAACCTCTAGTACGAGAGTGAGTGAATGTAACGTTTGGTGTGTGATGTAACACGCAGATGGTAATTCCCACTCTCTTTTCAGCAATAACACTGCTCCGGATTCTGGACCTGAGAGTGCGCAGGCAGGAGGCCAGCACTCACCCCCTGAGATAAGTCTCTTTCTGGTTCTTCTAGCCCTTGTTGTGGGGTGTGGGGGGGTGGAGGAGTTGTGCATATTGTGAATGTGTGTGAATACGCAACTGTTGCATTGTGTTATCCTATGTCCCCTTCCCTAACCACCTCCCTTTCCTAGTCCTCTCACCGGTTACCCTTGCTACTGAACCTATCTAACCATCGAGATCCTAACCCTCTTTCCCCGCCCGGGTCACGGAAGCTTGTGTAAGTCTAACTTGCAGGCGCCAAGACCCTGGAGGGGTAGGTTGGTTCGTGCCACTCCTGAGCCTGGAAGCTGAAGTCGTGACAGAAGCACAAGCCCAAGTGTCACCGGCTCCCGAGTGGTACGACCCGACCAGTCATGGAGGAACTCACCAAGGTCCTGCAGAACCTGCAGGCTGAGCTTGCTGCCACTAGGCAAGATTACGCGGTGTTGGCCAACCAGGTGTGCAGTTTATCTGCCCAAACCTCCCCCTTCCCGGTGGTGCAGCGACACCCACTCCGGTCCAGGTGCATGTGACTCCCGAACATATGGTTCCACTGGCTCCCCCGGAAAGGTATGGGGGGGGATCCTCAGAAACATCAAACTTTCATCACGCAATGTAAACTTCATTTCTTGACCAAACCTGCAAAGTTTCGATCAACCCAGGCAAGGACAGCTTTTGTTATTTCGTATTTGACGGGGGATGCAGCGGCTTGGGCAAATCCATTAATACAAAGGGATGATGCGGTTTTGTACGACTGGGATGAATTTCAAACTGAGTTTGGAAAGATATTCAATCGTAGGGCTGCTGCAATGTGTAAAGATCGGGAGTTGTTAACCTTACGTCAAGGGAATAAGGAATTGGTGACATACGTCACCCAATTTAACCGGTTGGTTGCGGAGGCTGAATGGCCCTGAGAAAAGCAAATGTCCCTTTTTTATCAGGGACTGAGAGAAGAGCTTAAGGATCTCATAGCTCAGGTTGATCCCCAGCCACTCGATTGTCCAGCGATGATGGATTTGGCCTTGCGGTTAGACCACCGGCAGGCAGAACGCCGGGGAGACAAGAAACGCGGAGACTCAAGACCGATAGCACAGTTAGATCAGTTCCGTGGTCCACGTCCTATGGGCCCGGCTGAAAAAACATCTGGAGATGAACCCATGCAAATAGGCTCGACCAGAGGTCCTCTTGCTAAGGAGGAAAAAGAGCGCCGACGTAAGGAGGGGCTCTGTATCTATTGTGGCTCAGCAGGACATTTTGTAAAGGAATGCTCCACCAAACCCAAGGCACAGGGAAACATTTCGGCTCGACAGTAGTAGGGGCGATACGGTCGAGCCAAGTGGCAGAAGGTGCCCCAGCAGTTAAGTTTGCTAATTTTGCTCCACATATAACCTTGACAGGTACCCTAGGTTTCCTTAATCAGAAGGTCTCAGTGGCTCTGCTGTTGGACTCAGGGGCCACGGGCAATTTTATTGATATAATGTATGCACGTAAACTAGGAGTACCCTTATGTCAAAAGAAGTCCCCAGAGGTGGTACAAGCAGTTGACGGCACTGCATTGAGTTCGGGACTCATTACGCAGTGTACTCAAACGTTGTCATTATGCTGCCAACAATGTCATGTGGAGAACATTCAGTTTGATCTAATCGCAGCACCGCAATTTGGGATCATTTTAGGATTACCCTGGTTAATTAAACACGATCCACGGGTGCGATGGTCTAAGGGGGAAGTCTCTCTGACCTCTCCGTATTGCTTGGGGCATTGTATCGTCTCAGACAAGGTCAACGAGCCCGTTCAGAGCTCTGTATTAAGTGTTTGTGCCGCATCCGTCGGGGAAACAGATCTGAGTTCTCTGCCTTCAGAGTACCAAGAATACCGGGAAGTATTTAGCAAACAAGCAGCTGAAACTCTGCCACCTCACAGGCCATTTGACTGCCAAATTGATTTCGAGCCAGGGGCGGTTTTGCCATGCAATCGGGTTTGCGCCCTCACAGAAGCAGAAACCATTCATTTAAAGAATTACATAGATACTAATTTGAAAAACGGATTTATCAGGCCGTCCAATTCACCTGTCTCGTCCCCGCTCTTCTTCATACCCAAGAAGACCGGAGACTTGAGAACTTGTATAGACTATCGCGGAGTAAACCGCATTACCATCAAGAACCGATATCCTTTACCTCTGATACCGGTTTTACTAGACCAAGTGCGCAAGGCTACGGTTTATACCGACTGGACCTCCGAGGGGCATATCACATGGTGCGAGTGAGAACCGGTGACGAGTGGAAAACGGCATTTAGGACCAAATTCGGGCTCTATGAGTACCAAGTGATGCCGTTTGGTTTGTGCAACGCTCCCGCGGCTTTCCAGCACTTCTTGGATGAGGTTTTGCGAGGATATTTGGATGTGTTAGTGGTGGTCTATATTGACGACATCTTGATATATTCTAGTAACATGCAAGAACACGTAAAACATGTTAAGGCAGTACTGCAACGGCTTCGAGAACACTGTTTGTTCGCAAAGATTGAGAAATGCGAATTCCATTGCACTACGGTGGAATTCCTGGGATATTTTCTGATACCCTCTGGTGTTCAGATGGACCAGCGAAAAGTACAGGCAGTTCTAGATTGGCCGGCTCCTACCACTGTGAAGGAAGTGCAGACATTCCTGGGTTTTGCGAATTTTTATCGCAGGTGTATAAAAAACTTCTCGGAGTTGGTCACACCCATTACAACCTTGCTAAAAAAAGGTAAGGCATTGCAGTGGGATGAGGCTGTAGAACAAGGATTCCAAAAGCTAAAGCAAGCCTTTACCTCGGCCCCAGTTCTAAGGCACCCGGATCTGGCGTTGCGTTTCGTGATCGAGACTGATGCCTCCAGTTACGCCTCGGGAGCCGTCTTGTCTCAACGGGATGGATCAACAGGGTTATTACACCCAGTTGCATACTATTCTCGAAAGTTGCTTCCGGCTGAGGTAAATTACACCATAGCAGACCGGGAATTATTGGCAGTGAAGGCATCCATCGAAGAATGGCGCCATTACCTTCTGGGCGCCCACCATACTATAACAGTGATCACAGATCAGGGAAGAAGTTATGAGTTGGTGTCATGACGCTCCCACTGCAGGGCACCCAGGAATAGCTTAAACACAACAAAACGTGGCACGTCATTACTAGTGGCCCACCTTACACCGTGACGTACGAATCTATTTAACCAGGTGTAGCACTTGCAGTAGACAAAAGGCCAGCCATCAGAAATCTGCCGGCTTCCTACAACCAATGCCTTCTCCACCAACTCCTTGGCATACGGTTACTATGGATCTGATCGTGGATCTACCACCCATTCGAAAATACACTTCGATTCTAGTCGTGGTTGATTCATTAACCAAAATGGGTCATTTCATCCCTTGTCGGGGTGTCCCCACTGCCGGAGAATTGGCAGAATTATTCCTGCAAAACATAGTACGACTCCACGGGTTACCCATGCGAGTCATTACAGACCGTGGGCCACAATTCACCTCGCGCTTCTGGCGAGCCTTTTGCCAGCTGACTGGCATGGAAGAGAGTTTGAGGGTAATTCATAGAATTTCGCAGAAAAGTGTCGCAAGCGGCTGGCGCAGAGTGTCCGCGTGCGATTGTCTGCGCCAGGCACGTGCGCTAAAACCGATTTCCGCGCACAGCATATTCATGGATTCCATGCTCCCAAACCAGCCGTGGCGCAGAGAATCGCAGCGACCCTGCAGCAGCGCCAGTAACGCCCCCAAGAACGCCCTCGCGCAAGGAAAAGCCATCAACATCGCTAAATCATCGCAAAGGGCTGCGCTAACCCTGGACCAGTTTACAGGGCTGCCAAACAAGGAACGCAAAGCGGGCAACCTTCATATCAGGAGTACGCGGGAAGTTTTACACGCGATTAGCCAGGGTACGTGTATTACAGGGGTACGCGGGATGTTCAACACGCGATAGTCCAGGGAACGTGTATTACAGGGGTACGCGGGAAGTTCAACACGCGATTGTCCAGGGAACGTGTATTACAGGGGTACGCGGGAAGTCTTACATGCGATTAGCCAGGGCACGTGTAATACAGGGGTACGCGGGAATTATCACACGCGATTTGGCAGGGTACGTGAATTACAGGGGTGCGTGGGAATTATCACACGCCATTTTGCTGGGTACGTGTATTACAGGGGTGCGTGGGAATTATCACACGCGATTAGGCTGGGTGGGTCCTCACAGGTGTTCCCTGTACACCCTCCACGGCCCCTGCAGGCAGCCCACAAAACAGGGGACTACCCTGCACACCTGCTCATGTCCCCCTGCACCCCCACCCCCCAGCAGTGCAGGGGCATCCTCCACCAGGCCCCCACCCATGTCTCCCACCACCCCCACCCCCTAGCAGTGCAGGGGCACCCACCACCAGGCCCCCACCCATGTCTTCTACCACCCCCACCACCCAGCAGTGCAGGGGCAGCCTCCACCAGGCCCCCACCCATGTCACCCACCACCCCCACCCCCCAGCAGTGCAGGGGCATCCTCCACCAGGCCCACACTCATGTCCCCTATCACCCCCACCCCCCCGCCACCAGGGGCACCCTCCACCAGGCCCCCACTCATGTCTCCCAGCGTGCTACGTGTATTTCAGGGGTGCGCGGGAAGTTCCACTCGCGAATAGCCTGGGCGCGTGTATTTCAGGGGTGCGCGGGAAGTTCCATACGCGAATAGCCTGGGCGCATGCATTTCAGGGGTGCGCGGGAAGGTTTACACGCGATTTCAGCAGGGTACGTGTATTTCAGGGGTGCGCAGGAATTCTCACACGCGATTTGGCTTGGTATGTGTATTACAGGGGTGCGTGGGAATTATCACACGCGATGAGGCTGGGTGGGTCCTCACAGGTGTTCCCTGTACACCCTCCACGGCCCCTGCAGGCAGCCCACAAAACAGGGGACTACCCTGCACACCTGCTCATGTCCCCCTGCACCCCCACCCCCCAGCAGTGCAGGGGCATCCTCCACCAGGCCCCCACCCATGTCTCCTACCACCCCCACCACCCAGCAGTGCAGGGGCAGCCTCCACCAGGCCCCCACCCATGTCACCCACCACCCCCACCCCCCAGCAGTGCAGGGGCATCCTCCACCAGGCCCACACTCATGTCCCCTATCACCCCCACCCCCCCGCCACCAGGGGCACCCTCCACCAGGCCCCCACTCATGTCTCCCAGCGTGCTACGTGTATTTCAGGGGTGCGCGGGAAGTTCCACTCGCGAATAGCCTGGGCGCGTGTATTTCAGGGGTGCGCGGGAAGTTCCATACGCGAATAGCCTGGGCGCATGCATTTCAGGGGTGCGCGGGAAGGTTTACACGCGATTTCAGCAGGGTACGTGTATTTCAGGGGTGCGCAGGAATTCTCACACGCGATTTGGCTTGGTATGTGTATTACAGGGGTGCGTGGGAATTATCACACGCGATGAGGCTGGGTGGGTCCTCACAGGTGTTCCCTGTACACCCTCCACGGCCCCTGCAGGCAGCCCACAAAACAGGGGACTACCCTGCACACCTGCTCATGTCCCCCTGCACCCCCACCCCCCAGCAGTGCAGGGGCATCCTCCACCAGGCCCCCACCCATGTCTCCCACCACCCCCACCCCCAGCAGTGCAGGGGCAGCCTCCACCAGGCCCCCACCCATGTCTCCCACCACCCCCACCCCCCAGCCACCAGGGGCACCCTCCACCAGGCCCCCACTCATGCCCGACTCATGTCTCCCACCACCCCCACCCCCCAGCAGTGCAGGGGCAGCCTCCACCAGGCCCCCACCCATGTCTCCCACCACCCCCCACCCCCCAGCAGTGCAGGGGAAGCCTCCACCAGGCCCCCACCCATGTCTCCCACCACCCCCACCCCCCACCATCCAGGGGCACCCTCCACCAGGCCCCCACCCATGTCTCCCACCACCCCCACCCCCCAGCAGTGCAGGGGCACCCTCCACCAGGCCCCCACTCATGTCTCCCACCACCCCCACCCCCCAGCAGTGCAGGGGCACCCACCACCAGGCCCCCACTCATGCCCGACTCATGTCTCCCACCACCCCCACCCCCCAGCAGTGCAGAGGCAGCCTCCACCAGGCCCCCACCCATGTCTCCCACCACCCCCACCTCCCACCATCCAGGGGCACCCTCCACCAGGCCACCACCCATGTCTCCCACCACCCCCACCCCCCAGCAGTGCAGGGGCACCCTCCACCAGGCCCCCACTCATGTCTCCCACCACCCCCACCCCCCAGCAGTGCAGGGGCACCCACCACCAGGCCCCCACTCATGTCTCCCACCACCCCCACCCCCCAGCCACCAGGGGCACCCTCCACCAGGCCCCCACTCATGCCCGACTCATGTCTCCCACCACCCCCACCCCCCAGCAGTGCAAGGGCAGCCTCCACCAGGCCCCCACCCATGTCTCCCACCACCCCCACCCCCCACCATCCAGGGGCACCCTCCACCAGGCCCCCACTCATGTCTCCCACCACCCCCACCCCCCACCATCCAGGGGCACCCTCCACCAGGCCCCCACTCATGTCTCCCACCACCCCCACCCCCCAGCCACCAGGGGCACCCTCCACCAGGCCCCCACTCATGCCCGACTCATGTCTCCCACCACCCCCAGCCCCCAGCAGTGCAGGGGCAGCCTCCACCAGGCCCCCACCCATGTCTCCCACCACCCCCACCCCTCACCATCCAGGGGCACCCTCCACCAGGCCCCCACTCATGTCTCCCACCACCCCCACCCCCCACCATCCAGGGGCACCCTCCACCAGGCCCCCACCCATGTCTCCCACCACCCCCACCCCCCAGCAGTGCAGGGGCACCCTCCACCAGGCCCCCACCCATGTCTCCCACCACCCCCACCCCCCAGCAGTGCAGGGGCACCCACCACCAGGCCCCCACCCATGTCTCCCACCACCCCCACCCCCCAAGCACTGTGGGGCACCTGCCAGCAGGCCCCACCCATGTCACCCACCACCCCCACCCCCCAGCAGTGCAGGGGCAGCCTCCACCAGGCCCCCACTCATGTCTCCCACCACCCCCACCCCCCAGCCACCAGGGGCACCCTCCACCAGGCCCCCACTCATGCCCGACTCATGTCTCCCACCACCCCCACCCCCCAGCCACCAGGGGCACCCTCCACCAGGCCCCCACCCATGTCTCCCACCACCCCCACCATCCAGGGGCACCCTCCACCAGGCCCCCACCCATGTCTCCCACCACCCCCACCCCCCAGCAGTGCAGGGGCATCCTCCACCAGGTCCCCACCCATGTCTCCCACCACCCCCACCCCCCAGCAGTGCAGGGGCATTCTCCACCAGGCCCCCACTCATGTCTCCCACCACCCCCACCCCCCAGCCACCAGGGGCACCCTCCACCAGGCCCCCACCCATGTCTCCCACCACCCCCACCCCCACCATCCAGGGGCACCCTCCACCAGGCCCCCACCCATGTCTCCCACCACCCCCACCCCCCAGCAGTGCAGGGGCATCCTCCACCAGGTCCCCACCCATGTCTCCCACCACCCCCACCCCCCAGCAGTGCAGGGGCATCCTCCACCAGGCCCCCACCCATGTCACCCACCACCCCCACCCCCCAGCAGTGCAGGGGCAGCAGGCAGTCAGGCAGCAGCAGGTGGGAGCGTGCTCGGGGCTCTGGGGGGCAGTAGTTCGGCCTTCCGGGCAGGAGCGTGGTATTCCGTGTGCGTACGCGTGGCTAGCTTGGTACGGAGTGATTTTGCACGTGAAAATCCTGCACGTCAGCGTGAAAACTGAGGAAAGGCCCTCAGCGCGTAAGCGCTCCTGTGACGTGACCCGCACAGGTGTATCCCACACAGCACGTGATGACAGAGCACACGTGGAAAGACTGCACGTCAGAGTGTAATCGCGTGTGATTGGTGGAAATGGCCCTACACGCAGAAGTGACAAAGCATGTAATTGGTGGAAATGGCCCTACACGCAGAAGTGACAAAGCGTGTAATTGGTGGAAATGGCCCTACACGCAGAAGTGACAAAGCATGTAATTGGTGGAAATGGCCCTAGCGCGTACACGCCGCGTAAGTGACGCTGGACGTGTGGGCCTGTATAAAAGGTACATGTAGAACACGTTTTCCTTGTTCGTGCTTTTCGTGGAGAGCGAGTGGGTGAATTCTGTACTTCTTGTCGTTTCACACACGATTTACTTCACGGCGTTTCAAGTTCGTATTCCCTGTTACCTCTGACAGCTTTTTCTCTTTTACTGGTTTACCTGGGCCTGTTCCCTCAAACAGTGTTCCCTTCTACTGTTGTCCTGTCTCCTCAGACAGCGTACAAATCTTCTTTTGGCGGGGGTGTTGCCAACCAAACGTGCTCCTTTTACACGCTCGTTTACCAGGCAGACGGTGAGTCACGCACGTATCTAACATCTGTGCTTGCCCCGTGTGTAGCCTACCCCTTCAGAGGTCATTCTAGGCTGCGTGTGACACGCATACGTTCATTCTTGTGTTACTGGGTGCCACAGCGTAGTGCAGGTTTTTCTTTCTGCACACGTGGTCTAGGAGGGGTTGCGTGCACGTCATCTCCCTTTTTTGGGCCTCCTGTGCGTTGCGTGACCCGTCATCTTTCCCCAGGGGTTACATTCAGCCTTGCTAGAGCACTAGGGTACAATTACCATCTGGTACCCAACCCCTTTGACCCCCAATTGCCCAGGACAATAGTCTACATCCACTCCCATACGCACATTAACATCAGTGCCATGGCTGGGAGGCGAGGATTCCGTAAGGGTGGCAAAGGTGGAAGAGCCACAAGTGGTGGCCATGGTGGATCCGGTAGGGGACGTGGTCGTAACTTGCAGGGTGAGCCTGTCCCCCCATGTGTGGAGGACCAGTCACGGGCACCCATAATCCCCCCCCCTCCCGTTGAGGCTGATGTGGCTGACACCATCCATGCTCAGCCCTTGTTGGACCAGCCCATTGTGGCACCAGACCTGGCTGACTCCATGGCTGACTTCCAGGTCAGCAGGGCTACGACACGTGCACTGGTGCACGTTGATGCCATCATGCCACGTGCATCTGGGGCAGCAAGGTCATCTGCTGCACCAAGGAGGCAGTGCGGAGAGGCTGCAGGGGCAGCTGCGGCTCCATCCACCCCAGCCCTCACACACCCAGCCAGGACAGTGTCGGTCCTAGTCCATGCTGCTGACATTCCCCCTGACACCATCAAACTAGAGCCAATGCCTGCACCAACTCCCATGCTGAGTGTGCAATCCCACACTCCTGATACAGAGTCCACCAGGGCTCCTGCCCCTAGTGTCCAGAGCGGCGCAGGACACTCAGGA
Source organism: Ambystoma mexicanum (assembly GCF_040938575.1). Lineage (NCBI taxonomy): Eukaryota > Metazoa > Chordata > Amphibia > Caudata > Ambystomatidae > Ambystoma > Ambystoma mexicanum. The sequence goes on along the minus strand of NC_090935.1, from coordinate 1,349,502,981 downwards.
TCACCACCACCTTCCAAGCGGAAGAGGAAGAGTGCTCGTCCGGCACAGGCTGATGCCCCAGACACGGCTACACAGTCCGGCCCGTCCAGGAAGCCCAGCTTCACGGATGACGAACTGAATGCACTTGTCGAGTATGTGTCTGGACATGACAACGAGATGGTCATTGTTGCAGGATCCAAGACCACACCTGCACAACGCCAGGCACACTGGCAGACCGTTGCGGACATCGTAAGTGCCCTTGGAATCGTGAGGCGCACAGCCAATGATTGCTATAAGCGCTGGAATGACCTAAAGCGCAGGGCAAAGAGTAAGCTGGCCTCAAGTCATGCCGCAACTCTAGTGACTGGAGGTGGGTCTCCAGTAGTAGACATGGAACTCACTCCACATGAGTCAGTCGCTGGGACCTACGTCACGGAGGAACAGATCCAAGGCGTGGGAGATCTGGCTGATTACGAGGCATTGTCCGGTGAGTGCACATGCATGTGTGTGTCATCCATGTGCATGGTGTGTGTGTGAGGGCTTCTGTTTGTGTGCCAGGTGAGAGTGTGTGCGCCTGAGTCGTATGGGTCAGCCATGTGCTTCATGCAATACTTCCTGCGCAGCTGCATTTGGCCATAGCAGTATCCCTTCTGCCAACAGTAGACATCTAGCCCAACTGCACGCCAGTTGTCCTTGAAGTGTCACCTTGCCACAAGATAGTTGCTTATTATTCACTGTTCATTCAGTCAGATTGTTTGCATTCCCCCATTTTTACTAGCCATGTCGCTGTCCACTAGTCACATGTCTGACATGGCTATGGCGAAGTGGAGTGACTTTGTTACCTGGATATCATTTGTACACACATGTCCCTGTGCAATTGGACCATTTCAGACTGGCAGCTCCAGGTGAAAAATCTGACCTGTTAGAATTAGAAAAGCAATTACATGCGGGAACTGGACTGAATGAATAGGTGCTGCCCTCCTCTCCATCTTCACTCAATAGCAATGGTACATGCCATCTGTGTGATGGCATGTGTGTTTCACCTGGCAATCACAGGCCAATGTGTGATGCCACTGCCAGGCAGCATGCAGAAAATGTGTTCATTTTCCATCTTGGTGTCATCAGTGTGTGCCATTTGCCTGCACTTCATACGCAGTGAGGGTGCATGCATGGGAGGGTTTTAGTCATGTGGGACATGTGTCAATCAAGTACTGGTTCTCTTGCTTCTCAGCCCTCATTGTGTGCCATGGTGCTAATGCCTGTTTCCATTTCTTTGTTTTCATGTCTTTGCAGGGGAAGACGCACCTGATACTGCTGGGGTTGTGGAGATGGTGCAGACCCAGGAGGGGTCCGAGGGCCGACCAACCACCAGTGAGGGACGTGGTGTGGTGGTGGGGGAGAACCCACAAGTGCTGCAGGTCGTGCTCTCAAGGGGTGTCTCTGGCTGCACCTCCCCCGAGCTGTACTCAGGTGTTGATTCGGATGAGACCTACGTGCCGTCGCAGGTGAGTGTTCCAGGGAGGGATTCTGTTCTGTCTCACCCACCTGCACCAGGGTCAGAACCCTCCATGGGGATGTCAGTGTTGGCAGCTACGCCTTTGGTGGTTACGGATGCAGGGTCACACTCCGCGACATCTGATCCTGTTCCTGGGCCAGCAGATCAGAGGGGGAATGCAGTCCTGCAGCCTCAGGCAGTGCCGGCACAGCAAGGCGCAGTTCGCCTTGCCCCAGACAGGTGTGGTGCCCGCCGACATGGTGGCCGTACGCCACCTGGCAATACCGCATGGGAGCAATCCATTTACGGTATGGCAACCCAACAGGCTGCATCATCCGAGATGATGGCTCAGGCCATGGATAGGGTGGCCACTTCCATTGTCCCCCCAGAAAGGCTGATGGAGCGACTAGAGCAGGCAACCGACTCCATCTGCCAGTCACACAGGGAGGACATGTTGGGGTCCAACAGGGACAGGCGGGCGGCACTGGCGACTCTGCAGGAGGCCATCTCCATTGAGTCCCAGGGCCACAGGGAAGCCCTGAGGCAGGAGCTCCTTCACCTCAAGACGACTCTTGTTGAGCTTGAGGCTTCAACACACCAAAGGACAGAACAGCAGCTGGATCGTCTCACCCGTACTCTCTCAGCTGAGATGCAGGCAACGAGGGCGGAGGTCCGGGCATCCCGTGAGTTGTTGCATGGGGACCTCCGCACACTCATCCTCCAGAACCAGACCTACCACACCCGCATGCTTGCAGCCATGGAGGAGCAGACTAGGGCCTTGCGTGGGCTGCCTCCCATAGTGCAACCACCTCCGGATGCAGCTGCATAGGGTGATAATAGCGACAGCAGTGATACTCCCACAACAGGGTAGCCGTGTGGGCCATGAGCCCATGGAGGTGTTTTATTTTCCCAGGATCCACGCAGGTGGGTTCTGGTGTGCATCCTGTCCTCGGACCTCCTGGGTGGCCTCCCCAACCCCCCCGGGCCCATCAATGGTCATTTTTGATTGTTTCTTATTTTTATTTTTATTGTTATTTATTTTATTCCCTATTTTTTAGGGACGATTTGTTGGCTTCCGTGGTTCCTGTGGGCATACGCTGCATTGTGGCTGGGCACATGCAGGCTTGTAATGTATTTGGTTCAGATGCTTGGGTTTGAGTCACACACACCCCTCCTGCTTCCCGTTTCCATGGGCTTGCAAAGGGTGTGCCCAAGTGACAGTGAATTACACAGTGACGTTGGACTCCCATGAGCTGTGTGGGCAGTCTGTAGTCAATACTGTGTATACATTCCTAGTGCATATTGCTGTTGTGTTGTACACTGCATGTTGCATTGATGTGTAACTCATCTTCTGTGTCAACCTCCCAATTTGCAGGTCCCTTCCTCATGTCTACACAAGGACCTCTAGTCTGGAGATGGGGTCCATGTTGGCAGCAGTGCACCTACAACTCTACATGGCGCCAACACTGCACAGTTGGTGGTGGTGGGAGTGCAGGCATTTCCAGGTGGTGAGACTACTAATATGTAAAATTTGTGATGTCATGTTAATGGTAGTACGTGCTCAAGTATGTTGTTGGTCCGGCATTGCTGTGAGCATTTCAGGTGTTGCAGGTTTCCAATAGGGACACTGTACATAGTGACACTAGTGTCATGTTGTGGGGATTACTTTGTTTACCTGCAAATAGCATGACATGGCACGGTGTGTCGTGTGGCGGTGCTGGGGTTGGGTTGGCTGACATGGCACTGTCCTCTTGTTGCATTTTGCAAGTGGGTATTCTTTTTAGCTGCTTGAATGTGTAACTCCACAAAACTGCATTGGTGGTGTCTGTGTGGGTAGGGATGCACACATTGTGACACTTCCAGGTGAACAATCTCAGGCTGATCTGGTATTCATGGTTCATTCTCCAGACATTCAGGATCAGTGTCAGGTTGAGTCATCATTGATTGTCAGATGGAATGTGCCAGGGTAGTGTGCACTCCACAGGGGTGTGATTTCTATGTGAAGTAATTAGCCACTAGCTGTGTACGGGCTGCCTCCCCACGTGCCCTTTCCCCTCCCATGCGCAGCGGCTGTGCATGTGGTTGGGGATGTGGGGCCACCACCATGTCCACGGCCAGGCCCCGGCGTGTTGCAACGTTGTGCAGGACACATGCTGCCACTATGATCCTGCACACTACTGGGGGAGCGTATAACAGCTGCCCGCCAGAACGGTCAAGGGAGCGAAAGCGTGACTTTAGCACTCCGAATGTGCGCTCCACTATGCCCCGGGATGTAATGTGGGCTGTGTTATATCTTACCTCGGGTGGCGTGGTGGGGTTCCGAATTGGCGTCATCATGTGGGGGCTGAGAGGGTAGGCACTGTCCCCTGTGGAGGTGGTGATTGGTATCATTGGTGGGGTTGTGACCTTGCTCAGTATCCAGCATGCATGTGCAGTGGCATACATACTCACCAAGCAGCCATGTATCGCCATGCCGCCCAGCATCTAGGTCCCGGCATAGGGTGGACATTCGGTAAATGAAGCTGTCGTGGGTGGAGCCGGGATAGTTGGCATATACTGAGGTGATGATTCCCTTGACATTACATACTACCTGCACGTTGATGGAATGCCAGTGCTTGCGGTTCCTATAGATGTGCTCAGATGCTCTGGGGGGACGTAGAGCCACATGGGTGCAGTCGATGGCACCTAGCACTTTGGGGAATCGTGCCACACCGTAAAAATCCAGGGCGGCAGCATGCCTTTCTGCAGGTGTTCTGGGCAGGTATATGTGCCTGCGGACTGATGGGCGTGCAGTGATGATGTTCAAGACCTGGTGTAGGCAGCGTGACTGGGTGGCCTGTGACACCCCACCCACTATGGCACTTGTCCGCTGAAATGATCCAGTGGCTAAGAAGTGCAGTACATTGAGGACCTTCTCCAGGGGGCTGAGTGCTTGGGAGCACAGGGTGGGTGATGTGAGGTCATCCTCCCACTCACTCACCAGGTCCAGTATTATGTGTGGTGGAAACCTGTACCTTCCATACACCTGGTCATCAGGCATCCCGAAAAGGCTGGTTCTGGGTGTGAATATTCTGGCCCTGACTATCCTCCTCCTCCTCCTTTGGTAGCCCACTGCCACTGCTGCTAGGAACGGTATGTTCATCCTGGCGTCTGGCTTGTTATTGTTAAAGTGCGCAAATTCATGATTTGCGCGTGTTCTAGGCGAGCGTGTGACCCGCGCACCCCTGGAATCCAGTTCCCAGTCCAATAGCGTGTGGAAATTCACACGCACAACGGGATACAGGTGCGCTGACGTACTTGCGTGTGTAAGTGCCCGCGCACCCCTGAAATACACGTACATAGGCCAATCGCGTGTACGCGCACTTTTGTCCAATTACACGCGATGACACTCTGACGTGCAGTATTTACACGTGTGCTCCGTCATCACGTGCTGGGTGGGGAACACCCATGCGGGTCACGTCACATACGCGCTTACGCGCTGAGGGACTCTGGAACAATGGAATCGCGTATGCGTGCTTACGCGCTAAGGGCCTTTCCTCGGATTTCACGCTGACGTGCCGAATTTTCACGTGCCAAATCACTCCGTATCAAGCTGGCCACGCGAAAACACACGGAAGACCACGCTCCTGCCCAGAAGGCCGAGTTACTGCCCCCCGTGCCCCGAGCAGCCTCCCACGTGCCATCTGCTGCTGCCTGCCTGCCTGCCTGCTGCCACCGTGCCCTGCCATTTGGTGCCTGCACATCAGCCATCTGCAGGGGTCCAGTTGCTGAGTCCACCCCTGCTGGAACTGAAGACTCCCGACTGGGATTACATCGCTCCACAGCCCAGCCCCAGGACCCAGTTGCCCACCCACACCTGCCTCTGGGGTTGCCATGTCGGGCACTTCCACATCTGGCACCAGTGGCAACCCCAGGCCAGAGGGGCAGAGGGGCACCAGCTTCACTGCCACCGAAGTTGGTGTCCTGGTGGAGCATGTCCTGGGGCAGTATGATGCCCTCTTTGGATCGTCCCGCGCCAGCAAGGATGGACGGGAGAGGATCTGGGCCGACTGTGTGGTTGCCATCAACGCGGAGGGGGTGGCAACCCGCAACGTCCAGAAAATCAAGAAGCGCTTGGAGGACTTGAGGTCCAGGACCCTTGTGAAGGCCCGGCGCCTCGTGGAGGGGGTCCGGGGCTGCATGAGTTCCATCCAGATGAGGGTCCTGGAACGCGTACGCCCAGCGCTCCATGCCCAGATCCTTGAGAGGGAGGCCCGTCTGGAGTTGAGCGGTAAGTGTCCAAGCATTACTGTGTGACACAGGGCATGTTGCTGTGTGCTGGGTCTATGATACTTGCCTGTATGTGTGCCATAGGCCATGTATGCATGTATGTGTGCATGGACATCATGGTAATGCATGTGCAACCCGTGATGTGTGACCCACATGGTTGTTGCATGTGTTCAAATGCCGCATGGGGACCCCTATGCAGATTTTGAACATGAGAGCATGCCAGTCTCTGTACCGGGACATGGGTGGGGGTGAGGGATGGGTGCCGATGCCAGGTACATATGTGGTAGCCATGTCTGTGTGGCTGACCTGCGTGTCTGTGACTTGTGCATGCCATGGATGCATGACACATGTGTGTGACAATGCACAGATTCAGTGAAGCAGCCAAATTGCCCTTGTATCCGCTGTGTTTGTTGTGTTTGGGGCCAGATGGATGTGACTGAGGTGAAGTGTGTGCATGTGAAATGCATGAGCCATGATGCATGTGAGTTCCATATCATTGAATGTTTCAAGAGTCCATTGGACATGCATGGAAATGTCCATGGCATGCAGCATGCCTGTTACTGTGTGTGTTTTGCCTGGACTGACCCATGTGTTGTGGAGGGACATGATGGAAGTGTACTTTGACAGTGGTGGTCATCTGCTATTGCTTCCTGTCTAGGGGACCATTGTACAGTACCCTGATGCTTGTGTTCTTTGTCTCCCTCTACGCAGCGGCTAGTGAAGAAGAGGGCGGAGACAGCGCTGTGGAGCAAGGCGGCGGGGATGCCCCCACGGCTGCAGCGGAAGGGGTGGGTGAGCCCCCACAGGGGCCTGCTACGGTGGGAGACGGTGAGGAGCCATCCAGGTTGGTGGTTTGCACAGAGGAGGAGGAGGCCGCCACTGGGGCACACATGGGGCCTGGTGGGGGCATCCCTGCTGGTGCAAGTGGTGCAGTCCAGGGCCAGGGGCAGGAGGCAGCACAGGTCACCGTGGAGGGGCCTGTGCATGTCGCTGTCCCTGACCCTGTGAGTGCACCACCATGCACCAGCAGGGATGCCCCGTCCCAGGCCCGTCCGCAGGTAGAGGGGATGTCCATGTCACCTGACTCCCCTCCACCTGCGGACGTGGGAACCCCTGGCCGTGCGGAGAAGGTCCTGATTGGGGTCGCGATGCGCACGGCTGTGATTCGTGATGCCGTGCGTGCTTCCCGGGAGGAGCACGCACGTCATCACGAAGTGCACCGTGCCGACGTGGCCCAATTGGGATCGGCCATGTTCGGGGGTTTCCTGCATGTGTTGGCCAATGTGGCGGCCCTCTCCTCCTCTGTGCAGGCTATCCACCAGTCGTTCTCCTTGCCGTCTTCCAGCCCAGATGCCACCAGGGCCCCCTGTGGACCTGCCCCGACCAATGCAGCCAGCTCGGTGGGGATCCCATCCCTGCCACAGTTGGGAGTCGGAGGTCCAGCAGGGGTGGACAACACAGCAACTGGACCCCAGCAGATGGAAGATGTGACGGCATCATCAGGCAGGGCACGTGCACGACGGCGTCGGTGGTTTCCATCAGCCTGGATGCCGTCGTGCTGGCAGAGGCAGTGGCGTCGGAGGCAGCAGCGGGCTCGACGTGGGAGGCATCATGGCTCGGGGCCATCAAGATCAGAGGGGCAGGCATCGGCCGGAGGGCAGGGCAACCCTGGGATGGTGGTGTCTTCCGTGTGGGAGCAGTTGGTCCAGCGGATAGGTGCGGAGCGGCAGCGGGCGGAAGAGGAGCGGCTCGCCATGGTCAGGGCGGAGTTCTCCATGCGTCGGGCGTTGAGGCGGGCTGAGTGCCTCGAGGAAGCTCGCAGGGAGTTTGAGCTGGACATGGGGTTATCCCTGCGAGACCTCGGGGCCAGGACAGAGTCCCGCCTCCAGGACATCGACATGGAGTTCGATGATGCCCTGGCCAGCAACATCACCGAGTGAGCCGCAGGACTTGCCCGCTGCCTTTGTATATAGTTATTTAGTTAGTTAGTGTTAGGTTTCCTTTATTCATTTTTATTTATTTGGACCGCTCGGAATAGGCCACTTTTTTGTATATATTTTTTCATTAGGTAGTAGTAGGTTTCATTTATGGTGTTGGGCTCATGGACCCTTGAATTTTCGTGTATATAGTTTGCTTTTTGAATGGACATTTATTTTATTTATTATTGTGTTCACCATGAGGAAATGGTTTTTCATTATTTTCCTTCCACATGATTTTGCTTTGGACTACATTTGTTTTTGGATTCCTAATTTTTTATATATTTTTACATTTGTTCTCGGACATGGACCTTTTATTTTGTTATCCCCATTGTTGTGTGTTTGATTTGTTTACTTATTTCACATCTTTAATACAATTTTTTTTTACTTTCACTTGTGGTATTTTCTCATTGGTTTCATACATGTCATGATATGGGTTTTGACATTCACTTGCACCCATTGTGTATGTGTGTGTGACGGACATGTGTTCATTTACAGACTTGCCATTGGGGTTGTATCATGTAATTGCATTCACTATGTGGGTGGATGCAATCCTTGCCTGGGTGTTTGTGCTGGGTATGCTGCCCATTACTGCCATGATTGAGTATCGTCAGGACCTGGGGGCAGGGGGACATGTGTGGGTGCCTGGTGGAGGGTGCCCCTGGATGGTGGGGGGTGGGGGTGGTGGGAGACATGAGTGGGGGCCTGGTGGAGGCTGCCCCTGGTGACTGGGGGTGGGGGTGGTGGGAGACATGAGTGGGGGCCTGGTGGAGGCTGCCCCTGGTGACTGGGGGTGTGGGGGTGGTGGGAGACATGAGTGGGGGCCTGGTGGAGGGTGCCCCTGGATGCTGGGGGGTGGGGGTGGTGGGAGACATGAGTGGGGGCCTGGTGGAGGCTGCCCCTGGTGACTGGGGGGGTGGGGGTGGTGGGAGACATGAGTGGGGGCCTGGTGGAGGGTGCCCCTGGATGGTGGGGGGTGGGGGTGGTGGGAGACATGGGTGGGGGCCTGGTTGAGGGTGCCCCTGGATGGTGGGGGGTGGGGGTGGTGGGAGACATGAGTGGGGGCCTGGTGGAGGCTGCCCCTGGTGACTGGGGGGGTGGGGGTGGTGGGAGACATGAGTGGGGGCCTGGTGGAGGGTGCCCCTGGATGGTGGGGGGTGGGGGTGGTGGGAGACATGGGTGGGGGCCTGGTGGAGGGTGCCCCTGGATGCTGGGGGGTGGGGGTGGTGGGAGACATGAGTGGGGGCATGGTGGAGGGTGCCCCTGCACTGCTGGGGGGTGGGGGTGGTGGGAGACATGGGTGGGGGCCTGGTGGAGGGTGCCCCTGGTGGCGGGGGGGTGGGGGTGGTGGGAGACATGGGTGGGGGCCTGGTGGAGGGTGCCCCTGGGGGGTGGGGGTGGTGGGAGACATGAGTGGGGGCCTGGTGGAGGGTGCCCCTGGATGGTGGGGGGTGGGGGGGGTGGGAGACATGAGTGGGGGCCTGGTGGAGGGTGCCCCTGGATGGTGGGGGGTGGGGGTGGTGGGAGACATGAGTGGGGGCCTGGTGGAGGGTGCCCCTGCACTGCTGGGGGGTGGGGGTGGTGGGAGACATGGGTGGGGGCCTGGTGGAGGGTGCCCCTGGATGGTGGGGATGGGGGTGGTGGGAGACATGAGTGGGGGCCTGGTGGAGGGTGCCCCTGCACTGCTGGGGGGTGGGGGTGGTGGGAGACATGGGTGGGGGCCTGGTGGAGGGTGCCCCTGGATGGTGGAGGGTGGGGGTGGTGGGAGACATGAGTGGGGGCCTGGTGGAGGGTGCCCCTGGATGGTGGAGGGTGGGGGTGGTGGGAGACATGAGTGGGGGCCTGGTGGAGGGTGCCCCTGGATGGTGGGGGGTGGGGGTGGTGGGAGACATGAGTGGGGGCCTGGTGGAGGGTGCCCCTGCACTGCTGGGGGGTGGGGGTGGTGGGAGACATGGGTGGGGGCTTGGTGGAGGGTGCCCCTGGATGGTGGGGGGTGGGGGTGGTGGGAGACATGAGTGGGGGCCTGGTGGAGGGTGCCCCTGGATGGTGGGGGGTGGGGGTGGTGGGAGACATGAGTGGGGGCCTGGTGGAGGGTGCCCCTGCACTGCTGGGGGGTGGGGGTGGTGGGAGACATGGGTGGGGGCCTGGTGGAGGGTGCCCCTGGATGGTGGGGGGTGGGGGTGGTGGGAGACATGAGTGGGGGCCTGGTGGAGGGTGCCCCTGCACTGCTGGGGGGTGGGGGTGGTGGGAGACATGGGTGGGGGCCTGGTGGAGGGTGCCCCTGGATGGTGGGGGGTGGGGGTGGTGGGAGACATGGGTGGGGGCCTGGTGGAGGGTGCCCCTGCACTGCTGGGGGTTGGGGGTGGTGGGAGACATGAGTGGGGGCCTGGTGGAGGGTGCCCCTGGATGGTGGGGGGTGGGGGTGGTGGGAGACATGAGTGGGGGCCTGGTGGAGGGTGCCCCTGGATGGTGGGGGGTGGGGGTGGTGGGAGACATGAGTGGGGGCCTGTTGGAGGCTGCCCCTGGTGACTGGGGGGGTGGGGGTGGTGGGAGACATGAGTGGGGGCCTGGTGGAGGGTGCCCCTGGTGACTGGGGGGGTGGGGGTGGTGGGAGACATGAGTGGGGGCCTGGTGGAGGGTGCCCCTGCACTGCTGGGGGGTGGGGGTGGTGGGAGACATGGGTGGGGGCCTGGTGGAGGGTGCCCCTGGATGGTGGGGGGTGGGGGTGGTGGGAGACATGAGTGGGGGCCTGGTGGAGGGTGCCCCTGCACTGCTGGGGGGTGGGGGTGGTGGGAGACATGGGTGGGGGCCTGGTGGAGGGTGCCCCTGGATGGTGGGGGGTGGGGGTGGTGGGAGACATGAGTGGGGGCCTGGTAGAGGGTGCCCCTGCACTGCTGGGGGGTGGGGGTGGTGGGGGACATGGGTGGGGGCCTGGTGGAGGGTGCCCCTGGATGGTGGGGGGTGGGGGTGGTGGGAGACATGAGTGGGGGCCTGGTGGAGGGTGCCCCTGGATGCTGGGGGGTGGGGGTGGTGGGAGACATGGGTGGGGGCCTGGTGGAGGGTGCCCCTGCACTGCTGGGGGTTGGGGGTGGTGGGAGACATGAGTGGGGGCCTGGTGGAGGGTGCCCCTGGATGGTGGGGGGTGGGGGTGGTGGGAGACATGAGTGGGGCCCTGGTGGAGGGTGCCCCTGGATGGTGGGGGGTGGGGGTGGTGGGAGACATGAGTGGGGGCCTGGTGGAGGCTGCCCCTGGTGACTGGGGGGGTGGGGGTGGTGGGAGACATGAGTGGGGGCCTGGTGGAGGGTGCCCCTGGTGACTGGGGGGGTGGGGTGGTGGGAGACATGAGTGGGGGCCTGGTGGAGGGTGCCCCTGCACTGCTGGGGGGTGGGGGTGGAGGGAGACATGGGTGGGGGCCTGGTGGAGGGTGCCCCTGGATGGTGGGGGGTGGGGGTGGTGGGAGACATGAGTGGGGGCCTGGTGGAGGGTGCCCCTGCACTGCTGGGGGGTGGGGGTGGTGGGAGACATGGGTGGGGGCCTGGTGGAGGGTGCCCCTGGATGGTGGGGGATGGGGGTGGTGGGAGACATGAGTGGGGGCCTGGTGGAGGGTGCCCCTGGATGCTGGGGGGTGGGGGTGGTGGGAGACATGGGTGGGGGCCTGGTGGAGGGTGCCCCTGCACTGCTGGGGGTTGGGGGTGGTGGGAGACATGAGTGGGGGCCTGGTGGAGTGTGCCCCTGGATGGTGGGGGGTGGGGGTGGTGGGAGACATGAGTGGGGGCCTGGTGGAGGGAGCCCCTGGATGGTGGGGGGGTGGGGGTGGTGGGAGACATGAGTGGGGGCCTGGTGGAGGCTGCCCCTGGTGACTGGGGGCTTGGGGGTGGTGGGAGACATGAGTGGGGGCCTGGTGGAGGGTGCCCCTGGATGGTGGGGGTGGTGGGAGACATGAGTGGGGGCCTGGTGGAGGGTGCCCCTGCACTGCTGGGGGGTGGGGGTGGTGGGAGACATGGGTGGGGGCCTGGTGGAGGGTGCCCCTGGATGGTGGGGGGTGGGGGTGGTGGGAGACATGAGTGGGGGCCTGGTGGAGGGTGCCCCTGCACTGCTGGGGGGTGGGGGTGGTGGGAGACATGGGTGGGGGCCTGGTGGAGGGTGCCCCTGGATGGTGGGGGGTGGGGGTGGTGGGAGACATGAGTGGGGGCCTGGTGGAGGGTGCCCCTGCACTGCTGGGGGGTGGGGGTGGTGGGGGACATGGGTGGGGGCCTGGTGGAGGGTGCCCCTGGATGGTGGGCGGTGGGGGTGGTGGGAGACATGAGTGGGGGCCTGGTGGAGGGTGCCCCTGGATGCTGGGGGGTGGGGGTGGTGGGAGACATGGGTGGGGGCCTGGTGGAGGGTGCCCCTGCACTGCTGGGGGTTGGGGGTGGTGGGAGACATGAGTGGGGGCCTGGTGGAGGGTGCCCCTGGATGGTGGGGGGTGGGGGTGGTGGGAGACATGAGTGGGGCCCTGGTGGAGGGTGCCGCTGGATGGTGGGGGGTGGGGGTGGTGGGAGACATGAGTGGGGGCCTGGTGGAGGCTGCCCCTGGTGACTGGGGGGGTGGGGGTGGTGGGAGACATGAGTGGGGGCCTGGTGGAGGGTGCCCCTGGTGACTGGGGGGGTGGGGTGGTGGGAGACATGAGTGGGGGCCTGGTGGAGGGTGCCCCTGCACTGCTGGGGGGTGGGGGTGGAGGGAGACATGGGTGGGGGCCTGGTGGAGGGTGCCCCTGGATGGTGGGGGGTGGGGGTGGTGGGAGACATGAGTGGGGGCCTGGTGGAGGGTGCCCCTGCACTGCTGGGGGGTGGGGGTGGTGGGAGACATGGGTGGGGGCCTGGTGGAGGGTGCCCCTGGATGGTGGGGGATGGGGGTGGTGGGAGACATGAGTGGGGGCCTGGTGGAGGGTGCCCCTGGATGCTGGGGGGTGGGGGTGGTGGGAGACATGGGTGGGGGCCTGGTGGAGGGTGCCCCTGCACTGCTGGGGGTTGGGGGTGGTGGGAGACATGAGTGGGGGCCTGGTGGAGTGTGCCCCTGGATGGTGGGGGGTGGGGGTGGTGGGAGACATGAGTGGGGGCCTGGTGGAGGGAGCCCCTGGATGGTGGGGGGTGGGGGTGGTGGGAGACATGAGTGGGGGCCTGGTGGAGGCTGCCCCTGGTGACTGGGGGCTTGGGGGTGGTGGGAGACATGAGTGGGGGCCTGGTGGAGGGTGCCCCTGGATGGTGGGGGTGGTGGGAGACATGAGTGGGGGCCTGGTGGAGGGTGCCCCTGGTGGCGGCGGGGTGGGGGTGGTGGGAGACATGGGTGGGGGCCTGGTGGAGGGTGCCCCTGCACTGCTGGGGGTTGGGGGTGGTGGGAGACATGGGTGGGGGCCTGGTGGAGGGTGCCCCTGGATGGTGGGGGGTGGGGGTGGTGGGAGACATGAGTGGGGGCCTGGTGGAGGGTGCCCCTGGTGGCGGGGGGGTGGGGGTGGTGGGAGACATGGGTGGGGGTCTGGTAGAGGGTGCCCCTGCACTGCTGGGGGTTGGGGGTGGTGGGAGACATGAGTGGGGGCCTGGTGGAGGCTGCCCCTGGTGACTGGGGGGGTGGGGGTGGTGGGAGACATGAGTGGGGGCCTGGGGGAGGCTGCCCCTGGATGGTGGGGGGTGGGGGTGGTGGGAGACATGAGCAGGTGTGCAGGGTAGTCCCCTGTTTTGTGGGCTGCCTGAAGGGGCCGTGGAGGGTGTACAGGGAACACCTGTGAGGACCCACCCAGCCTAATCGCGTGTGTAACTTCCCACGCACCCCTGTAATACACGTACCAAGCCAAATCGTGTGTGATAATTCCCGCGCACCCCTGAAATACACGCGCCCAGGCTATTCGCGTGTGGAAATTCCCGCGCACCCCTGAAATACACGTACCCTGCTGTAATCGCGTGTGGGACTTCCTGCGCACCCCTGAAATACACGCGCCCAGGCTATTCGCGTGTGGAACTTCCCGCGCACCCCTGAAATACACGTACCCTGCTGTAATCGCGTGTGGGACTTCCTGCGCACCCCTGAAATACACGCGCCCAGGCTATTCGCGTGTGGTACTTCCCGCGCACCCCTGAAATACACGTACCCTGCTGTAATCGCGTGTGGGACTTCCTGCGCACCCCTGAAATACAAGCGCCCAGGCTATTCGCGTGTGGAACTTCCCGCGCACCCCTGAAATACACGTACCCTGCTGTAATCGCGTGTGGGACTTCCCGCGCACCCCTGAAATACACGCGCCCAGGCTATTCGCGTGTGGGACTTCCCGCGCACCCCTGAAATACACGCGCCCAGGCTATTCGCGTGTGGAACTTCCCGCGCACCCCTGAAATACACGTACCCTGCTGTAATCGCGTGTGGGACTTCCCGCGCACCCCTGAAATACACGCGCCCAGGCTATTCGCGTGTGCAACTTCCCGCGCACCCCTGAAATACACGCGCCCAGGCTATTCGCGTGTGGAACTTCCCGCGCACCCCTGAAATACACGTACCCTGCTGTAATCGCGTGTGGGACTTCCCGCGCACCCCTGAAATACACGTACCCTGATGGAATCACGTGTGGAACTTCCCGCGCACCCCTGAAATACACCTACCCTGATGGAATCGCGTGTGGAACTTCCCGCGCACCCCTGAAATCCACGTACCCGGCCAAATCGCGTGTGAGACTTCCCGCGCACCCCGGTATACACGCACACGTATTTTTTGTCAGCGTGTCCGTGTTTGTGGGTACCCCTTTGCACGTCATTTGTCCAGGAGGGCCACAGTATAGGACATTCATCATGGCAGTATATGGGTGCTATTTGTTGGCGCACCTTTTGGCGCACATTTCTTACAGCCGCAGAGACGCTACCGCCTGCTTTCTTGTGGCGGTCGTGTTTGTGCCTGTGCGCTGGTTTGAGCGTGCGCTTTTTTGCCCTATTCTATTCCATGAATACGTGTTGTAGGCGAGCGTGTGGGCGTTCCGCGCACTTGTGCCCTGTACTTCCCCCGTGACGCCCACGTTTTTGCAAGTTGTTCCCCATTCCGAGTGTTACGCCCGTGTTCCGCCTACTTTTGTTGCGTGCGCCGCGCTATGTGTGAATTTCGCTGTGGCCTGTGCGATTTTCGCTGTGACCTGGCGCACGCTGTTAGATGGCCTGTGCGCCAACGTGCGCGGCGCACTTTTTATCGCACATCCGCTGGTTTTCTCGCGCACGGACTTCCATGAATCGACGTGCGCTGCTTTTCGTGCGATTTTCGCACTTTCACTGCGATTTTTGCTATTCCACTGCAATTCGCACGTTTTTGCCCACTTGCGCCGCGCTAATTATTCCATGAATCGGCCTGTTTGTCTTCAGGGTACCATCCGGAAACCGATGGACAGAGGGAGAAAGTAAATCAAGGACTAGAACAGTACCTCCGTTGTTATACCACCACCTCTGAATCATCGTGGGTGGAATACGTCTGGTTAGCCGAAATCGCCTATAACAACACTGCTCCACCGGGTACACTCCGTATTACCATCCCAGGGTTTTGCCCACCGTTGCTAATATACCCCAGGATAACTTACCCACGTTATTAGGGTTGCATTCACATGCGCGCCAGGTTTGGGCACATATACAACCGAACCTGAACAAAGCCTAGCAAACATACAAGGCCTATGCCGATAAAAAAAGACGCGATAGCCCCCAGTATAAACCAGGAGATCGAGTTTGGCTCTCCACACACCACATTCGGATGACAGGACCCCGTAAGTTACAACCCCGATTCAATGGACCATTTACCATATCCGCTGTGATCAATCCGATGGCAGTAAGACTCAGTTTACCCAGCCAAATGAAGATCCACCCTACCTTTCATGTATCGTTGCTTAAACCTGCTCTACCTACTATTCGTACTATAAACCACCACCCATTATGGTACAGGGACACCCTGAGTATGAAGTATGGGCCATCTTGAATTCACAACACCGGAAAGATGGGCTTTATTACCTCATAGATTGGGTGGGGTATGGTCCGGAGGATCGATCCTGGGAGCCTGCTCGGGATGTCCATGCACCGAGACTGGCCAAGGCATTCCATCGCAACCATCCAGCTAAACCTAAACCCAGATCCTCCTGTGCGGGGGGGAGGGGAGTACTGTCATGGGGCACGATGACAAACATAGTGTTCCGGTGCTGGGAAGGGATCAGGAACTAATGGCAACCAGCACCAGAAAGACACATGCCTCTAAAAACAGAATACTGCCATACAAAAGACTATTATGTCCTTTCTGCAGGAAAAACAGCTCACGGACTACATCTCCCAAGCACCCCAGGGCCAAGAACTACATATTGCAGCCCACGTCGGGCGGGGCACGCGCGCGCATGCGCACGAGATCATCGAGCGCACAGGGCTTGTGCTCAGGACAGCAACCAGAGAAGACGTGTTCTCCGGAGCTCCGAGCAAGGGGAAGCTCACGAGGGGCCACGTCCCACTCATCCTCCACCTGGGCCCCTCAACCCCTTCAGATAAGTACCGCAAGCCACAGGCAGCGTAAGCGGATCTGGTGGAAGGCGCGCAGCGCTTTGTTGAGCCATAGAGAGTCAGAGGATTCCACCAGCAGCTGCGGTCAGGGGCACGCGCAGGGGGGCTCTGCCCAACTTTCTCATGTTCCCCCCCTGCTCCAGCAAGCTAAGTGAAAAGCCTTGAATACTAACGCCATAGTGTCTGCAATCTGACCTACGCGCAAACTATAGGAACCACGCAGCGCGCAGTCAAGCATGTTTTAACCCACTAACAGCCGTTCATGGTTACGCGGCTACCTGAGAGGCTACAACTTAATTCAGTGTGACATACAACACGAGTTGTGCTACGCAGGAGCCCTTTAGTGGCAATTACATTTTGGGCAATAATGGACGCGGAGCCACGCGCGGCTGTAATCCGCTCGTAAAGGGGGAATGTCAACAGCTGCATGTACTTAACAACTTGAGCACGTTAAGGGTGCATTAACCTCTAGTACGAGAGTGAGTGAATGTAACGTATGGTGTGTGATGTAACACGCAGATGGTAATTCCCACTCTCTTTTCAGCAATAACACTGCTCCGGATTCTGGACCGGAGAGTGCGCAGGCAGGAGGCCAGCACTCACCCCCCTGAGATAAGTCTCTTTCTGGTTCTTCTAGCCCTTGTGGGGTGTGGGGGGGAGTTGTGCATATTGTGAATGTGTGTGAATACGCAACTGTTGCATTGTGTTATCCTATGTCCCCTTCCCTAACCACCTCCCCTTTCCTAGTCCTCTCACCGGTTACCCTTGCTACTGAACCTATCCAACCATCGAGATCCTAACCCTCTTTCCCTGCCCGGGTCACAGAAGCTTGTGTAAGTCTAACTTGCAGGCCCCAAGACCCTGGAGGGGTAGGTTGGTTCGTGCCACTCCTGAGCCTGGAAGCTGAAGTCGTGACAAACACCATACGACCAAGCCCTCATGAATATCATGTATGATGTATTATGTTGTATGATACCACCGATATCTGATCACAGGTCACCGCCTCACTGTAACCCAAGGCGCAACTGTACCCATTGTAACTAAGTCTCCTTACAAGTAACAGTGCCACAATGCCCCTGGGCTGCCTGCGCGCTATATAAATGTAATAAATAAATAAAATAAATAAATGAGATGTTGGTTGTGGTGGTGGGCTGCCTGCTGGCATGTGCTCGGGTGATGGGGGGCCCGTTCTGGTGTGGGCTGCCTGCTGGCATGTGATCGGGTGATGGTTGTTGTGTGGGCTGCCTGCTGGCATGTGCACGGGTGTTGGTTGTTGTGTGGGCTGCCTGCTGGCATGTGCACAAGTGATGGGGGTCTCTTGTGGTGTGGGCTGCCTGCTGTCATGTGCATGGGTGATGGGGGCTGCCTGCAGGGGGTGGATGTGGCTGCTCACCACACGGTGCACGAATATGGGGGTGCACAAGTGCGCTTTTCACGCAATTAGGCTGGCGCAAGCGGGGTGCATGTATTCCGGGGTACGCGAGTGCGCTTTTCACACAATTGGGCTGGCACGAGCAGGGTACGTGTATTCCGAGGTGTGCGCAAGGAGTTTTACAGGCGATTGGTCTGGCGCGAGCGGGGTATGCATGTTCCGAGGGGTGCACAAGGAACACGTATCCCGCTCACGCCAGCTCAATCGCATGTAAAACTCCACGCCCACCCCCAGAACACATGTACCCCACTCGTGCCAGCCCAATCGCGTGTAAAACTCCACGCGCACCCCTGGAATATGCGTACCCCGCTCGTGCCAGCCCAATCGCGTGTAAAACTCTTGCGCACCCTTCGGAATGCGCGTACCCCGCTCGCGGTAGCCAAATTGCATGTAAAGTGCCCTTGTGTACCCCGGAATACACGTACCCCACTCGCACCAGCCTAATCCCATGAAAGGTGCACTCGCCTACCCCCATATTCGCGCACCCGTGTGGTGAGGAGCCACATGCACCCCCAGCAGGCAGCCCACACCACAGGGGACCCACCTACAACCCTGACCATGCCCTGCAGGCAGCCCACACCACAGGGGACCCCCCTACAAACCTGACCATGCCCTGCAGGCAGCCCACACCACAGGGGACATCCCTACAACCCTGACCCGCAGGCAGCCCATCACCCCTGGCCATGCCCCGCAGGCAGCCCACACCACAGGGGACCCCCCTACAACCCTGACCATGCCCCACAGGCAGCCCACACCACATGGGACCCCCCTACAACCCTGTCCATGCCCCGCAGGCAGACATCACCCCTGACCATGCCCCACAGGCAGCCCATCACCCCTGGCCATACCCCTCAGACAGCCCATCACCATGGCCATGCCCGCAGGTAGCCCATCACCCCTGACCATGCACTGCAGGCAGCCCACACCACAGGAGACCCCCCCTACAACCCTGACCATGCCCCGCAGACAGCCCATCACACCTGACCATGCCCCGCAGACAGCCCACACTACAGGGGACCCCCCTACAACCCTGACCATGCCCCGCAGGCAGCCCATCACCCCTAGCCATGCCCCACAGGCAGCCCACACCACAGAGAGGACTTTTTCCACATGATTTGCCTGGCACAGGTGGGTACATGTATTGCAGGGGGTGCACAAGGAGATTTTTCACGCGATTTGGCTGCCCGTGCACGGTACACGTATTCGTGGGGTTACGGTAGGCCTTTTCCATGTGATTTTGTAGGTGCAAGCGGCGTACGCGTATTCAAGGGGGTGCCCAAGTAGATTATCACGCGTTTTGGCTGTCGCGAGTGGGGTACGCATACAGAAGGTGGTGCGTGGGGAGATTTTCACATGTTTTGGCTGCCGTGAGCAGGGTACGCGTACTTAAGGTGGTGCGCTGGGAGATTTGCATGCGTTTTGGCTGCTGCAAGCATGGTACGTGTACTTTTCTACACAATTACAGTGAAGAAGGCCCGTGAGCTGGTGCTGCTGGATGTTCGCTGCAACACGGCTGCAAATGGCTTGGGAACATGAATACGCGGTGTGCCAGAATGCTGTTTGGCGCACGTGGCTGGCGCACGCTCCCTCTCTGCGCTGGCCGTGTGCGCCAATTCTGCTCTGAATGCTATTATCCCCTATATGTTGTCAAAACCAGAAGGCAATATATGTCATTAGTATGTGTGATGGATCTGTTATGATTAAGGCATGGGACTCGTTATTAAGGAACCAGCTGAGTGTATGTCCACATGCGCTGCACTCATTATATTAGCTGGGCATTACCTGAAACAGTACGTGAAGCTGGAATTACTGCAGCGCACCTCCTATGTGTTTCTCCTTCGTGTGCAGGCAAATCACTGCACAGGAAGTTATCGTTTTGTTTACCAGGTTCACCGTCCTCGTTGCGAAATCGAGGCTTGAAACTTGTATGTCGGTAAGTGCACCCAGGTTGCAAGTCTCGGTGGTGGGGGGTGCAGGAAGGGCTTTATTGGTGTTGTGCAAGACGCACTTGAAATGTATGCAATATTTTGCTGCTGTAGTAGGTGCGAGGTGGACAGGGAGGTTAATGTTACATTGGGGTTCCTTGTACTCACCAGCCTCCTCAGGTGTCCTGGCTCTGGCCTCCGTAGCACCGATCCCTTCTAATGCAAAGAGGTGCAGCACACTGCTGTACATCTCCTCCCAGGGCAGCAGGTGGATTGGGGATGCGCTGCCGCCACCTGTGGCCATGCCTTGTCTGCACTAGGCCGAGAGGAGTTTACGCACTCTCAAGAGCAGGTCCTACCTCTTCTGGCAGTCTCGCACAGTGGGGGTGGGGTTGTGCCACCTGCTGAGACTTTCTGGGCAACCTCCGCCCAGATAGTCTTCTTCCGCAGCTGGGCCCGCTTGCACTGGTCATTAGCAAAAGGCTCCTCAGCATGCTGCACTATGGTGTCTGACAACGTGTTCAGCTCCGCCTCGCTGAAGCATGGCTTGCGCCTCTGGGTCTCACAGACTCTTCCATGTTAAGGGTGGAGTTTGTGTGGTCAGGATTGTGGTATGTCGCCTGTGCTGTCAGGATTGCTATGGATTGTATTTATGTAATGGCCGCCGGATTATTTCCTGTTCCTGCGTACACTGTATTTCCGGTAATGGTATTTGCTGCACCGTTGTTACCGGGGCTGGTGGCTCCGGAACTGTGTTGAAGGATTTGGAGTCACTGGCACCAAGGACAAGAGTGTTGACATTTTGGGGGGGTTTTGTTGGTATTTCCGGCATGCAAGTGCTGCCGTCTCCGGCATCATAGGTTGCCGGACATGGTGGCACTGGCATGCCGGAAAATCAGATTTCATACCGGCAACCTTGTAATGAGGCCTGTTGTTTATTCTGAAGCCTTACTCTCCAAACAGATGGGTTAAAAAATTACTGAAAATGTAGATAGTGAGCCTCATTACAAGTTTGCCTGCCAGAGCCGCTGTGACGGCATATCTGACCCTGCCAGGCACAGCGGCCACGGTAGGCAGATTTGTCACGGGAGCACCGGCACTGGTGCTCCCGTGTCCCCACTCCCATAGAGTCCCATAGGATTTGATGTGAATGTGGATTAACAAATGTATCAGCGCCTGACTTCCCGGCCGCCGGACTTGTAATAGCCTGGTGGCACCGGGAAGTCAGGCTCCAGTAAATTATAACGGGTCCGGCAGCAACCCGGCGGTAGCACCGACAGGGATAGCGCCGGACCCGTAATGAGGCCTACTGTCTTGCAGGGTGAATCAGCTGGGCTCTTGATGTCAGGTTCCTCGTCTGTTCCCCATGAGCCTTTGGTAATAAATGTAAAGACCGGTTAAGTGCTGGTCCTAGTGATGCAACTGATGTAAACGCGATTATTTAGAATCCTAGATCAGTCACTTATGACTGATCTCACAAAGTAAATACTTTGCATTCAAAGCAATCTTATTCAGCAAACTGAACATCAAATTCTGATTTCAAATTGAGATTACCCTAATGGAATACAGAGATTTTCTCACCTCTTAAAAAGAACTGTGGATGCAGTAGGTCTTCATTTGTTTGCAGGAAACATGGCTCTTGGACGAACCTGTCTTAGATGGATTTTTGGTTTGTGCCAGTCCAGCTCTTAAAGGTGAAAAGTGACGTCCTTTTTGAGCTTTATTGTGTGCGTTAAGATATCAAACTGGTATAGCCATGGATAACCTTGTTACCAACAGACCAGATGTGCTTGCAGTTAAATTAAAATGGTGGGATGAACAGAATTCCTGTCATTGTATATGTTTGGTGCTGAATGATCACTTTAATCCGGGAACAACTAACATGAGTAACTTTGTTCATGATTTATCAGAGACTTCAACAACTTTTATTCCAAATGAAGAAGTTTCTATAATTTGACTTTGTGACTTAAATAGTGTATGTTTCGATTCAAAGTAGACTGGCAATACTGAGATGCACAAAGCTGCTAAGGGAGAGGGGTATGATTATCAGGGATGAATTGGAAATATAGGACTTTTCTATACTAAATGGAAACGTCAGAGCTGGTCTTTCGACTTCGATTCTTGATTATATTTTTGTATCAACTGATTTATTTCCATTTTGAAAAGAACTAAAAGATCTGCACAAAATAGGGGGGAGTGATCATAGGCCCCTAGAACTGGTTTTAGCTTGGAATATTCGGTGTCCTCAGACCAATACAACACCTCTTGTAGTTATAATTAGAGAGCGTGATCACGCAGTTATGTGAAGGCCCCCTTGGCACCAGAGTTCAATCGTCTTATAGAAGACTACTTACTATACTACAGGGGGCTGGTTTTATAATGCATCCTCATTTCACTTTGTGTGTATGCTCCAGCGGCTTCTTGTAAACCTCTCCTCTTTTAATATTTTCAAGGGAGAGGGGGGAAATAACTCCATGCGCATACATTTGATAAACCATCCACCAAATAAAGGAACTGAAAAGGTTGGTTGAGGAGTTGAAACAAGCAGGTGAAAGAAATGTAGTGATAATTATAAAATTGAAACAGCAATATAATAATTGGTCTAAAGTCAAAAGATTTTTAAAAAATCAAAGGGATGCTGAGGTTATGCTAGATATTTTGCAACAGCGGAATGGAAAAATTATTTTGGTCTTTAATTAAAACTCCAGGTGTCTAATCATCCTTGCAAACTCAGCCCATTTCCCAGGTTATCTGGGAAGGGCAATTCAAGGCGCTATATTTCGTTAATACCGGTAGTTATTTTGATTGTTCGGAGTATGCTAAGAACCGGGAAAACAACAAGGGGTAGGTTTGTCTTGATATTAATGTACATTCCCTTCAGAGATCGATTATGAAGCAAGACCTCTAATGCCCCCGGACCGGATGGTCTCTCAAATATGACTTTGAAGTCTATCCTCTGACCTGTGGGCTAAAGGGCTTTTTCAATGGTTAACAAATATTATGCACTCACACTTTATAACTACATCCAGGAAGGTTGCTTTTATTGCACTAATTTATAAAAAAAAAGGGGAAACGAGCAGCTCCAAATAACTATAGACCAATTTCCCTTCTAGAGTTGTCATATGAAATATTTGTGACATATGTTTTAGAAGAACTACAAAGGTGGGTGATATTGATAAACATCATGGATGTATTACAGTTTTAAGAGAGGGCTTAGCACTTCTTTAAACTTTGATTATCAATTTTGTAGTTAAACAATTGCAATTGGCAAGAAGAGAACTATATGTAGCAATCTTAGATATCTCTATGGGTTACGAGTCAATTGGTCAACAACCAAATGGTCGAATGGCCAAATGATCGACACCAAATGGTCGAAATCCAAATAGTCGAATTTTTTTTTTGGTCCCCCTAACCTCCCTTTTTCTATATTAATTTTTTTTTTAACAAACAAAACTAAAAAAATATATAAATACATTTTAAAAGAAATTCGACCATTTTTTTTTTCGACCATTTGGTTTCGACCAAATGGTCATTCGATCATTTATTTTCGACGAATTGACGGGACACCATCTCTATGGTATGGGATAAGATGCAGAAACTCGGGGGCCCAAAGGCTCTTTTAAACAGGCTGATAGCTCTCCGTACAAATACAAGATTTAGAGTCAGACTGGATCAGCAGGGTACCTTTACTGGTTGGATCAGTTCCACCCGGGGACTATGCCAGAGATGTGTTTTAGCCCCTTTTCTTTTTAGTATGTATATATTGGATTTATTTAAAAACTGCCCTCTTGAACGCAAGAGCTAATCCCCCTAAATTAGGTTCTGTTTTTATTCACTATTTATTGTATACAGACAACATTTTTTTATCCAATTACACCCAAATTGGTTTGCAACATTCATTCGGTGCGGTCCACAATCATTGTACGAACATAGATTTAAGGATGAATATTAACAAATCAAAGATTTTAGTCATTAACCAGAGAAGGACCAAAAATGGTAAGCACTTTAATTGTTCTTTTAAATGGAAATTAATGAGTCAGGCACTTGAGAAAATTGCTCTTTTATATTTGGGTATGGTAATAACATCAGACAATATTAGGGGTGCAACAGATTACCGGTTTAGCAATACTGTCTATGGTTACCCAATTGTGACAGTTTTTGATAGGAAATATGGATGATTTTCTTTAACTCCAGTAATTATATATTACCAGCAGAACATTACACCAAAATACATTTATGGGAGCAGAAACTTCTGTAATTCCTGTTGATTGGACTACAAATGAGGCCAAAATCTGGAAGTCTTGCGTCTACCTGAGGGGGTCCCCTTACCGGCAATAAGACATATTTTGGACCTTCTCTCTCTCCAAATTTGTAGAACCTGGAGCCGCTTGCAATTGTATAGAGGGTCCCCCAACCCCTCTCCATCTTGGTCCTTATACATGGTGTTAGATGTTGTTATTAAGAACAAATCATTTATGGTGCTAACAATGTTGCGAGATTAGTGTGCGAGCGCATTGCAAGAAGTAGGTCCGTCAGAGGAGGAACTGAAAACCCTCCCTCTTAGTATTAAAAAACCGTTCGTGCGTGCCACGTAGAACTTCAGGGCACAAGCAACATCCAGCGAGTGCAAGGCCCTTTCTGCCGGAGACAAAGGTTTTGGGGAAAAAACATGTAAAGGCGTGTTGAGGTGGAATTCCGATGGAACCTTCAGCATGAAAGAGAGGTGCGTACGCAACACCACCTTTGATTCGTGGATAGTCAGGTACGGTTGCTTGCAAGATACGGCCTGGATCACACCTAGCCTCCTGGCAGAGGTAATGGCCAAAAGGAAAGCAGTTTTCCATGAGCGAAACTTGAGTGGGGCCTGATGCAAAGGCTAAAAAGGGGCCCCCCATGAGCCTTATCAGAACCACGTTGAAATCCCGCGCCAGGGCAGGACCCTTCACAGGCGGGAAAGATCTGAAAATTCCTTTGAGAAACTCCTTGACGAGTCGGTGGGAGCAAAGTGAAGATCTTCCTGGTGACCTGGTGATAGCCACCAGATGTACCTTGATGGAGGCGTGTGCCAGTCCAGCCTTAGCCAAGCATAGCAAGTATGGAAGAATCTGTGGGGCCATGACCCTCAGAGGGGTAATCTTCTGTGACTGGCACAATGTAGTGAAACGCTTCCACTTGTGACCGTAGAACTTCAAGGTTGACGATGCCCTGTCCTTTGCGAGGACCTCTCTGCAGTCCGCTGTCAACTCATACCCTCCAAACTCTAAGGCTGCAGGAGCCAAGTCTTGAGGTTCAGGGATCCTGGGTCATGATGAATGATCACGCCTCCTTCTCTGGTGAGAAGATCTGGAAAAACTGGCAGCTTCACCAGTGGTGACGCTGACAGACTAAGAAGGTCCTGGTACCAAATCTGCCTCTGCCACATTGGGACGATGATTATCATCTTGCATTGACACTGTGTGAGTGTGTTGATGGCTTCTCGGCTGGTGGAATCTGCTGGCAAACTTCTGGAATTTAGAGTATGCCGCTCTCACAAACAGATCGATCTGGAGTCTGCCCCATTTGACGAATAGGCGGTCCAGCTGATCCTGATGAAGCTCCCACTCATGGCAGGAGGGCAGTTCCCTGTTGAGGGAGTCTGCAATGGTGTTCTTGACTCCTGCCAAGTGGAGAGGGATGAGGAAAATCCCCTCTCTAACGGCCCAGCACCACAAGTTCTGCACTTATCTGGAGAGCCCCAGGGATCGAGTAACCCACTGCTTCCGGATGTAAAACATGGTGGTGATGTTGTCAGTGAAGATCCTCACCACCTTGCCTTTCAGAGATGGTAGGAACGATTGAGGCTCCTGAACACTGCCCACAGCGCCAGGATGTTGATATGAAGATCTTTCTCCTCCGGCAGCCACAGGCCTCTGGTGTGCAGATGTCCGGTGTGCGCTCTCGATCCCTCTAGTGAGGCGTCTGTGGTGACCGTCTCCTAGTATGGAGGGCCTTGGTTGATATTGGAGCAAAAGCCCCACAATAATATCGCCCGAAGGAACTCACTGTTGAGAGATATCTTGTCCATGAAGCTTCCAGAAACCTGTATCCAGCGGGCGTCCAGGAATTCCAGAAGGGGTTGCATATGCAACCTACAGAGCCGTACGAGGTAGATGCAGGATGATATCATGCCCAGTAACCACTTGATGGCCCGAAGCGTGGCTGTCTTCGTCGACGACAGCTGTTGCACCTTCCCCAGAATGACTGCTATCATCTCCTCCGAGGGTGACACCAGGGAAGACACTGCATTGAGTCTGGCGCCTAGGAACGGCACGTTCTGTGTTGACTTTTGGCAGGACTTTGGATAGTTGACAGAGAATTTCAGATCTGTTTGTTGCCAGACAGTCGTCTCCATATGTCCGTCAGCCAGGTGTAGCGAGCGGGTGCGAATCAGCCTGTCATCCAGTTACGGGTATACTTGTATGCCCTGTATATGTAGATGGGCCGCCACTGGTGCCAGGCATTTCTGGAACACTCTGGGGGCAGACTTCAAGCCGAAAGGTAGAGCCTTAAACTGGTATTGCTGTCCCTGCACCACGAAACATAGAAACGTTCAATGTTTTTTGTGAATGGGGACGTGGAAGTAGGCGTCCTCCAAGTCCAACAACGACAAGAAGTCTCCTCTTTCTAGTTGGCCGAGCACGTATTGCAACATGACCATCTGGAATTTTAGGGACTTTAGGTATTTGGTCAGACGTTGTAGGTCTAGGATGGGCCTCCAGCCACCTGTCTTTTTTCTGACCAGAAAGTATCTGGAATGGACTCCTGAGCCCCAGAGTAGCTGGGGAACTAGCTCTATCGTCCCTTTCCGCAGCATCGCCCGTACCTCATCCAGGAGCTGAGGGATGTGCTGCTCCTGACGAGTGACCGGAGGGATCCGCAGACACCTGTGTTGAAACTCCAGGGTGTGTCTTGCTCTCCACTCTTTTTGACGGCTTACTCTCTTTTCTCTCCTCCTTTCCCTTCTCCCTTTTCCTATCCCCTCCCCTTACTTTCTTCTATGCACTTACTCTATCAGAATTGTCCCTGGACCTAATCTGATAGCAACCTCGTCTGTTTCCTCCACCCTCCCATTACTGTTTTTTTCCTCCCCACCACCCCTCCAGCACTATCTGAAATGTCGTCAGGCCTAGTTTGATAGTCGCTTGTTTTGTTCCTCCCCTCCCTTTCTGCACCCCTCTCCCTCACCTTTTGTTTTTCTCAGGCTCTACCAGAAATGTCGACAGGCCTAGTACGGTAGTCGCTTGTCTGTTTCCATTTCCTTCCCACTCTCCCCCTTCCTTCCTTTCTATGTCTTTGCCCTTGCACTATCTGAAATGTAGTCAGGCCGAGTACGATAGTTAATTTCACATCCTTACTGTTCATGGCCTGTAAGAATGTGGTTGTATTTTCCCTTGTTCCCTATCTTGCCTTGAAGCGCTTTGAAACACATTGTGTATAGGCGCTATATAAATAAACAATCATATATAAATAAAATAAACGCTCATAAGAGCATTCAGCACCCATCTGCAGGTGGTGATCTTTTTCAACCTGCTGACAAAGCTCATAAAGCCAGCCTCCCACCGGCGTGCACTAGTGGGGGGGGCTGACGTCCTGGCCAGTTCAGGCTTGCTTTGGCACTGGCGTCCTGCCCTGCAGGCGATGGCGACGCTGTCCTCCGCTACCGTAGGCCTGGGATTGGCCTCTGCAGGCTTCCTGAGTCATCTATCAGGAAAGCTGATGGTACAATGTGGAGCAGCCGTTCAAAAACCTGCTCGACTTTCCCCTCGAGGAGCAAAAAGAATAGCAGTGCTGCTGGTGGGTGCCAAGGGAACGGGGTGTCTCTGTATCCGCTTTGATGGCTGTTAGGCAGAATCACATGCAGTACCCTTTGGGAACACTACATGCAATTAGGACTACAAGTGTAAGCACAATTTCACTTTGGTACAAGCCTATACTACACAGTAAAGTGGTAGCGATGGCTGGGCAGCCAGACTTATAACACCAGGGCTTGCAGTGGGGTTCTTTGTAGAGGTTCCCACAGGCTCAGAGTGATCTCTTAAGGTTGCCTCTCTAGCCAATTTGGTCTGGTTCTGTTTCCTCTCAATAGGAGGCCTGGGGGTACTGGATTCTACTCCTAGAGTTTTTAAATCATTCCCCAACAGGACTCTCCCAGGTACCTCATTCTGGACACTGACGGGAATCCTCGCTGTCATATTATTACAATGAATGAGAGCTGGTAGAATTGGAACCAACTGGACAGGGCCTCCAGAGAATTTAGTGGGACCTTTGGGTGCCTTAGCAACACCCTCATGCTTGAAAAAGCGTTCATCCACTACTGTTCTGCTGGCCCCAGTGTTTCTCCTGGCAGGAGTATCCTGGTCATTGACAAGAACACTGTCCATATAATACCCTGTAGAGTTCTCTGGAATGGAGTTGTACACATCCATATTCAGTTTCTTACCCAGACCCATGGGCTCTAAGTATACAGTGGCCTGAAGACCCAAGGGAGCTTCAGCAAATAGTTGAAAGTGGGCACTAGCCGGCTAAGGAGGCAGTGCTGATCGCTGCAGGTTTACCCTTGCATCTGGGATCTCCTTTCACATGGTCAGTTGACCCACAAACATAGCATTTACCAAATGCTCTCTGGAAAAGGGGTTTCTGCTGACCTCCCTCTGGTTGGGCACCAGAGGATTCACTAGCCCTGTTTGGTTTCTCATGTGGCTTACCCTGGTTATGTCCAGGGGCTTCTTCTGGTTGGATGGATTTAGATGTATCTGTGTTCTCACCTTTGTGCTGCTTCCCCTCACCCTTTTTGGGAGTTGCGTCAAAATCCTTATGAGTGGCCCTGTTGGCCACCCATGAGTCAGCTGCTCTAGCTAACTTTTTGGGATCTAATTCCTTTGAGTCAGCCAAGTGCTGTCTCAGCTCAGGAGAGCAGGCATCATAAATAGATTCCAACATAACCAGATTTATCATACCTTCAACAGTGTTCACTCTGTAACCCTTAACCCATCCATCTACGTTTTTCAAACATTCAGTCACCAAGGTAGCCCAAGGGGTACCATCATGCTTTTTGAGGGTTCTAAACCTCTTAAGATACTGAGGAGGGGTCTTCCTAAATCTAGCTATCAAAGCCTGCTTCACAGTTTCATACTCCTTTATGTCTATAAACTCGAACTCCATTACCACATCAGTTGCAACAGGGGGTAGCTGTAACGCTCACCTGATTCCCACGGAGGCGCAGGTCTGGCTTTGAGTGCTGATGCTTCTTCAATGGTGAAGCGCAGGACTCTGAAGATGGACAGGAAGGGCCCTCAACTCTGGCTTCTCCGGCTCGCAGGAATATTCCCCTGTGCGTGAAAAGGGAGTATTACCTACTGACTGAGTTATGATCAAGCCTCCCACTCTCTTCCAACCCTCCACGATACCCTTCCACGATTCCCTGTGAAGTCTCACCTTAGGGTCAGGAAGGATGAGCTCTCCATCCTGCTTCTGATGCAGGGGCGCGTTGAAACCCAGTTACTTCACTGGATTGAGGATTGATGGGAGTTCAGGTAAGCTTGACTATTCAGGTAAGGCTCTGTAAAAGTTCTGTTGCAAGTTCAAAAGTCCAAGCCTAATAATAATGTTCATTGTCTTTTTGCAGCAAGCGCTAATGTTTATGTCCTTTTTTCCCCCTTAGGGGCCGGGGTTCGGAATGCCGGAGATATGGCACCGACCCGAAGTGAAACGTGCAGTTCCAGTTCCAGTAAATGGCAGGTTAGTTCTGGATGAGCGCTCGGGAACTGACTTTGCATACGCTCATTCAATGTCTTTGTCTTTTTTCCCCATAGGGGCCGGGGTCCGGAAAATGCCTGGAAGCGGCAAGACCCGAAATGAAATGAGGTAAGTCTTATTCCCTTCCTTCTCTCACCTCTTATTCTCGTCTTTTTCTCTCGGCTCTGGGAAGTGGCTGTGTATCCGGATGATCGCTGCTGAAGATGGAGGAACCCAGGAAAGGTGAGTGAAATGCAGCGCTGCAGCGATCGTAACGAAATGCTTTTAAAAATAATGTCTTCCCTTTCAGGATCGTCGGTGATGTCTCTGTGGTGCAGATTTAGCTGGTAAGGTCTCTTGTCTCCCTTTGCAGGTGACCCAGGATGCTGGCAGGCTTGGCTGAAGTCCAGAAGCAGGAGCTGACACGGTGAGCGTCCAGCTGCGAGGAGCAGAACAACGCGAAGCGTGAGTTGCTGA
The DNA here is from genome assembly GCF_040938575.1 of Ambystoma mexicanum. Classification (NCBI taxonomy): domain Eukaryota; kingdom Metazoa; phylum Chordata; class Amphibia; order Caudata; family Ambystomatidae; genus Ambystoma; species Ambystoma mexicanum. Next base: position 1,349,473,114 of record NC_090935.1, on the reverse strand, counting down.
TCGGGTGTGGTTTAAATAGCTTTGGAAGAAGTCCCAAGTGTGTACCCTTCTTCCGATCAGGTATGTATCCTTCCCCGACCACACCCGGGTGGAAAGTAGTCCCACAGGTAAAGTAGTTCCATTCAGGCCTCAAGAGGGCCTGGATGTGGCAGCATGGTCTGCATCAGGTAAGTGCACATGAAAACACTTGCAAACATGTATAGCTTTATGAGCCTGGCGCCACATGAGCCTGGCGCCTAAGGCGCCAGGACTGCGTCCAAAGGGCCCCAGCTTGGGCCCGCTGGCACTCCCCTGGGGGAAATGATGCCTGCCTCTGGGGTCGCTGGGTCGCACCTGGCTCCTTGGAGGTAGGCATCATGACAGTACCCCCCCTCAAGGCCCCTCCCAAGGTTCTTCCCTCCGGGGGTTTGGGCTTGTTCGGAAATCTCCGGTGAAACCTTTGTACTAATCGAGGTGCGTGGACATGTTACTAGGCTCCCACGATCTCTCTTGAGGTCCATATCCCTTCCAGTCAACAAGATAGAAGAGTTTCGACTTTACCACCTTGGAGTCTAAAATGTCTTTAACTTCGAATTCTAATTCCCCTTCAACTTGAACTGGATCTGGAGGCTTGGACAATCGGGTTCCTGGTTGTACTGGCTTCAAAAGTGATGCATGAAAAACTGGATGAATACGCATGTTGGACGGTAGATCCAGTTTAAAGGCCACTGGGTTGATTATAGCTTTGATGGGATAAGGTCCTATGAATCTGGGATTGAAGGTTCGCGGGCCCTTGAGGGGTAAATGTTTTGTTGCTAGCCATACCTGGTCTCCTACTTGGTAAGGAGGAGTTTTACTTCGGTGCAAATCAGCGTTTTCTTTATACTTTTTCTTGGCTTGCTGTAAATGAGTTGCAGCTTCTTTGAAGGCTCGGGTTATTGTGGAATGCAGATGATTTACTGCGGGCATTTCCAGGGTCAGAGGTGGGTCTAGGTCAGAGGTCCGAGGATGGTGACCATACAAAGTATAAAAGGGGGTTTGTCCGGTTCCAGAATGCACTGAATTGTTGTATGCATATTCTGCGATCCAAAGGATGTCTTTCCAATTTAACTCGGATTGGTGTAACATGCACCGAAGAAATTGCTCGAGAGTCTGATTGGTTCTCTCGGTTTGTCCGTCGGTCTGGGGGTGGTGGCTGGTGGATAACCGCACATTTGTGCTAGTTGGCAACACTTCTTCCAAAAATGTGAGATAAATTGACTTCCACGATCCGAGACTAATATGGAAGGGAAACCATGTATGCAAACTATATTCTCCAGGAATTCCTTGGCCAAGGTGGAAGCTGAAGGCAAACCCTTTAAAGGGATAAAGTGGGCCATTTTGGAGAATAGGTCCACAATTACAAGGATTGTGTTGTAACCAGCACAAGGAGGCAGATCTGTTATAAAGTCCATTGACAGGGTATGCCATGGCGCCGGTGGAATATCCAAGGGTTGAAGTAGGCCGGCTGGCCTTTTCTTTTGAGCCTTGTTTTGGGTGCAAATTCCACAAGACAGTACAAAAGACTTTATGTCTTTTCTCCAAGAAGGCCACCAGAAGTGGCGTTTGATTTTTTCCTCCGTTTTAGCGATACCAGGGTGTCCTTCCATTAAAGATTCATGATGATGGGCAATAACAAGTTCTTGCAATTCTTTACTTGGCAGAAACAACCGCTCCTGGAAGTAGGGTAAGTCGTCCTTAACGGTGTAATGAGGACCCTTTTGACTCCATTCCAGTAAGGTTGAAGAGTCTAGAAGTTGTTTTACTTGCGTTTGGATGTCCTCAATAGTTTGCAATGAAGTTAAGCCTAAGATTCTTTGCTCAGGTATGATGGGCACAGGTTCTAAGCTCGAATTAGGTTCTTCCATGCCAATCCGGGATAAGGCGTCCGCTTTTCCATTCTTGCAGCCAGGGCGATAGGTAATTACAAAATCAAATTCCGCGAAGAATAGAGCCCATCGGAGTTGTCGTGAAGATTGAGCTTTGGCCGTTTTTAAATACTGTAAGTTTCTGTGGTCCGTAATTACGGTGATGGTGTGTGTTGCCCCAAGAAGGTAGTGGCGCCAAGCCTTGAAAGCAGATTTGATGGCCAGTAACTCTTGATCGGTGATTGCGTAGTTGATTTCAGGAGGAGAAAATGTTCTGGACCAAAAGGCCACTGGGTGTAGTTGGTTAATTTTTGGGTCTCTTTGCGACAGGACAGCTCCCATGGCTGAACTGGATGCATCGGTTTCCACTATGTACGGGAGATCTGGGTGCGGGTGCTTCAATACAGGTGCAGAGGTGAATTTGGTTTTCAGGTCCTGGAAGGCTTGTTCGGCCTCAAGAGTCCATTCGAAGCGTTTGTTTTTCTTTGGGAGAGCGGTGATGGGTTGGACTGTTCTGGAAAATTCCGGGATGAATCTTCGATAGAAATTGGCAAAGCCGAGCATGCTCTGAACTCCCTTCACCGAGCTTGGAGATGGCCATTTGAGGATGGCGTCCACCTTTCGCGAGTCCATTCGGACTCCTTGAGGTGTCAGGATGAATCCGAGAAACTCAACTTCTGTGGTATGAAAAACGCATTTTTCGAGTTTTGCAAATAATCTGTGCTGGCGCAGTTTCTCAAGAACTGCCCTAATATGTTTTCTGTGCTCAGATTCTGAAGAAGAGTACACCAGGATGTTGTCAATGTAAACAATGACACAGACATCGATAAGTTCCCGAAGAACATAATTCATAAAGTATTGAAAGGCGGCAGGTGCATTGCACAAACCGAAGGGCATCACCTGATATTCGAAGAGCCCAAACTTGGTGCGGAATGCAGTCTTCCATTCGTCGCCTTCTTTTATGCGCACCAGATGATAAGCTCCTCAGAGATCTAACTTGGTGTACACACAAAGGTATTTCACCTGGTCGATAAGCTCAGGGATCAAGGGCAGAGGATAACGATTCTTAATCGTTATTTGATTTAGGGCGCGATAGTCTATACACGTTCTAAGGTCGCCTTCTTTTTTCGGCACAAAGAACAGAGCTGAAGAGACAGGAGACTTGGACGGGCAAATAAAACCATTGGCTAGATACTGATCTAAATACTGACGCAAATGCAGGTTCTCAGGTTCCGTAAGAGCATAAATCCTACTACAAGGTAGTTGAGCATTGGGTACCAGATCGATTTGGCAATCATAAGACCGATGGGGAGGTAACGTGTTAGCCTTTTCTTTCTGAAAAACGTCTTGGAATTCTTGGTATTCTGACGGTAGCTGTACAGGGGTGGAAGTTGCTGAGGCTAGACCCATAGCTGGATTTCTTGGATAACAAGTTGGTTCACAATCAGGAAAACTTATCTTCTTTGCTCGCCAGTTCTGGGATTATGTGTTTCTAACCAAGGAATTCCAAGAATTACTTGAAATTGTGGGGCCTTGATCACATCAAACACGATTGCTTCCCGATGTCCATCCTGACCCACCAGTGTCACTTCAACAGTGGAATGCGTTACAGGCCCTGAGGCTATTTCGGTTGCATCTACTGTAGTAATGACATCTTGGGTTACTTTCAGGCGGAGAGGAAGCTTAATCCTGGAAGCCAATTCACGGTCTATGTAATTTCCAATAGCTCCACTGTCGATGTATGCTTTTATAGCATGCAACTGCTGAGGCTGTTTTGGGTCCACGAGCACCATTGGCATGACAAAATGCGAGGTCAAAGAGTTAGTTTTCAAGCTCGGCAAGCGGACCCCTACGCTTGCCGGGCTAGGTCGTTTCCCGAATCAGGTGTCACTAATTCGTTATCAGTAGCTCCAACCACCTTCTTAAGCGGTTTAACTGGACAATTTCAAAGAAAGTGACCGGAAGTCCCGCAATACAGACAAAGTTGCATTTACCGCCTTCTCTCTCGTTCTTTCTGCGTTAATGGTCCTTTAACACCACCGATTTGCATAGGTTCAGATACGTCGGTACTCTTGGAGTTAGCGTGGGTTTTGATTGGTGCTCGGTTTTCATACTTGAACCGATCTGCTTTTCTATTTTGAAGTCTGTGATCAAGTTGAACCACCAAGTCAATGTAGTCTGCGCAGACCTGGGGTGGGTTTACTATCTGAGCTAGAACATCCTTAAACTCTCCGCGCAGGCCTCGATGAAACAATGTGATCCTTTTGCTTTCTGGCCATCCAGTTTCCACAACCAGTCTGTTAAAGGTGGCTATGTAGGACAGAAGATCCTGATTACCTTGTCGTAAGGATAGCAGTTCGTTATCAAGGGCCTGGCCTTGAGAGTGTCGAGCGAACAATCTTTCCATGCTGGCCTGGAAGCCCTGAGAATTCTGGAGAATGGTATCATCCTGATTTACCAATGGAATAGACCAATCGGCAGCACTACCACTGAGGTAAGTTAGTATAAAGGCTACCTTAGTCTGGTCGTTAGGGAAGGCTCCGGGTCTGCATAGAAAGTGTAAACGATATTGGTTCATAAAGACGGCATATTTCTTGGGATCCCCCGCAAAACGTTCAGGTGGGGCCAAAGGCATGTGTCCAGGTAGATTAATTTGTACCGGGTTACTCAAACCCATTGATGTGGAAATGTCTCCGGAATTAGGTAAAGGAGTGCGCCCTGCCTGGGCCTGTAGTAACCTTTTGGCTAGGTCATCTGTTCTTTCCTTGGATAAGATCAGTTTTCTTTTGAGAGCGTTAGTCTCCTGGCGGGCTGAGTGCACCTCTGCCCGTAATTCCCCCAAAAGCTGGGCCAGCTGGTCAGTCTCGGAAGTCTCCATAGCGCCCAGGTGGGAAATTGTGGGTAGGCTTCGCGTTCTGTAACGCTCACCTGATTCCCACGGAGGCGCAGGTCTGGCTTCGAGTGCTGATGCTTCTTCAATGGTGAAGCGCAGGACTCTGAAGATGGACAGGAAGGTCCCTCTACTCTGGCTTCTCCGGCTCGCAGCAATATTCCCCTGTGCGTGAAAAGGGAGTATTACCTACTGACTGAGTTATGATCAAGCCTCCCACTCTCTTCCAATCCTCCACGATAACCTTCCACGATTCCCCGTGAAGTCTCACCTTAGGGTCAGGAAGGATGAGCTCTCCATCCTGCTTCTGATGCAGGGGCGCGTTGAAACCCAGTTACTTCACTGGATTGAGGATTGATGGGAGTTCAGGTAAGCTTGACTATTCAGGTAAGGCTCTGTAAAAGTTCTGTTGCAAGTTCAAAAGTCCAAGCTTAATAATAATGTTCATTGTCCTTTTGCAGCAAGCGCTAATGTTTATGTCCTTTTTTCACCTTAGGGGCCGGGGTTCAGAATGCCGGAGATATGGCACCGACCCGAAGTGAAACGTGCAGTTCCAGTAAATGGCAGGTTAGTTCTGGATGAGCGCTCGGGAACTGACTTTGCATACGCTCATTCAATGTCTTTGTCTTTTTTCCCCATAGGGGCCGGGGTCCGGAAAATGCCTGGAAATGGCAAGACCCGAAATGAAATGAGGTAAGTCTTATTCCCTTCCTTCTCTCACCTCTTATTCTTGTCTTTTTCTCTAGGCTCTGGGAAGTGGCTGTGTATCCGGATGATCGCTGCTGAAGATGGAGTAACCCAGGAAAGGTGAGTGAAATGCAGCGCTGCAGCGATCGTAACGAAATGCTTTTAAAAATAATGTCTTCCCTTTCAGGATCGTCGGTGATGTCTCTGTGGTGCAGATTTAGCTGGTAAGGTCTCTTGTCTCCCTTTGCAGGTGACCCAGGATGCTGGCAGGCGTGGCTGAAGTCCAGAAGCAGGAGCTGACACGGTGAGCGTCCAGCTGCGAGGAGCAGAACAACGCGAAGTGTGAGTTGCTGATCGGGTGTGGTTTAAATAGCTTTGGTAGAAGTCCCAAGTGTGTATCCTTCCTCCGATCAGGTATGTATCCTTCCCCGACCACACCCGGGTGGAAAGTAGTCCCACAGGTAAAGTAGTTCCATTCAGGCCTCAAGAGGGCCTGGATGTGGCAGCATGGTCTGCATCAGGTAAGTGCACATGAAAACACTTGCACACATGTATAGCTTTATGAGCCTGGCGCCTAAGGCGCCAGGACAGAGGTCCAACATGAGCCTGGCGCCTAAGGCGCCAGGACTGCGTCCAAAGGACCCCAGCTTGCGCCCGCTGGCACTCCCCTGGGGGAAATGATGCCTGCCTCTGGGGTCGCTGGGTCGGACCTGGCTCCCTGGAGGTAGGCATCATGACAGTAGCCTAGAAAAAAGCCAAGGAATCAGCTGATTCCCTGTAATGTCTTGAATCCCATGGCTATATTCAAAAGCAGCCAACCAATCCAAAATATCAAGCTTAACCTCATACATACTTACTGCATCTTTGGGCATGTGAGGCCTCTTAGGACTGGATGACCTAGAGGACTCTGGGAGAGAACCAGCTTCAAGAGACAACTTTTTCATTTCAAGTACATGGCTCAACTCCATTTCTCGGAGTTTAAGTTCTTGATGTTTGCTTTCAGTTTGAGCTTGGATTCCTTTAAACTCTAATTCAAGTCTCATTCTATCTAAAGGGACAAATTCAGGACTTAGTGTTGGACCTGGTGGGGTCCCTGTGGTCAAAGGTTGAGGCCTATGAGCAGGTAGAGGTAAAACAGGGCCTACATTTTGAGACTCGTCTTCCTCCTCTAACTCATCCATAACATTTGAGTTACTGTCAGAAACATTATCATCCTCATCAACATTTTCCACATTTGCTGTAGGTGTGGGGTTTCAGACTCACTCAGACTTTGGTATTCTAACAACTTTTCTATCAATTCAACCTTTTTGCCTTTTACAGTGAGATTCCTAGCTTTACACATCTCTCAATTGATCAACTCTTAAAGTGACTAGGGTCTCCTGTCTGTAGCTTTCCAGATCAGTCATGATAAAACAATTGCTTCTCAAGTGTTGCTTAGGCTTGTGAGGATTTTTTGAACAAAGGTAAAAGTAGCACTCTAAATGTAACAAGCATACTTTATCCTCATCGCTGTACACCAGTGTTAGGCAGAATCACATGCAGTACCATTTGGGAACACTACATGCAATTAGGACTACAAGTGTAAGCACAATTTCACCTTTGGTACAAGCCTGTACTACACAGTAAAGTGGTAGCGATGGCTGAGCAGCCAGACTTATCTCAAGAGTTTAAGTGAGCAGTAGAACAAGGACCAACTAATACAGTGATTCAAACAAACACTTACTCAAGGTTTCTTGGTAAAAGAATATACATTTATTTACTCAGTCAGTTCGAAAACATTACACTAGCAAGAGCAGCCCAGCATCACACACTAATAAACCACAAATACACAACCTGTAAGTAAATAAACAAGTTTAGCTCTGCTGAAGTGGGAGCAAAATGGCACTTCATTTACTTTAAAAAAGGGGTAAAAAGACAAGGTTATAAGAATCAACAGCACAAACGCATTAATAGGCAGGGCAAAGGGTTTCAGTAAACTACAACCAGCAAATCATCTCATAGGCCCGGGCCAAAGTCAATGGTTCAGCGTCTTTGTATTGGATAGCACAATTCTGGTAGCAAACAGTTAAGTCTTTGCCACTGAGTTTAGAAGAATTTGGCCAGGTGAAAAGTTTGAGGAATGTTTAGGGAAGGACAAGCCTTCAAAGTTGAGGAAAGTTCCACAAACTTTCGCGATGGCCGAAAAGATTTCCGGAACGCGTTTGCACAGTACCTTGTTAGTGAAAAAGAGCTGTAGCTGAGGCAGTTGTTTCTGGCAGTTCGAGCAGATCTTGCTGTTCCTGAGCTTCAGTCGTGGGCACAAGGAGGACGGTGGGAGGTTCCTGCACTGCCCAGGGATGAGGCCAAAAGCTTAGCAAGACGTTGGTTTAAGGTGTGAGTGCCTTAAAGTCCACGAGCTGGTTTTCTTCCCTCTTCCTATCCGGTTTTCAACAGCACTCTGATGAAAATTCGACCAGATGGGGATGGTGTCCAGGTGGCTTACGAGTTGGTTGTTCCCACCAAACTCGAGGGAAGAAGTTAACCTTGAGGGCTTCTCTGTCGATTGGAGTTTCAGACAATTCGGACCTGCAGCAGGGCTTCACCAGTCGTCCAGGAGTGGCAGCAGTCCTCTTTCTTCAGCTCGTCTTCGGTTCTTTTGTTCCAGTGGTCGACAAAAGTAAAACACATTGAAAAGGAAAAGTTCAAAGCCCCAAAATATAAGGCAGAGGGAATTAAGCACTTGTGTGAGAAATCTCCCTAACAATGGCCGGGAGGGACTCATCAATGACTTTCCCAAAATAGGTTCTCTCCGTCAAAGGGCATGTCAAAGGACATGTCCAGCACCTTTGCTTTGACTTCCTGGCAAAATTTGTGGCGTTCATCCAGCCTTGGCGATGAGTGTAGACACAGTTCCTCATTTGCCAGAACCCCATGTCGGCGACGTCTAATGCCACTTTGATGGCGTGATCAGAAGCTACCTCCCCTTTCTGGAAGAGAGCGATTGTATCCATCTTCTCATCATCGGGGAGCAACTCCAGAATAGGCCCCAGCTTTTACCACAACTCCCTGTCGTACCTGGCTAGGATCACCAGTGAGTTGGCCACCTTGATATTGGACGCCGAAGTGTAAATCACCTTCTTTCCCATGGAGTCCATGCTCTTCCCCTCGTTGTCTGGAGGGAAGAAGATGACGAGGACGGGTTGGCCGACCGTTTCCTTGCGGCCTCCGATACCACTGAATCCAGCAATGGCTGCGACCTCAGGCACATGGGTGTGGAGTCCAGCACCGAATATTTCTTCTCCAGCTTATTCCGTTTGGCTGAGCCATGCAAGGGTTCTTCACGAGGGCCAGGTCTTCTTCCTATAAGTCGTCCAGAAGGGGCACCGCCATGAGCGTCTTCCTCTTGGCCTTGCACCTCTGGTACTAGAAGCCCTCCTTCTTGGTTTCCTCTGGAACTAGCTGGAATAGCTCAGAGGCTCTGGAGATCATGGAGTGGAACAATTCCACCTCATCTGGTGGGGACACCATATATGGAGCATCCAAATGTGGAGATTCGCTGTCCGCTGCGACAATATCCTCGTCGTCCGTCGTCGTTGTGGCTGTATCTGTCCCAGTCTCCATGTCTGGTCTGGTGGGGAAAAGGGACCCGAAGTGGTGGCAGAGGTTGAAATGGGGGTTGTCGGATGGCACTTCCTCTTCTTCGCTTGAGGCTGATCAGGGACCTGGGGTACCACAGGTGCCGGAGCCAGAGGCATCCTCATCTGGATCTCTGACACCAAGGTGTGCAGGGTCGACAGAATATCCAAGAAATGCCCTTGGGCTAAGGCAGAACAGGAAAAGTAGGCCCTGCGCCATCGTCACTGTCGTCTTCTACAACGTACTTGTGGACGAGACCTCCATCGCTTGGGAGATGGCCTTTCCCCCTCCCCCCTCCCCGAGGTTCTTGAACCGGGGCCTGAGTCGGTTTCCACCCTTCTGGCGTGCCAGCAGACTTTTCCAAAGTCACTACAGCAGTGTCATGCCTTGGGGGTAGTGACACCTTCTGAACTGCAGGGGCTATCTTTGGAGGATCGGTGCCCTTAGCCGTCATGGCAGTATTAGTCGAGGACGCCGTCACCGATGAGGTCTTAGCCTGTGCTGGTTGAGCCACAGTCCTGGGTGAGGCATGACCCTGCTGGCAGTTCGGCTCAGAAGCCTTGGTGTTAAGCCACGCTGTCAGTCTACTGTGCCTGTCCTTCGTCATCTGCGTGGAGAATCTGAGGCATACCTCGCACTCAACCTCCTGGTGGTCTGTGTGCAGGTAGTAGAGGCATTGTAGGTGCTTGTCCTACACAAACAAATTCCGCAGCTAGCATTTGGTGCAGGGCCTGAAGCCACCTTCCCTCCTCTTTCTCCTCTGTCATGGTCGGAGGGCGCTGAGAAGGCCCGATAACCTTCTAAAATCTTCTACGATCTTCGCCCTTGAGGGGCGAGGAACTTCACCAACAACTGGTCCCCGCTGTCAGCAGGAAAAGCAAAGAGCACATAGGCTTCTTTGAAACAAGAATATAACTTTTTCCGTCAAAAACATGAAAAACCGTACAAATAGCTCAGAGGGCAAACTCGAATACTCCCAAAACTGAAGCGTGCTGTAAAAATATGAAGATGGCTGCCAAAGAAGGGACTTAGGGAGAGGACTGTCATTGGATGGGGGCAGTATAACCCAGAGGAACATGATTGGTTTAGAGGAGAAATACAGTTTTAAGTGAAAGTGAAACTTATTTCTTTTACCAAGGATTTCCAACCTGATGACGGGAAATATTCATAAGCATGTGAATCCATGCTAGACCCCATGCTGGAGAAGGAAGGTATCATCCTTCTTGGCATGCCTATACTGTAGCATGGCTCAATTAGTTTGGGGGCTTTCTATCCAGGGCTAAGTGTCCGGAAAAGAAACCCCCCCTCCCACTGGCTCTGATGACAATCTTGTTGGGGGGGGGGAAACACATTTTATGGATGACTGTGCCTTTTCTAGCTGCAGGTATGGTGCAACAAAATTTGACATTTCCTTTGCAAAGGTTCCTCTGAATAGGAACCCATGCACTGCTATGCCAGTTCTGCTACCTTGGAGTAGATATTTATTAGGACCTCTTTTGCCTCTCAGAAGAGATGGCAACAATTAGCTTTTCCCAGAAAACAAATGCCTTATTGTGACCAGCCGACTGCGTGTGTTCCTGATGCTGATCGCCTTCTCTACCAAGTCTCTAATCTTGGCTTGTGGACCTGAAATGTTAAGATGTTTAGCCTGGTATGAGCATCAGGGTATATCTATGATATGAGGAGTCATTTATAACGCGCCAGTACACAAGTGTTTCTAGGCACAACAAGGCAATGTAGGGAAGACAGAGGGTTGGACAAACAAACAATCTTACTAGGCCTTGCGTCATTCAGATTGTGCAAGTGCAGGGGGGAGAGGGAGAGGAGAAGTGCAAGGGGGTGACAGGGGAAGTGCAACCAGGGCAGCATTGCTGTAAGGAAATGCAGCCAGGACAGCGCAGCTCTGGGTAAGTGCAAGGAGGCCAGCGACTGTAGGGTTACAGATAAAACCCAAGTGTGTGGTAGGCCCGGAGGCAGTGCAGGGCTACTGGTCATAGAGGAGCCTGTGCCCATAGAGATTCTGAGGGTAGTCGGGCAACTAGTCATTGCAGCAGACAGGTAGGTCAGCAGGGGAGAGTGAGAGAGAGAGAGCGAGAAAGCAGAAGCAAAAAGGAAGGTCTTGAGCTGCTTCCGGACCCTCAGGTGGTCCGGTGGATAGGGAGGCCACTCTCTGCCTGGAGAAGCGTCTGACCCTCAGAGAGTTGGAGGTGGCTGAGCGAAGGGCCCGAGAAGGAAGGTGTTTAGGGAGAGAGAGTTGGATGTAGTTCGGGTCCCGACCCCAGAAAGCCTTGTGGAAGATGGAGAGGGTCTTGAACGTGATCCTTGCAGCCGCCGGGAGCCAGTGGGGAGATTTCAGGACTGGGGAAATGCGATCTCTGGGCTTGAGGCCAAGGACAAGTCTTGCAGTCTTGTTCTGGATTAGTTGCAGGGGGCGGAGAGTAGAGGAAGGCAGATTGAGAAAGAGGTTGTTGCAGTAGTCCAGCCTAGAGAGAACCAGTGATCTGTAGACAGTGAGCTTCTAGGGGAAGGTGAGTAAAGGAAGAATACCTCTGAGGAGGTGCAGCTGGTAGTGGGACTTCTTTGCGAGGACCACGATGTGAGAAGAGAAGGAGAGAGTGGAGTCGAATAGGACACCAAGGTTTTTTGCCTCACAGGAAGGGGCAGGAAGAGGGCACAGGGAGGGCAGCCGAGCAAAAGAGGGAAAGCGTTAGCAGGGGTCCCAGTGGGAAGGATCTCAGTCCTACTGCCATTAAGGCAGAGATTGCTGGTGGAGCACCACACCTGAATCACGGATAGACAGTCAAGAATGAGCGGGAGAGGAGAGGAGAGGAGGCTGAGGGGAGTCTGAAGGAGAGCCGAGTATCATCCGCATTACACTGAAAGTTAGAGAGGAAGGTAGAGATGAGGTGGTCAAATGGACCCAGTAGGTGTTGAAAAGCCAGAGTGAGAGATTTCGAGCCCTGGGGAACACCACATGTGGAGAGAGGTGGTGGAGAGAAAAGACCCAAGTTGGACCTGGGAGGGTCGGGCCATGAGGAAGGCGGTCAACCAAGCCACGGCCTGAACTGTGATGCCCAGGTTCTCACAGAGACGATTGATCAGATTGGCATGATTGACCATGTCAAAAGCAGAGGAAAGATCAAGGAGGATGAGGACAGAAGGAAGGCTAGAGTTGAGATTAGTGAGCGGATCTTCATGCGTGTTCATAAGAGCAGTTTCAGTGCCTCTGGCTGCTCTGAAGCCAGACTGATGATCATAGAGACAACCAACAGATTCATTGTAGAGAGTAAGCTGGGAGATGGCGAGCTTTTCCAGGAGTTTTCTGAGGAAAGGAGTGATAGAGATCGGGTGGTAGTTTGCTGTACAGGAAGGATCGGCAGAAGGTTTTTTCAGGAGGGTGTGCACAAGGAAGTGCTTTAGGTAGGATGGGATGGTTCCAGTGGCAAAGGAGTGATTGCAGAAATCCATCAAGGCTGGAGTGAGTGCCACTATGTAGTCCTTGATGGTTCTGGAGCAGGGGAGCACCTGCTTGGATGACACTTTCATAGATCGGACTCGTCTACAAACTTTGTCAGGTGTGATCGGAGAGAAAGGGAAGAAAGGAGGAGGAGAGGGAGAAGTGGCCATAAGGGGCCGAGAGAGGTAGAAGGAGAGGAAGAGGAGAGAGAGGACAGGTTGTCCTGGGTTTTAGTGTTGAAGTGAGAAGCCAGAGCCATGCAGAGGGCCTGGGAGGGAACAGGAGAGGTGGAAAATGCAGTAGGATTGTCCAGCTCCTTGCAGATTCTAAATAGTTTGGCCTATTCCTTGCTTGTGAGACTTCATGGCAAAGTCGTTTGTGTCAATGACACCCGTTTCTCAATTTCCGTCCATGTACAATCTGCGTTAAAGTGTTCCCAAACCTTTTAATCCAGCGTCTTTCTGCATCTCATCTTGAGATAATCCACCACTCTCTAAAACAGAGCACAATCGGATGATTTAGGGTGAACTCATTCTTCTGGATCAAACATGACCTCTGCAATATCTTTTGCCACTAAAGACGCTACTGGATGGGTATTTTCTGTTAACTCTTGTGGCCAGCTGGACTGCTACTTCGCTGGCCAAGTGGCTCATTCCACTATGTCCCCGGGAAAAACAGATCAATGAGACTTTGTTAAATTAGAACCGTAGCACACTTTTCAGAATGTCTCGCAGTGACACGGGTGCACACACTTGTTCGAACAGCAAAATATTTTAGCATCTTTTGCTGCTGGATAGCACAATATCTCCCACCCAATATTTCCACCTATCTCAGGGCCAGATTCGGATGTGCATGATAAAAATGGAAAAGTTCAGTCTCAGTTGAAAATCACTTTTCCACGAAGAAATTGATTCTGATGTCATTAAGAGAGTAACAGCAATATATCAAGTCTGCCACTCCTGCAAAGCAGTGATTTACGGCATAGCAACAGCCTTGCCAACAGTCTCACATGTAAGAGGCTGGCAAGGACTGTATTCGGAAGCTTAGGGCACCCTTTCTGCACCAGCCTAAAGAAGGCGTTAATTAACAGCTCCCTGGACGTGTAGTTTGCAGGGGTGGACTGGGAACCAAAAGAGGCCCTGGAAATAATGTTGGCCCAGTATCACACATTTTCAGCAAGCCCAACCCTTTTCCTATGTGAAAGTTTGGAAATAAAATAGGTCAGAGGCAGCATTCCCTACAAAGTTTTAGCTTTTCCGTTAAAACGAAGTTTGCATACAAAGGCTATGTTAAAAAGATATTGCACTAAAAGACCACAAGATGGCACACTCTGCACGTGGTAAGCAGACAGTTTAAATTCTAGAACTGTCAGCACCACATTTTCTGCGTTACCAAGATACTTGAAGCTCACTAACACTTTCGGTACTCTAGAAATGTGTCATGAGGTAACCCTGCAGTGCTTCATCTGCACATATTTTACATGTTTTTTCTTCTATACTGCATGACATCTCCCCCTCCACTCTTCCTACAACCCTCAGAATGAAGGTGGGAGGATTTGGATGAGGGAATGTCACAAGCTCTGAATCAGGCCCTCAGAATGCTGGAGCTGGAAACTGAAGGGGAGATTGTCGGATTTGAACACTATAAGAAAAGTGGTGCTGGCGCCTAGTAAATGCCTTTCAAAGTGCAGTGTATGTTAACGACACATCACACACGCCGTAATGTAACTCCTAAAGAAGTGTTCTGCAAGGAGAATAGCCTCGCAGAGCCTGCCCTGCATTTCTAATGGTTACCAGGGCTGCTGTCAGGCAGTAAATCAGGCACTTGCAAAGACGAGGCTTTCATGTATACACGATATTCTTTCTTGTTCCGGATATGGTGCGTTACAGATTGTCAGTTGGCAGACTGGCCACACCGCACTCGGTACCCTAGTAAATAAGGAAACCCACAATGTTGGACGTGATTCAACTCTATTTATTTTCTAACTGAGGACTTCCCGTCCTGATAGGTCATTTCGCCCAAATGATCCCTCACTAGCCACACCTCTCACACAACAAGGCTAATGCACAATGTGAGACAGATGTGCGTTGTTCTTGCATGGAACACCACATTTCTATTTTTACACGGAACTCTGAATGAAGCCCTCCGTGGTAACCCCCTGTGAGATAAACACGGTTCCATGCAGGGGGTGTTAACTCATTAAAAAGTGCATATGAAATCAGAAACTGACAGAAACAAGAGAGCGGAAACCAGTGCCCAGGCCTGTTAAATTGACTTGTACCACGCACCTTTACCATTTGCATGATCTTCAGACGCTCACGTGGGTGGCTCTGTAGGAAAGAAAGAGTGGGTTTTGGGGGGGGTTATTGAAAGAAGAGGGATAGGATAGAGATTGTGCTCTTCTGTTGATGCTTGCAGAACCAGGAGGAACTAGGACCTCTGCGTGTCGGTTTTCTAAGTGTGATTTGCATTTGTGCACATGCTTGTTGTGTCTGGAGGGGTGGATGTGTGGGTGTGTGTTTCACGTGTGCTGTGGCTGGCCCTATAAGGTATGTGGTACAAGGGAGGTATGCGGGAGCAGACCAGGAGCAGGAGAGGTTAGTACAGTGGCAAGCGTCAGTACACTTTCAACACAGAGGCAGGATTCAGAGGGCAGCAGTACCCTATTCAATCTGGTGTCTATACTCAGAATTGCAGCTGGGTTAAAGCACAGTGGCTATGCTCAAATGTGCACCTAGAGTCAATACAGTGGCTACACACAGAGGTTTCCCTAAATTCAAAACAGTGTCTACAATTCAAAATTCCTCTAAGCGCAGTACATTGGCTAACCTCAAAATTCACCTCATTGTAATACATAGGCTACCCTAAGAAAATCGAAGTGCAATATAGTGGGTAACCTCAAACTTGATTTGGGGAGGAAGGATAGCTCAGGGGCAAAGCATTTGTCTTGGAAACAAGACAACGCACCGCAACACAGGCTCAAATCCCGATCCTGCACAAAGAAACCACTTGTTGGTATTAAGCCTGTTATCAAAGAATAATTATTTAAGTGCAATAGTGAAATATACAGACTAACCTCAAAATTAATTTATGTGCAATACACTGAAACCCTACAATTCAACTAGGTGCAATGATTCAACTGAGTGCAATACATTGGCTAACCTCAACATACATCTATGTGCAATGCATTGAATACCCGAACATTTCTATAATTGCAATACATTGGGTAACCTCAACATCTATGTGCAATATGTTGACTACCCTGAAATTCCCGTAATGGCAATACATTGAGTAATCTCAAAATGTATCTATGTGCAGTATGTTGAATACCCTAAAATTAATCTAAGTGTACATTGGCTAGCTTAAGAGTGCACCGAGATTCAACATGATGTTAAGAGTCGCTTGCTGGCGATAAAGTAAAAAAGTAGTGGCAGGATTTTGGATATCCAGCACTGTCCATGCTCCCAATCCCTATAACTTACCTGTTTGTAGCAGTAGATCGCTTTGTACGGCACCCACAGCGACAGCCAGTGGGGGCTGCCCTAGGATGCTGCCCTTTGGCCCTTAGCCGACTGTCCGGGCAAGGCTGCCCTGGCAAGTCCTCTGAAATGGAGCTTTCCAGTCACGTGGGTGTCTCCCAGGCCAATCCAGTTCCACTTGGGCGGGCAGGGGGTGAGCCAGACCAGGAGGGGGCTGGATGCATGTGAGCGGGGCAGGGAGAACGCATTTACAGCAATGGAGAAGTCAAATAAAATAGTGTAGACAATGGAGTGCTTAGCGGGATGGTGTGCTGCTACCAAAAGGGAGTGATAGAAATGCACAACAAGGGCTCCGTCGGCACAGAGAAAGGTATTCAAGGCTCAAAGAACTTCTGGTCATGTGAGTGTCTACCGGGCCAATCCGGTCCCACATGGGCAAGCGAGGGGTGAGGCAAAGAAGAAGCAAGTTGTGCACAAAGTGCTCAAAGGAAATCCTTTGTTGGATTGGCGTAAATCCGTCCAGTTTTTTTCATTTTTCAAATTTGGCAGCGTGTGGTGCCCCTGGTATCCAAAAAGAAAGTTATATGTCCCATGATGCATTACTGGACCCCAGATGTTTCATCTCTTAAAATCCACCATTTTGAAAATGGAGATTTGCGAGAGTAAAATAATAAAGTTTCTTTTTTTTAAACGGCCAAAGAATTAAGGGGCGTTTCATAAAGAGAGTAACTGGATGTTCAGTGCAAGGGCTCTGCAGCTGTGACAGAGGCTTCTTGTACTGGACACACTGGTTGTTATCCGAGAGACCGACAGCTGCTGCACTGCTTCAGTGGGTCTGAGGGAATGTGCAGACAGCATAGGACAAGAATGAATACGTACACACAAACATGTCTGTTTTGTGTCTTTGCTCAACATGTAGAATAATAATTTTATAATAATTTTGAATTTATATAGCGCTATGAACCCTCAGGCATCTGTGTGCTGCTTTTTATTACCCACGGTGTGTGTATACATTGCTCATAAAATCAAGAGAGTAACAGCAAACTGTAGAGAAGGCCTAATAGGCAAGAAATATCTGGATTGGTGGACTCAGGTCAGATCACTGATTTCTCAGTGCTTGGAGCCACCCACTGCACTGGACAGCGAGGTATTGTGGGTGTAGGTGCCACTCACTCTGATCACCGCTCCACATTACGAATTGTGGACTGATTGATGTGCCGCGACTGCCCCGTTTGAAACCTCTGCACCTTCCAAGATGGTGGTGAGATAAATGGGTACAGACGTTCCACGATGGGGGAAAGCAGGACGACGAAGATAAACCCCGACAAAAGGGGAAGTTAAAAGGCCATTGTTTGAAGGGGATCATTTCTTTGAACTTTTCTGATTGTGGTCTGGGACTGCCAGTACCAAGAGGCATTGAGGCAAATAACGTGGGGAGGTGAGCTGACTCAGCCACCATGATCCTTTCTGTTACACTGACTTTCCTTTGCATACACATTTCCCTTAACACACTTTTTGTATAAGAAACAGGGCAGGCCTTAGGTTTCGTTAGTACAGGCCATTTTGATTTGACATAGACTGACTAGGACTGTGATTGATGGTAGAGACTACTCCCATCATAGCTATAGGGAAACGTAGGAGTTTTTCCAAACCCCAAGAATCTAATGAAGGTTTTGAAACTTGTAACTGTTCTGTCAGTGTCCCACTTGTGATTACATGCCTCCCTTACACAGTCTAGTGTCCCTAACAATCAACACCTGAGTGGGAATTTGGATTATTTAAATCCCCCTCAGGTGCAGATGCGACAGAGAAGGGGGAGTTGCAGTAGTAGCAGTAGAAAGCGATTTCCGTGGCCGTGTACGTAGTTGGGGCAGAATGAACACGCCGGGACCACCACTGTGCGCTTGGCGGTTAATGGGGCTGAGAGGGTCGTGAACCGGTTAAGCCCGGAAAGCATAGGTTGTGCAGGGGGAAGCGCTGTGTTTGCAGGTATACTTTTAGAGGAGCTCTCCGTACACTGTGTCTGTCTCTGGTGGCTGGCGAGCACTGAGAAATGACAGGAGCAATGTGAGGTCCTGTCGGGGGACGCGCAAGGCACTGAAGAGCAACTGGAGCTGTCAGACGTTCTCAGTCTGGTGAGGAAAGCAGAAGTGGCAGCGGAACCCGCGGACCCGCAGTGAGGGACCGGTAAGTTGGCCTTGCATTAGTGACCCCGGGCTCTGCATTGTGAACGGCTAGTTACAAACATACAATCTGAATACCGAACTAATGATAAAAAGCAATTTTGGCATAACACACATGCTAAGAAAAAAATAAATAAGAAAGTCCATTAATATCACGCTCTAAGTAAACAAAAAGTGACATTTAATTAAGGCTGTAACTATTGTGGCCCAAGGAAAGAGGGGGCAGTTTTTAACCCAGAGTGACCACCACTGGCAAAGTAACGGGGATGCAGTATTAGAACAAAACTGTAACCAGAATTGTGAAACCAAAGAAGAGACCATAGAGACCATAGGTCAGATAACAACCAGCATTGCCTAAGCCAACGAAAGTTAATTAGACGGAGAAGGGCAAACAGCTTTTTGGGAGAAAGAAAATGGAATCAACAGTTACTTGATATGATAGTAGAAATCTAGAGTGGGCAGGAAGGTTGCCCTCCTTGGGGAGAATGTCAAGGGAGAGATGAACATAACCTGCATTATATGTGGCCAATCAACTGTTGGAACACGCAGCATCAATGGGTGTTGCCATCCTTATGGAAGAAATGGTGAATTTTACTATTGTTAAAAGTCAAAGACTTAACTGATGTTTTGAAGTAACCTACATCGTAGGGTACTTGTAGTAGTGGTAGAAGATTCATCCTGACAGGGGAGTACACTGGGAAATGGATTGTTAGTGGTAGTCCTGGTAGGTTAGTGAACCAGGAAACAGACAACAGAGTATTCCATTGCGATGTAAGGTTGTGGTGGAAAGAAAGTAGCAATGCCACTCATGTGTTTGATGAACTGTGCTGAAATCATCCTGACAAAACCATTGTTGAGTAACATGAGGAACCACACAGCAGAGTACTTGTAGTAGTGTTGGAAGATTCATTCTGGCAGGAGAGCACACCAGGAGATGAATTGTTAGTGGTAGTCCTGGCAGGTTAGTGAACAAGGAATTGTGGTGTAAGGTTGTGGTGCAAGCAAAGTGCCAATGCCACTTATGTGTTTGATAAACTGTGCTAAGACCATCATGATGAAAACATGGTTGCATATATTGAAGGTATGCAGTGATAAAATCGCAGCAAAAATGTCGCCTGGACAACAAAACAAAAAAAAATCACAGCAAAAATGCGGTGGTTTGAACCGTTAAAGGTGTGCCCCATTACACCATTTAAGGGAAGCGGGGGTAGCAGGGGTGTCCCCCGCTCCACTTAAATGGTATAATGGGTCTGGGATTGCGGGGGTGTCCCCCGCATCCTTTATATGGATTGCGGCGGCAAAACCATGGCCGTTTTGACACGATAGTTTGTGTCCACAGCACTTTTTGCCACGATTTTAACACATGGAACCATATTGAAGGAGTCTGTAGTGGTTGCCTTCTCAAGAGAAGAGAAATCCTATTGAATTATTCATTGGAAGAATGATGAACTTTATTTGCTTCTCAGACAATCACAACACCAAGTTAAACCATCCAGGAGTGAAGGAACTTTGTGTTGGAAACAGAACTTGGCTATTGAGAGAAACATTAGTGTCTTACCTTTTGAAGTATCTGACTATTGGAATTACCTTTATTCATTGGAACTTTCATTTGAGAAATTCTGCTTAAATCCTGGTGAAGGCGGGCACGACCCTGGTTGCAAGAATATTTTGTTCTATTTATTGTTTTGTTGAACTTGAACAGCCATATGAATACCTGAATTACTTTTGTTGTATGTATAAGTGTGAGGGACAGATATATCCTTGTGTATTTCAGTATTTTCTGTTAGCCTTAGTTTAGTAGGCAGGGAATCCCACATTACGTTAGGAAAAGTGAGGTGCTTATCACACCTTTTTTGTTTAATAAAATGGCTTCTTGTGAAAAACCTTTATCAAGCTGTCCGCCTTGCAGTTCTGATGCATTGATGTGCGAGACCACAAGGGCCTGCACTATGATCTGGAAGTCCTGCGGCGGGATGAAGGGTTAGATTTTTCAAAAGGTAGAGATTCTGAGCCAGGCTATTTGGGCCTTCTTGGCTATCTGTTTCTGGAAGGACCGACTGCTGTCAATGGTGAAGCCTAAGGATTTTGCTGAGTTTGAGAGTTGTGGATCAAAGCCTTACAGGTGCATATTATTGAGCTATTGTTGGATAAGCTATTTTTAGTTGGCGGACCAATGAGGACGTATTCAGTCTTGAATGGGTTTAGTTTGAGGAACCAATTGACATCCAGTACTGGATGATGGCAAGGTAATCGCAGAAAAGAATGATGTCCTGCACGCTATTTACTCTCATGTACACCAGAGTATTGTCCGTGTATTGCTGGATGGGTATATTGGGATCTTTGAGGAGAGTGCGCAAAGGCTTCATGTAAAGGTTAAAAAGGATTGGTGAGAGGATGGAGACTTGGGGTCTCTACAAGAGACTTGGAGTCAGTTACAACGCAACAAGTTAATTTGAACAGTCTTGCGTCTGTGTGACAGGTAGGAGGTAAACCAATTCAGGACAGTGCCCCAGAAACCCAACCATGCAGCAAGGAGGGAGAAAAGGATGCAGTAGTCAACCGTGTCAAATGCAGCCGAGAGATCAAGGAAGACAAGGAAGCATAAGTCGCCCTTATTTATGATTTGGAGGGCATCATCCATTTGGAGGGCATCAGCTGTCTCGATGCTACACTTGGGGCGGAACTCTGACAGTCACTTAGGAGGTGGAGTTGTTCGATTTTGACAAATAGTTGTCTAGCAACTACTTCTTCCAAGATTTTGACAATAAACGGGAGGTTGGTAATGGGCCGGTAGTTGGCTAGGTCTTCTGGATCTAGGGTTGTATTTTTCAAAAGCAGTCGTATGAGACCAGTTTTGAGGGTGTCCCGGAATGATCCTTCTTCAGGGGAGGCATTGATGATCTGGAGGAGCGTATTGAACGCTGGGCCATCAACTGTTTAATAATGTGGGCTGGAATTATATTGTCAGCGTAAGAAGTAGGTTTGCGGGAGGCAATCATTATTAGGAGATCCGGGGGAAAGAGGAGAGAATTCGGTCCAGAGGGGCAGTGTACAAACCACAGTGCAGGGCCACCATTTTTCTAGGGCTCTGATTGGGTGTTTGTTGGAGGCTAGCTCGGTGGTGTACCCTGAGGTGGATGGTTTCATCTTTGGATGGCTGGATTTTAGGGGGGCATGAGTGTCCACTAGTTTCACAGCAGAGTTCCTGAATAGTTCCAGGAGGGCCAAGGCATTCCCTGAGGCGGGGAAGTCTGCAAAGTGTGCTTCCAGATCATTGACGGGAAGGTTTTTGAATGAGTGGCTTTGAGTGAGGGGGCATTTAGCCTGGCCTTTGTGGGCCGTAGTAGAGTGAATGACTGATAATGGGATGGCAGCATGGTCAGACCAGTCAAGTGGGAAAGGTTTGTACAGGTGATGCAGGGTATGATTTGAAGACCAAGCCTAGGATGTTGCCTTTGTTGTGCATGGGGCAGAGCACAATTTTATTAATGTCCATGGAAGCGGTCAGTTTGAAAAGCATGCTTCGAGAGCGGCTGTCCGCCTGTGACTCAGGGACTTTAAAAACACCAAAAAAGACATTACTAGAATGTGCTAATTTGGCAGTGGAGAGCAGGTTTGGGTTATCTGCAATGAAACAAGTCACTCCTGTGACAGGGTCTGTAGATGAGGTGGAACTTGATGGATTCCTTGTGCAATAGAAGGAATCAATCGGCAGGCAAATGATTCAAATGAGATTGTTCTGGGAGAGGGGATGATGGAGCATGACCAATTACTCTTGTGGATGATTGCCATTCCGCCTCCTGCTCTTCCTGGCCAGTCAGCATGTTGGATGCTGACTGGCCAGGGGTAGGAGGACTTTGAAAACATGTGGGGAGAATGTGGTAAACCATGTTCAGGTGCTGAACAGGGCATCAAGTTTGTTGTACGAGATGAGGTCAGTGATCTCTGCAGCATGAGTGACTGCTGAGCGAGCACTGATCAACATGAGAGGGTGTGTGCATGCGGTCCGTGGGTGTTGGATGGGGCAAGCGCAATATTGATGTGGTTTGGTAGGGTAGCTTACCGGAGATGCCCAGGGAACTTGGCCATTTGAACCCTAGTGAGAGTGGGGATTGGCTGTGGAGGGAGGTGACACATTGTGATGTCTTTTAGTGAGTAGCAGTAGTAGTGATTAGTGGTACAGGATTTAACTGTGAAGTCAAGAATGCGGGAAGACAGGGTGGAGGACCCGAACGGGGACAGTCCCGTAAAAACAACATTCGGTCTCTAGGATCGCCGAAAGGAGAGGAGGGACACGATCTGGCAAATTACATGGAAAATGCACTTCTGAAGGAAATTGGTCCAGGGGCGCTGACACAAGGATTTACAAGGAAACCACCACCTGGGACCCCTCAGAGGCCGTTCATTGCGTGGGTCCTAAATTTTAGAGACAGGGGAAGGATTTTAAAATTCTCCAGGGAAGGGGGCCTGATTAAGAGGGCATTGTCTACGGTGGCTATTTACCCAGACGCTATGCAATTACAGAGGAAGGGGAATATTTTCATCTTGGCCAAAGAGGCTTCGCCAGCAAGGGTTGAAATACATGCTGATATACCCTGCTAAGCTGAAGCTGCTGCACAATGTGAAATCTCTTTTTTTTATTCTCCGGACAATCTGCACCAATGGATGGACGCAAACAGGATGGGGCACTCAGACAAGAATACTAGCAAGTGCTGAGAGGCATGACTGACTTCCTCTCCTCTATACCTTCCCGACATGTGAGCTGCTGTTTCTAGACTTTGGTTCCTCAAGACTCTAAGCACGGTACCCGATTGATTTTTACTGCACCCTCTGGATGCTCAGTCAAGATTTTTGCGGTATTCTGCCAAAGTTCCTTTGTCTACATCACACCAAGTTATGGTTTGCCCCGATGTTTCCCATTTATTGGGTGCACCAGGGCCATAGGGAGACAGACGCCTGTTGCTGTTCATGTTTTGGGCAAGGCGGAATAGGCGTGCTTGCTCAGAAAGTATTGTACTATTGAACCTTGTTTATGGTTTGGTGTTATGTTTGTTGTGTTCTTTATGCTTGCTTATATGCTGCTTCCTTTATTTTTCAAAGGCACAGTGGACATTTATCGGTGCTATGGGACTTAGGGGAATTAATGCTTGGATGAGTGAAGTTGCTGAATCCGACCTCACATGGAAGATTGGTGGAACTGTCAAAATGATGCCTGGGGCCTGTTCGCTGTGTGCTTCTCGATGGCTGGATAGGAGAGAAGGTGGTGAGGATCAGTTTAGTCTGTGTAGCGCATTATGGCTAACAAGTTGAATGTGGTTTTGTGGAATGTCTAGGGACTGAATAGCTATATTAAACAGAATAGAGCTGGTTCATACATCAGTAGGATACGAGTGATGATAGCACTGTTACAAGAGACCCACTTTATGGACGCTAGACAGACTGAACTCATAAGTAGATGGAGTGGCACGGGATACCGAGCAAACTACTCCACATATGCTGAGGGGGGGGTCTTGATTTTGGTGGAGGCTGAGGTGCCCTTTATACTACTAAAGGCCCATACTGATAACAAAGGTAGGATGATGATGATGATGATGGCCCTTGGATAAGTGGAATATAGCGAGGTGTGTAAAAGGTTAAAGTTACTTAGCTGTAACTATTGTTCTCCAGCATGTGTCGGGCATGGATTCACATGCTCACGAATATCCGCTGTCAGGCTGGGAATCCTCAGTAAAAGAAAGAACAGTTTCACTTTCACTTAGAAACTGTATTTGTCCTCTAAACCAATCACTGTCCTATGGGTCATACTGCCCCCATCCAATGACAGTCCTCTCCGTAAGCCCCTCCTCTGGCAGCCATCTTCAGATTTGGTAAGCACGTAAAGTGGCATTATGACCAAGAAGAGCTGCACAGGGGACGCAGGGAGGGTTCGCATGTGAATCCTTGCCAGACCTATGTTGGAAAATAATAGTTACAGGTAAGTATCTTAAACCTTCTCCAGCATGGGGTCTGGCATGGATTCACATGCTCATGAATAACGAATACATAGCAGTACAACATTACACAACCACAGGAGGTGGCAAGGGTCAACATAAGCAATGAATTCTTACCTCCGGAACAGTCGCACCTCAAGTGAACAGGTTGCGTAGCACTGCTTGGCCAACTCTGTACTCCTCCCTGGAATCTCTGTCGATGCAGTAGAACCTCGTGAAGGTGTGCGGGGATCTCCACATCGCAGCCCTGCAGATGTTCAGCAGGAGCACACCAGACAGGAACACTGTCGTCGCAGCGATCGCTCTGGTGAGGTGGGCTCTAGGACGGCCAGGCAGCGGTCCGTTCGCCAATCGAGAACAGTGAGTGATGCGGCCACAAAGCCACCTTGAAATGGAAGCCTTGGACAGGGCCTTCCCATGGTTCACAGGACCAAAGTTCACAAAAAGCTGTGAAGTCTTTCGAAAACTCTTCATGCGTGTCACGTAGCACTTCACGAACAACGTCCAACGAGTGCAATGTGCTTTCCGCTGACTACGAAGGTTTCGGGAAAAAAAACAGGTAACACCAAAGGTTTGTTGAGGCAGAATTCCGACAGAACCTTCAGCATGAAGGAGTGGTGCATATGCAGCACCAGCCTCGATTCATGGAAAGTCAGCTATGGTTGCTTGCAGGATAAGGCCTGTATCTCACCCACCCTTCTGGCTGAGGTGGAAAGCCATTTTTCACGAGAGGAACTTGAGAGAGGCCTGATCCAAAGGCTTGAAGTGTCACAAGTTTCTCCCCTTCTGACCTGTTTTTCCTGTTTGCTTGCGACCTTCTTTGTGACTTCTTTTGCACGGTCCGGGATTTGTATAAGCCCGTGCGCGGGTCTTCGGATTGCAGCATGCTTCGTTCAGATTGTCCAGGACGGAACCAGGAAGGAACAATGTCCGCGCGTGGAAGCCGTGACTCGAGCGCGGGCGAAATCCAGGAAAGTTTGGTAAAGATTGAAGGGTGAAAGGAAAGGAGGAGGAATCAAGGAACCGGGATATAGAATTCGGGAGATTAGCCCCGAGCGAACTCCGGCAGTACACGTCCAGCTACGGCGAGCAGTAGCGTTGAGATGCGCAGAGCCGCGGGGGTGTGTCTGTTTAGTAGTGTGCCGAGCGTGTAACGTAAAGGCTGGCAAGCTGTGATTCGTATTTGACAGCCATGTTGGGAGGGTTACTGCATTCAGTGCTCTATGGGTCAAAAAGGACACAGGTGACGGTTCATGACATGAAGGGGCCCCCATGAGCCTCGTCAGAACCACGTTCCCACGGCAGGGCTGGAGCCTTCACCAACGGGAAAGATCGAAAGAGTCCATTGACGAGTTGATGGGACCAAAGTGAAGATCTTCGTGGGGATCTGGTGTAGCGGGTGATACCTGCCAGATGCACCTTGTTAGAGGTTTGCACCATTCCAGCCTTGGCCAAGGATAGCAAGTACGGAAGAACCTGTGGGCCATGACCATCAGAGGGGTAATCTTCTGAGATTGGCACCACGTAACAAAACGCTTCCGCAAGCCCTCGGGTTGAGCGATCCTGGTTCGTGATGCAGGATTGTGCCTCCTTCTCTGGTGAGAAGATCCAGAACCACTGGCAGCGGCGACGCGGACGGACTGAGAAGGTCCAGATACCAAATCTGCGACGCTGGGGCTATGAGTATCATCTTGCACGTACACGGTCTGAGTGTGTTGATGACTCGTAGCAGGAGACGGAACGGGGGAACGCGTACAGGATCATCCCTTCCCACAGGAAGCAGAACGCATCCCCCAGGCTCGTGGAAACCTGCTGGCAAACCTCTGGCACTTGGAGTTTGCCGCCGTCGCAAACAGATCTATCTGGGGCCTGCTCCACTTGACGAACAGGCAGTCCACCTGATCCGGATGAAGCTCCCACTTGTGGCAGGAGCGCAGCACCCTGCTGAAGGAGTCTGCAATGATGTTCTTGACACCTGCCAGGTGGATGGGAACAAGGAACATCCCCTGTCCGACGGCTCAGCGAACACAAATCCTGCGCTTCTTTAGAGAGCGCCAAGTATTGAGTGCCCCCCTGCTTCCTGATGTAGAACATGGTGGTAGTGTTGTCCCTAAAGATCCTCACCACCTTGATCTTCAGAGACGGTAGGAACGACTTGAGGGCCCAGAACACTACCCGTAGCTCCAGGATGTTGATATGAATATCCTTCTCCTCTGGCAGCCACAGGCTTCTCCCGTGCAGACGTCCGGTGTGCGCTCCCCATCCCTCGAGGGAGGCGTCTGTGGTGACTGTCTCCTGTATTGGCGGGCTTTGAAATCCTATGCCTTGGGCGATGTTGTAGCGAACTCCCCACCATACTATCGCCTGACGGATCTCGTCGCTAAGCTTCTGGACACCTGCATCCAGCGTGCGTCCCAGAATTCCTGAAGGGATCGCATTTGCAACCTGCAGAGCAGGACGAGGTAGATGCAGGACAACATCATGTCCAGTAACAACTGGTCCGCACCATGGTCGACTTCGTCAACGACAGCATTGCATCTTTCCTAGAATGACTGCTACACTCTCCTCCAAGGACGACGCCAGGCAAGACAGTATATTGAGTCTGGTGCTTAGGAACAGCTCGTTCTGTGATGGCATTAAGCAGGACTTTGGATAGTTGACAGAGAAATCCAGCTCTGTGTCCATCCGCCAGCTCCTGCCAGCGTGCGCGAATCACCCAATGGTCCAGGTACGGGTAAACATGTATACCCTGTAGACGTAGATGCCAGGTATTTTGTGAACACTCTGGGGGCCAACTTCAAGCCGAAAGGTAGAGCCTTGAACTGGTAGTGCTGTCCCTGCACCACGAAACAGAGAATATTTCCACTTTCCCATTCACAAGAAAGATCAAAAGTGGAATTTTTAGGACTTTAGATATTTGTTCAGACGCCGTAGGTCTAGGATGGGGCTCCAGCCCGTCGTCTTCTTTCTGACCAGAAAGTATCTGGAATAGACTCCGGAGCCCCAGAGCCATTGGGGAACCAGCTCTATCGCTCCTTTTTCGCAGCATGGCCCGTAACTCTTCCAGGAGCTGAGGGATGTGCTGCTCCTGGCGGGCAACCGGGGGGGATCCGGAGACACCTGCGTTGAAATTCCAGGCTGTGTCCTTGGGCGAGAGCATCCAGCACCCATCTGTTGGTGATCTTTCTCCACTCGCTGATGAACCTAATTAGCTGGCCTCCCACTGGGGTGCACGAGTGGGGGTCCGACTTCCCAGCCGGTTCAGGCTTGCTTCGCGCCAGCGTCCTGCCCTGCGGGCGATGGCGCTGTACACCGCTACCATAGGCCTGGGAACGGCCTCTGTAGTATTCCTGGATTGCGGATCTGGAAGGCTGTCGGTACGATGCTGAGAAACCTTTGGAAGACTTGCTCTATTTTCTCCTGGAGGAGCGAAATGAAGATCGGTGTTGCTGCAGAGTGCCCAGTGAACAGGCCGTCTCCGTATCCACCTTGATGGCCTGGAAGGACTTGTTGACGACCTTCCCAAACAGATTCTTTCAGTGGAAGGCCATGTCCAGCACCTTCGTCCGGACCTCCTGACGGAAATTGGTGGCTTTCATTCAACCTTTGCGACAAAGGCAGACACTGTTCCCCATTTGTCGGAACCCTGTGTCGGTGAAGTCCAATGCCACTGTGATGGAGTGATCCAATGCCACTTCCCCTTCCTGAAAGAGAGCGATTGCCTCCATCTTCTTATCGTCTGGGAGGAACTCCATAATTGGCCCCAGCTTGTACCACAACTGCCTGTAGTACGTGGCCAGGATTGCCAGTGCGTTGGTAGCCTTGATAGTGGACGCTGCAAGTGTAAATCACCTTCTTTCCCATGGCATCCATCCTTTTCCCCTCGCTGTCTAGAGGGACTGAAGATGACTAGGACGGGTTAGCCGACCGCTTTCATGCGGCCGCCGATACCACTGAATCCGCAGATGGCTGAGATCTCAGGCACATGGGTGCAGAGTCTGGTACCCTATTATTTCTTCTCCAGCTTATCCGGTTTGGGTAGACCCGAGCCCTCATCCCAAATATCATCCAGAAGGGGCACCGCCATGATAGTCTTCCTCTTGGCCTTGCGTATCTGGTACAAGAAGCCCTCATTCTTGGTTTCCTCAGGCACCAGCAGGAATAGGTCGGAGGCTCTGTAGATCATGGAGCGGAACGATCCCACTTCATCCTGTGGGCACAATTTATGCAGAGCATCCAAGTGCCGAGATTCACCATCCGCTGCAACAATATCATTGTCATCATCCGTCGTCGTGGCCATATCCGTCCCCATAGCCGTTTCTGGTTCTGCTCTGGGAGAGGGGACCGGGCATGGTGGCAGAGGTTGAAATGGGGGCATCGGATGAAGCTTCCTCTTCTTCGCTGGCGGCCGATCGGGGACCACAGGTACCACAGCCAGAGGCATCCTCAACTGGATCTCTGACACCAAGGTATGTAGAGTCGACAGAATATCCAAGGAAATGTCCCTTGGTTGAGATGGCAGAACAGGAAAACTTGGCCCTGTACCGTCATCATCCTCTTCAACATCATTGTGGACTGCATGCTAGGATGCCTGATCTTCGTCGTCCGTGGACGAAGCCACCATGGCTTAAGCAAAGGCCTGGGAGGGCTGTTTCGGGGCCTCCTGTCCCCAATTTTTTCCCCCTGGAGGGTCTTGAACCGGAGCCTGCGCTGGTTTCACCCCTTTTGGCGTGCCTGCAGACTTTGCCAAAGTCACTGCTGTGGTGTTGCACCTTGGGTGTAGAGACACCTTCTGAGCCATGGGAGCTACCCTCGAAGAATCAGCGCCCTTGGCTGCCGTGGCATTAGCGGTTGTCAACAGAGTCGCCAGCAAGGTCTTAGCCTGTGCCGGTTGAGCTTGCTTCAGCGGTTCGGCCTTCTTCTACTCTGTCCGTGGCTTCTCGGATTTCTGCTATAGTTTTGACGGGGTAGATGGCTTCCTCTTCGAGGAGGAGCTTGCTTGTCGGCTGGAGACAGAGGGTGCTGCTGATCGTGCCCTATCCACATTTGGGTCCCGCTTCCATGGTGAACCCGGTGGACTCAGACTTGCGGCTCTTGGCCTTATCTTGGGCCCCCTTGGATGAGTCTCCCTCAAAGGACTTAGAAGAACGCTCCTCGGACCCGCCGGTCCTGGGTGAGGCATGACCCTGCTCACAGCACGGGTCAGAGGCCTTGGCGTTATGCCATGCCGTCAGCCTACTATGCCTGTCCTTCGTTGTCTTCTTGGAGAAACCAAGGCATATCTCGCACTCTACCTCCTTGTGGTCTGGGTGCAGGCAGTAGAGGCATTGCAGGTGAATGTCCTCCACAAACATGTTCCGCTATCCACATTTGATACAGAGCCTGAAGAGCGACCTTCCCTCCTTCTCCTCCGCCATGGTCAGAGGGCGCGAAGTAGGCCCAAAGGCCTTGTAGAATCTTCGATCTTCGCCCTTGAGGGGTGCGAAACTTCACCGACAACAGACCCTTCCCAGACCCATGCTTCTCTCTCTCTTGCAGCTCCACCACCCGCCCCGGTTAACCAGGTACCTTTAGGGTGTTTGCCGGTCCTCACCGTTTGGTCTTGAGCTTTTCTGTGTGCTTCTCCATGCTGTCTGCGTCTTCTTGTGGCTCTCTGGGGGCTGCAGCGAGACTGCAGCGTTCCGCTTGTCTGCTTTTGTCTCGACACAGGGCTTCCCTGCTCACTGGTTTGTCCTTCCTCGCTGGGCTGATTTGGAACTCCTGCAGAAGTTCTCCTGGGTTGTAGCTAGGAACTGTGTTGCTTCTTCACTCCGGTAGGCGTCTGCACTTGTGGTTCCTCCAGGGAGGGTCTCTATCCTTGCTTGGTTTTCCCTCTTCTATTTTTATTGCCATTGGCCAATCAGAACTCCTGAAACACTAGACAGCTGCATAGTGTGTTGAGGATTGCTCTTCATGCCTCCGCACCACCTCCTCATCCCAGTATTTTCCTGAGACCTATCTCTAAGGTAGACTTGACTCTTCTTAGTTCCAGTACTTTTACCATAGATCTCTACTGGGTCGACTATGTTCTTCATTGTCCCGGAACTGTTACTACTATGTACATGCCACATGTACATGGGATGGCTAGGTAAAGGAGGGTCAGGTGAGGGGGGATTGAGGGGAAGTGTACAGAGTTCTCCCTGGATAGTCATCTCTAGTCCCATAGGGGTGTCCCTCCCCAGGAGATCCTCCTGCTGAGTACCAGCCCCAGGGGGACTATCGGGTAGCGGCCTCACCTCCCTGGCCTCATAGGAAAGGGCTCCACCTCGGGGAGAAATGATGCCATCCAAGGATTTGTCACAAAGCATTTAATACAAAAAAGATAATGTGGGAGCCCAGCAACTCCTGTGTCCTGGGATTTCAGCAGTCAACTCCCTACAAAACACATCAGCTACACAGAAGCATATGGTTGTATGGGAGCAGCCCACAAGTCAGTAAGCACAGGCAATACATATTTGGACAAGACCCGAATCACCCAAACCTTGGTTACATCAGTCGGATCGAGCCTTCCCAAACTTATTTTGGGATTTGAGCAAAGAGATTAGGAGAAGTTCAGAAAAAATTTCAGCATTGTTGGTATGCGCTGTTCGAATTTGTGGTCCGTAATGTGGATAGCGGCAGAGGCATTAGGATCCTGGAAATGTTAATGGAGAGGTAGAACAGCAAAGCAGGTTTTACTTGAGGGAAAGGTAACAAATAAAATAGGATTTAGTTAAGGTAGAGGTTGAACATTAAAATGTGTTGAATTATTTGTTTTCATTTTTTTAAATTTATTGTGCAAAAAACTGGTTTTAATCGAACCTTATACAAAATAAGCTCAAACATTTAAAATATCATGTAATATACAGTCCCTTAAACAACTTCCCAAAACAGTTATCCATTCATCATTCAATACTATAAAAACCTCAATTCATAAGTATACAACTATAGTATAAAAAGGGCCAAAGACCCTTAAGGACCATTCAGTAAGGCCAATGTCCTTCATGAAATGCAACAGTGCAATAATCAAAGCTATTGATGGAATATTAAAAAAAAAACATTACCATAATTCTTCATTTAAAACAAAACTAGTGGAGTTAACAAAATTATTTTCCCATCTAGGCATTGACAGTCTAGGATAACAGGTATAATGTCTCTGGTTCCAACATACAAAACCTACAGCAGATCGGAGCACCTGGCTCCTTTACCCTGATCATCAGGTTATCCCATGTATTCAGCAAATTCAGTTGAAAACATAAACAAACCTCTCACGCAATAGGGGAAGGAAACTGTTGCAGGTATAGTGAGGGAACTCCACATTTTTTGTGCATTCTAGTCAAGCTCTCCAGGCATTTATACTTGGCCATTGACGCAATCGTGTCACACCAATCCAGTGAAAACAACTTCTTTTTAAGTTCACGGTGGTCCAGAATACCCTCGACCAGGATGATGCCCCTCTGCTGCTTGGCCTTTACAAACGTTCTCATTCCGAGGTTGATGCAAAGGGAAAAACGATGCCGGTAAAGGAATACCGGCATCGATTACCGCTACGGGATATTCCGACCAACCAGACCGCTATTAACGGCATCGTAAAGTACGATGTAGTTAATAGCGGTCTGGTTGCGCGCACGCGACCCACCATACCGGCATTAGCGGCATGCCGTAAACCGAGTAGATCACAAGTAAGGCGGACATGCAAAAAAAGGCCTCATGAAGCCGAAAAAAGTGCTTACCGGCACGGCGTAAATACCAGCATCGCCGACATGCTGTAAAATGTCCTGAGCAGTGTCCCAAACTGCCACAGGTGCACACAATCAGCACAGGTGGAGGCAATGGAGTCAGGCCCAGTACAAAAGGAGCACACCCAAATACCACACCCCCTCCCACACCAAGATGATTCCAATAGTAGTATCATTACTGGTGCTGGAGGACTTGCTTGCATTGCCACAACATCAATAACAACAACAACAACAACAGCCGCCACCACAGAGGAGACGCAGGAGGAGAAGGAGGGTGAGACAGGCCCAGCATGCCCCACCATTGCCCCACCAGTGCAGCCACCATAACCACCCCGGCAGCCCACAATCCCTCGCATCAGAACCAGTCCATTCACTAACCTCTGAGCAGATCCACACCCTGTACCGGTTTGACCGTTACACCATCACCACCATAGTGGACCTGATACAGGATGACATAGTGAGCCTCATAGAAATACGCACCGCCACCCCCCCCCCTCTACTGAAGGTAGTGTCTGTGCTCCACTTCCTTGCCACAGGCACCTACCAGCACACAGTGGGGCACATGCATGGCATATCACAACCCTTATTTTCCCGGATTCTGAACCAAGTGCTGGATGCCCTCCTCAAGCACACAAGGGACTACATATCCCTACCACGGACTCCCCAGGAGATATTTGATACAAAAGTTACCTTCCATGCACTGGAAGACATGCCAAATTGTGTAGGTGCCCTCGACTGCACCCACGTGGAGTTGGTGGTCCCGCATGCCATGGAGGTGGTGTATCACAACCGCAAGCAATACCACTCCATCAATGTGCAGATGGTATGCGACGCCAGCAAGATCATCGCACATTGCTGTGCCCGATA
This sequence comes from Ambystoma mexicanum, assembly GCF_040938575.1. Taxonomy (NCBI): domain Eukaryota; kingdom Metazoa; phylum Chordata; class Amphibia; order Caudata; family Ambystomatidae; genus Ambystoma; species Ambystoma mexicanum. Next base: position 1,349,440,303 of record NC_090935.1, on the reverse strand, counting down.
TCCCAGATCAATTCATGACTCTTATGGTCCTGCGGAACTCCACGCTACCACGCTTCATGGAGCGACATGCTGGACGACGTGCCTGACTGCTTGATGAGTTGTCTGACTGGGTCATGGCAATGCATCGGGGTTGTGAGGTGGGTGAATGCATACTCCACCCAGGTGGGAATGGGGGTGGGGGGATGCATACTCCACCTGGGTGGGAATGCTGGTGGGTGCATACTCCACCTGGGTGGGAATGGGGAGGGTGCATACTCCACCTGGGTGGGAATTGGGGGGGGATGCATACTCCACCTGGGTGGGAATGTTGATGTGACTGCACAATGTGCACATCACCGAACACTGTGCCCCAAAGCATCAGAAACGGTACATGACACCCAAATCCCACAGTGATGAAGTAAGGTCGACACCTATCACTACATGACTAACAGGTAACCAGCCCGCATCCCACAACAAATGCACCACTCATCAGCGGCCCTCACCCACCATAAGGCCATCCTGTCCCATGCAGTGCATATGCACTATGTTGCTGTCTCCAGCATATCACCACACAGGACAATCATCCCTGGGAGTGCATTGAACTCAGCCAACTAGGGATTCCACAGTGTGTCACTGGGTTGGGACAACCATAGGAGTGCTGCATGTCACCATGGGCATGATCAGCGCAGAATGCCCAATATTGTACAGACTACTGCCAACACTCCCTACTAGTAAATCATCACTAATTTGACTCCAACACTGCTGTATGCATATACGATGCACGTGCAACAAGATGTCAGTGTACACCATGTATCATCTTGAAGATGCAACCCACACCATTAGTCCATGGCACAGGACACATAGAGGGACCTGAAATGGGGTCAATGCATCCAGGGACATGTGCATGTGGGCACCGATTACCTGCAGGCATGTGAGACTAGTACAGTTGTCCAACATGAATTTGCAAACATTTACCTTCATTCCCCTCTCATGCAGGTGATGGTGGCTATCCCTTGAAGCCGTGGCTCCTGACCCCTGTCCGAAACTCACAGAACAGGCACGAGGAGGACTACAATCATTCCCATACCCGTACACGTGTGGTAATCGAGCAGACCTTTGGCCTGTTGAAGGCACGATTTCGCTGCCTCAGCCGGTCGGGTGGGGCACTCCTCTACAGACATGAGAAGGTGGCCAAGATCACCATGGCATGTGTAATGCTGCACAATATGTGCATCCGCCGCAACGTGCCCCCGCCCCCTGACATGGAACTTCTACCACCTGATGATGATGATGTGGCAGGACATCATCACAGTGGCGATGCACAGGAGGGACGTGCTGTGCGCCAATCAGTGATCGCACAATATTTCTGACATACAGGTCAGCAGAGGGTGCCATAATGGTTGGACATAGGGCACTGGGTGTGGGGGTACATGTACACTATGCACTGTGCAAGATGCAACATGCGCAATGATGAATGTCCACTCTGGTCGTTTTTTCTTTTTTTTTTTTTTTTTTTACACAACCAGTGTATTGGAAGTAACAATATTAACGTGAATGACAAAACCCTCCACCACCCTCACTCCCCGTCCCCTCTCCCCACAACTCCCCCACACACCCTCACCTCCCTCCCCCACAACTCCCCCACACACCCTCACCCCCCTTCCCCTCCCCCAACTCCCCCACGCACCCTCCCCCCATCCCCCACACACCCTCCCCCCAATCCCCCACACACCCTAGCCCTCCTCCCCCCACAACTCCCCCATACAAGTCCCATAGAGTCCACGAAGCCTACATGAGGCTGCCAGAACAGTCACTCAGCACTCCCAGAACCAGGGGGTGGCATGTCCCGACGGTGCAGCGCACGGACCGACCGGCGGAGCGGGCTGGTTTGTGTCGAACTGCTGGTGGAGGTGGATGGTGTGGCCTCATGCTGAGACTGTAGGGCGGGAAGACCTGCCTCCAAAGCATCAGCAATGCGCCCTAGCACCTTGCAGAGGTGGTTTGTGTTATCCATGAAGGACCGGCCTAGTGCCGACAACTCTGTGCGCCACTCCTCCCTGGCCTGACGGTTGTCCTGCACAAATTCGCGGATGAGTGCATTGAGCAGGTCACCCCGCTGTGCTCCTGCGGCTGCACCTGTGGCCGTGCTGGGAATCTGGCTGGCATGCCCAGCCTGCTCATCCTCCCCGAGACTGAATACCGGACTGATATGTCCCTGGGTGTGGTCTTGCCCAGACTGCTCCGGGGTGTTGGTATCAATGGTATCACTTATGGATAACTGGGGAGATGCAAATTGTGTTGGGGTGTGGACAACATCCACTAAATCATCCTAATGGTGCCCAAATTGTCATCTGGGCGGTCTTCAACTGTGAGGGGTGCCATGGCTGCCACCTCCCCAGCCACACTGGACTCCTCTGAACGGGGTGTCGGACAGGTGTCTGCAGGTAGAACAGTGGGGGTTGTGGGTGGTGTGCCCTCCACGGGCCTTGGTGTTGCAGGTGGTATGTGTCCCTGCGGTGGCTTGTTTGCTGGGACACGGCACCCCCTGGATGCATATGGACGGTTGATGTCCTCCTGGGACCTCTTACTGAGTCTGGCCTGTGCAGGGGTGGTGTCCTGATCTTCACTGTCATGCTCACTGCCTGTGGGGGTGAAAGAGAGGGACGGCATGAGTGATGTTTGGATAGGCATCATACATACATTGGGACGATTGCACATCCACACAATTGTGGGTAATAGGCATTTGTGTTGGGAAGGGCACGTCATTTCATACATGGGTGGTAAATGCAGCCATATGTCGGTGTCACTCATGTTGGCCAGGTACTGTGCTGTCTGACATGCTCACAATTTAGGTCATGCACGCTGTGTGCCTCATGGAATTTCCTACTTTGTGGGGTATGCGTCATGTACGTTAAACCAGGCATCGGCATGTGTCTCACTTGCTTCGGCATACTTTACAGGGAGTGTGTGTGTTGCCGACCATGGTGTCACTCTTTGGACAGACATTGGCATTGAGTTTCATCAGATTTGGCTTAGCAGTTTTTACTTTGGACACTTACCTCCATCAGCAGATGTCGTGGCGCCACAATCCATCTCTCCTACGCCTTCTATTGATTCCGGGCCCATCATGCTTGCACAGGTTTCCACCCACGGGGTGAGCTTAATGGGAGAGGTTGGTCCTCCTCCGGTTTCCATGGCCTGGGTACGATTTACAGATATAATGTTGCGCACCCTCAGGCGCAGATCATCCCATCGCTTACAGCAATCCTTCACCGTGCGGGGTGTGTTGCCCACTGACCTTCTGGCCAACTAGTGCCCAAATCTCCTTTTTGCGCAACAAAGCCTCCCTCCTCAGGTTGCTGCTGAACACTGTCCCTGCATGCTCATGCAAGGTGTCAACGAGCATCTGCAGTTCATCCTGGCTAAATCCTTTCAGAGGTGGACAGATCCCTTCTTGAGTGCTTTTGGCATTCTTGGGTGGTAGATGTACTTTTTGGTCGATTTGCAGCGTCCCACCCCCAGGGGTCCTGTGTGCTGAGGATGGCAATGAATTGAGTTTTTAAAGATGGTCGCCGTGCTCCTTCCCGTTCCTGTGCGATGACGCTATTTCCGGTTCCGCTATTTAACGGTGACCGTAAATAGCGGTGTTCGCTAATTACGTTCACCGCTATTTACGGTCACCGCTGATGTCGCATTGGACTATGTCGGAGGTGTAATCTGCGCCTAGCTTCATGCCGGTAAGGGCTTTTAGGGGGCCTTTTGCGGCATGGCGCTACGTCCCTTACCGGCATGGCGCAAAGCTCGTGCCCGCAAAGTCGTAATAGTCCTTTATTAGCGGGCTGGTGCCAGCACGGACACGCTATTTGCACCGTGCCGGTAAGGGACGGTACTTACCTCCAAACTCGGAATGAGGGCCAAAGACTTTAACAAAAGGATTCTTCTCCCCCATGCCCTTTCCCCAATTAATTCAAATAGGGACTGATTTGGCAGAGTAATACATTTCTCACATAGCAATAGGCATTTCCAAAGAATGTACATATTTAGGGAAGCCATGTCCAATTCAAAATGTAGTGGCACAATAGGAACACTCGTCGAGAGGGATAATGCTGTTTTCCAGACCAGTCCTTTGAAGATCGTAAAGTCAAATTGCCTTAGTGTGAGAAACCAGACGTTGTCTCACCCTCTAGTCCCCAGGGATCTGTCATTCAGGTTGCCAGGTGGACCAGTGCGGGAGGATCAACTGGGTGAGGGGTGTCTAGGGAGTGTGATTTGGTCACCGGATGGTGAGACGTGGTATCCCCTTCCCAGTAACACCTTTACCCCATCCTACCAGGTAGGATATTTAGGAACTCAATCCTCCCTCCACTTTTACAACGCACACAATTTCTCACAGACAGCCCGCTATGAGAGAAAACGGACTAACACCTGAGCCGTATACCTTACGTGTCCCAATACAATGGTCAGGCAAGGTCAGGCAATTACTGACTATCACAAACATGTGACTTCCATTGCACTTCCCCACTTGGATAAAAGGTGGGGCACGAGAGCACACTTGGAGTGAGGAAAAGCACACAAGGAAACAGCAGTTCCAAGAAGGCAGTTTAACAAGAGGTGAAAGACGGCGAAAAAGAAGAGGATTGCAAGGAGGAAAGTTCCCTTGACCTTTCTCATTCTATGGCTAATTTCCCTTACCTATAGAGTCCCCCAGCAGCTTTGCTGGATTTGACGATTTTTATTTTTTTTTCTGCTAAGATTGAGACTCTTTTTCCCACTCTTAGGCATTTTTGCTATGTGTGTTCTAGGCTATTTTTTGTGTTTAATGTCTATGGGATTTCTCAACCCCATGGGAACCATCTTTATTCACATGTGTTACACAGCAACCTCAGTGCAGTGACACAGGGGTGTCGTAGCTACCCCCAAACAAAGACTCCATACCCTGGGACGGACTACTGTCTCCCAGGGCATGTAAAGTCCCAATTGACTTTACCAGTCAAATCCTATGAACTAAACCAGTACAACCCATCTTACTATGGAGGTACTGGAAAGGGTTAATAGTTTTTCCCTGAAGTTCATTTTCGGGAGGGTACCGTACAGTACCTCTCTCAAAAGTTTCTGGCTGGTGGCAGCGGTTACTACCATAAATATTCGAACGCAAATATTTCCCTATGGGATTTTCCCATTGTTCGAGGCTACGACTTTTTCTGACAGCCTCCAACATACCGCCGGTGCATATTAATATTAACTTGACTCCGGTTGGTTTTATTTGACAGAACTTGAATAGAACTTCTTTCTCGTGTCTTTCTCTAAACTCCTAACTCAGGTCGGGGATCCTTTGTTCGTCCTTTTGGCGGGCTTCTACCGAGAAGCCTTTTTTTCGGCACCAATGAGTCTGGGGTGGGTCCATTGTGTGGGAGGGGGAGTAGGACCCCTGGACAGGGTTGCCTTCGCAACCCATGGCGCACTCTACCCTGATAGGCTGGAGGGTCTCCCGCCAAGATGACCACTCCACTGTGAGAGTGACAGCTAGGCTGTATGAATGGGGATCTTTTTGCATAAAAGCAGGGTCCTGAGGACTGGAAGAGCAAGACGTCGCCACTGGAACTAAGAAGCCGAAGAGGAGAGAAGCCAAAGACATCTGCAACGACTGAACCACCCGTGAAGCCCTGCTGCAGCGTCTCACCACTTTTCTCCACACGACGAGAGAAGATCTTCATCTGCAAGAGCCTTCTTCCCTTGAGCTGGTGGGGCCAACCAGTTTGCCAATCGCCTTCCCGGACCTGCCTTGGTCGAATCTCCTGTACCCTGTACTCGGAGGCCGGATAGCCAAGCACCAATCCACCCGGATTTAAAGGAGCGTACCTTTTATTCGTCGGGCAGCACCGCAGCTGGTTTCATCCCTGGTAGTGCAGTAACTCGAACCTTCCTCCATGACGAGAGCCTCTCTTCCTCTGCTGGATCACCCGAACTGCAAGAACTACCAGGAACTACCAGGAACAAGCGCCACCGCAGAAGCCACTTCTTCATTTAAAGGTACATTGTTCCGCCAGGCCGCCCTTTCTTCGCGGCAGCACTAAAGGTGTTTTAAATCCTTTACCTACCTACCTTTACCTACCTGTTGGGTTGGCCGCCCCTCTCTCTTAACATTGTCTTTTCAACTTCTGCATCCACCTTTTCAAAATCGTTAACCAAAGACTTACAGCTACAAGAACATTTTGCTCCTGGGCCCTTGCCCTGTACCACTAACTCTGGCACAGGCCTACTGACTCTGGCTACATTTGTTAGACCTGCCTCTTTATATTGATTCTCAACTAGAACTGTGTTGGTGCACCTACTTCTTATAACTACCCTTTTCTTGCCCTTTCTAAACCTTGTGAAATGCCATTTTGCTCAGTTTTCATTTAAGTATTGCCTATACTGATGCACTGTCTTGCTTAAATTGGTTCACAAACCTATGGGAGGTGTTGCTAGGGTGTGTAAGAACCTATTTCTATATAACTTGTGCTTTCCCTCCCTTGTGAGAAATTGATAGAGGATCCCTTGTGTGTGGTATTCACTGTGCCGTTTTGCTCAGTTTTCACTCTGGTTCACTTGGTCTACAATTTAACTTGGGAGTGTGTATATTTTTCCTTTGACTTAATTTAACTTGCTTGATGACTGTGATACATGTGTTTTATTAGACGTGTATAAAATAAATATATATCTACTTTTTAATACAAAGCTTTGGTCAGTGTTTCCTTGTGACATAGTACTGTAGGCCTACTGTGTAAACCCTGATTACTGCTCATCTCCCTCTTGAGATAAGTCTGACTGCTCAGCCACGGCTACCAACTAAGTCTTTGTGGTACAGACCGATAACAAAGGGGATGTATTGCTCTAACCTGTAGTCTTAATCTTCTGTAGTGCTCCCTAAGGGAACTGCACAGGATTCTGGTGTACAGCGGTGAGGGTAAAAGTATTGGATTTACATTTTAGAGTTCTGCTAGTACCTTGGTTCAAATAACCACAAGGCCAACTATCACAAAAAGTGTATTTTAAACAAAAGTCAAAAATATGGAAAGTTACAGCCAGGAGACCCTCCTTAATAATACTGCTGATTATTTAAGGGATCTGTGTAGACAGAAAGGTCTTCCCTGTCAAAGGCAAGAAATTAGAAATGATTGATAGACTTTTAGAGAAGCAAAGTCTAGATAGTGGTGCTGTAGTGCCCACTACTCCAGCAAATGTAGCAAATCTTGAGGAAAATAATGTTGAAGATGTTATTGTTGAAACAGATGAGGAAGAGGAGGATAACAATGTCACCCCCTCTGGCCCTCTACCTGCTCAAACGGTCTCAACCTATGGCTACTGGACCCTTACCAGGTCCCACATTAAGTCCTGAATTTATCTCACTAGAAAAAATGAGACTTGAACTAGAATTCAAAAGAATTAGTGCCCAAACTGAACAGACACATCAAGAACTAAGGCTCAAAGAAATGGAGCTCAACCATGAGCTCGAGATGAAGAAATTGTCTTTGGAAAATGCTTCTCTCCCCGAATCCTCTAGATCTTACAGTCCAAAAAGACTCTGGATGCCCAAAGAGATTGTGGGTATTTATGAACCTAAGTTAGATTATTAGATTGGCTTGCTATGTTTGAATACAATAATGGGCTCCAGGATATCACAGGGAATCAGTTGATCCCCGGGTTATTCTCTAGGCTCCCCCCTGTTGCATCTGATGTGGTAATGGAGTTGGGGGAGGTGGATAGGATGGGTTATGAATGTGTAAAGCTAGCTTTGATAGCTAGATTTGGGAAGACTCCTTCCCAGTACCTTAAGAGGTTTAGGACCCTCAAAAAGCATGATAGTACCCCTTGGGCTACTTGGGTGAATGAGTGAAGAATTTAGAGGGATGGATTAAGGGTTATAGAGTTAACACTTATGAAGGGATGAGAAATCCTGTAATGATGGAACCTATCTATGATGCCTGCTCTCCTGAGCTCAGACAGCACTTGGCCGATTCAAAAGAACTGGATTCTAAGAAAAGAGCGAAGGCTGCTGACTTGTGGGTTGCCAACAGGGCTACTCACAAGGATTCAGGGGTAACTCAGAAAAAGGATGAGGGAAAGCAGCTAAAGAAAGACAACAAAGAGAATTCAAATAATTCCAATTCTAAAGAGGGCCCCAAACAAAATTCTAAGGGTATGCCACAAGGGAAACCTAATCAGGCTAGTGCACCTTCTGGTCCCAGACCAGAAGGGGGTCAGAACAAGCCACCATTCATAAAGACATTTGGAAAATGTTATGTTTGTGACTCTACTGATCATGTGAAAGGGGATCCCAGATGTAAGGGTAAACCTTCAGGGGTCCACACTGTCTCCTTAGCCTTCGCTCCAGAGGAGGAAGTACATATGGCTAGTGGAAACTTTCAACTACTAGCTGAAGACCCCATTGGAGTCTCAGATAGTGTATCTTTAGTATCACTAGGGTTGTGGGAACGAAAGAATTTAGATGTGGATAATTATATCCCTCCTAATACTAAAGGGTTTTATAAAGACAGTGTCCTAGTCAATGGTCAGGATACCCCTACCATTAGAGACACTGGGGCCAGCATGACTGTGGTGGACAAATCTTTTTTCAAGGTGGAGGATGTTGCTAAGGCACCCAAACGCCTCATCAAGTTAGCTGGAGTGCCTGTGCAGATGCTTCCCCAATTACCAGCTCTCATCCAGTGCAATGAGATGATTGTCAGGATACCTGTGAGTGTACAATCTGAAGTACCAGGAAGGGTGCTGTTGGGCAATGATCTGAAAGACCTGGGAGTAGTGTCAAGTACTCCCAGACCTCCTAGTAAGAGATAGGAGCTTACCAGACCTGCAAGGGAGAGGACCTTGAGGTGCTATCCTGAGGAGATGACAGAACAAGAAATCACTCCTACTCCACTGGAGTTACTAACTGCTATTTCAAAGCAGTCAGAGGCAAAGGGGAAACCCAAGACTTCAAAGAAAAAAACAGCAGAAAGCACTCCAGTGCTGCCAACCAGGAAATCTCCTAGGTTGTCAAAACTCATACCTGTGATTCCTCCTCCAGCTGAGGCTGAGAGAGAGATACCCCTGTGTGGTTGAACTAGAGCCTGAAGACTCAGATCTAGTAGGAGGCCAGGAACTTGGAGAGCTTGACCCTGTGGACCATCCTGAGCTACAGTCTTTACTGGCAAAAGCTGGCCCCAACAGGGCAGACTTCAGTAAGGGACAAATAATGTCCAACTCTGGAAGGTCTTCGCCACCACGCAGCTTCTCAGCTTGAAGGGCAAGAGCCTGGGAAGTAAAGGTTACACTGGGAAGATGGCCTCTTATATAGTGAACCGGCAGAGTCAACCCCTGGAGACTACAAGAGACTTGTAGTGCCCCAAGGGAACAGGCTCCAATTCTTGCAACTAGCCCATGAGATACCTTTGGCTGGTCACTTGAGCTTCAAGAAGACCAAGGAAAGGCTCTCACTCTACTTATATTGGCCTAAAATGGGGGCTGGGGTAGATAAGTATTGCAAGAGTTGCTACACTTGCCAAACCTCTGGTAAAAGTGGCTCCAAGAACATGGCACCTTTAGTGCCTCTCCCTGTGATGGGAGTACCATTTGAGAGGGTAGGAATCGACATTGTTGGTCCCCTTGATCCTACAACTTTTTCAGGCAACAGGTTTATACTTGTTGTAGTAGACCATGCTACTAGGTTCCCTGAAGCAATTCCTATGAGGACTGTTACAGCTCCGGCTGTGGCGAAGGCCCTCCTTGGTATTTTTACCAGGGTTGGGTTTCCTAAGGAGGTAATATCCGACAGGGGGTCACATTTTATGTCCCACTACATGAAGGCCATGAGGAAAAACTGTGGAGTTACCTACAAGTTCTCAACAGCATACTACCCTCAGACAAATGAGTTGGTAGAAAGGTTTAACAGAACCATGAAGAGCATGATAGGAGCTTTAGAGGACCCTCTTAAGAAAAAGTGGGATCTCCTACTGCCATACCTTCTCTTTGCATATAGAGAAGTCCCTCAGGAGGGAGTGGGTTACAGTCCCTTTGAACTTCTCTATGGCCATCCGGTCAGAGGTCCATTGGCCCTGATCAAGGAGGCGTTGGAGAGTGCTCCTTCCCCCACACCAGTCAGAATCACTGACTTTGTAATAGGACTCCGGAGGAGAATGTCACAAATGATGGCTGAGGCAAGTGATAACTTGAAAGCAGGTCAGGCTCTGGTCAAGCATTGGCATGACCAGAGGGCCAGCATGGTTGAGTTCGCTCAAGACCAGCTAGTTCTTGTTATGGTCCCAACAAGGCAGAGGGCCTTGCAGGACAAATGGATGGGACCCTTCAAGGTTGTGGGAACACTTGGAGGGGTGAACTATCTGGTGGACTTGGGCAATCCTAAGGAGGCTCCTAGAGTCTTTCACACCAACTGTCTAAAAGCTTATGTCTCAAGACCAGACTGGGAGCTCTGCTTCTAGCTTCAGTTCAAGAGGAGGAGGAGAGTGAGCCTCTACCTGACCTCCTCAGAGGCAAACCTTTACATGAGAAAATAGAAGGAATTAATCTCTCTGCTAATCTGACACCCGAGCAACAGGAGGAGTGCAAAGTTTTGTTAAATCAATTTGCCTCCCTGTTTTCTCTTGCACCAGGCTTGACCCCTTGGGGCCAGCATGATATCCAAACAGGTGACTGTTTACCTGTCAAAAGCAGGGGCTACAGGATGTCAGAAAATGTAAGAACCCACATCAAAGGAGAGGTCAACAAGATGCTTGATCTCGGGGTAATACAGCCCTCTGCTAGCCCATGGTCTAGCCCAGCTGTGTTAGTACCAAAGGCAGGATCCAAGGAGTTGAGCTTGTGTGTGGACTAAAGAGCTCCAAATGCAGTCACTAAGACTGATGCCCATCCTTTGCCAAGGACAGATGAGCTGGTAGATAGACTTGGTTCAGCCAAGTTCCTCAGCACCTTTGATCTCACGTCAGGCTATTGGCAAGTAGCCCTGACTGACCATGCCATGGAGAGAACTGCATTCTCCACCCCAGTTGGCTTATACCAGTTTAAGGTTATGCCTTTTGGATTAAAGAATGCACCTGCTACATTCCAAAGGATGGTCAATCAAGTTCTGAATGGGATGGAGGACTTCTGCATGGCATACTTGGATGACATTGCAGTGTTCAGCCCTACTTGGAAATAACATGTTGACCACCTAGGATATGTTTTTCAGGCTCTTAAACAGGCCCATCTGACCATAAAGGCAACTAAATGGCAAATTGGTCAGAGTAAAGTGGTCTACCTTGGGCATGAGGTAGGAGGTGGTGAAATAAGGTATTTGCTCAGCAAGATTGAAGCTGTGCAAAATTGGACAACCCCTTCTACTCAAACCCAGGTGAAAGCGTTCCTAGGCCTCACTGGGTATTACAGGAATTTCATTGAGAACTATGGATCCATAGCTTCTCCACTGAATGTAATCTCTTCTCCTAAGTTCCCTAAAAAGATCAAATGAAATGAGGAGTGCAATCAGACCTTTGAAAGCCTGAAGAAAGCCCTTTGTCAAGCTCCAGTTCTCAGAGCTCCTGACTACCACCAACCCTTCATTGTACAAACAGATGCTTCCAATATAGGTATAGGTGCAGTACTCAGTCAACTGGATGAGAAAGGTAGGGAGCACCCCATTTGCTTCATCAGTAGGAAACTGAAGGAACCTGAAACAAGGTGGGCAACTATTGAGAGAGAATGTTTTGCCATTGTGTGGGCTTTGAAGAAGTTTAGACCATACTTGTATGGATCTACTTTCATCATTCAAACAGACCACCAACCCTTGAGATGGTTGATGCAAATGAAAGGGGAAAACCCAAAACTACTAAGATGGTCAATCTGCCTCCAAGGGTTTGATTTTACCATTGAGCACAGGTCAGGATGTCACCATCAAAATGCCGATGGTCTCTCTAGGATGTTTATAACCGACTAGAGGTAAGAGACTCATCCAGGAGTGGATTAGATCCTCCGGTCCCTTAATCTGGGGTGGCAAGTGTTAGGGAGAATTCTCATTCTATGGCTAATTTCCCTTACCTATAGAGTCCCCCGGCAGCTTTGCTGGATTTGAAGGGTTTGTTTTTTTTCTGCTAAGAGTGAGACTCTTTTTCCCACTCTTAGGCATTTTTGCTATGTGTGTTCTAAGCTATTTTTTGTGTTTAATGTCTATGGGATTTTCTCAACCCCATAGGAACCATCTTTATTCACATTTGTTACACAGCACCCTGAGCGCAGTGACACAGGGGTGTCGTAGCGACCCCCAAACATAGACTCCATACCCTGGGACGGACTACTGTCTCCCAGGGCATGTAAAGTCCCAATTGACTTTACTAGTCAAATCCTATGAACTAAACCAGTACGACCCATCTTACTATGGAGGTACTGGAAAGGGTTAATAGTTTTTCCCTTAGGTTCATTTTCGAGAGGGTACTGTACAGTCCCTCTCTCAAAAGTTTCTGGCTGGTGGCAGTGGTTACTGTCATAAATATTCTACCGCAAATATTTCCCTATGGGATGTTCCCATTGTTCGAGGCTACCACTTTTTCTGACAGCCTCTAACATACCGCTAGTGCATATTAATATTAACTTGACTCCGGTTGGTTTTATTTGCCAGAACTTTAATATAACTTCTTTCTCGTGTCTTTCTTTCAACGCCTACCCAGGTCGGGGATCCTTTGTTTGTCCTTTTGGCTGGCTTCTTCCGAGAAGTCCTCCTTTCGGCGCCACTGAGTCTGGGATGGGTCCATTGTGTGGGAGGGGGAGTAGGACCCCTGCAAAGGGTTGCCTTCGCAACCTATGTCGCACTATATCCTGATAGGCTGGAGGTTCTCCCGCCAAGATGACCATTCCCCTGTGTGAGTGACAGCTAGGCTGTATGAATGGGGATCTTTTTGCATAAAAGCAGGGTCCTCAGGACTGGAAGAGCAAGACGTCGCCACTGGAACTAAAAAGCCGAAGAGGAGAGAAGCCAACGACATCTGCAACGAATGAACCACTGGTGAAGCCCTGCTGCAGTGTCTCACCACTTTTCTCCACACGACGAGAGAAGATCTTCATCTGCAAGAGCCTTCCCCCCTTGAGCTGGTGGGGCCAACCAGTTTGCCAATCGCCTTCCCGGACCTGCCTTGGTCGAATCTCCCGTACCCTGTACTCGGAGGCCGGATAGCCAGGCACCAGTCCATCCGGACCGCGATTTAAAGGAGAGTACCTTTTATTTGTCGGGCAGCACCGCGGCTGGTTTCATCCCTGGGTGGTGCAGTAACTCGAACCTTCCTCCACGACGAGAGCCTCTCTTCCACTGCTGGATCACCCGAACAGCAGGAACAAGTGCCACCGCCGAAGCTACTTCTTCATTTAAAGGTACATTGTTCCCCCAGGCCGCCCTTTCTTCACGGTAGCACTAAAGGTGTTTTAAATCCTTTACCTACCTGTTGGGTTGGCCGCCCCTCTCTCAACATTGTCTTTTCAACTTCTGCATCCACCTTTTCAAAATCGTTAACCAAAGACTTGACTGCAGTTACAAGAACATTTTGCTCCTGGGCCCTTGCCCTGTACCACTAACTCTGGAACAGGCCTACTGACTCTGGCTACATTTGTTAGACCTGCCTTCTTTAGATTGATTCTCAACTAGAACTGTGTTGGTGCACCTATTTCTTATAACTACCCTTTTCTTGCCCTTTCTAAACCTTGTGAAATGCCATTTTGCTCAGTTTTCATTTAAGTATTGCCTATACTGATGCACTGTCTTGCTTAAATTGGTTCACAAACTTATGGGAAGTGTTGCTAGGGTGTGTAAGAAACTATTTCTATATAACTTGTGCTTTCCCTCCCTTGGAGAAATTGATAGAGGATCCCTTGTGTGTGGTTTTCACTGTGCCGTTTTGCTCAGTTTTCACTCTGGTTCACTTGGTCTACAATTTAACTTGGTAGTGTGTATATTTTTCCTTTGACTTAATTTAACTTGCTTGATGACTGTGATACATGTGTTTTATTAGAAGTGTATAAATAAATATATATATACTTTTTAATACAAAGCTTTGGTCAGTGTTTCCTTGTGCCATAGTACTGTAGGCCTATTGTGTAAACCTTGAATACTGCTCATCTCCCTCTTGAGATAAGTCTGACTGCTCAGCCACGGCTACCAACTAAATCTTTGTGGTACAGACTCATACTAAAGGGGATTTATTGCTCTCACCTGTAGTCTTAATCTTCTGCAGTTCTCCCTAATGGAACTGCAAAGGATTCTGCCTAACAAGCATAAGACCAGGAACCAGGCTGAGGAATCCTGCACGGCGTGTTGGAGGTAACCGGGGCCCTCCTGCGTCGATAATCAAGGCGTGGAGTATCACCAGCTACCTGGTACTGTCCTTGGCTGCAACAACAAAGCAGCATCAGTGAAATCAACACAGCCAGTGAGTTGGGGAGACCGATACAAGACCGGTCTGTGTTGAAGGCAAGGTTGCATGAGGCAACATTGTATGGCGAGCGCTGGACCGAACATTGTATGAAACGCGTGTGATAACCAACGTGAGTAAAGTTGAACTGCGGATGAGTGAGTGAACTTTGAAACCAAGATACAATACCTTTGACAGCCTGGTCCGGCACCGCATGTGTGCTCAATCGAAGGTCTCTGTAAGGTATTCAGTTTGGAGTTGACAAAAGTGAAAGAGTGGCAAAAGATTGTGAATCGAAGAGGTCCTGGGACGGATCAAGCAAAATCCTGCGCACAATCGTAAGTCTTCGATGTTGATGCAGCAAAGATTTGTGTTACAATAGATAAATTGGTCTGAGCCCGGCAGAGGGAAACTGATTAAAGATTTGGTGTCAAAGCGGATCTGAGCTCGGCAGAGGGGCATCCGGGGTGAAAAGTGAATCCCCTGAGAAATTGGATAAGTGAAAATCTGGTGAACATTGGATCTGAGCCTGGCGGAGGGGGATCCAAGGTGAATAGTAAATCACCTAAGAAAACACAAAAAGGAAAGGAACTTTATTGTTGGGTTGTTTGTTGCATCAGGCCCTCTGAGCCTTTGAATGGCAAAGAGACTTTGACACAGAAGGCCATGATGTTGAAGTTTTGAACTGCACCCTCATGCTAAAGAAGCCAGAGACCCAGACACTGTGCTAAGCTTGAGTGTGCCGACTTGTCCAGTGCCAAAACTGTGGGGAATGGAAGCCAATGGCTTAAATATCCTGACATATCATTTCTTGAACACTTTTCTTTTGCATAACATTGTTTCCCACACTATTTGTGTTTGGGAACATTTACTCCTTTAAGAAGGTCTTAAAGAGGAAAAACAAAACGTTTAGCCATTGCTCGGGTGCCGCTTTAAAGATTCTATTGCACAACAAACCCGGCACCCGGGAAGTGTTACTTTTCATAATGATCAGATAAACGTTGTCCCGATTAAAATAAATCTCCAAGGGCACTCTGGGGCATTCTACTTGATCCTCACTGGATATGCGTCGATATATTGCCTGAAAATGGCTTTCCCAGGTCACCACCTGAATCGTTTTGACTAGACCTTAACTAGGAAGTTTTCAGGTTCTTTCAGCAGCTTTCAATAGTTAGTCACTGCCTTGTTGGTCACGCCTTCCCCGCTAAACTGATATTGGGCTCTTTTCACTTGTTTCACTCTGTTCTTAAATTGTTGATGATGTTATCGTATGTTTTCTTGTTCCCTTCTAACAGGCCTCTTTATACGTCTAATGACAACTCTTCTCCCTTTTTAATTGTTGGATAGCTTGCATGAAGCCCACTCGAAAGGGGAGACAACTCTTCTGCATCAGCAATGAAGCGGAACAGTTACGTACAAAAGATGGGAAAGAATGTGGACATAGAGCGTCGTCAGCGTGGTCCCACTTCTGTGGATTTAACTGTGAAAGAACCCTTTCATTAAATGGTGCTATAGCTGTGGGATAAAAACGTACTTGGTTCTTTTGCTTTGTTACTAGCACCCCCGGTATCTTCCATCTTGGGCGTCCGTCTCCCAACCTCCCCATGCTTTAATGGAGGCAATTAATATCCTGTGGTCGCTCTGATCCGTAGGAGTCATAGCAAACGCCGTACAGCGTTGAAAAAGCACTTCATCCACAAATATATAATCAATCCGGGAGCATTGCCCCCTCTCTCCCAGGTGAACTCCCCTCCCAAGGCTCTTTCCACATTTCCATTTAGTCAAACTTGGCCCAATCCTCCAGGATGCTCATCCATTGTTTTCCTCTCCTGATCTGCTGGAGCTGGTAATTGGACAGGTGCCGAATCTTATCAATTCCCACCTCTTTTTCCCTAAAACAATAAGCATTGAAATACCACATGACTAGCAAGCTAGCCATACCAAATTGCTCCAACCAATTACATAACCACTGCTCCAAATGGTCAAGAAAGCCATCCAGTTGCATTTTTACATGGTTCCAATTAATGTTTAGAATTAGGGCATCATTGCCACCCTTTACTACACTAATATGTACTGCCAATCGTTTCCAGGAATTTCTACACTTTACATGCTCCCAAATTCGTCACTGCTGTTAAAAGGCTGCCTGTTAGTCTTCTACATGTTAACTGCCCTTTGGGACATGAATGTATATCCATCCAGCACCAATGGTGAGGATGACACAGTCTCTTGTAAGCAAATAATATATGCCTCACTTAGTTTTACACATAACTGCCCATTCTGCATAAGATGTGTATATCCACAACAGTTCCAGGAGAGGATATTTATTGCCTTTGGCTTATTGGAAACCAGGTCTATTACACGCTTCAAGGGATGCTCCCTTGTTAAAACAGCCTGGCAACCAGGTTCAGTCCGAGTCTGAATTCTCTGGATCGCCCAACTGCACCTGTCTAGGCTGGGCAAAACTTGTATCCATGGAAATTCGTAGCTGATGGCAAGAATTTAAGCAGTTTAATTGTGCTGCTAGAGGTGAAATTCTTCGACCGGGGCAAGACAAACCAGAGCAAAAGCATTTGCCAAAGATGTTTTCATTAATCAAGAACGTAAAAAAAAAATAATAATTTAAGCAGTCCCTCTGGATTTGCCAAGTGGCGGCAGCCTCCCCGTTACCCATCTGCTGCTGTGTTCTGATGTTGAATCCACATTCAATAAGTTTGTCCGCCAGTGCCCAGATGGAATTTCACACTAACTCAGAGGGTATCACCAGTTCCACAATGTCACATCGTATAGGGTCCATAAACACACACATTCATGTCTTTGGAATTGATCTTATGTAGTGACCGTATGCCTCGCAGAAGACTTAATACCACTTGTCTAATCTTTTTTTTTTTTTTTAAATGTTTTATTTGTTTTGGCTCGAGGAGCCTTTACAACAAACAAAAAAAGAAACCAAAAAGACAAACGATATTACAGATTATTTCACATTTTTACAAACTTAAAACAATCCTTTTCTTTACCAAAAACCCTGCCACTTTTCAAGTACCATCAAGGTGCATATTATTGTGATGATCCATTTCCTGAATTTTTCAAATTACATTTTCTTCTGCCATGAACAGAGCTTCCACCACCAAACTCGTTGACTCAGTGGACAAAGTGTTTCCCCATGGGTCTGCCAATGGTGAGGTGTTTTTAGTTACATTAATTGGTGGCCCCAAGGACAGCCTTGTCGGGCCAACGAATGAAAAATGGTTATACATCTATTCAGAGGCACCCCCCTGGTCCCATCTCCCAATGTTGCATGGAAACCAGGGCCCTCCCTCCCCCCTGGCATGACCATCTGATTTGCACGTGGGTAATTTGTAACATGCTGTCCCTTTGACCCAGCCCACAATTTTAATCACTTTCTTGGGCAGTTTCTACAATGGTCACCACATGTAAACCCCTCGGTATCCTGCAGACACATTTTCCCTCTCTTACTCCCTGTGAAGAGAGGGAATGATGGAACTCTGTGGTCAAATAGTATACTCGCCTACACATATGCACAAATGTTTTTGCTGCGCTTTTACTCAATTTCCTGTACCCTTTCTGGTTTTTAGCCTTTTTCCTGTTTCTTTTTGGGAACTGGTCTTGTGTCCAATGCCGCCATGGGATGGGATATAACATCACTCGTCCCCATCTCACTTTCAACCAGCACATATATCTATAGTACTATGTTCTCCAGGAAGGTTACAGCTGTTTCCAACTGGGCAGGCTCCATGCGTTTAACTGATTCAAAGGCATGTTGAAAGTCCACCTATTGCAGAACCGAGCAAATTCCAACAATGTGGAAACAGAGGGCAGCCAGTCAGGACTAAAAGACATGATTAGCGGGGCTTGCTGCGCTTTATCAACTCCAACTGGGTCACCCGTTGGTTCCACGTCACGTAGTCGGGAGACGCACTCGTACAATTTTAAATGAACACCCACGAAGTGCAAACTGTGGTCCTTCACTTCCTCCCTTAGGAGTTAAAAAACTGACCAGAGAGTTTAGCA
Source organism: Ambystoma mexicanum (assembly GCF_040938575.1). Taxonomy (NCBI): domain Eukaryota; kingdom Metazoa; phylum Chordata; class Amphibia; order Caudata; family Ambystomatidae; genus Ambystoma; species Ambystoma mexicanum. Next base: position 1,349,421,869 of record NC_090935.1, on the reverse strand, counting down.
CAAAGTGCAATGCCGCCAAGGAAGGTGCACTTATGTTATGACTCTTTCTGTAACTCAAGACTGGTGAACTAGGAACCTCATGCTCCGGCACCATATCTGCCACTGGAATAAAAGAGACACTTTTGTACATGCTACTTATGGACCTAAATAGCACTGGGGTTGTTGACAATGGAGGAGATCCTGTCACCAAACATGCCAGCAGAGGGCTGCATGGGGATCTCTGAATATACAAGTTAAACGGCACTTGTGGTTGTATCTTGTCACCATTTTCCACCCAATTACGACAAGACCTATGTCACTGTCTCACAGGTAATCAGATTGGCTAACGACAACGGACTGTGAAAAAGTCGGTCATTTTTTTCTTTATGTCTGTTGCCTTGACGGTATAGTCGAGGCACGAAGGGTGAGGAGACCAGGGGAATCGGGGGGAGCGTTAAAGGTGACATGTGACCCTCCTCTTGGTCTGGTGCCATGGGGTTCGAGTCCAGCTCTGTTGCCACACACTGCATCGGGCAGGCCAGTTGGGCTTTCTCCGGCTCCTTGTCTACCGCAGCACCTTGCTTAATGTGCAATATGTATTGTTGTATTGTTTATTTATTTATAGAGTGTGCCGGGCCGTCAGGCATCTGGGAGCTTGCAAAAAGTTTGGGTTACAGATACACAAGTAAAGATGCAGTACAGTTTAAAGGCAATTTACAAGGCAGAGGAATGAACAGAATAATTACAAAATATACATATATACAGTTCATAGGTGAGAACATCAGTGAGGTAGGTGCATCAGTGGTCATTAGAGTGTAGCCAGTGTTTGACATTGGATTTAAAGGCAGGGAGTCAAGGTAATGCTCGTAAAGTGTCTGGTATGGAGTTCCAAAGTTGTGCTGCCAAGACTGGAAAGCTGGAGCCTCCTGTTTTTTTAAGTTTGAAATTAGGAATTCTAATGCTGTTAGAGTGTGCCTTTCTGATGGGTCGTTCTGATGTTGTTTGGTGAACCTCTCCGTCAAGTATATGGGTGCCTTATTGTTGAGGCATTTGTACGTCAGATTTAGTGTTTTGTACTTGATTCTGTCTTTAAGGTCAAGCCAGTCTTACGTGAGAGATGTGATGACCTTTAGGAATGCCTAGGGCAGTTCTAAAAGCGTTGTTTTGGAGGGTTTGGAGTTTGTTAGTGTTATGATTGCTGGTGCCCAAGTAGAGAGCATTACAGTAATCCAATTTTGATAGGATTAGAGCCCGTGCAATGATAATACAGCTATCTGTAGTCAAAAAAGGTTTACATGCATGGATCAGTTTACACGTGTATCTAGGTGTGAGGCTGGGGGGTTAACTTGTCTGTTGAGACTGCGTGCCGAGTCCAGGTAAAAACCTAAAGCGACTTTTATTTTGATGCAGTCAATAGTGATAGAGTTGTATTGTAAGGGGAGTTTACTAAGACTAACCGGTGACCCATTATTAGGAGTTTGGTCTTTTCTTCATTGAGACATAGACAGTGTGTGGCCATCCATGTTTGTATGATTTGGTAAATTTTATTGATAAGCCCTACGTCTTTGTCGTAGTCTCCCTGAATAGGGATCAGAATCTGGGTGTCGTCAGCATAGTTAGTGTATGAGACACCCAGATTGTAAGTATGTCAAAGAGAAGAGTTGTAAATATATTGTTCAAAGTTGGGGAGACGCATGACCCCTGTGGAACTCCACAAGTAATGGGTACTGGGTCTGCGGATGAGGAAAGCGAGAAGACTCTCATAGTCTAGTGTCTAGAAAAGAGTGTATACATGTGGATACCTCTATGGAAAAGTTGGCGGCAGTTTTGAGGTGGTTGCATAAGACTTAATGATCAACCAAGTCAAAAACGGCGGAAAGGTCTAAGAGAAGGAGAATGGAGATTTCTCCTTTATCTTTCCGATCAACCAGTTGGTTCTTGAGATCAAGTAAAGCCGTCTCAGATTCGTGCCTGGGCCTGAAGCCAGATTGCCTAGAGTCTAATAGGTTGTTGAGCTCCAGATAGGATTGAATCTGAAGGTAGGCCGCTCTAGCTAAGATTTTAAGGAACAGTACTGTCGTAATGGGCCTGTAATTGGTTGGGATGCTAGGGTCTATGTTCGTTCTTTTTTTTTTCTTTTTTTTTTTTTAGGAGGGGTAGGACCCAGGCATCTTTGAGATTGGTAGGGACCGAGCAGGATTTGAAGGAGGAGTTGATGAAGGTGGTGACAAAGGGAGCTAGGTCCTTAGCTGCTTCCTTAATAATGGGTGCTGGGCAGGTTTGAGTGATCTAATGATAGTTTCTGCCTCGGTAGTTGAGATAGACCTGAATTTAAATTGAATTAAAATTGGTTAGGTAGTTTAGTTTGGTTGTTGACAAGTACTCGCAAGACAGTTTCTTGGGTTGCCAGAACAATCTTATGAAGTGTATTTTTTTTGGCTAGTATTTTGTCTTGGAGCATGGCTATTTTATTGCAGAGGGCAGTTTGTATGGTGGTGCACCACATTTTGTTTTTGGTGCACGAGTCGTTGGGGGGCAATTGGGGATTCTAGTTCTCTTATTATAGAGAATATTTCCCGGGTAGTTGAGTTAGCTTTTTTGATTCTGTCATTGAAGGTATCTTTTTTGTTTGTACGATTTCCTTTTTGTATCTGACTGTGAGGGAGGTGAGGTGATTCTTATTCTGAGTCGACAGGTTTTTTTCCAACTAGTTTCAGCCTGTCTTTTTTCTTTAGAAAGGGCTTTTAAACTAGGGGTATACCATGTATTGAGATAAACTATTGGTTTTTCTTTGCTCATTTTTAGTGGAGCAATGAGGTCTATGGCCGAGTTAATGGTGTTATTATATATATCGACCAATTCTGTAGGGTTGCTGGGAGGTGGGTGTGATTAGTGATAGGTTGAATCAGAGGTTGAATCAGAGGTAGGAGGTTAGCGACAGTTATATTCTTTTTACGTCTGGTTAGGGCTGGTGGAGCCATCGGCTTGGTTGCGATAGTTTGGGGGCTGTCTTGGATAGTGAGCGAGATCAGGTGGTGGTCAGTCCATACACAAGGATCAGTAGCAGTAATGCAAATGGTGCAGTTGATGTCTGCAACCCGGTCCAAGGTACGACCTTTTGTGTGAGTGGGTCCAGTGTTCCTAATGGTGAGGCCAGCTTCAGCATAGTGTTTGCTAGGATAGTGGCATTCTGGTCTTTAGGGTCATTGAGGCCCAGATTGAAATCACCAAGTAAGATGATTTGGGAACCAAGTTTGACGTTAGTGTTCAGAAGAGACATTATATCTTCTTCAAATGATCCAAGCAGGCCAGGGGGTCTGTAGATAACATGTATGGTGATGGTACGTGAGGGATATACCCCCATCTTGACTGAGAGTAGCTCAGCTGATGGGAGTAGAAAAGGTTCCATTTCTTTGATCGCTAGGTCTGATTTGCAGATGGATGTTTCTCTATCTTTTCTGATGATTGTATAGTTGATTGGGACAGCTAGAGCTATGGCAGGTCCAGCTGCTTTGTGGATTCATGTTTCAGTGACAGCTAGGAAGTCTATTGGTTGCAAGTAATGATGTCTGCAATTTCAGAGGCATGGGCAACAAGGGATCGAGCATTGATGAGGGCTCCTCCAATTTTGAGATTTTCCTTGGTTGGCTTTACTGGTGGATGTGGTGTTTCCAGCTACTTTGTGAGAACTGGACAGACATTTAGAAATAGGGGTAGATTTTGAGTTAGGTAGGTTGTGATCAGACAACTTCAGTGGTGGCCGAGTGTACTCTTTCATGTGGATGAACACATGGCTTGGTAAATCTAGTGCCTAGTATATATTTTCTCCATTTGGTAGTGCATGACTGGTTGGATAGGGGTATATTGGTAGAGCGAGGGACCCAATCAGGTACTAAAGGTTGTTGAGTATAGTTACTCCTAATGCCAGTTATCTTTTGCTTGAGGATGATTAGCAGATGAGTTGGTAAGAGTGATTTTTGGTTATTAGGTTTCAAGACAGTTGCCTTCAACTGAGGTAGGAAGGTAGTTGGCGGGACATTAATGGCAGGCGGTAGTTTAGTAGCCATGGATAAGTTTAAATGGCATAAGGGTGCGGCCATGGTGTTAAAGGGAAGTGTAGTTAAGGTGAGGAATAAACCTGTGATGGTGATCAGAGGTGTGAGCATGGCTAGTTTCTGGTGAGAGGGTGCCAGCTGTGTAGCAGGCTGTGTAAGCCAGTAGGCTGGGATTTCTAAGATCTCCTTGGTGTTGTTGCCGTGCAACAGTTGATATCATGGGCTAGTGTGAATGGAGAAAATGCCTGCTATAGTGTGGTAGAGAGGGTAAGTACTGGCACTTGTACGTAGTGCTAGATTGATATGGGTTTAAGAACTGTCTCGATACAATGATAGGGGCAATGTGCAACATACAATATGAATTATATACTACATGCATAATGCTATAGGTTGGTACAGTTGGCCATAATTGATACAGAAGGCAGCTAGATGATCATATCAGCGTAAATTAATATATGGTCAGTTACACGGTACATGCAAAAATCATGAAGGAGGTTAACAGCGAGTACAAATGGCAGGTATGCTCAGTACAACGTGTTGGCATGAACAGAGCGCAGTTACATACCAGAGCTAGCAGTGTTGGTGGGGAATGCAGCTCATGGTAGCGTATTGGTTAGTACGAGAGCAAGCTGGGCGCAGTTCATTTCGAGGAGAGGGAATGCTATCAGGATAGTAGATTGATGGCGGTGTGACACATCAGTGACAGCGCAAGCTATTTTCAAGAGAGAGAGAGGTGGGTGCGGGCGCGAGTGGGCTGAGATAAGCCTGGCAGAGGGTCAAGTTAACGTTCTAGACGCCAAGCCAAATGCAGCAGTATAGAAAGCAATTATGCAACTTTATGAATAGACACATTGTAGTTAGTAATAGTATGAGTAAGACACCTGGGGAGGCTAGGCAATGGTGCAGAGTTTCAGCGGGGTCAATGCAGGATAAATGCAGTTGCACCAATGGCAAAGTTTTACATTAGAGGTGCAGTGATGGGATTGTCAGGTGACAGAAGTGTCTACAAGCTGGCACTCTTATTCGTTACAGAGTAGAAAGGTCAGTGTTAAATCACAATATTAGCGGTTATGACAACTTAATAGTGACAATCACAAGAGGTGGGCATATCACGGCGAGGCCGTACATTAGAGGTTCAACACGCAGGGAGGCATACAAGCGAGTGGCACCGTCAGACAAACAGTGAATCAGTAAGTCTTCACGAGTATTATTCTAAAGTTCACGACGTGACATAGTGTTATGCAGTATAATAGTATAATTGAGTCAACAGTTGTTTCATAGGGTGCGTCGGGATGAGGTTATTTGCAAATGTTAAGCAGGGCGAATAAGGCACGTTACCCTTAATAAGAGGAGTGGTCGCAGTTCAATGATGTGCAAGCAGGCACGGTCAAGTACATCTGACCTGGTTCATAGTGCGGGCTGCAGGGTGGCTGGCCCCTCGGCCCCGGTTGGCAACAGAAAGGCAGAAGACAGGCTCTGGCCTTAAGAGGTGGGCCTTTGGAGGAAGTAGCCGGCTAAAGCCATCTGGTTGCTTCCTTCTGGGTAAATGGGTATACAGAGCAAATCGGGTTGCTCAACAGGCTCACACCCACAGTTGCTTCGCAACTGGACTCCAGCAAAGGGTTTCACAACTGACTCCAGCAAAGTGCGGCAGCCATCTTAGGTGCTCTGCTCGTGTATTTACGGCAGATAAAAGCGAATTTCAGAGGCATCGCTGATAAAATCAATAAGCAGCTGATATGAATAGAAGAAAGCGGCGCTGCTGAAGTAAACACAAATTCGTGCATGTGAATTTACATCGCTGCCTCACTCTGTGCCCCTCTCACTGTGGATGGGAACAAGTCCAACAGCCAGTAGACTCTTGTCAAACTCAATCCTCTGCAAAGTCCACTGCAAACCACGGCAAACCACTCACTGAGCTCTCCGCACAACTAATGATGTTTTGAAGCTTCAGCAGATCAGTGCAGCTGTGGGCTCCTACTCTAGAAAACAAGGATTCTTAGAATAGTTTTTAGGCAGGAGTACATTTAGAGGCTGTAACAGAGTGCAATCTATTTTGGTGTTGAGAAAATGTTTCAGCTGAAAAGAAATAATCTTAGAATTATTTAATGACAGATTGGTGCATTAAGTTGTATTCAGTATGAAAACTATTTGTGATGGATGAGAGAACATTCTAGCTGAGAGTGCGCCATCTTTTTTTGAAAGAACAAAATAGTAGTTGTGATGGAAGATTATCAGAATTGTTAGGAGTCAGAAGGAAACATTCAGCAGCTGTAACTGAGTGTATCATATGTCTGTGATGAGATTAGGTAAAGTTACATGGCAGGGTTGTCCTTTGTCACCTTTTGTATTTAACATTTTAATTGAGTCATAATCTTGAGGATACCTATTAGATGTTAGTGAGATACAACATTTAGTTTTAGTGAAAATCATACTGTACGTACTTTCAGCTCCAAAGGTCTTGCAATTGAAATCCTAAAAGTCCTAATAGTGGGTGCTGTTTTACCTGTGTGGATATTGAATTAGTGTTTTGGGATTAGCCAAGGCTGCTCTGAACTACAATTTCATCGGGTGTGCTTACTTTTGCAGACCTCTTTGCTTCAGCTCTGTGGCCTGATAAACTCAGTATGGTGGCCACCATCTTGAATAACCAGTCTAGCAGCTGAGTGGACCGATCACACTTTCTCCCTCGCAGTATACATCCTCTCTGTGCCTCATATTTGCTCATATATCCATAAAAAGAATTCCAAATCTAGCTTTTGATCATCATGTTTAGAACTGGTACATATTGCAAGCCAGCAAACAGTCCAGGGTTTGGAGGCAATTTCAAGATGTGAAAAAGGAGCAGAGAAAGGAATTTGAATCTTTGACATACAAAACTTTTTAAATTCTATTTTGGAAATCAATAGTTACTGGCACCTTTTCTGGACCGGGTCACTCCGAGTCTGCCGGTAGGGGCTGCAAACTACCGGCAGGCTTGACCTGCTGGTAATCCATTCCCCTACCGGCAACAAAATCACTGAAGCACAGGTACCAGTACTAACTGTGACTGTGCTTCAGTGTTCCCATTCCCTTGGAGGCTGTGGGAGAGACAGTAAGCCGAGGTTGCCGGTGGGGCACCGGGACAAATGGCGGCTTACAGGAAACCCTGTAGTGAGGGTCATAGACTGGAATGTTTGCATAATTTATGCTAATTGAAATTACTAAATATATTATTTTCGGATTCTTTGACAATGTGGTTTTCATTAACATTGTTTTTGTTTGTAAAACTGATACAAGTCTACCCATTATTGGATTATTGATTAGGTTGGTTAACATTTTTACTTTCACCTTACATTTTCATATGCCATTACATTTAAACATTTAGAAGAGTGTCATGGTCCCTTGGACACAGAGAGGGCAAGCTGCAGTTACTCATAAGGTAGAGGGATGTTTAGCAACATTCACACGTAGAAGCCATTAACAGCTGATTATCTTTTGGAGCTAGAATCATTGGATGGAAAAAACATTGTTTTTCCTTACCTGTTTTATTTGCAGGCACACAGTATTAACCCAATCCAATATGGAGCTCTGAGACATGATCATTGATTGGCTGAAGCAACAGTCTTGAAAGGTGGGAACATTCTTAACTGCCTTTCATCTATAGATTTTGAATTGAGCTTGGCCTTTTCCCACAAAAAGGGGGTGGGGGGGCAAGTTACAGAACTACCCACTAGGAGACTGCCAGTTAGAGGCAGCAACCTGTCTTCACGCGTGTACAATCACAGAAGACCCTGTGATAGAGTCATGGGTCTGACCCTGTCAAGGAGGGCCAAGGACTACTTTCATCCTAGGGTAAACTGCTTTCCAGGACAGCGCAAGTACCAGACATACCACCTAGGGGTTATGGGGAGGTTGAGGGGGATCCCTGTCCCTAGCACCTCGGTATGGGTGGAACCATGCATGTTCATTTAGTGCCTCTGTCTCTAACCCTATGGCTATCAGTCTGTGACCTGGCCAGGTCTCTTTCGTTGCTCTTTCAGGTGATTTCCCAGAGTCATGGAGTTGAAAGCAGCCCGATGTACCAACACAACACCCAGAGTCTACAGCAACCAGCATGGACCAGACTTCTCAGAAACCTGGAATGGATCATGGATCCTGGGGATCAACTGTTACTAAAAGTACCACAGTACACCGAGGCACAAAGGACAAGATCCAGCCCTTAACATGGGAACAGGCTGGTTCGCAGATGGGAAATGGACTAAGTTCCCCATTCAGGAAACCCACCACCCACCTTAAGGTCCCCCGAATCACTACGTGGAACAGTGGACCAGTAGAACTGGAGCCAGTGAGTAAATGTACAAGGGAGACCAAGTGACACTCCCAAAAACTAATTTGGACAGTGACTTACTTGATCTAGGAGGGGAAAATATAACAAATGCTACAGGAAATTGAAAATCCTGAAAGAGGGGCAGGGCTAAAGGCCCTAATGAAGACATGCTGTGGACATTCAGTTCACAAGTGAAGGAGATGGGAGGAGTTGATATTAATTTAGAAAGAGATTGTCCCAAGGAAGCAGCTCACTCAGGTAACCCATGGGAGCTGAGGGAAGGTTTTAGGCAGGAAGGGATGAGCTACAATAAGCCAGCAGAATCAGTTGTCAGTGAGAGGCGTTTGTGTGAGGTCAGAGGTGGTGAAGGAAGACAAAAAGACCAGAGAGGAATGTGCAGTAGGTGGAGGTGTTGCCTTGGAGGAGTAGGTTTGTAGAGAGTGAAGGTAAGGTGTTGTGACAGAGCAACATCGCGTTTGGCTGTTTGCATGTCTGTGGGTGAGTGTGTGAGAGAGATATAATAATAAGAGTATTATGGGGAATAGAGCTGCTAAAGAGGAAGAGGCAGAGAAGGACTTTAATGATCAGGGCACTATATTCCTCTGTGTGGTTTAATGAACAGGGCACTGTATCCCTGGGGCCAGTACTGTGAGCAGGGCACCATATCCCTGAAAGGTGAGCAGGAGTATATCGCTAGAGGTGGTTGGAGGGGAGTAGAGACAGGAGTAGTGATAGGATGGCAGGGTAATTGATTTATGATGGATTCTGTGTTTTACTGGTAGCCAGTGTAGATTACGCCTGGCTGAACTAATATGCTGCTGTTTCATAGGCCAAGCACAGCCCTAACTGCCCCGTTATGAATAACCTGAAACTTGTTAATACTGGAGGCAGAAGTACCATCCAGCAGGCTGCTATAATAATGGAGCTCTGAGTTAATTATGGCGGATACAATGGCAGCTCTGTTCTCTGCAGAAAGGTATGGGTGTATTTGCCTAAGTGGATTGTTGAGGTAGGCACAAGATGAGAGTAGATGAGGTACATAGTTTTACAAAGGTAGCGGGCGCCCCTCTCTCGCAAGAACAGACATGATAACCTGTTCAGTGGTTATTAACCACTTGAGAGTTCGCAGCCACTGCTTTTACTCACTGTGCCTTTCACAGATGGGAAATATCCATTTGCATATCAGTCTTTGTCCTGCCCAGGGGCAGTCCAGCACCGAAATACAATGGCAATTCCAATCTGAACGAGAGTACCACCAGCAACCCCATACACGTGTTTCACCCTTGTTGGGGATCATCAGTGAGGTGAAGCTGATGCCTCTTTAAGCACAGTGAGAGGGAGACCATGTCTGGTTGCCCCCAGGACACCTAGGGTTACCAATCCCAGGTTCCTTAAAAAATAGTTTTACAAAGGTAGCGGGCGCCCCTCTCTCGCAAGAACAGACATGATAACCTGTTCAGTGGTTATTAACCACTTGAGAGTTCGCAGCCACTGCTTTTACTCACTGTGCCTTTCACAGATGGGAAATATCCATTTGCATATCAGTCTTTGTCCTGCCCAGGGGCAGTCCAGCACCGAAATACAATGGCAATTCCAATCTGAACGAGAGTACCACCAGCAACCCCATACACGTGTTTCACCCTTGTTGGGGATCATCAGTGAGGTGAAGCTGATGCCTCTCTAAGCACAGTGAGAGGGAGACCATGTCTGGTTGCCCCCAGGAGACCTAGGGTTACCAATCCCAGGTTCCTTAAAAAATAGTTTTACAAAGGTAGCGGGCGCCCCTCTCTCGCAAGAACAGACATGATAACCTGTTCAGTGGTTATTAACCACTTGAGAGTTCGCAGCCACTGCTTTTACTCACTGTGCCTTTCACAGATGGGAAATATCCATTTGCATATCAGTCTTTGTCCTGCCCAGGGGCAGTCCAGCACCGAAATACAATGGCAATTCCAATCTGAACGAGAGTACCACCAGCAACCCCATACACGTGTTTCACCCTTGTTGGGGATCATCAGTGAGGTGAAGCTGATGCCTCTCTAAGCACAGTGAGAGGGAGACCACGTCTGGTTGCCCCCAGGAGACCTAGGGTTACCAATCCCAGGTTCCTTAAAAAATAGTTTTACAAAGGTTGCGGGCGCCCCTCTCTCGCAAGAACAGACATGATAACCTGTTCAGTGGTTATTAACCACTTGAGAGTTCGCAGCCACTGCTTTTACTCACTGTGCCTTTCACAGATGGGAAATATCCATTTGCATATCAGTCTTTGTCCTGCCCAGGGGCAGTCCAGCACCGAAATACAATGGCAATTCCAATCTGAACGAGAGTACCACCAGCAACCCCATACACGTGTTTCACCCTTGTTGGGGATCATCAGTGAGGTGAAGCTGATGCCTCTCTAAGCACAGTGAGAGGGAGACCACGTCTGGTTGCCCCCAGGAGACCTAGGGTTACCAATCCCAGGTTCCTTAAAAAATAGTTTTACAAAGGTAGCGGGCGCCCCTCTCTCGCAAGAACAGACATGATAACCTGTTCAGTGGTTATTAACCACTTGAGAGTTCGCAGCCACTGCTTTTACTCACTGTGCCTTTCACAGATGGGAAATATCCATTTGCATATCAGTCTTTGTCCTGCCCAGGGGCAGTCCAGCACCGAAATACAATGGCAATTCCAATCTGAACGAGAGTACCACCAGCAACCCCATACACGTGTTTCACCCTTGTTGGGGATCATCAGTGAGGTGAAGCTGATGCCTCTCTAAGCACAGTGAGAGGGAGACCACGTCTGGTTGCCCCCAGGAGACCTAGGGTTACCAATCCCAGGTTCCTTAAAAAATAGTTTTACAAAGGTAGCGGGCGCCCCTCTCTCGCAAGAACAGACACGATAACCTGTTCAGTGGTTATTAACCACTTGAGAGTTCGCAGCCACTGCTTTTACTCACTGTGCCTTTCACAGATGGGAAATATCCATTTGCATATCAGTCTTTGTCCTGCCCAGGGGCAGTCCAGCACCAAAATACAATGGCAATTCCAATCTGAACGAGAGTACCACCAGCAACCCCATACACGTGTTTCACCCTTGTTGGGGATCATCAGTGAGGTGAAGCTGATGCCTCTCTAAGCACAGTGAGAGGGAGACCACGTCTGGTTGCCCCCAGGAGACCTAGGGTTACCAATCCCAGGTTCCTTAAAAAATAGTTTTACAAAGGTAGCGGGCGCCCCTCTCTCGCAAGAACAGACATGATAACCTGTTCAGTGGTTATTAACCACTTGAGAGTTCGCAGCCACTGCTTTTACTCACTGTGCCTTTCACAGATGGGAAATATCCATTTGCATATCAGTCTTTGTCCTGCCAGGGGCAGTCCAGCACCGAAATACAATGGTAATTCCAATCTGAACGAGAGTACCACCAGCAACCCCATACACGTGTTTCACCCTTGTTGGGGATCATCAGTGAGGTGAAGCTGATGCCTCTCTAAGCACAGTGAGAGGGAGACCACGTCTGGTTGCCCCCAGGAGACCTAGGGTTACCAATCCCAGGTTCCTTAAAAAATAGTTTTACAAAGGTAGCGGGCGCCCCTCTCTCGCAAGAACAGACATGATAACCTGTTCAGTGGTTATTAACTATTAAAACTTGAGGGACACGACAGGTAAGTTTAATCAGAGAAGCCTGAAAATCACCTACTGACAACTTGTACAGACGTGGTCCCAGAAAGTATTTTAACCATTCCGCAGTGGAATTAGAGCATCTGCCAATTTCAATCCATCTCTCGATGAACAGAGAATGGTCAACTAGATTGAACGCAGCTGACAGATCGAGAAGCATCAACAATGCAGTACGTCCCCGGTCAATAATACCAGCCATATTAGATTTCAAGTCAAGCAAAGTTCTTTTAGTTCTGTATACAACTCAAAAGCTGGATTGACAAACCCCCCAGCAGTTTGTGAGCCACCGAAAATTCTTTTATTTGAATATACTCCAAATTTTCAGGAGAAAGGGGAAGTTGGTGATGGGTCGATAATTCCCGGCTATCATGGGGTCGAGGGTATCCTTTTTTAGAAGCCGGGTGATCCATGCCTCCTTAAGAGAGGAGGGAAGAGAGGGCTCATCAAAAAAGGAGTGTATAATCATGGTAATCCAAGGGACAAGTACTTCAGAGTCCTTGATGATACCTGCAGGGCAAGCCTCTCTTAAAAAGGAGGGGAGTTTCATGCTCCTTAAGATGGAATGAACCTCATTCTCAGATACTTGATGAAAAGCAAATCGAGACTGGTCATCAGAGAATGGGGAATCAGTTGATTGCGAGGTGACAGAATTCAGAATCGCTAGACGAGATGCAATACTTTGTTGGTGAGCGGATATTTTTCTAGCAAGTTCATCCTGGATTGGCTGGCACCAGGAGTCACTCTTGTTCTTCCCTTGGAGTTCACGAAGAATGAGAAAAAGCTCACACGAACTGGACTTGGCCTCCAAAATTCTGGGAGTTATAATAAGATTGTTTGGCAGACAAGATGGCTCATTTGTAAACAGCCACAGCCTCCTAGTACTAGAGCAAGATATCAAAACAAGGGTTTTTCTGCCAAGCAGGATCTTTTGCAGTTTCACTTTTCTAATTGTGTCATTTAATTATTAAACAAGTTGGTTTTAGTGTCTCTTGTAATATCTTTAATCCTGGCAGTGGCAGGGTTGGGTTGAAGGCGGCTTGAACAAGAGGAGCAACGCCTTTTGCGAAGCCTTGAGGAGTAACATTCTTGAAATGTTTTGCCTTGTTTATTCTTTTTGGAGTCTCACGGGGGGGGGGGGGGGGGGTAACTGGCAGTATAAGATCAAAGATGATAAGATAGTGGTCGGACCAGGGACACGAGGTAGGGTGAGGAACTCATGGTGGCAACAAGTAACACAGACACAAGCGATCACAGTTCAAGGGAGTTTATTGAATGAATGAATGATATTTTATTTATTTCTATCGCACTCGTGCACAAGTGTTTTGTCCAATGAATACTGTATGCAGGTTGGAAAACGCCTATTCTAAACCTAAGTCTAGGATGGGAGCAAGCGTCAACCATCAAATGAAAAATAAGGCAATCCTACTGGCGTTGTGTCAAAATAAAAAGGCCTATACTAAGAAACCTATTGCCAAACCTCACAAATAATACAAAAAAGGGGAGTGGGATAGTGATCAAGAAAAGAAAGAAGAGTTCTCAAATAATATGTCAGGATGCAGTAGCTGGGGTCTCCCTTCCCCATGTTTTGGACACGGGGTAAGATGGGAGCTCACAGCACAGTACAGTCTCCGGCTTCTCCATCATGAGATGACAGTTCTAATGGCAGCTCTCAGGACACACTCTCGAGCTTTCAGCTATCACGGCCATAGATCGCCAAGTCTCATTTCACTTGAAAGTCTTTTGCCTTCCAGGACCTGACGGGTTCAAATAACAGAACAAATGTTCCTTTAACACATGAAACGTTTGTTTCCAATGTTCGCTGGGTGATGGCTTCACCCCTGGGTCCCTCTCTTCAGGACGCTGACCCTTCTTGTATCATACTCCACAAATCTTAATGTCTTTTTAAACAGTTCCAAACACACTGTTTTTTGGGACTTCAGACTTTGTCCCTCTTGGGATTCGCGTTCCTTGTTTCATCTCACTGCAGGATTCACTTCCCTTTTTTTCACTTAGTTTGTGGATCAAAGTCTTTCGAATGTACTGGGATTTTGCTTGACCCTCAGTATGACCATTTTGACCTATTCACTGGCTCTCCTATAGCCTTCTGGTATCTGTAGTTTTTCTAATATGGGGCTTGACCAGAGTCCCTCGTGTTAGCACCCATGTGGTGCCGGTTTCCCTCTGCAGCTGGTCTCCCCTTCAATACTTGTTACAGTTCGTTACACAGTTCATTGAAATTGGTTCAAATGTGCCCCTTTGCGATTCTCACTTAAAACAGCCTGGTTCTTATCGTTTTCCCTTTCAACTCACCAGATGTGATCAACTGCTTGGCTTTTCTTCATCATTGGAGTCAAGGCCTGTAACACAGTCGTGGGAGCTTCATTCGCTCCTGCTCAACAGGGTAGGCTTGCCTCATGTACCGTTGACATCTGCTGCAAGACACTGGTGCTATTGTTTGCGGTCTTAGGCTCTCTTCCACGAAGGTTCCATGGGTCTGAGACGAAAAGGGCAAGGTCACTTCCGTCCTCGCCACCCTTTCGATTCCTGCCGCCTTTCTCCTTCGCTTGAACTGCCATGCCTGATTAGCTGTCTCGTTGTGCTGTCTGCTTTGCTCATACTGTGCTATCTGGCTCCACATTTTATCCCTGTGGGGAAGTGAAAGGGCCGACAGGTGTGTGCGTGTGTGATTCTGGTCAATCGCCTGACTTTGCCTGACCCTTGTATTGGGACACGTCAGGTAAACAGCTCTGATGTTAGTCTGTTGTCCTTTGTGTTGTGCGAAAGTGTTCATGTTGGAAAAGGGGGGAGCAGTGGTTTAGATGTCCTACGTGAGAGGAGGGGGAAAAGGTGTCAAAGGAAGGGGGATAGCGCGTCTAACCCATCGGTGTCCCACTCCCACAGGACCCCAGGAACTGGATCCAATAGCGATAGCCGTGTCCTGGCCACCTGGATGGCAGATCCCAAAGGACTATCTAGGGAGACACCTTCAGGTTTCTCACAGTAGCCTCAATTGGGGCAAGGTCAATGTTGTGGGTCAAAACCCAGTCAAAGGTATTACTTTCTTTGGGAGTAGTAGAATTCACTTTCTGGATTATTCCTAAAGCCTCATGAACACTTCACTAATAAGATAAGTAGCTTCAGAAGCTTGATCATTCCCAGCATACAGATCCAAACCAGCCCAGGCATGGCTAGAAACCGGCCCCCACTCCCCAGGTACAATTTCAAACTGGCCACGGCCCGAAAGGCCGAGGGCCAATTCGACCCTGGTTGCAAGGATGATGGAGTGGGTGGTAGATATGTGTAACCACATCTCAGTAATTGCAAGAAGATACATTTTTGAGTCAACCAGGAAGTCAGCCAGCTCAACAGCGTATGCACTAAGACTTGCACGGTTGGCATGCGATTGATCGTTATGGAGACACAACCTCTTCTGCATGATTTTAGGATCAACCCTTCACCTGGTCAGTAGGGTATTAAGAGTGGTGTCAGTTTTTGATGCAATGGCAGCATTACCTTGTGTACATAAAACCTCTTGCCCCATGTATACACTAGCATTGGGTCAGGGGCACAGAGAGCAGGCAATCTCATCATCTAAGATGAGTACAGGAACTGCTGCCCTAGTGTCCAAACGCCTGATAGAAATAGGGTATGTAGCTGTATAACAGATATCTTGTAGGGCGGAGGGCAGGGTATCGAGGGAAGGTTGTACCCTGGAATCTGGTATAGGCATGGATATAACGAGCTCCTGCAATTTCAGAGTACTAGCAGTGACGTTTAAATCCATAGCCAGATAACAAGCAAGAATTCCTGCAGTTTAAGACTGGGTTCCTTTAGGTGTACAAGGCTCAGGGACGCTCATATCAGACATTGGCATTGTTAAAGCTGAAGAAGACTGGCTTCAAAGAAGAGCAAATATAAGTGTCCAATAGGGGAAGTAAATTACAGAAACTAACAGAGGCCTAAACATGCAATAGAAAATGACAGCCTAGACTAAGATAGCTAGAGGCCAAGGGGAAATTAGGGCGAACAAGAAAACTGGATGAAGGATAGAAACCGAAGATTCTTTTAGTACTGAAGCCTGAAGGGGCGACTAACAATCAAAGCTAGTGCCATACAATATAAATAACAACCCCAAGCAATACACAAAACAAAAATAAAAAATTGCACAGTATAACAGCACAGTGTAGTGTGAACATTAAAAACACAGATCTGACAGCGTATCTGGCCCACTCACCAACACAAACCAGTGGCCCCTTGATGACGTGCCAATGGGCAATTAAGTATTAGCCCAGGAACTACAGATGTTCATTAGAGTTGTAGTCACCAAAGATATAAAGCTAGCAGACCTACCAAAGCCCTACGTGAGGTACGGGTAGGTACAAGCCAATATGTTAAGTTATACAGTACTATGAGCTTAAAAGAATTCAATCAGAAATACATCCGCAATAAAATAGTCTTGTGAAGCACTCGTGCGAAAGGAGAGGGGCTACTGAAGTATTCACACAAATCAAACAGCCTAAGCAATTTATTTTGACTGACTGAAAGACATTTTACATGGAATTCCTTCTTGTAAAGTAATGTAAAGTGATCTTGAATAGCGAATGTCTGCCACTATTGCTGGCCTTGCTGCGCTTCTTGTGCATAAACCAACCTGTTTTTATCCCATATTTGTTTGCTGTGTTAAGACGCTAGCTTGGCTTAAAGAGAACGGAGAGAAATTTTGTTTTGGACACTTTTGAATCTTCACAAGAAGCAGTGACCTTTGAGTGTATCCTGGAACATGAATACATCCTAGGGAATTACCATCCTTACTACACTTCAGTTGCTTTTATGCACATTCCTGACTGACGAGAGCAGCTATTATTACCCTTGTAAAACCCCAATAAAGAGTTTTTGGGAACCACATTTTCTGTCTGATCTGTGTTTGATCCCAGCTTCCATGGATAAAGATGCATGTTTTCTTTTGCAGCTTTGAGAGCTCTACACCTGCCAAAATGGTTGGCATGAAAGAATAAGGTTTGCAGTTCTCAGACCAGGTATGGAGTGTGCAAGGCTGCATATGAAACTGCATACCATGAGGGTGAGAAGCCATAAAATTTTCTGCATAAATTAAGTAAAGCCTTTACTCCTATGTCCCGTCCCCTTTCCTCCATACTTATGGGGGAAATTCTTCCGTCCTGTGGGACGGGACAGGAGCACTTTGTAAAAACCATCACATTTTTCAAAAATGTGTCCTTCCTCTCTTTTTACGCAGGGTACCGCCCGCGACTATAACCCCGCCCTCATTGGCTCCGGCCAGCGCATCGCCCAGCAGTCCTTTTCTCTGCACGTTCGGGACTGGACGCCAGTTCGGTTAGATTTTCCTTCTTGTTCTTCTTGCGAGCGACGCTTCGCTTGGGCAGATCCCCATCCGCTTTGTTAAGAGTGTTTGGGTCCGGATCACCGTCAGGACTCGTGCTTCTACTGAGATTCCCTTTCAGTCCGGGCACTTCAACATCATCTGGAGCGGTGGAGGAGGTGTTTCAGCACATACCTCCCCCGTATTTTTTACAGTTTCATCGACGAGAAGAAGAGACTCCCGGTAAAGTCTTTAGTTTTTAGGGCACCCGGACCGGGCATCTCCTTCCCGGGGTCTTCCCTGTCCGGGAGATGCTTCTACAGCTCTGTTACCAGGGTTTCCCCTGAGGTGCCTTTCAGGCCTAAAAAAGGTACCAAAGTTTTCTCTGAGGTCTTCTGTGAGGGGCCTGCCTACACGGGATTACAATCCGAGGCCCTTCCTGTGTGGGGCTATTCAACAGCCCAGTTATACTGAGGCTTGGGGTACCAGAGCATGCTTTGAGGTCTCCTTGTCTGGAGCTTCCCATACAGACACCAGGGCATGCCCTAAGGCCTCGGCAGAGGCTTTCTGTACTGAACCGGGTCCAAGGTTCCTGTGTCTGAGGCTAAGGTGACCGACAGAACTGAGAGGCCTGTTAAGGTCTTGTCGGTGAGGTGGTTTCCTCATCGTACCCGCCCTGGTGGGGATACCGGCTCTGCCGAGGTTCCTTGTATCAAGGCTAAAGTCAAGACCCCTGACCCATCTGTGGAGACCCCTGCCTCACTCACACATGGGACAGTTCCTCAGGTGCTGACAAAATGGTGCCCGTTCCCACACGAACTACTGTGGCCATTTTGGTCTCTTCCCTTACACCTGCGCCATCGGAAAATTTCAGAAGCTCATGCACTCTGACCCCATGAAGGAGTATTTCAGAGGACTTTTTAAGGAAATCTGCCCTCCGGTGCCGAATCCTGTGCCGACGGTTCCTGTCGTAGCACCGGTTGCTCCGGCAGCTGTTCCACCTCTACCGGTTGGCCCACCTCCAGCCCTTCCGCCCCTGCCTCCCTTGTCTCCAAAAGACAAGTCTTCGGCAGAGCCAGATGTGACGCAGGTCGATCCGGACGTGTTGGATGACACGCAAGTGGATAAGGATGGCGATGACCAGCCCCACTCCGTTAGGGCGTTCCATGACCAGGTACTGGATATGATGACTCGTCTGGGTGTTCCAGTACCTGAGGCACCCCCTCCGCAAGAAGGGGTGCTTTCTGGGGCGTTCACCTTGTCTCCTCAGGAGCGCACCGGCTTCTTCGTCCAGAAGAATGTTTTGGCCGAGGTCCGCAGGGTCTGGGATAAGCCACACTTTGGACTGCACATTAACAAAAAGATTGACGCTCCATATAGGCTTCATACTTCGGAGGCGGTAGCCTTAGCGTATTGCCCGCTCCCCTCCACAGTGGTGGCAGCCGCCACACTACAATCCAGACCGGCTTCAGTGTCATCTACAGCGGCGGCTCAGGTTCTGGCCAAAGAGGACAAGCTGCTTGACTCTTGGGGAGGAAGATCTTTGCTAATTCTGCCCTGCAGTTGCATCAGGCGAACGCAGAGCTCATATTAGCAGGGGGGGGGGATATGAAAATGTGTAAAGGTCTGTCGGAATTTGAGGAGTTCATTCCTGCGGATAAGCTGTGCAATTTTAAGGCTTGCTTGTCAGATGCCAGAGTCCTGGCGAAGGATAAGCTTGAGGGTGCGGCGCATCATGTCGACACCTCGGCTCAGGGCCTCATGCTTGGCATGGACACGTCTCATCAGGCTTGGCTTCATGCCCCAAAGTTTTCCAAGGAGGTTCAGGATAAAGTTCTGGACCTGCCCTTTGACGGCAAAGAACTGTTCCATTCGTCAATGGATGTAGAGCTGTTAAGACTAAGGACAGCACCCAGACAGCCAAGTCCCTGTCTGTTCTGGTGAAACCTCCTTTCAGGGCTCAGAGAACGCCCTTGTAGCCTCGGTCCTCCTCTGGTTTTTGGGGGTTTCTGGATCAAAAGACAAGTAGAGTCGATCCTCCAGCTGGAAACTCCCGTCGGCGTCAGCAGCAAGGCCAATTTTTCTCTAGGTCCTCTGCCTCCTCCTCACGATCTGGGGGTCTCGTCACCAAGAAACCCGCTAAATTAGGTTTTTCGGCACTCGCACGAGACCCCGGTGGGAGGCCGCATTACGTCTCACTGGGAGGCGTGGCAGACCATCACCGAGGATCGGTGGGTCTTGTCCGTTGCTCAGGCGGGCTTCCACTTGCCCCTTCCTCCTACCCCACTCTTCAATCCTCCCTTCCAACAGTTGGGGATGCCCTCCCTCAGAGCCCAAGTCCAGAAGCTTCTGGATCTCAAGGCGGTGGAAACCGTTCCCCCCAAGGGAGCGAGGGGAGGACTTCTACTCCCGTCTGTTTACGGTGCCCAAACCCAACCAGGCTGGCCTGCGCACCATCCTAGACCTTTTCCAGTTTAACCTTTCTCTCCCCCAAGAGAAATTCCAGATGATCACCCCCTGTAAGATAAAGTCTTCTCTACAGAAGGGCGACTGGCTCAGCGTGGTGGATCTTCAGGATGCTTATATGCATATCCTCATTTGGAGCCTGCATCGGAAATACCTACGGTTCTCCATGGGGGAGGAGCATTTCCAGTTTTGTGTGCTCCCGTTTGGTCTCAGCTCAGCTCCGCGTCTCTTTACGAAGATGATGTCGGTCATCACAGCTTATCTTCGGCTAAAGGGTATTCATGTGTATCCGTATTTGGAAGATTGGCTGATGCGCAGTCCTTGTCCACTGAAAGCCTCGAGCAACCTTCAGTCTCTCTTCCAGCTCCTGTTCCACTTTGGGCTGTCAGTGAACTGGCGGAAATCCTCCATGACGGTCTCTCAGGACTTGATCTTCCTGGGTTTTCTTTGGAACACGATCGATTGCAGAGTGTACCTGACTGGGGACAGAATGGTGGATCTGTTGGGCATGTGTCAGGTGTTTATGCAGTCGGAGAGCATGTCGGCCTGTTGGTTCCAGAGGCTTCTGAACCTCATGGCTTTGTGCGTGCTGGCTCTTCGTCTTGCTCATCTCAAGATGAGGCGGACACAGATGGCTCTTCGGAGCTCATGGCTTCAAGCAGTGGACCCAGATCCCAAAATGATACTGATTCCACCTTTCATGAGAGCGGACCTCTTGTGGTGGTCGTCTCTCTGCAATCTGTCGGTGGGCGCTCCCTTACAGGACCTTTGCCCACTTCTGACTGTCACAACGGATTCCTACCTTTTGGGTTGGGGTGCAACGCTGGATCATCTTCAGGTTTTCGATCTTTGGTCGCCACAGGACAGACAGCTTCATATAAATTATCTGGTGATATTCCTGGCGCTGAAAGCTTTCAAACCAGTCATTGTCAACAGGTTGATCCGTGTCCGCACGGACAATGCGGTGTCCATTTTCTATATCAACAAGCAGGGGGGTACCAGATCTCTTCCTCTTGTGGACCTTGCCATTCATATTTGGGAATGGGCCATTCAGCATGGTATCTGGCTGGTAGCAGTGCACATCCCGGGCCAGCTGAATGTCACTACATATGCCCTCAGCCGACGAGCAATTATCAGCTACGAGTGGGAACTGGACACAGAGATCCTCTCGGATATTTTTCGCTGTTGGGGCACTCCAGAAGTGGACCTCTTTGCAACGTCTACAAACAGGAAGCTTCCCCTGTATGCCTCCAGGAATGGGCTCGGAGCCACCTCACTGGGGGATGCGCTTGAGATTCTATGGCACAACATGAAGGCCTACACTTTTCTACCCCTTCCTCTGATCCATCGGGCGATTTCAAGCTAACGAACACAGTAAATTGCTCCCTGCTGTTCATAGCCCCTTGGTGGCCGGCCAGGTTTTGGTTTTCGGAGCTTCAGCATCTATCGGTATGCCCGCCGCTCAAGCTTCCGCTGGTCCCCGATCTGTTTCATCAGAGCGTTCAGCATCTGTGGCACCCCTCCCCTCAATCGTTCAGCTTGGCGACCTGGTGCCTTAATTCAGATCTTTAGAACGTTTCAGTTTGTCAGCGGATAACCTTCGCATCATTCAGGCGGCCAGGAAGCCCTCTACAAGATCTCAGTATAGAAGTAAATGGCTTTGTTTCTGCCACTGGTGTTTGGCTAAGCAGCTGGACCCCAGAGAAGCTACTAGCGACATGGCCCTGTCTTTTGTTTCACATCTGGCAGAGTCTGGCATCCATGTCTTGTCCTGCAGGACTTATTTATCGGCTGTTGGGGCTTATTTGTCCACTGACCAGTGCTCGTTTTCACTGTCTAATCCAGTCATTAAAAGACACTTTGCGGGCCTGATGCATCTTTATCCTCCTGTCCGCAACCTGTATCCAAGGTGGGATTTGACTATGGTCCTTACGGCCTTGTGTCATAAGCCTTTTGAGCCCATGACTACTGTCGATTTTAGGTACCTTTCGTGTTAAGTCTCCTTTTTGATTGCTGTGACTTCGGCAAGGCGTGTAAGTGAGCTTCAGGCCTTTTTCGGTGAAGCATCCATTCCTTACATTTCATATGGATAAAGTTTTCCTGCGGACGAATCCTGCCTTTCTTCCGAAGGTGGTTTCTGATTTTCATTTGAATCAGTCAATTTCATTGCCTGTCTTCTTCCCAGACCCGGTCTCAGAGGCCAAAAGGGTTCTGCACTGCCTGGAGGTTAGAAGAGCCCTTAAGTTCCATCTGCACAGAACATCTGAGCTTAGGAACTCTTTCGCAGCTTTTTGTGACCTTCAGAAATCTGCAAGGAAAGCCAGTCTCTAAAGCGACCATCTCCCCGATGGATCGCTGCCTGTATTTCTGAGGCGTATACCATTCAGGGTCTTCGGGCCCCAAAGGGAATTCATGCTCATCTTGTGCGGGGCAAGGCGGCTGCTGTTGCCTTCCAAAAATATGTTCCCTGGGAGAATATTGCGAAAGCGGCTACGTGAGCCTCCCCATCAGCTTTTTGTAATCATTACTGTCTGGACCTGAGCTCCAGGGCTGATGCTCAGTTTGGTCAAGCTGTGCTTAGGAACCTGTTTCAGTAAGTACTTTCCATCCACCTGTAATTCCTGTGAGGAGTGCTTGGGAATCTCCCATAAATATGGAGGAAAGGGGACGGGACATATGACTAGTGACTACCTTACTCCTAGTCCATAGTCCCCTTTCCTCCATATGCCCGCCCGCCGTCCCCTCTAAAAAGTTTCCTCTGTTATTGCTTAAAGGTCATGGACTTGGCGATAGAAAAGGACTGATGGACGATGCGCTGGGCGGAGCTAAGGAGGGCGGGGTTACAGCCGCGTGCGGTACCCCGCGTAAAAAGAGAAGGACACATTTTTGAAAAATGTGATGCTTTTTACAAAGAGCTGAGGTCCCGTCCCACAGGACAGAGGAATGTCCCCCATAAGTATGGAGGAAAGGGGACCATGGACTAGGTGTAAGGTAGTCACTACGGTGAGTAACTTTATTATTTATAAGCAGATGCTAACAATGATACTAACAGAATAAATAAGGAGCTGATTCTTTCACAGTTTGTCTGTGAATATTAAGTCAAGTCTAACCAGAGACTAGACACGTGAACTGTCAATTTCTTGTACAGGGGTGCAAGTGAATCAGACATCTGAGGTATCACAAAGTATAAGCTAAGAGAAAGAAAAAGAAGTTATCTGAAAATGGACTCCTCCATTTCTGACAGGAGAATGTGACCTTTAAGGTTCATCGCAGCCAAATACTTCAAAGCAATACATTTGACACAATTAAACTTTCCCACCAAAATCTAAGAGTTGCTCATCAAGCTCCTTGACCCAGACAGGGGAGATCCCACAAATGGACATTGTTACGTTTGTCCTAATTATCAAGGCCAAAACCTAATTCGAGGTTTCAGACATACATACTCCCACAGAAAATATAAATCTACAGAATGCAATGGAATATCAAGAACTTCCCAAACCTATCGTTTGATTTGTGCTTTGCCAAGGCACCTCAATATTTTGTCAAGAAGACCACGGGCCTTATTACAAGCCTGGCGGTCTGGAAATAACAGTAGCAGCGTACCGGCACCATTTCCGGACCGCCAGACTACAAGTATGCAGGTATCCCGCGCCGGCCCCTGCAGGCCTCGTTTTCACAGAAGCACTGGCACTGTTAGCAATTGTGCTGGTGCTTCTGTGTCCCCATTCCCATGGAGTTCTCTGCGACTCCACGGGAATGGGGACTTACACTTTCTAGAACCTGATGATCACAGGCCAGGCACTGGGACATCAGGCGGCGGAACATAGTTACGAATTTGGCGGAACCCCGCCAGTAGCACCGGCAGGTTACAGCCAAACCTGTAATGACGTCCCACATTCTAAAACAAAGGACAGTTCACACAGACTACATGGGATCAACAGGACATGAATTAAAATTATAGGTGAAGATGTGCAACCAAGAGACTACTTTGAAAGACAAGACTGTTTCAGCTGTAATGCGCAGAGTAGAAACAATTCTCTCAAGAAAATGCTTCTGCTCAAAGCAGAGAGGATCCCAATCTATGACAGCTGGAACAGCAGAGTCAGAAGACTGCACACATTTTTATTGATTCTATGTCAAGACCGGAGGCGAGCATTAGTTTAACTTCTTTAATTCCACTCTTCCAGCAGATTTAAATCTATATATTACTTATAACAAAATGTTATATTTTTTTAAAAACATTTACACTGAAAAATGTACTATAGAGAACTTCACATCCCATGATCCCCAGTGATCCCCAGTGTCTCTGACAGTCTCATGTCTATGTCCAATCTCTGGGCTCCAAACATCACTTCCTGCCCAGGTCCCTTCCTCTTTTTCTGTTCTTCCATGAGATAAGTAGCAGACTCTTTAGCTACCTAGCACATGTGTGAAATGTATAGTTAAAATGCTTTATTACATTTGCAATAGCTATGGTATCTGATGTTTTTTTGTTACTAGCATGAATTATCAACGTGATTTCCATGGGTACATAATCCCTCATGTTTATACCTTTGTGAGTATGGAGCGCGAACAAAGAGAGTTGCACATTCCTTTCCTAATAGACTGCTCGTTGTGCGCATGCCCAGCAAGAGCGGTTGTAGATTTCAGAATGCTACGGGGAGCGCAGCCGGACCCATGAGCATCATACCTCACTTCAGGGCCCCGGCTGCGCTACGCAAGACATTCTCGCACTTCTAACGTACTGTGGCTGGGCGAAGCAGTTTGCTCGCTCCATGCCGGCCACGGATAGGTAAGACACTCTTAAGTGTGTGCATAGGAGCCCGAAGGCTTAGGTGCATATCAGGGTCCATTCCGCTACATGGCACCACTCCAAGTAGATGCAACCCAGGCCGCCGCTGGTGAATTTCGCATCTCGCACACGCACGCGCAATGTCAAAGCACTAGAAAGTGCGATTTTTCATTTGTTGTCAAGCAACAGGCTCATGTTACACAAGGCACAAGAAATAGCAATATGCAAGTTGATGCCTTATTGTGAATGAGGCATCCAGTGCAAGCCTACACAACTTTATACATTACAAAAGAACCTGCCACTGACATCCAATCCAAGGATTGAATATATCTGACTGTTCCCCAAGGCGAAAACCTCCCTCACTCCCAGGGAACGTGCAATTTAGCCTGCACTGTCCAGGCACATAGGCACAAGTAAGACAAGGCGAAAATGGAATGGGATGAAGGGAGTGAGAGAAGCCAGGAAGAATTTTCCGAAGAGGATTCTGCGCGGGCGCTCAGTTTC
Source organism: Ambystoma mexicanum (assembly GCF_040938575.1). Taxonomy (NCBI): domain Eukaryota; kingdom Metazoa; phylum Chordata; class Amphibia; order Caudata; family Ambystomatidae; genus Ambystoma; species Ambystoma mexicanum. The sequence continues at coordinate 1,349,396,761 of NC_090935.1, read as the reverse complement.
TAAAGAGTCCTAGGAGACTCTCTAGTAAATGCAGTATCAGAAGGGGTGCGCCCACTCTAGGAAAGGCTTGATGCCCTGGAATCACTAATAGGGGAAGGAATTAAGAAAACATTTCCTGAAGTGGACCCTAGCACGTCCTCAGTACCACCAGCCCAAAAGGCAACTATGGGGAGAGAACAGACCCGCAAAAGAAAACATTCTCGGACTCCCGGGGTCTTATCAAGGAGGGAAACAGAAAGTCTCCTGAGGCTGTCGACGCCTTAGAGAAGCTGAAAGATGCTGTCACCAGGCGGTCGACTATGCCAAGCCTCCTACCCCCATCCCCAGGGGCGCAAAATATAGGGGAGGATTACGACTCCTCAAATTATGACGTTGCAGTGTCTGACTCGAAATCTTCCCAGAAATCTAAAGGTGGAAAGAAAAGAAGTAAAACATTTCAGGGAGTCCAAGGAAGAGATGGCAGACATGTTTGACCCTGAGTCTATAGTGCATCCGATTTCGAACGCCTGGCTACCCTCACTGAGAGTGACATCGTACATGGCGCAAAGGCTACGCAAGCCCATCGAGAAGGAGGTGAGACTGCCGATGTGCTCAGATTGCCTCAGGCCAGAATTCCTGGAGAATGTGGCAGAGACCCCAGAACTAGACCCTAAAATGATCGCCCTCATATCTAAAGCCTCCAAGGACCTCAGGAAAGGCATTGCCAAGAGAAGGTGTTAGACATAGCAGGTCCCATCGCAAAGATCATGGACTTAGCAGAACATGCCAAAGATACCGGCAAGCCAGTTGATCCTGAGATCTTGGCCAACATGGCCTAGAGGACAGTATGCCTTCTCAGGAATGCTAATTGTCCCCTATTTTCTGAAAGGAGAAGGAGCCTCCGACTGAAAATAGACTCTAAATTGGAGGATCTAGCATCCTACGAGGCAGGCGAAACCGTGCAGGGTTTCCTCTTCGGCAACACCTTCGCGAAAGAGATGGGAAGATTTGTTGGCACATACACAGCCCTCAGTCGGGTTCATTATCGCCTTTCAATCAAAGTTTCCTTATTTGTAATTTTCAAAAAAGTCTAAATGCCTTTTAAAACAGCCACTTTTTTAGTTAGGTCCCCCTCATCTGGGCTCAGACCTTCCACAGCAATTTCCAATTTTAAATAAAAAGACTCCGAAGGGCGATCAGGCCTCGCTGGGTCACTCTGTTAGCCTATGGCAAATGCGCGTTTATTAGTAAAATCACAGTTCACCTGGTGTTCCCCTTCGCCGGGTGAGAACACCTTTTCCACAATTCCCTCCTAAAGGTTCACACTTTCCACAGTTCACAATTTCTACAACTTGTCAAGGACTTTCGATTCTACAAGGGGTTTGGCTTGACCGTTGTATGACCACCTTGACACCTCAAGCTGGCCTTCTCTTATGGCCTGTTGGTACTTGTAGTTTCACTATCTTTTAGTTCAATACTTTCTTTGTTCAAGAGAGGGGTACCAGCCAGAGACCTTCGCATGAACGCCCACGTGGCGCAGAACACCATCTCTGGTACCAAGTTCGTTCACAAAAGATCTCTGTATCTTAATCTTCTTAATGTTGCCACTGCAACCTTGGGCTTAACACAGTCCGGCCCACTATCAGGTTCTTTCGACTCACTGGCTGTGCTGAACTCATTGGTGTTTCTTTTGCCGATGGAATCAAGGATGGTACCACGATGGCAAACGCGTCTCCCCGCCCTGGCTATCTATGAGGGAGGGTTCCCTGTGCCGCAGACATCGTCACACCTTTCACTAGGGGTGATTCACGGTTTTACGTCTTTTTTGTCAGAAGCTTCGCAGGTCTGGGTTGGAAAGGGCAAGGGCGACTCCCTCCTTGAAATACTTTCAGGTCTCGCCGCCTTGCTCCTCCGTTTGAATTGCCGTCCTGGAATAGCTGCTTCCTTGTGCGTTCAGCCTTGTTCAGTGTGTGCTCTTATGCTTCGCCTTTTATCCCTATGGGGCAGGGAAAGGGAAGTCAGTTGTGTGTGGTTATCAGTAATTTCCTGACTCTGCCTGACCTCAAATGTGGGACAATCTAGTTGGCTTTCATAGGGAAGTATAACCCTTTTATTTCCATGGGGACTCTTCCTACCTCATCAACCCTCGTCCTGGGGGGTTGGTAAACTCAAATGGGTGAGAATTGTAGGGTTTGTGGAATGAATGGGGAAAATCTATAAAGTACTAGTTTGGCGGTCTGTCAAAGGAATGACCAGGATTTTTGTGAAATGAATAGGGGAGATTGTGGGAACTGTAGTATTTTGTCAAAGTAGACTGGGAGCTCAGGAATAATATTCAGAGGGACAGAGAGAAGAATGACTGGGAGTACTCGGGTAGGCAACAGGAACTAGGGATTCTGGGAGATGTAGTTTCCCACTGCAACACGGTTTGGGTTCCTAATAGGCTCACCAGATGCGGAGGGGTTGTTGGATTTTGGTAAGGGAGATTCATTGGGTGGAAGGAAGATTGATTTGGAACAGCCTAAAAAAAACCTCCAGGACTTTGTCCTCCTCGTCCTCTTCCCCAGTGTAATTCCGTGTCTCACCTAGAGCATTCCCCCAAGCATAACCCCAAGCTCCCCCTTTCCTCTCTTTCCCCCAGAAGCTCATTGTCTCCCAAGCTCTGGTTCTCTCTAGGTTGGACTATTGTAACAGCCTCTTTCTAAATCTTCGTGCCTCTACTCTCCACCCTTTACAACCAATCCAGAACAGGACTGCGAGACTTGTCCTTGGCCTTAACCCCTGGGATCGTATCTCTCCAGCTCCAAAATCCTTCATTGGCTCCCAGTGGATGCAAGGATTAATTTCAAAACCCTCTGCATTGTCCACAAGCCTTTCTGGGGCCTGGGTCCAAAATACCTTCAACTATCCCTCCATAAATACCTCCACTCTCAAGCTCTTCGCTCCTCTACCTCTAACTCCATCAGGGCCAGTCCTTTTTCAAAGAAACAAGGTGGGGGTAGATCTCTGTCTTTGGCTTGGGTTATCCCTTTGGAACAGCCTCCCTGCCACTCTGAAACTTGAGGAGAACCATCTCTGGTTCCGGAAGCACCTCAAGACTTTCCTCTTTGCTTCTGCCTTCGCCCCCCCCCCTTCCCCTGCTGATTTGTTTCTCTCTTGGCACTGTCCACCTGCCACCCTCTGTCCTCTGGGCCCAGGTAACTACCCACCCTGCCACCGTCCTTTACTGCCTCAGGGCCACCCCTTTGCACTGGGGATTGTACCTCTACCCCACCCACTTTCTTCGGCACTTATCAGACATACCCTGTCTGCTGCCTTAAATCCAGCACTTATTATTATTATGTATCTGTTTTACCTCTGCTCCGCACTTTCCACTGCTCCCCCTTCCATTAACTTTTCCCCTTTCCCTTTCCCATGCACTTGCGCGTTCTCAATGTCACTGGGCCTTGTAAGATCGCTGTTTTGTTCTCCCCTGTTCTCCTGCCTTGCCTTGTCGCGCTCTGAAACACTTGTGTACGAGCGCGATATAAATAAAATATAAAATATAAGAAAATATATATCAAAATACCCAGGTGATCCTCCCTCGCTCGTTCACCCCCAGGGTTGGGATCTGTGTGCGCCAGCCCTTCCCTGGCCACCTGAATAAGGGATTCTCGGGGTCTAATCACGAGAACACCCTTCGGTTTCTCACATTACACAGGAAAGACAAAGTGAGGCCAGTCATCAATTTGAAGGAACTCAATGGATGGTTGGTTTACAGGCACTTCAAGAAGGAGGAAGTGCCTCTCCTCCGGAACATTCTCTGAAAAGGGGATTGGCTCGTGAGGATGGACCTCAAGGCAGAGGAGTACCACAGGTACCTCAGCTTCCGATGTGAGGGACAGATATGGCAGTTCAGATGTCTACCGTTCGGCCTTGCCTCAGCTCCCTGGGCATTTACGAAAGTAATGAGACCAGTAGGTGCAGCAGAGAGAGAGAGGAATGCACATGATCATTTACCTAGACAATATCCTCTTGCTAGCAGACGACAAGCAGGTACTCGTCGAGCAGATGTGATGGGCCATACACTTGCTGTTGTTGCTAGGATTTTTGAGAAATTGCAACTAGTACCCAGGCAATAAGTAGAGTTCCTGGAGTTTGTAGTAGACACGACAAGGGCAATTCTAGAGTTGCCAGCTACCAAAATTAGAGCAATAAAGGAACTGAGAGCAGCTCTAGCAAAGGCAATTATATCCCTCCGAGAACTAGCAGGGATTGTAGGTCTACTAGAGGCGTCTATTAAAGCCATCTTCCCTACATTAGAGGATCTTACAGAGGATCTTACAGAGACTGAAATTAAGCCACCTGCAAGAGGGGCTCGGGTATCACCAGTTAGTACCCCTAGAGCAGTTGGCAAGACTAAAACTAGAGTGGTGGCTTCAGAACATAGAAGCCTGGAACAGATAAGCGATTTTTAATGATGTCCCAGAGCTTGTCAGAGTCTGATGCCAACAGTGCCGGCTGGTGAACCAGGTGCGGTCACCTGGAGACGGGCGGCAGATGATCTAAGAGGAACTGTCGCTCCACATCAACTGCTTGGAATTACTTGCAGCTCTTTTGCGATAAAAGCTTTTACCAAAGACAAAGCAGATTGTTGCATCCTACTCAGGATGGACAACATCTCGGCGGTCCGTTACATCAACCACACGGTTGCAGATGCTGGCGGAAACTAGATTTTTGGTACTATTGCCTCCCGCAGAAGATATGCGTCACAGCGGAGTACCAGCAGCGGACTGGAACTCACGTTATTTGCACGACTCCAGCAATTGGATGCTGTGCAAGGAAGTGTTTGCACAGATAGCGAACCTCTGGGGTCCTTTGAATACCAACTTTTCTGCGTCCAGGTTGAACAAATAGTTACTGAGGTTTTTCAGCTGGAGGGGTAGATGCTTTCCTACAGACATGGTCAGGAGTGCACTACGCTTTTCCCCCATTCATGTTAGCCTAGTTTCCAGTTCTGATGGAACTTCATCGGATTTCCCACAAGTACTCCCTCTCAGAGAGGATCTCCTGTCATATCGGACTGGGAATCTTCACCCTCTAGCGAAGTCGAGGAGTCTACCTCTGCTAGTGTGCAGGGTATCGGGGGCAGGTGGAGCTTGCCAGACATTTCAGGACCAGCAACAGAATTCATTAAGCAATCCTGGGCACCTTATACACTCAAAAGCTACAAGGCAGCTTGGAAGAGTTGGAGCCTATGGTGCAGCCAGCGCGGCATTCATGCCGTTTCAGCCCCTTTAGTACAAGTTCTCAACTTCCTCACTTTCCTAGCCCAAAGCGGTAAAGCGTTTAGGATGATAGCAGTGTACAGGACAGCCATCTCATCAGTGCATGACCCCTTAAAAGGAGTGCCCGATTGGGGGAACACCCAGCAGTAGCTACATTGATGCGCAAGATTAAAGTAGACGCACCTCCTGTTCCAAAATACACTCTGTTATGGGACGTGGAAACAGTACTGCAGTTCTTTATTAGTTGGCTGCGAAACAGAGATTTTATCAATCCAGCAGTTTTCGGGGAACTTAGAGATGCTATTGTGCTTAGTGTCCTGTAGAAGGGTATCGGGCGTAAAGGCACCGTAAATTGATAGGAAGTCCTTTCGACCGGAGGGAGTGACTTTCTCCACAGCTAGACGGACAAAGAGCCACTCAGCAGTTATTTCATACCGATATTTCCAGGATCAGCCTAAGTTATGCATAGCGAACTGCATCAAAGAATACGAAGTAAGGACAGGCGAGATAAGGCCAGGAGGGGTGTCGCAGTTGCTCATCATGCGCAGGAAGCCATAAAGAGTGGTGGCTGCAGCGACCATAGCATGATGGGTGCGTGAAACATGTCCTTGGAAGGCATAGACATAGCACGGTTCGGGGCGCATTCAGTACGCGGCGCAATGGCTTCCAAAGCCCTCAGAGTTAGGGCGAGCCTACAAGACATCTTAAAGGCAGAGGATTGGGCCATTGACTCAACCTTTAAGACCTCTTACTTTAAGCCGATAGAGAGTGCAGTACTTTTGAACAAGCATAATGACCACCTATGGTCTTGACCCAGAATGAAGATTACCCCTGCTTGAGCGCAGGGAGTTCTAACTCTGTTAAAGACACGGAGGCGAGTATTATCCCGCCCAACAACGCGAGGGTATGGGATCTGTGCTGTACAAATGTCTGACAGTTATTGATGTAGCATTGCGTTGTATGACCCTCCCTAATATCTGTCTTCTTTGACAGGCGATGACCAGAAGACGAACTGAGGAGCCGAATGTTGGTGGGGCTCCGTTTTGCAATAGAATTTGGCGGCGTGGGCCGTGAAGTGTTAACTAGAAGGAAGGGCAGCACGTTCAAGGCCGCCAGCAGCATGCGTTTGGGTCATTGGAAGTGTTGTTGCCCTTCTTCCTCGGAATGTCAAATGGAAGGCATCAAAGAAGAGGAAGGGACCTGGGCAGGAAATGATGGATGGACCCCAGAGACAGGACATAGACATGAGACTGCCAGAGACACTGCGGATCATGGGATGTGAAGTTTCTAGAGTTCATCTTTTCAGTTTTCATGATAAAAAAAGTAATTCTTGCCTCTGTGTCTTTAATAGAATCAAGACTCCCTGTGCTCCAGCGGCGGTGATCTTCATTACATCTTGTGGCATTCTCTTAAATATTGATCCAAATATGATGCGCAAATTGAGGGTTTGTGGGTAATCCTGCGTACAACGCACAGGCATGATTAAAACAAACACCTTTTCATTTTGCCATTTTGAAATAAAAGCTTCTGTAAAGGGATCTACAGACGACAAAACATTAACTGCACAGAATAGCCATTTCTGATCGGAAGCCTTATAGGCACATCACAAAATAACGAAGCATGAAACATTTAATTTACGACACACAATCATTCCCTCAATGCCTTCACTGAGAACATGAAGACAGATTTTTCAAAGCAAGGCCTGAAAGGGAACTGTTCCCAAATGAGAAATGGACTTTGGTTGCTAGGGCCATTTCTCAGATAGGATATAGCTGCTTCACTGTGAGAATGCTAGTTCCCATTAGAGAAAGGGCCCATTTTGCTCCCTTGGTGGCTAGGTCCAGCGTTATAATAGGCTTTACATTATTCTCAATTAGACTTATAGTTCCCATTAGCGAAGGGGCCCTTTTTGCTTCCCTGGTAGTCAGGCCCTGCAGAATATAGGGTTTTAGATTATTCTCAAACACAAAGCTAGTTCCCACTAGGGTAAAGGCCCATTTTGCTTCCTTTATGATCAGGTCCTGCATAATAATGGGTTTTTGATTATTCCAACTGAGAATGTCAAATCCCATCAGAGAAAACCACCAAGTTAAATTTTCTAATGGGAAAAAGCTAATTTCACTTACAAAAAATGACCTTTCATTACAGGAAAGGCACACTTTTGTCCTTTTCCCCACACCACAGCTTTTGAAGTCATCTCTGGTGGGAAATATTTAGATTGTGTCCTTTTGTTAATGATAATATACGCTTTTACAGATATAGACCACTCCCTGTTGCAGAAAAGGATGCTTCTGTGCTTTCATAAATGTGGCCAATTTCTTTTTTAAGAACAGACTAGTTCCCATTAGACAACAAGACCTTCTGGTTGTCCAAGGTTGGAGGTCTCTTTCTCTAATGGTAAATAGCTGCTTAACAGTGAGCAGGCTAGTCCCCATAAGACGAGAGGATCTCTTCCTCTCCCAGGGACAGGACCTCTGTCTCCTTGGGTTAGGTGTCAGTTTCTCAAATGGGAAATAGCTGCTTCATTGTGAAAAGGCTAGTTCCCATTAACCGAGAAGACCATTCTGTTCCACAAAGTTAGAGGTCTGTTTCTCGTATTGGGAAGTAGAAGCTTCTTTGTGAATATGCTAGTTACCATTAGACGAGAGGACTCTAGGTCTCTTCGGGATAGGGGTCCGTTCCTTGCATGGGACATAGCTGCTTCATTGTGAACAGGCTAGTTCACATTAGACGAGAGAACCTTTTCGGTCTCCACATGTTGGAGGTCCGTTTCTCGAATGAGTAATAGCTGCTTAATTGTGAGCAGGCTACTTCCCACTAGAGAAGTGGTCCTTTTTGCCCTCCTAGTGGTCAGGTTGTGCATAATAATGGGTTTTAGATTATTCTCACTGACAACGCTAGTTCCCATTACAGTAAAAGCCCATTTTGCTTCCCTCGCGATTAGGTCATGCATAATAATAATTCTTTTTTTAAATGTTTTAATTTTATTCAACAGGTCATTTGGTTTGCAAATCGAAAACCTTTAACCCTTCCCACCATTTACAAGTAATCTCATCGAGTTCGGCCCTCGTTGGTAACCAATTTCAGTCTTTTTGAGGCTTATAGTCCAAGGCCCTGCACCTCTTCCGCATTCCTTCTGGATCCGGTACCTCTAGTTTCTTGAGCATTATGATTACCAACTTTACAAGGGCTATGTTGATTTTGGTTTTCCCTCCTTTGATCAAAGTTTTCCACCATTCATTCAGACTTATGGTTGAATAACTTCTAAGAATGACGCTAAGCACTGCTTACGTTCATTCCTTAGGCCCAGACAGCTAAAGGTTAGAAAGACTGTCTCACCAGGGAGTTTACACAATCTACACCCTATTTCTCTGCTCATGATGTTTCTTCTTTGGAGTATCTCTCCGGTCGGCAGAACATTGAGTCTGTATCTCATGAGGACTGACCTAAAGTACCAGTTTGGGAACAGTGTCAGGTATCCTAGTAACAAGTTCAACTTCCGTGGCTCAGCCCAGAATTCTTTATAGTTCTTATATTTCCCGTTGTGCTCTTGGGTTTCTATCCAGTCCCTTATATACAGCTTTTTTTTTTGTTTTATCCAGATTTTTTAATAAGTCCGCCTCTGTTTCGTTCAGGTTTTTTAGCATTGCTTGACGGCTTTCTTATCATTCCACTAGCACGGCATCCGTCTGTTCGTTCAAAGCTTTTTTCAGCACACTAAATCCTCCAGATACGTTCTCCTCCACGCATTTGCGATGGAAGGACTTTTTTCCAATCAACTATGGCTTTCAACGATGTTAATACCATTTCTCTCCGTATTAGTTGAATTGGAACTGATTTGGGGAGTTTGAGTACTTTCCGCCAGAACAGACCCTCCAGAGTCAGCCATGTTTGTACTGGGAAAGAAGTTGACGTTTCTGCTTTCATCCTATAAAATTTTACCAAAGGAATTATGGTAAACGTGCAGTATCTCTTGAATAAGATTTTCCCCTGCGCCGCTAAATTGATCGCTTTCCGTCTTAAACCATCAATTCTTGGGGCTTCGCTTTTGGTATTGTTAATGCAGACTCCCAGATATATAAACGAGTTTACTTCCAGAATTTTCTTTCCTTTTAGGGTCCATTCTATCTTCTTGTTTTTACTGTTCTTCCTTCCTTGGGTGAACCTAATTGTCCTTGATTTTTCTGGGTTGATTATCAGATCATTGGCATCCACATAGGACTGCAAAGTTGTTAACTGGTGTTGCAGTCCTATCAGAGTCTGATCTATCAGAACAGTGTCAACTGCATATAGCAGTCTCCCTATTGATGACCCTGCTACTTTTGGCGGAAAGCTGCGCGTAGAGTCAAAAGCGTCTCCAATGTCTGATGTGAATAGGTTGTAAAGTTCTGACGCTAGGGGACAACCTTGTTTCAGCCCCGTTTTGATAGGAATTTGATCTGTTAATGTCCCTGTTTTATCCAGCCTTACTCTGATACTTGTTTCGAGATAAAGGTCTTTGATATTCTCCACAAGGACCTGCGGGCACTCCCATGTCTCAAGTTTGTCCCACAGCTTCTCTCTTCTTATCGTATCAAAGGCCTTAGACAGGTCAACAAAGGCGATGTAAACTTTCTGATCTTTGTTTCTGGCAGCTCTTGCTTTCAACAGATTGATTAAAAAGATGTTTAGGGTAGTTCCTCTTCTACTAACGAACCCAGACTGCCAAGGGTCTCTCCTACCGTTCTGTCTACTCCATTCTGTTATTCAGTAATACTGCATAATAATGGGTTTTAGATTATTATCACTGAGAATGTCAAATCGCATCAGAGAAAAGCACCAACTTACATTTTCTAATGGGAAATAGCTAATTTCACTTACAAAAAATTACCTTTAATTACGGGAAAGGCACATTTTTGTCCTTTTCTCCTTACCAGAGCTTTTGAAGTCGTCTGTGATGGGAAATATTAGATCGTAAGGTCATTTTATTAAATGATAATATACGCTTTTACAGATATAGACCACTTCCTGCTGCAGAAAAAAGATGCTTCTGCGATTTCAAAAATATGGCCAATTTCTTTTTTTTCAGGACAGACTTGTTCCCATTAGACAACAAGACCTTGTGTTTGTCCCAGTGGGAAATAGCTGCTTCATTGTGAACAGGCCGGTTCACATCAGACAAGAGGACCCCTGCGTCTTCTTGGGTTTGGGGTCTGTTTCTCAAATGGGAAATAGCTGCTTCATTGTGAATAGGCTAGTTTCTATTAGACGAAAGGACCTTTCTGCTTCCCCCAAGTTGAGGTCTGTTTCTTGAAAGGGAAATAGATGCTTCATTGGGAATAAGTTAGTTCCCATTAAATGAGCAGACTCTAGGTCTCCTTGTGTTAGGGGTTTGTTCCTTGAATGGGAAAAAGCTGCTTCATTGCAAACACGCTAGTTCACATTAGACAAGAGGACCTCTGCGTCTCTTTGGGTTTGGTGTGTGTTTCTCAAGATGACCCTACCCCTCCCTCCAGACTCACACCAATGTGCCCCCATCCCTCCCTCCAGACCCACAGCAAGTTGCCCCATTCCACCTTCTAGATCAATGATACCCCATCCTCACACCAGAGCAAGATGCCCCCATCCTGCCCTCCAGACCCACACCAAGACACCCAATCAATCTCCACACACCAAGATGCACCATACCACCCTTCAGAGCCACACAAAGATACCCCCATCCCTCCCTCCAGCCCCACACCAAGATTCCCCCATGCCCCCCTCTGATCCAGACCAACACACAGATGAATCCCTGCCTCCATTCCAGACCCAACCAAGGTGCCCCCTCCCTCCAATCCAGACCCCACCAAGATGCCCTATCCCTCCCTCCAGACCCATATAATGATGCCTCCCTGCCTCCACACACCAAGATGCCCCTGCCCCTCCATTCCAGATTCCCGCAAGATGCCCCCTCGTTCTAATCCAGACCCTACCAAGATGCCCCATCCCATGATATGATATATGATTTGGTATTCATAGCGTGCCTGTACACAAGTGTTTCTAGGCGTTACACAAGATGGGGGAGACAGAGGGAAGACAAACAATCCTACTAGGTCTTGTGACATTCAGATCATGCAAGTGTGACAACGAGAAGTGCAGAGGGAAGGGGGAGGGTGTGTGTGCAGGGGAGAGGGCAGGGAAAGTGTAATCAGGGCAACATGGCTCTGAGTAAGTGAAGCCAGGGCAGCGCAGCTCTGGGTAAGTGCAAGGAGACAAGGGGGATGTAAGGGTTACAGTTACAGCCTCTAAGTGCGCGGTAGGACAGAAGTCAGTACAAGGAAGACTGGTCATGGGGGAGCCTGGTACCCAAGTGAGGCTCTGGGGGTACCATGCAACCAGTAGGCGCAGCAGCCAGGTGAGTGAACAAGGAAGCAAGAGAGTAGCCAGAGGAGAAAAGGAAGGCCCATCCTCCCTCAACACAGCAAGATGCCCCCGCCCTGGCCCCCAGACCCACACCAAGGTGCCCCATCCCTCTCCACACACCAAGATAACCCATGCCACACTTGAAACCCACACCAAGATGCCCCATCTCTCCCTCCAGACCCAGACCAATGTGCCCCCATCCCTCCCTCCAGACACACACCAATGTGCCCCTATCCCTCCCTCCAGACCCACACCAAGAAACCCCCATCCCTCCCTCTAGACCTATACCAAGATGCCCCATACCACTTGCAGACCCACACCAAGATACTCATATACCCCTCTGCACAACACACAGATAGCCCCATCCGACCCACTACTTGTTAACCCAAACACACTCTCTTCGTCAATACACATTAAATTCCCCTTTAAATTAGTACTCTAAATTAGCCTGTTTTATTAGTCCCCTATGATCAGTTAAAACACCACCAGCTCCCATTCACTGCTCCTTTTCTTAGCCCTCCCTCCATACCCGTCACTTTGACAGTGGTCGAAGTGAGCGGGAGCTGTGCTACTCTACTTTTTTAAATGACCTTTTACAGCTCCTATAGTTTTATTTAAAAAGAAACCGTTCCGGTTTAAAATAAAAGTGTAGGAAGAAGTTGAAACTTGCCCTTTCAGTGGTGTTCCGGTTTAAAATAAAAGTGTAGGAAGAAGTTGAAATGTGCCCTTTCAGTGCACTGCACTGAACGTTCCCTTAAACAGCAAGTGCAAGTGTTTGGCGGTGTGTATTGTGTGTGGTAGGCGACGTGATGATGGGGTTTGTGGGGAGTGGGTGCAGGCCAGCAGGGAACATAGTTCCACTACTTCTTTTCTTACACTTCGACCACTGCACTTTGATAGATGAAAACAATGTTTAAAGTAAATGTAATTTTCCGCTCACCCATCTCCATCTGGTGTCTTGCACAAGCCTCTGGCTTCTACGGTGACTTTACCGGTATCCCGAAGAAAATACGAATTTAAATCTCAGCCACTTAAGAGCATGTGCATTTCAGTTGTGCTTGTAGCATGCCAACCGTAGCCTTCCCAGTTCCCGCTCGCGATGAGGCCCAAGATCAGGTCAGACGCTACGTACATAAGAGAGAACGCAACGTGCCCAAAGTCACGTGAAGAAGAGTAGGCGGTGCGTTACCATGGTCTGCTTCTCGGATGGGAACTAGAAGACGACGCTTCTGGTCTACTGCCAGCGCCTACGGAGGCTTGGAGCGCAGTACATTCAAGTGGTCGTGATTTAGGAGTGCGGTGTGCGCAGGTGAGGGGACAAGTGAGTGAGACGGAAGGATTGTGGCACGGGGTAGAGGTGTGCCGGTCCTGCAGTTTTTGTTTGTGCGCGCGTCACTGTTGCTGTCATCCCTTGGAGCACCATGTTCCCACGAAGGTCTCGTTAGGGTCTTAGACAGATGGATACGATCAGTAATGGGTAGCAATACGTTTTAACATTCGTGTGCACGTCGCTTCGTTCCTTTCCATGTGCACATTAATTGCGATTTAAAGACGTGTGTTGATGTTTCGATGGATATGGGCGACTATTCGGGGGGTGGGGGGCAGTGGTATTCATTGTATCTCCGTCGTCTTGAGAACATGGGCGGCATCATGGCCTTTCAACCTTTATCACTTGATTTGTGCCTTGAGCCCGTGGGAGGGGGCTCCCAAAGCCACTCCCCCCATGTTGCATCATATACGAATAGATGTGTACATTAAGTCACACTTTGCCGTGTGCACGGTAAAAGCTGCCTTTAATGGCGGCATCACGAACGCAAGTGCAGAGGTCTGGACAAAAGACAGGACACGGATTGTGCCCATTGTGCACCTCTTATAACATCAATCCTGGGGTATTTAGAGTTCTGGGCAGGGATGGGGCATTTACTCACTGTGGATCAGTCCAGTCATGCAGTTGGCTTCACTGCATATAAGTGTGTTATCGGATTCACACACTCGTGACAGCCAGAGCACCCAGGAGGCTGCCCTCAGCCTTGGTATTATGCTCTGGCCGACTGGGGTCCTTGTAGGCAGGCCCTGCACCAGCTGTAATCCTCAGCTAGAAGGAGCGCCAGGGCTGACTGCCTCTTGCAGCCTCTGGCGGGTTCTCTCCTTTTGTGTCCGTTTCGCGCTGCGCAAATCTTGAAAGATCATGGGTGTGTGATCTCGTGAGACGGAGTCCCCCACACCTCCCTTGGTGGGAAAAGGTGGATGTTAGTTCATGACAAAGTCAGTGAACCTGGTGGGCTTTCTTCTCTCCCTTTGGGGTCTGTCTGGGCTGGGGAGGATGCCTGGGTCTTGAGTGGTGGGGTGTCGGGTCCTTTGAGTTCGTCTCTCATTGTGGTTCTTGGGACTGTGGCGGGGGGGCTGAGGTAAGCGTGCTCTCCTAGGTCCTTTTCTCTTGAAGCGTCGATTTCTGAGGGTTGGTGGTCGCTGACCGAACCCCATTGGTCTTGGTTGCTTCCTGCTTCCATGGAGGGGAGGTTTGTGGATGCTCTCTTGCGGTACACGGCCACTCTTTCCAGGTTCCATCATCTTCCGTCGCTGGTGTGGACACGGTTGGTCCCTTTGCTGCTTACTTCCATTGCAGTGCTATATTTGGAGCTGGTAGTGCTGTCTTTGTGGGGCAGGCATATCTTTACCGGGTTGCCTTCACTGACTTCTGTGCGATGGGCCGCCCAGCGTTTGTCGCCTTGGGATTTCATTGGTTCTTTGTTCTTTTGCATGCGGAACACAATGTCTCTCATGTCAATGCCTTCTCTGATTTGACATAGCCACAGGGGTACTAGCGTGGATGCTGCCCTTCTCCCCCTCAACAGTTGAAATGGGGATACCCCGGTGATTGCATTTGGTGTGATGCGGTGGGCCGCAATGGCCTCTTTCACTGTCTTGTGCGATTCTAGGCCTGATGCACAGGTCAGTTGCAGAGCGCCTTTGATAAAAACGGTTCGCCCTTTCCACTAGTCCATTTGGTTGTGGATGGTACAAACTTGCCCTCAGTTGGCGAATGTTGTGCTTTCTCAGGAATGTTTCAATTTCCCTGGAGACTAACTGCACACCGTGGTCAGTTAAAATCTCCTCGGGGAGCCCTTCTGTTATGTATGGGCTGTCAGTGTATTTCTGATGTACTGTCATTGGTCATTAGAAGGCTGATGTCACAATGTGATGCCCTGGAACCTAGACCTTGTTTTGGATTGTATTTGTCAGTTGGGGATGTGATGCTGTGCTGGTTGCGGGTCTCATACATGTATCCTCAGACCTTTGCCCATGAATATGCGTGATGCTGTAAAGGAGGTATTAAGGCAATTGGAAAAGGCAGGTATTATTGAACCAGCCAAGGCTGTAGAGAGGATCTTCCTGGTTGTAGTAGTAAACAAGTCTAGTGGAGAGCTGAGAGTTTGTATAGACTTGAGGGAATTGAATAAGTGCATTATAGCTGACCGATACCCACTTCCCAATATGGGTGAGTTGCTAAGTTCTTTGCAAAACTAGATATGGCAAGTGCATATCACCAAATCGATTTAGATGTTGAATCGTGAAAACTTATAGCATTCATTACATATGAAGGAATCTATCAATTTCGCCGCATGCCTTTTGGGTCGATATCTGCTTCATCAGTTTTTCAAAAGGTTATGGACAAGTTGCTAAAAGGAGTGAGTGATGTTTGGTGCTTCCAAGATGGTGTGCGGGAAAAGTGAAGAGACATTAAAACAAAAGGTGGAGACTGTTTTAAAGATATTCAAAGACCGTGGAATGACATTACGAGGAGAAAAATGTGTCTTTTGTACTCGTACTATAGAGTATTTAGTTCATGAAATATCTGAGGAGGGCCTCAAGCCGAGAAAAGATTTGGTAGATGGGATTAAAAGAATGCAAGTTCCAAGGAACAAGGCTGAACTGAGGTCATTTTTAGGTACCATAGATTTTCTATCATCGTTTTGTAGCGAACTACGCCGATAAGGTGACAGGTTTGAGGACACTGTTGAAGGGTGTGGCGTTTGACTGGGATAGAGACTGCCAGAAGGAATTTGACGAAATAAAACTGAGAATTGACATAGCGAAACCATTAGCTATGTGTGATACCAAGAAGAGGACTATTCTTTCTGTGGATGCTAGCAAAATGGACATTGGTGTTGTGATGTCCCAGGTGGGAGTAGATGGTGTTGAGGGAGTGGTGTTGGATGTTGAAAGGGGATGAATTGAACTGTTCGGTCCTAGAGAAGGAGGCCTTAGCATATCATTGGGGAATTGACAAACTTTTTTTGTGTGGGGTCAAGGATTCACACTCGGAACTGATCATAAACCATTAAAAGCAATTTTTGAAAGCAAAGGGCTTGATAAGTTTCAAGGAGAGTTGCCTGCTTGGTAACTAGGTTACAATGTCTTAAATTTAATATTGAGGTTGTACCCGGTAAAAACAATGTACAGGTGGATTACGCTCCAAGATTGAGAGTAGGAAGCAACAATGATGGGGAGGATGACAAATCTGTGGATGTTGGCAATATGGTGTTTGTCACCACGGAAGGGGTGATACAGGAGGAGTGGGTTGAAGCTTTACAATCCGATGAGCGGTGGAGACGTATTATTGGATTTGTCAGGGATGGTTGGCCAGAGAAAAGATTGCTATCGGGTGAGGAAAGCATCATCGTGGGTATTGGAATTGTCGGTGAGAGATGGGCAACTATATCGTTGGGACAAGTTGGTTGTTCCTGGGAGTTTGAGAGTAAGGTTGGTGGAAATTGCCCACCTGGGTCACGTGGGTGTCTGCAAGACCAAGGCTGTTATAAAGGCAGACTATTGGTGGCCGTGTTGTGGTTGGGGAATGTGTGGTCTGCATCAAATCTAGAAAGAATATTTCAGCTGTGGTGCAGCCGGTTAAAAAAACAGTGGCACCGGGAGGTGTTTGGCAGGATCTCACCATTGATTTTCTGGGTCCTGTTGATATGGGTAAGGGACGAGTAATATTTATCGCCTTAATAGGCATGTTTTTGAGGTGGACGGGAGTTTAAACTGCTGAGGGATGTTACTAGTCAATCCGTTGTGGAGTTCCTGGAGAACATCTTTGAGAGGGAGGGATTGCCAAGGAGTGTTCTTACTGACAATGGTCCACAGTTTACTGGTAAATTGTTTCAAGAATATTTGTTCAAATGTGGAATAATGCATAAGAAAACCACACTGTATTATCCACAAGGAAATGGTATGGTTGAGGGAATGAATTGATGTATAATGGAGGGAATTGGAGGAGCAAGTGCATGTGGTAGTGACCTCAGAATTGCTGTAAAAGAACGTCTGTATGCTTTGCGGATGGTACCAAATGTTGAAAGAGGAGTGAGTACTTTCAAACTGATGAGGAAGAAAGGGGAATACCATGTTGCCACCTGCGTGGCTGGGTAGAGGGGGAGAAACAAAGTGGTGGAGGAGGTGAGGATGGAAGAGCGAAAGGAAAAATGGGTCAAGAAGATGAATGAGAAGGCTCCGATGAGGAAGACAACAGTCGTTTAAGTGGGCGGTTTGATCAGAATAAAGAAACCTGTAATCAATAAAAGGGATCTATTGTACTCTGATCCTGTTAGTTTTCTAAGTGTTCAAGGGAGCTGTTAGGATAGAAAGTGGTCAAATTTGGAATTTATTAAGAGTTGCCAAGATAAGGAAGTAGGCATTTTACATATCTTATCCTGCTAGTATATCTGCTGATGTTATGTAGATCATCTTAAAATATACAATTTTTTTTTTTTTTTTTTTTTTTTTTTTTTGGTAAATGAGGAAGAGGGGTGTGTTAAGTATGGGCTGTCAGTGTTATGGGAATGTTCACTAGTTGCTATGGATTTGTTGTGTATTTCTGATGTACTGTCATTGGTCACTAGAAGGCTGATGTCACAATGTGATGCCCTGGAACCTAGACCTTGTTATGGATTGTATTTGTCAGTTGGGGATGTGATGCTGTGCTGGTTGGGGGTCTCATACATGTATCCTGCATATGCTTTAAATACAATGTATTAAATACATTGAAGAACTTACCTGGTGTGGTTTACTACTCAGCACCTTCACTCTGAAACGCGGCACTGAGCACCTCAATGACTGTGATTGTGGTGATATTTGGCACAAATTCGACCTCTACCCAGTTGGAAAAGTAGTCCACCATTAGTACTCCATACTTGTGATCTGCCGACCTTGCCATCTAGCGGGCCGATTAAGTTCAATCCTAATTTGTACCAGATGGCGTGTGGTATTTCCGTGGGTACTATGGGTGCCTGTCTTACTGTGAGCCGCTTGTCACTGTTCGTGCACTTGTGGCACCTTTCAATCATCACCCTTATTTCTTGATCCATTCCGGGTCACAAATAGGCGTTGCGTGCTCTGAGTCTCGTCATGTTGCTGCCCATGTGTCTTCAATGTTCTCTGCAGAGCATCACTTTTAAGATGCCTGGGGGGGGGGAATGACGCGGTCTCCTCTCAGTACCAAGCCATTCATCACTGTGATATCTACTAACTTTCCAATACGGGCGAAGACTTTCAGGGACTGCCCTCTCGTTGGGACATCCTTCGCAGACCCACTCTGAAACTCGGCGCAGCGCGCCATCTTGTTCCATTTCTTCTTGCCAGTGTCGCTCGCCCATCTCCATGAAGTCCCTATTTCTCAGGTCGCTTATAGAGGCCACCACGGATTCATCTTTGAGGAAAGTGGTCTCTGGGGCGTGTTGGTCGAGTAGCCTGGACATGCAGTCTGCTTGGGCATTTTTCCAGCCTGTAATGTTGTTGATTTCGTGAGTTCTGGGCAGGGCCGGGGCATTTACTCACTGTGGATCATTCCAGTCATGCAGTTGTCTTCACTGCATACAAGTGTGCTAGGATTCACACACTTGTGACAGCCAGAGCACCCATGAGGCTGCCCTCAGCCCTTGGTATTATGCTCTGGCTGTCTGGGGCCCTTGTAGGCAGGCCCTGCACCAGCTGTAGTCCTCAGCTAGAAGGTGCGCCGGGGCTGACTGCCTCTTGGAGCCTCCGGTGGGTTCCCTTCTTTTGTGTCCTTTTTGCGGGCTTTGCGCTCAGCAAATCTCGCCTGATCATGGGTGTGTGTGTGATCTCGCAAGACGGAGTCCTCCACAGCAAGTCTTGTAATATCCAGCAGCTCAATACTTTTCTAACATATTACCTTTCCATGCTGGTTTCGAGTACATGATTAGAATTTTCATGCATCTCCATCAGTGCTGGTCAACATGCCAACGTTCAGCAGCTTCAGTTCTTATCATTCTAACATGCCGTTAGTGCCTCCTTGCAGCTTTTTCGCTACATTGTCACGGAATCGCCCTTGCTGGCACAGAGCGGACTGGGTTACAGAAGAACTGGAGCCTGTTTGCAGCTTTTATTGTGCCAGTCTCCCCTGTGATTTTACTGTAGCTTTGCAGCATTCTTGCAACACAGGCTGCTTCAGGGGAGTATCTGTAAACACAAAAGTGACGGATGGAAGGTTTTGAATGAATCTGAACCACTGATTTTTAGCCCGTCTGCGCCATTGCAAAAAAGGGTCCTGCCATATCAGTCGGGTACTGTCATGACCCTTGCTCCTGGCCCTCAATGGCAAGTCAGCCTTCCAGTTAGGGCCAGGTCAAAGGCCTTAAAACCTCATCCAAGACTCTCTTGGAGTCAGACCTGGCGCCAGGCTCATGACCAACATTAGAATGGGAATATTAACTTGGGACTATTTAACTTTGGGGGCAGGGGGAGGGGGGGTTTTCAGCCAACATGGAGGCACACACATGGCACAGTTACAAGGAACTGAGCTATGCGGTCTAGTCTTTTGGGTGTGGCAGGCCTGGGACTATTTTACCTGGACTACTTTACCTGAGACTATTTAAACCGCACCCAAACAGCAGAACATGCTTTAAGTTATTCTGCTGTGGGCAGCGTAACGCTCACCGTATCCAGTTCTTTGATGCCAGTTTACCTGAAACCAAGGACCTGCAGAGAGAGAAAGAGCACTATGAAACTTAACTGGAACAGTATCCTGTCTTCAATCCATCGCTGACTTCATTTCCACTCACCTGAAGGTACGAACTCCATCATCCGGCACCGCATGCATCCTGAAATACCATAACCTGGAAAGGGGAGACAGAAAGACCCATTAGTAAGCGTTTACTCACGTTTCCTCCCGAAATGAAGAAAGCCACACAATTCTTACCTGGGTAGTCATCTCCTGTTAAGTATCCTTGCTGGAACATTACGGCGCTTGGTGAGGAACATTGCAACCTGCAAGGAGAGAAAAGACACAGGTTAGCAATCTAAAAGGTGAAACCGCGCCGGGCATCGCGCATTACTCGCCGGACAGCATCGCACTTACCGTGCTTTCGCCTACCGGCCCATGCTCATCTTCAATCTGCATGACGACACCAAAATACCTTTCCATACCTAAAAAGGAAAGAAGCAAGACATTATTATTCGAAGAGGAACATAGGAACTGCATATAAAGACTGTAAAGCAGCAAACCTACGGAGTCGCAGCAGGCCTGGATTCCCACAGGCGGGGTTGCACCAGTGAAGTAACTTGGTCGCTGTTCGCCCCCCACATCTACGCGCCCCTGCCACGAGGAGCAGGATGGAGAATCCACCTTTTACAATATTAAGGTGAGGTGAAGGCCCAAGGGGGAAGAAGGAGTTGAGGCGAAGGGAGGTGGGAAAACATAGACAATCTGGTATTGAATTCAGCTCTCCTATATTGCAGACCCATCTTTGACCAGAGGCCTTACCAGGGGACCGGGAGAGCTTTCGAGAGGGCAAATCATCCAACCAGGGCTGAGTGGCGTCCCCGTGGATACCAGGTGAGCGTGAAGGGTACTGCCACTAATGGTAGCAGCCCACCCCGAACTGCTAGGCCAGGTCCCCTCTGCACAGAAACACAAGCATCCCCAGACATGTTTCCCGGGAGGTGCAGCTTGGTTCCCTATGGCGCAGCGAGCAAGAGACCCACGTCTGGGCATACCCTCTCACATAGTGAGACGAACTGTAACCACAAAAGTGATGGGTGGAAGCTTTTGAATGCATCTGAACCACTGGCATTGCTCTGGGCAACCTTCCACACCATAGTTTTGTAGCCCGTCTGCACCATTGCAAAAAGGGTCCAGCCATATCAGTCAGGTATTGCCACCAATGGTAGCAGACCCCTTGCTCACTATTCTTGGAGAGGCACAGCTGCACCCTACTGATGAGGTTCAACCAGACCAAAACACGTGTCTGGGGTTGGTGTTGGTGCTCTTGTTCAGAGGAGAATTACCTAGCATTTCGGTGCTGGACTTCCCCAGGGCAGGACAAAGACTGATATGTTTGGGATATTTCTCCTCCGTGAAAGATAGTGAGCTAAAGACCGGGTAAGGCTCGCGTAACTAGGACTAATATCTGGCAGAGAGACTCCCAGGACCCCCTTTGTTGTTTTGCATATCAGGGGAGTATCCAGCATTGCAAGAGTGTATGGGGCAGGGGGAGGGGGTGAGCCACGAAAAAAGCCCTGCAAACTCACCCCTCCATGCCGAGCTCAGTCCAGGAGCTGTGGGGCTAAATACATGCAAAGCACCTCATTTTCATATGGATGCACCAACGGAAGTGAATTTAAAGAACAGGGCATTGCAAGGAGCATCATCAGCCTCTGATACTTGGAGGCACCATGGAAGTTACTTTGGAATAAGATGCCATAGGAAAGCCAAGTTGCAAATGACCTTGTGGTGCAACATACCCAAAATGCACAATTTATATATGGAGCAACTCTATAGTCATTAGGCTTTTTTTTAATGATGGCATAATATATTAACATAAGCTATGAAGTGAATCGGAACAACTTCCAGAGCTGCAGATAAGACAGTGCGATCAAATGATTTGCCCAAGATCACACACTTTGGTTAAATGTTGAAACTGGGATGTGGACAATTTCAGCAACTGAGCATATCTTCCCAGGTTTAGTTGATACAGATATTAAGATTTAGCTTTGCATTTCCTGTGCTTAAATAATACTTTATACCAATGCCTTGGAAGCAAACCACATTACTTAATAAACTAGACTTTCATAATAAAACAATACATTATATACATTGTCAGAAATGTGTTGAGCAACAAAAGCATGCCTTTAGTTGTATTGTCTTCATCCTGCATGCAGTCACAATAGCATCCTGCAGATTAATGTGAACCTAACAAATCCCCCTTGGGTTTTAAAGCCATAGTCATTATTTCATAAAGCATGCAACATTATGCACCCTTCTCACTTCTGATCACTCCCTTCCATTAACGTTTCTAAAGGGTGAAAAGTCCTTGATGATACTTACCCCACCCCCAATCAGTGCATAATGGCTCACGTTGTAATGCACAGAGCAACGTGAAAGCCCCTCTGCTGCCCAGAGCTCCTTGGGACATTATCTTGGCAGCGGGACACTTTTCTCCCGTTTGGAAAGGATACGCTTTCCTACTGTCGGGACCATGAGCGTGCTGAGCAGGAATTGCTCGGCACACATTGTCCTGTCAGCGGGGCACCTCTCCTGTTGGGCCCCTTCATTGAGGTGCCAAATGGGAGGTGTCCCTCTGAGAAATGTCCCTGTCTGGCTGTGGGAGGCAGCACCCCAGACTGATTGCCTCATGCAGTTTTTGCCCTGCAAGAAAGCGTGCCCCACTGAGCGTGTTGCCAGTTTGCTCTTTCCTGCTGTTTCCCTTCTGTTTTGTGATACCCTTCCCCTCACAGTTCCCTATTCCCATCATTTTGCTTTCCTTGCATTTTTCACTCCTGTGATTTATACCATGCACCGCTTAAACCCAAGTGCAGACTCCAGGCACTTCCGTGGCTCTGCAAGAGAAGAGAGCTGCTTGTGTTAGTGGGGCTAGGTTTTACACCCCGCCGTGCACATCACTCCAGAAGACGGGCTTGTTCTTTAAAAGGTACGCGCAAACATGGTTTCCTTCCTTATGGTATGCGGCGCTTCATTCCCCCATTCCTTTCACAATGGAGATTGCGGCAGGAATTGAACAAACTACGAGTACCATGATGCTCCACTGCACTATCATGTGCCCTGCGCCTCCAATCACCATGCTCTGACGTTTTGCTTTCTCTTTCGGATAAATGCAGTCTTTTCATTCAGCTCGCTGCTTCTGATTGAAGTTGCTGACGCCTTTGAAGTTTCGTCTTCGTCCTTTGCTGATAATCTGGAATTCTTGACCTTTGCCTGCCTAACGGACCGTCTTGTCTGCTGCTTTGTACTTTACTGCCAGGTTAGTGTACCAGGACCTATTTCTTGTTTTCACGGACTGCCTTGCCAAATCGATTTTGTACTTCTGCTGCCCGCACGTTAACAGGACCCTTTCAAGTCTTGCTCCTAGCCCCGAACAGCATATCTAACAGGATTACCGTCTGGGATTCATTGACATTTCTATCAAGTCTGATATTGGACATTGGGAATTGTGTTTATCTTTCTTCAACAAGTGCACAGGGGGACGCTGCACAGAGTGTGCACCAACCCAGAACTAGTGCGCTCCTCATGCCGTTCGGGTTAGAACCCTCACTAACATTCCCATTTATTATTTTATACTGCCATTTGTTTCACCTTGGATTGATCCCAACACTACTAGTGGTAAGGAGGGTTTCTTTCCTATTCCAACCTATTGTCATAGTTCCTTGAATAGTCTTGACAGGGATATTGTCTTGAGGTAGAAATAATCCATCCCCGGTCTGCAATTATAGAACTCATCTCTTCTTCTTTATTTTTACAGCTGGTAAACCGTGGCAGTGTGTTCTCCCCGCTCTTTTGGGTGATCGGGCTCTTGTACTGTTTTAATCAGTAGGGGGTCATATCATTTTAAAGATCTATTCCCTCACAGAGAGGAGGCTCGGTTGGAGGCCCCATCCGAGCTCTTCAATCAAACTCTGCGAATACCGGTCCTGGTCACCTTCTTATCCTCATCCTGGTTGATGAGTAACAGAATCAGAAGCCTTATTAATATGGAAGGAGAGGACCCCTTAGCCGCCATGGTACGTCTGGTGGCAGAACTCCGGGCTGAGATTTCAGTAGCTCATGATGCTCTGAGTCACAGGATTGATAATCTACAAAGATTTCCGCAGCCGCAGTCTTTGGGGATAGACGTCTCAAACGCTTCTGCATCGACTTCAGGTGTCTCTAATCCCTCAACATCGGGGTTTGCTGCGGCCCCAGTACTGGTGGCTTCCCAATTCCCGTTAGCTCCTCCTGAGAGATTTCTTGGAGACCCAAAAAATTATAGGACCTTTATTAATCAGTGCAAGCTGCACTTTCTTTGTCGCCCTACGGCCTTCCCTAATCCAACGACAAAAGCTGCCTTTATCCTTTCCAATTTTGGTGGAACCACTGCAGCCTGGGCTAACCCTCTACTCGAGTCAAACAGCTACCTGCTATAGGACTGCGATGCCCTCATCGCAGCTATGAACCGGGTTTTTGACACTCGTTACAAATCCCAGGCTACGGACCTTGAGTTACTGAACTTACGCCAAGGGACATCCTCTCTGTTTACCTATCTTACTAGGTTTAATCAACTGGCAGCCGAAACGGACTGGCCAGAAGAGAAAAAATCGGCTGTCTTTTACAAAGGGCTATCAGAGGAATTAAAAGATGTATTAGCAACCGTACCTACAGTTCCCACGGCTTTTGGTGAACTCCTCGATCTGGTTTTGCAGATCGACGACCGAAGAGCAGAAAGAAAAGGGGAACGCAAACCAGCAGGTTTGACCCCTCCACTGCTGGAAACCGCCAGTTCTTCCTTGTCCGCCCCTGAACCCATGCAAGTGGGGGCTATACGGGGACCTCTTACTCCAGCCCAAAGGGAACACCGCAGATCTAACAATCTTTGTATGTATTGCGGTTCGGCGGACCATCTACTTATGGACTGTCCAAAGAAACCTGTTGGGAAGGCGGGAAACGCCAAAACCCGGCGCTAGTAAGAGTCCCTACGCCGGGGGTACATTCTTTGGACTCACACGGGGTCACCTCTGCCCCTGTTAGCTTACCTGTGGTCTTTACAGCGACTCCTGACATCTCTTTTTCTTCTTTAGCCATTATTGACTCCGGCGCCACAGGGAACTACATGGACTATGACTATGACTATGCTAGTTCTCATAATGTGCCTATGGTGTCTAAGGTACGTCCAGAAACCGTTCATGCAGTGGACGGTACCTCCTTGGTATCTGGGTTGGTCACCCAAAACACTTCTCTGGTTCAAATGCAAACCAAAGAAGGGCATACCGAGAACATAACATTCGACTTGATCAAGGCCCCCAGTTCCGGGTCATTTTAGGGGTTCCCTGGCTTCAACAACATAACCCTGCCATTGACTGGGCTAAGGGGGTCGTTCAGTTTCCATCCCCGCTCTGCAATGAACAATGCTTTCTAAGCACTAATGTGTCACCCAATTCTTCCTGTCAGGCATTAGTCACCTCCACAGCCCTTATCGGGGCTGTTACCACTGCTCCCGATATAACTATTCCATTGGAATATCAGGCCTACCGTGATGTCTTTGACAAGGGTGGAGCCGACCACTTACCACCACATCGTCCATACGATTGTCCTATTGATTTAACACCTGGGGCCAAAATTCCAACTGGCAGAGTGTACTCCCTTACGTTACCAGAGGATAAGATATTAAAAGACTATATTGAGAAAGCCTTGAGCAACGGGTTCATCAGGCCGTCCAGGTCCCCTGCAGCCTCTCCGCTCTTCTTCGTTCCTAAGAAGGAGGGTGATCTTCGCCCTTGCATTGACTATAGGGCCTTAAATTCGGTCACAGTAAAAACCAGTACCCTCTTCCGTTAATCTCTGTTCTTCTGGATCAATTAGGTACTTCTGTTATATTTACCAAACTGGATCTGAGGGGAGCGTACAATCTTGTACATATACGCAAGGGGGACGAATGGAAGATGGCGTTCAAAACCCGGTACGGATTATTTGAGTATCTTGTCATGCCCTTTGGGCTATGCAATGCTCCGGCCACGTTTCAGGCCTTTATGAACGATATCTTCCGTGACTGTTTGGACCAGTTCGTAGTAGTCTACCTGGATGATATCCTTATATACTCTTCATCTAGGCAGGCACATAAGGAACATGTGCTTTTTGTTCTGCAGAGACTGCGAGAGAACCATTTATTCATTAAAGCCGAGAAATGTGTCTTCAATACCACTGAGGTCGAATTCCTTGGTTATGATCTCACTAATCAGGGTATCGGAATGAGCCGTTCGAAAGTTAAGGCAGTCTTAGAATGGCCTATTCCCACCTCAGTCAAAACACTTCAGTCGTTCTTGGGCTTCTCAAATTTCTATAGACGTTTCATACACTCCTTCTCCTCCATCTCAGCTCCTTTGACAGCATTGACTAGTTCCAAGCAACCCTTCCGTTGGACTCCTGAGGCACAAGAGGCCTTTGATGCTCTAAAAGAGGCCTTCTCCTCTGCCCCGGTACTACAGCACCCTAATCCACTGTTACCATACTTGGTGGAAGCGGATGCTTCGGGATCCGCTGTTGGGGCCGTCTTATCTCAGCGTTGTCCTGATTCTGGTGAAATACACCCGATAGCTTATTTCTCTAGGAAACTCACTCCCTATGAGAAGAATTACCCCATTACGGAAAGGGAATTGCTGGCCATCAAGGAGGCTTTTTCAGAATGGAGACATCATTTGCTGGGTGCACAGCATCCTGTTACGGTTTTCTCAGATCATCGACAGTCTGTTGGCTTTCAAATCTATGAAATGTCTCACTGCTCGTCAGGCCCGCTGGCACCTCTTCTTTTCACAGTTCAACTTCACTATCACCTATCGTCCGGCACGTCTCAATACATGTGCTGACGCCTTGTCTCGCCTGCCTCAAGATCCTCAGAGTACCATTCTTGACCGACCTTTGGTTTTACCCTGCAGGGTGGTCTGCGGGTGCACCCCACATTCGTCTTTGCGTTCCATAGTTACGGAATGGGTTGCCACTCATGCAAAGGAATGCCTCAACCTCAATCTTGACATTGTTCAGGGGTTGCCTTCCATCCAGGGTCGGCTACACTTACCTCCCGGAGAAGCACGTCTTCGTGCTTTTACCTGGTCACACGACTCGATTTCGGCAGCTCATCCCGGTCAACCGAAGACTTTGGAGACTATTCGCCGTTGGGCTTGGTGGCCCTCGATGTCTAAAGATGTCATTGACTACCTTGCCTCCTGTTCAGTCTGCTCCCAATGCAAAACTACTCGGTCCAAGCCCATGGGCCTCCTACAACCGCTCCCTGTGCCACATAAGCCGTGGTATATGGTATCCATGGACTTTGTAGTGGAGTTACCTCCTGTGAACGGCTTTAACACCATCTGGGTTGTGGTCGATTTATTTCACGAAACTGGCCTTTATTTGTTCCCTGTATCGGTCTCCCGTCTGCCCCAGCATTGGCGTCCCTCTTTCTTAAGAACGTTTTTAGGTTCTTTGGCCTTCCCTCTATCATCGTTTCAGACCGTGGGTCCCAATTTACGTCACGCTTCTGGAGAGCCTTAACGGCGTCGCTTCAGATCGAGGACCGTTTCAGTTCGGCCTTTCATCCACAAACGGATGGCCAGACAGAGAGGGTTAACGCCACCATGGAACAGTATCTCAGGTGTCTGTCTTCAGTTCCAGTCGGATTGGTTGGTGATGCTCCCACCTGCTGAATTCGCATACAATTCCTTACACTCCTCTTCTGGTGTTTCTCCCTTCTTTGCTTTATACGGGCAACACCCTCGTTCCTTGCCTCTGGATCCGGCTCTTCCAATTGATAACCCGGCAGCTCTGGATTGCGTCCGGAACATGCAGACGGTGCATGACTCAGTTCTTGGACACCTATTGAAGGCTCAGAGACGGGCCAAATTCTATGCCGATAAGCATCGGATCCCTGCACCCGATTATACGGTAGGCATGAAGGTATGGCTCTCCACGCGCAATCTGAACATACCTGGCAAACGTGCGCTCTTTCCGAAATTTGTGGGTCCCTATTCGGTGACGGCCGGGATCAACCCGGCAGTGGTGCGTCTTTCTTTGCCTTCTTCGTGGAAAGTGCATCCCGTGTTTCATGTGAGTCTGCTGAAACCATGTATTGCCTCCACCAGGCTGCCGGCTCGTCCTTCTCCAGTGCACGTGGATGGTGACCTGGAATATGAAGTGGCTGGCATACTGGATTATCGTCTGCGCAGGGGTCGTCCCTTCTACCTGGTTGATTGGAAGGGCTATGGTCCCGAGGACCGGTCTTGGGAGCCTTTGTGCAATATACATGCGCCTGCCCTTTTGCGCCGTTTCCATGCCCGTAGGGGGTTGGCGCTGTTTTTGGGGGTGGATACTGTTACACCCTGCCGTGCACCTCACTCCAGAAGACGGGCTTGTTCTTTAAAAGGTACGCACAAACAGGTTTTCCTTCCTTATGGTATGCGGCGCTTCATTCCCCCATTCCTTTCACAATGGAGATTGCGGCAGGGATTGAACAAACTACGAGTACCATGATGCTCCACTGCACTATCATGTGCCCTGCTCCTCCAATCACCATGCTCTGACGTTTTGCTTTCTCTTTTGGATAAATGCAGTCTTTTCATTCAGCTCGCTGCTTCTGATTGAAGTTGCTGACGCCTTTGAAGTTTCGTCTTCGTCCTTTCCTGATAATCTGGAATTCTTGACCTTTGCCTGCCTAACGGACCGTCTTGTCTGCTGCTTTGTTCTTTACTGCCAGGTTAGTGTACCAGGACCTATTTCTTGTTTTCACGGACTGCCTTGCCAAATCGATTTTGTACTTCTGCTGCCCGCACGTTAACAGGACCCTTTCAAGTCTTGCTCCTAGCCCCGAACAGGATTACCGTCTGGGATTCCTTGACATTTCTATCAAGTCTGATATTGGACATTGGGAATTGTGTTTATCTTTCTTCAACAAGTACACAGGGGGACGCTGCGCAGAGTGTGCACCAACCCGGAACTAGTGCGCTCCTCGTGCCGTTCGGGTTAGAACCCTCACTAACATTCCCATTTATTATTTTATACTGCCGTTTGTTTCACCTTGGATTGATCCCAACACTACTAGTGGTAAGGAGGGTTTCTTTTTTATTCCAACCTATTGTCATAGTTCCTTGAATAGTCTTGACGGGGATATTGTCTTGAGGTAGAAATAATCCATCCCCGGTCTGCAATTATAGAACTCATCTCTTCTTTATTTTTACAGCTGGTAAACCGTGGCGGTGTGTTCTCCCCGCTCTTTTGGGTGATCGGGCTCTTGTACTGTTTTAATCAGTAGGGGGTCATATCATTTTAAAGATATATTCCCTCACAGAGAGGAGGCTCGGTTGGAGGCCCCATCCGAGCTCTTCAATCAAACCCTGCGAATACCGGTCCTGGTCACCTTCTTATTCTCATCCTGGTTGGTGAGTAACAATAGGATAGGTCCAGAACCAGGAGGAGCTGGTCTGTGTAAGCCAGTGGTCTTCAAACTTTTTTGGCCTGTGCACCCCCCCAATGCCAAATGGACAGTATGTACAAATGGCTATGAACTATTGTGTGCTGTCACTGCACCTTACTCCCAGTATAGTCCCTGGGCTCCCCCACCTGCTCCCATCAGTAGCTGGGCTCCCTCATCCCATTCATAGCCAGTCCCTGAGCTCTCCCCACCCTGCTCCCACCCCTATCCCATGGTTCCCACCCATCTTGCTTCCACCACAGTCCCTGGGCATCCTGTTCCCAGCACAGTCGGAGGGCCAGTGGCGGCTGGTGAATTACGGGCATAACTATTTCCCCCAAAAATGCCAAAGCTACCGAGCGCAGTGAGGGAGCCCAAACCAATCAAGGGGGCTTTTGGGGGGGGGGGGGGTTGAGGGGAGGAGGGAGGGAAGGAGGGTGAGAGAGGGAGAGACCGACCGACTGACCCACACGATATGTGTGCAGCAGGTGTGGTACTCGTATGATAGCTTCTTAGCAGTAGGTGTGGTGGTTGGGAGATTAGGAGTATGTGTTTGTTCTGGCAGGGCGATACCAGATTGAGTTCTGGCTGCGTTAGGCCTGAGAACGCCTAGGCTGGCAGGTGTGCAGCCAGCTGTTTCGTTAGGATGATGGGTAGTATGTGGCAGGTGTTGGTATGAGAACAACTATACCGAATGTGTCATAGTATCGCTGTGTTCTAGTTGAGTGGTGGTGTATAGAAGAGTAAGCGTGCGATTTGATATAGTGGTTTTCAGTAGGCGCTTAAGATCGGTTCAGCCAGCCCAGGAACACTCCCTCCGCTGGAAAAAGCTGCTGAGGGAGTTTTCATTGATTCACTGGGCTGACTCCTTAACTCCTCCATAATGGGTTAGGGTGCCACTGGCAAAAATGCAAAATGCAAGTGTGGGCCAGTCAAAATGGGCCACCTTTTTGGCCAATGTAGGTCAGTTTAATGAGTTACTTCACTATGCCGTTGTTGCTGAATAAATATCACAATTTACTTACATTTTAAAACAAAGCACCACCTTGGGTACTATTCAAACAGTGACTAAAGGAATGAATATCCATTTGCAATTGAGGGCCACTTTTTCATTGGTGCCTGAGACCGTTTCATTCTTCAGCCCGACCATGTGAGCCGCCCCTGCCCATTTCTTCCCATTTTAAAAAAAAAAAAAAAAAAAAAAAAGTTGTTTATTATTTCTTGTCTTGCATGTGGGAGTTTGTTCAGGAAGCCCCGTGTGTTGTAACCGTTTGGGTAGCACTCAGTGGCTCGGATGTGTGCTAGTGTTTGTGTTGGGGTGTGTTGTGTGATGTTGTGGAGGGGGGGGTTGTGGTCATATGCACTGGTTAGTTGTATCCATAAAGGTCCAGAGTTGCGGGTGGCTCTTAGGTTTTGAATATATTGTGTTAGTGTGCATTTGTGTAGTGTTGAAGGATTTATGGGCTATGTGCAGGGGTGTTCCCTCTAGTGTTTCCAGAGTCTCAAGTTGTTTGGGTGTGAGCATTGGCTTAATTCTCTGGGTTTATGTGTAGTGTGGTTAGCCCCTAGTAGTGGAATTGGTTATGTTGGAGGAGCAAGAGGGGGAGGGGGGTATGGGTTAGTAAGTTGGTCGGTTTGACGATGCCTCTGGCGTGAGTCTTTGGTTACCGCTCAATGGTATCTACCAACGTTCATCTTGCCTCCTTTTCAGGCATGGAGGCTGACTTCCCCTAAGGGTATGGTGGGAGAGGGTTGGTTGTACCTAGTGTGTTCCTGATAATTCGTCCGGGTTAGAGGTCTCAGTTGGGTGTGGACCTGTTGTACGGTTGGCTGCTGATTGTGTGTGCAGCTGGTATTATAATCAATTGAGGAGTGGTGTTCGACCAGGTGGCCCCTGTGAGGTGGGTGGGCAAGTTGGTTGATGATTTTAATGCTTAAAATCTGATTAGAGCCCCATACTTGTGACCTTACATATAAAGTGAAATGACTGGGCACATAATACAGCCTATAGTTTCCCCCACCCTTCCATGCCCCAGCATAGATGGAATTCAGCAAGAGCCTCACTGAGGTTTATTTTTTTATTTATGGAGACCCTTTGAAGAAAACCACATAAACGTGTCTTTTAACCTCTTTAGTGCCATATCTCGTCCTTTTTGGTACCTTGTTTGAGGATCCCTGCAAAGCAGGGATCGCTCAAAACTGTAATCCAACCCCCGGGCTATGTGAGGGGGAGGTTCCCCCCCCCCCCCCCCCCATCACTGCCAGGGGGCTGGATTACCTACAGTTTCACGTCGGCGTGAAACAGAAAGTAAATTCACTGCAGCAGCCATTTTCGGCTGCTGCGGTGAAGAAAGAAGGTGAGGGCCCTTCTTTCTCCGCATCAATCTCTGGCTGTATTTCAAGCCGGAGATTGAGGCGGGTATCGTTGGAAAGGGGAGCTTCTCCCCTTTCCAACGATACCCATTGTGTGGCATTGCTGCCCGCGGATCGGGCGCAGGGCGCGCGATCCGTGGGCAGCAATGTCAACAGATCAATACAGATCCGTTTGTGACGTGGGGGGGGGGCTGCTTACTAGGTAAGCGCTCCCCCACCCCCGTGGCCCCAAAGCATGGGGCCACAGCACGGAGACCCCTGGGGGCAGATGATCACTGCCCCAGGGGTGAAAATGGAAAAAAAAATCAAATATTCGGGGAAGTGGGGAAGTGGGAGGGGGTTTGGGCCCCAGGGGCCCACTAGGCCACCAGGAATAGAGGGAAAAAGTGGTGTCCTAACCTTCCCTTTCCAAGGACACCACATATATGAGGCATTGCTGGTCATGGATCAGCGCAGAGCGGTTGATCCGTGACCAGCAACCCACTGGACCACCATGGATCTGTTTGTGACTTTGGGAGGGCGGTGGGCTCAGGTAAGCAGCCCTCTTACCTCCCCCCTCCCCCTGGCCCCCAAAGCATGGGGGCACATATGTGCACAACCCTGGGGGCAGATGGCTGATCTGCCTGCCTGGGAAGGGGACAAAAAAAATAAAAAATAAAAAAAAACATGATGGGAAGGGGGGAGGGGGTTTGGGGGCCCTGGCCACCAGGGATTTTTTTCGGAAATGGTGTCCTTGGAAAGGAGATTTGCGGGCAGCAATGCACACTAGACACAGGGATGTCTTTGAATGCGGGGGTAGGTGGGGGTTGCTTACAGTAAGCAGCCCTCGCCACCCCCCCCCCCCCCAAAGCATGGGGGCACATGTGTACAGCCCTGGGGGACAGATGGCTGATCTGCCCCCAGGGAAGGGGGCAAAATAAAAATGGAAAAGCACAAAAATAAAAAGGGAATTTTGGGTGGAAGTGGGGGGCCACTAGCCACCAGGGATATATTTTACCTAAAAGGGGGGTGGCCCTCTACCCCTCACCCCAAGGGGAAATGGATTTGGTGTGGGGGGGGGGGGTAGAGGGTCGCCCCATTGCATTAGAAAATTACCTGGCGGTTTAGGGTGCCCCTCAGCCCGCCCTAAAGTGTAGTGTACCATTTTTCATTTTTTTTCTTTGTTTACGAAATTTGCCTTGCCGCAGAGGGGCACATTGGTGTGCCAATCTGGTGCCGGGGTGCCCAAACCTTACTGCCCCACCCACTTGGGGCCTGTCCCACCATTTTTGGGAACCCTCCCCCACCCCAAATGGAGGGGGTGTACATCACACAGCAGTTTGTAGGAGGCCTGCATGAGGTGCCCCCGCCACCCATTTGGGGTATGGGGAGAGGGCCCCCAAAAAATGGTGGGACAGGCCCCCCAGTGGGTGGAGCAGTAAGGTTTGAACACCCCGGGGCCAGATTGGCACATCAATGTGCCTCTCTGCACCAAGGGGAGTTGGGTTACCAAAGGGAAAAAAGTGAAAATGGTGGAACGCTTTTTAGGGGGGCTGTGGGACACCCCAAAGGGTCGGGGAATTTTCCAACGGGATGGGGCGTTGACCCCCTCACCCCCCAACGCAATGGAGTGGGTGCCATGTCATGCAGCCCTCCCTGGGACCAGATATCTGCTCCTAGGAACGGACACCTGAGCCCAGGGAGGAGTGCAGGACACCCCCCCCCCCCCTTAGCTGCCCCTGGGAGGGCTACATGAGATGGGCCGCCCCTTCAATTGGGGTGTGGGTGGAGAGGTGCACCCTCCTTCACATTAGAAAATTCCACAGCGGTGTAGGGGGGGCCCCTGCGCCCCTGCTAAAGGGCAGCCTGCCATTTTGAATTGTGTTCTTTATTTACTATACCTGCCTTGGCACAGAGGGGCACATTGGTGTGCCAGTCTGGCACCGGGGTGCCCAAACCTTACTGTCCCACCCACTGGAGGCCACATGAACAAAATGGGCAGTGGCGAAAGGCTTGGGGTTCCCAGTGAGTTACCCTTTTCCTTTTGCGCCCCCTGTAGGTGCACCCACACATGTGAGGTACCGTTTTCATCGGGACACGTGTGGGGATGCTGGAAGGTAGGCCATGTGTTGGCGGTGGGTGGCCAGAGCAAAATGTCTGAGAATTGTCTTAATTTTCAGCCAATTTCAGAGACCTTTCCCTGTGTCCACTCACCGAAACACGTCGCCAACAGATGTCATACCTTCCTGCATTCCCACAGGTGTCCCGACCAGTGGGTTACCCTTTTCCTTTTGCCCCACTGGTAGGTGCACCCACACATGTGAGGTACCGTTTTCATCGGGACACCTGTGGGAACGCGGGACGGTAGGCCATGTGGTCTTGGCGGCGTGTTTCGATGGGTGTGCAGGGTGAACTATTCGGAAAATGCGTGGGTTTTTTTTTTCTTTTTTTTTTTCTCTTTTCCCCCACATTTCGGACTTTGTGGGGCGGTCTGGGTAATAAATTCTGGGCCGATTTGCGCGAATCATGCCTCTGCGGATTCCTACGGGTGTTTTCTATTCGGAAATGCATGGGGTTCCTTGTTTTCCTTGGTGGCTTGGACACCCGAGGCCCATATCTGTATGTTGTGCTTGTCTGGAGAAAGTGTCGAAACAGACTTGGGGTTACCTGTGTTTTAGGTTTTCCCCTTGGCGCCCAGGTAGGTGCACCCACACATGTGAGGTACCGTTTTCATTGGGACACCTGTGGGAATGCAGGAAGGTATAACATTTGTTGTTTGTGTGGTTTTCATAACGTTTTGACCCATTTGCTGGTGCCCTTTGTCACACAACCCTTTCATTTCCCAAATGTGACCTACATTTAGTCGCTGCTTTAGGTACCATACACTTTTGTAATCTGCACAAGTCACCTACCCTTGAAAAGGTCTGCCTGTGCTCTTTCAAAAAATGGATGCTTGCTGTTCCTCACCACATACACTTGCTAAGTGCGTCTGTTCAGGCTGTGAGCATAAAACACCTGTGTACCATGGCTAAGTGTTTGACTTGTGGTATTGCTTGTTTTGTAAAACACTGCAAAAAATGTGTGCTTTCCTAACTGCAAGAGTCGGAAATGCAGCGGAACATTGCTTTTCTCAAAATTCATAGAAGCCATTGCCGTACCAAGCCAACCATGTCCAACACATACACTTTTTTTTTTTCTTTCAGTAATTTTCCCGCTTTTTCCCCACTTTTCCCCCAATCTATGGAAGTTTGCCCTACCTAGTTGTTGCATGACCTACGCAAATCACCCCTTCCTAAACTTGGAATTTTGTCTACTTTTCAGAAATATATGCCTTTCTGTCCTCCCAATTCGGCTTTCCTACCCTTTTCTTCCATGCATGTCCAATTGGCAAAAATGGCCAAAATCGCCTACCTCTCACAAAACGGTTGATAACCACATCAAAATAATGTTTTTTCGTTTCCACTCAACCTGTTCTTGAAAGCCAGGAAATTGGGGAACTCAGCACAGCAAACCATTTGTTCCTAGCTCTTACAAGGGGAAAAAAAGCACAGGCTTCTTTGTACATCATTTTATTGGCATTTTTTGAAAAAACCTATAATTTTCACCCTTTTTGCTTATTTTCTCTCACCCCCCTACAGCAACCTAGGATTCCCGGGTGGCGTTACGACCGCCTACATGTGGGGGGAAAAAAAGGAGCCAAATTTGGCCGAGATACCTCATGTAACAAAAAAGTTACAAGCCATTGAATGGCAACATACCGAAATCGCCAAAAAAGGCCCTGGACTGGGGGGGAAATACCCATGGCACTTAAAGGGTTAAGTTAACAGCAGAAATGCTCACAGGTATAACCGATGAAGTGCCTTCTGCTGTAACTAGAGGCCCCTATTCTGCAATAAACTTTGCAGTTAAAAGATGCATGTGGAAAGCGAGGAAAGGAAGGATTCAGTTGAGAGGTGGAGTTGAGTCGGCCTTCTTATAGCCTTGGCAAGGTCCTGAATGTGAGGGATGGAGGAAGGAAAGAGGAGTCCAAGATGAATCCAAGGTTTCTGGAATCAGATTTCAGATGAAGGAGGGAGGGGGAGGGGCAAGCCCATGGAGGGTGGCCAGAGTGAGGGGAAGACAGAGGGCGCAGCAGTCCCAATGGGAAGGATCTGTCTTGGTGGCATTGAGGCAGAAATCATTTGAGGCACACCAGGACTGGATGGCAGATGAGCATTCAGGAATTATGGAGGATGTAAGCGGAGGATCAGAGGGAAGTGTCATCTTCATAACACTGGAAGTTGGGGGAGAAGGTGGAAATTAGGTGTGCGAGCGGACAAAGCTGGGGGGGAGGGGGGAGGTTGGAGCCCTGGGGGATTGTCGCAGGTGGGGATGGCGAAGGAGCCCAGAATAACCTGTGAAGGATGGTTATTAAGGAAGGAGGTCAGCCAGTACAGTGCCCACTCCGGGAAACCTAGGGTATTGAGGAGCTGTTTTGAGGATGGCCTTGTTGACCGTGTCAAATGCTGAGGAGAGATAAAGTAGAATGAGAACAGCAGGTGAGTTAGAATCAGGAGATGGAAGCAGTTCTTCACAGGTGTTCAGAAGAGAAGTTTCCATGCCTCTGGATGCTCGGAATCCAGATTGATGGACATGTCGGCAACTGGCAAGTTCAGTGTGTTGGGTCAGTTGCAGGAAGACCAGTTTCTCCAAGTGCTCTCCAAGGAAGAGGGTGATGGAGATGGGGCAGTAGTTAGCTGGACAAGACTGGTCTGCAGAAGGTTTTATTCCGGAGGGGGCCCACCGGGTGGTGCTTGAGTAAAGAGGGGAAAGTGTAGGAAAAGGAATGGTTGCAGAAATCGGCAAGTGCAGGAGCTAGATTTCCAATATTGTCCTTAATGGTTCTGGGGGGTGGGGGTGGTGCACCTGTTTAGAGGATACCTTCATGGAGCAGAATTAATCTTTCCCAAGCTTTAAAATGTCACCTTTGTGGGTTGACAATTTGCCACACTGGATGTTGTAAACATGAACTCCGATACATGCAGTGTAACTGTTAAATAAAACGCTGAAGAAAAAAGGGTTTTTCTGCAACATACTGGCAGCAAGCGCTCGACCCATTGAGCTACATGACTAGCTAATCTGTGATCTAACACTCGCCAATGCAGTGTAAACGTTCAGCCCTGGTCAATAATTGTAATTATTTTTAAATACGAGTTACACTCACAACCCTAAAAACATAGAGCCTGCAAATCTAGATGCTGCCATTCAGCTACGGTTTTGCATTTACTGTTACTTTTACTCCTGCTCTTGTGTTGGACCTCTGCTTCTATCCAGGTATCCCGAGTTTAGGCACTGCCGTTACATCTAGGGCTATTGCATTCTCTGTTAGGGCTTTTACTTGTGTCCCTGTGTTAACCCTTTTTCTAGACATCATTACAGCTATGGTTTTGCATTTACGGTCACTTTTACTGCTGCCCCCTGTGTTAGGCCTCTCTCCCTCTACCCAGGTCTAGGTGCTGCTGTTGCATCTAGTGTGATTGTATACTATTTTCTACTGCGTTTGCTTTTGTCGTGTTTGCCTTCTTCCCCCTATACAGATATCCTGTGTTTAGGCACAGCTGTTACATCTAGGGTCATTGCATTCTCTGTTACTGCATTTACTAGTGTCGCCGTATTAGAACTTTCTCCCTCTATCCAGTTACCCAAATCTAGACGCTGCTGTTGCATCTAAGGTGTTTGTATTTTGCTACTGCATTTTCTGTGTCGTTGTGTTGGGCCTTTCTCCCTCTATTGGGTGCCCCAGGTCTAGGCGCTGCTCTTACATCTATGGTCCTTGTGTTTTCTGCTGCTGCATTTGCTGGTATCCCCGTGTTAGGCCTTTCTCCCTCGGTCTAGGTGTCTCAAATCTTGGCTCTGCTATTGCATTTAGTGTTGCTAAATGTTTGTTGCCCTTGTTTGACCCTCTCCCATTGTCCTGGTCTAGAATCTAGAAGCTGGTATTGCATCTAGGGTCACTGCATCTACTCTTACAAGTACTTCAAATCGCTTGGTGCTGCCCTTTAACCTGCCCCCGGGATGGAGATCCCACTTCAACAAAGACCACCTCCTCATTCCTGGCCTGCCTGCACCATACCAACCCCCCCCCCATCCCATAACTCGCCCCTCCCAGCGCATAACCCACGCTCTACCACCCAACTTCATGAACAGCCCCTTTGCCGCTTTATCCGGCATCTGGTCGCAACCCTCAACCTCTGCCACCAAACAACAATTCGCACAGACCCTGCCTGCCTACCCACCTCTGATCCCAAGGTCAGAGTAGCACCCTGGTGCGCCAAACACCCCACTAATCAAACACTCATCTCCCCCCCCACTCCTCATCCCACCCAAACACATCAACATCCACCTTCCATCTCGTGTCTATTGAGAACAACCCCAGACTCCCCGTCCATACACCCAGCGCAATATAGCCTCGCAAGCCAGAGGAGCTCTCTGGCGCTACAAACATCATGTGCCTCCCTCCACTACCACGCCATCCTTGTGTCCACCTACCTCGCATGCATCCCTCCTCCCTCCCCCTGTGCCCCTACTCTAGCATGGCCCACAGACCCCCTTCCCTTCTCTGAAAGTAGCTTGTCTCGCCCTTTCTCGAACAGTACCTTCATTCGACAATGCCCCCCCCCCGACCCTACCCTCTCTCACACTCCTATGGCACCAAAACCCACAAACCTCAAAGAGTGACTGGTCCTCCCCCTAGATTTTCCATCAAGCCAGCCTCCCAGCCTTTCCCACCCTCACCTTCAGACCCTCCTCCCAGTCTCCACCCAACATCATTTCTATCACAGCATCTTTGACCTCCAATCCTGACCTCATTTCTATCACCAAAACCTGGTTCTCTGACGATTTTCCACCGGTCACGAGGACTAGCCCCACCCCCCCACAATAGACCCTCCAGAGGTGGCGGAATGGCAATCCTCTACAACCCCCATTTCCCTGTCTCGCTCGTCGAATCCCAGACATGCCACGCTTCTTGCGAATCGCTTCTGGTTAAACTCTCACTACCATAGACCTTCACCCACAGCTTCCTACTCATCTACAGACCCCTGGGATCCGACAGACATTTCTCCAAAAATCTCTGTGACTCAATTGCTACCATTCAGGTAATTCGCCCATCGCTTACTTTCCTGGTAGATTTCAGTATCTGGTTTGATATGCCCAACAACCCCATGACCCATCCTCTAGTCCAACCCACTCGGGTGGGCACAGCCTTGTTTTTCTGGTCTCGATATCCAGTCCCAAACCATTTATCTGGACACACCACTTTGCCGTCCCTTTCTCTATCCACACACCAGCTCCTCCTCGAGCTCCCTCTGCCTCCACCTTTTGATCACAAATGCTGGAACAAAGTCAAGGTACTCCGACCTAGCAGAAGCCCCCCTGCAACGCTGTCCTGTGGTGGCCCCTTAACCATGGAATCCTTCAACTCCTTGACTAAAAGAATCATGAATTCCTCTTGCGCCCCACATCTTCACACAAAGATCTGTCCCCCCAAATGGTTCATGCCCCATCTGAGGACATTCAAAAAACAAAATTACTCTCTTGAACGCAAATGGCGAGCATCTAAAACCGATTTCAGCAGATCCATGTTTGCCCTCCACCACTGTAATTACAAATCCGATCCGAAAGAGTAAAGGCCATCAGAATAAACTAATTCTGAACTGTGGCGGCAGCAGCAGCAAAGAACTCCACAAGATCATCTCTGAATTCGTGAAACCTACTTGCACCTCTGCCAAATCCACTCTGCGACCCCCGCCCCCCTCTCGCTACATTTCTACAACACTGCACTTGAGAGGATGGCAACCCTTAAGACCAAACTGTCCTTGCTCACCCCCTACCCTACACCGATGGTTTCTTTTTCTCCTCCCTGATCTCATGCCCCCGACGCCCACTTTACCAGCCTTCTACTCTTTCAAACCCGCCTTCTACTCTTTCAAACCCATCTCCAGAGATGAATTCCTTGACCTACTATCAGCCAGCAGGCCCCTCCCTGCCTCTGTTCTGAAAATGTTCTCCTCTACCTGCGCAGGAACACGTGCAAGAACCATACTAAACGACTCCCTCACCTCTGGCATCTGCCCTGAAGCCTTTAAAATAGCGCATACCGAGCCACTCCTAAAAAAGGCATCCCTCGACCCCCCCCCCCCCCCCTCCCCCCTTGAACATTAGAATTACAGGCCAATATCCAACACCAGATTTCTTGGGAAACTGACCGGACTGCATACTACAACATGGTGAGACACTCTACAAACAATTCCAAATGTTAATTTCCAGTGTATGATACTACGAGCCCCTCTCCATTCATACCAGTGACTCGCTTCATAACAATTAAGCATAGCGTACTACTCGTACTGCCCTACCTTCTTCCTGTACCCCATGTGTGTTCCGCTCTATGCACGGTTGTGTTGTACTGACTATTTGACTGCCTGTAAGGTTTTGAGCAAGCCCTGCTACTGCAGCCATCTCGAGTATATAGGTTTTAGACTGCTCTGATGTTTGTTCAGTTCTGCTAAGGTGCACAGTAGCTTTTAGACTGCTCTGATGTGTCAGTTCTGCTATTGCCATTTTCAGCACATAGGCGCACAGTCATTAATAAGCCCGGCCTTTATTATTACTTTTTAGCACATAACTGCTCTAGTACCCCTAGCTCACTGGTAATGTGTTAAGCAAACGCTCCTGGCACCGCCTAGATTTGCATTTCCAGACCCCCAATCATGTAGCAGCAGCCTCCTCCTGTTCTGTTACTCGCCCAGACCCATTCTATAGGTGTGACATTCCAGTTACACTACGGCTAGCCGGCACCCAGCCAGCCCTCCTCACTTAACTAGACCATGCCAGGTTGGTTACTACTCATGTTTTCATTTTGTGTTGTACGGTATGATGCACCCTTTACAGGCTCCCACTTTATTATCCATGATAATGGCCTCTCCAGAGTAGCATGCCCCCGCCACCACCCCATCCCCTGCCCCACACCCTTCCTGCCTCTGACCAATCCGTTTCCCCAACATCGCCACCTGATTAATGGTCCTACAGACCACATAGGGATCCAAAAGCCACAAAGAACCAGCTCACCCTACTCAACTACTACTAATAAACCACCTAAAATGGCTATTCTGGTCCTCGGCTCACTTAGACGCTCTAGACTTCGATCACAGACCTTCACCACGTTATGCTGTCCGATCAGAAACTGCCCTAAAGTCAAGCAAACAAAACAAATCCCACTACTAGGACTCTTAAGAACCCAAAGACTCAGATCCCAATTCTTAAACCATCCTAGCATAAGTGCCTCCTCTTCCTCAGCCATCATAGGAAACTCGCCTCCACTATTGACCCACACTAAATGCCCCAAAAGGATCACCACACCACCACAAGAACCATCCCCTCCTTTACACCTCAAAGCAGCACTCATTAATGCACGGTCCATACCTGCTCACGCCACAGAAATACAGGACTATCACCGAACAACTACTTGATCTACTTATTGTGAGGGAAACCTGGCTCCACCAAGCATCCGGACCCTCACTCTCCATTGCCATTCCTCCAGATTACACCATCCTTAGGACAGACAGAATAAAATCAGTAGGTGGGGGGAGTAGCTATTATTGCTAAAACCCATCTCAAAGAGAATCTGCCCTATTGAGAACCCAGACGGTTACGAAGTCCTGCTAGCCAACTTAGCTACAAACCATAAGACTACCATAAACATAACTATTTATAGAGCACCTAATGCTAAATCTCAGCCAGATTTAGATATACCACTAATGCTAACTCCACTTATTAAACCAAACAGAAAATGTCTAGTCCTAGGGGACTTGAATTTAGGTTTTAATGACACCCAAGACCACAAAGAAGAAGCACTACACAGTGCACTCAAAGACATGGCATTCACACAACTAGTGAACGCCCCTACCCACACAAAAGGGAGAACATTAGACTGGACACTACTACTCAATGCCACAGTATCCATAGACTCCATTAACACGATACCCTGGTCAGACCATCACAGTATACATTTTTTTTTATTTTGTGTTACGAACCAGACCTTAATGTAACAAGAAACATCCCGAAACTTACAGCAGAAAATCTCAACCCTCTATTAGCCACCTCCCTTAATAATAATAAAAAGATCAATACTGAAAACCCATGTGCTCTAGCTGAAATCTGTGATTGTCTCACCAGTACAATTGATACCCTAGCACCCTGTGTTAACTAATCCAAACCCAAGGATAAAAAAAATCCTCTTTCTGGTTTTAACGAGGAACTAGTCGCTCTTAGACGGATTAAAAGATCGCTCGAACACCGGCTAAATAAAACCCATACCTTAGAAGCTCTGGAAGCATTCAACACTGCAAACAAAATCTATAAATCGGCTATCATTACCGATTAAAGCAGATGCCTTTTAACACCAGAATCGGTAATGCATCCTCTGACAGCAAAGAACTGTTCACCATACTCCAGGAGTTGGAGAATCTGATCCCCATAATCAACCCAGCCCAACCAAGTAAAGAATGGTGCACCACCATCCAAGATGCCTTGGCATCCAAAATCAAACTATTAGAAAATAAAATCATCTCCAAAAGAAATCTCCTTTCTGATAAACCGTCCATGTTTAACCAAATTTCCATGAACATGGTAGACACCACCCCTCTCCAACTTCTCACCAGTTTCGGATGATGTAGTACTTAATACCATATCTAAACTTAAAGCTTCAAACTGCAAAGGAGACAATTTTCCAGCACACCTAATCAAATTATGTGCCCCTACTCTCACACCCATAATTACCAATTTCGTGAATGCCTCCTTCCATACCAATCCGGTCCCAGCTAGCATTAATGCGCCATGGGTCACACCTCTACTAAAAAAGCCTACATTAGATCCATTAGTGCCCACAAACTACCGGCCCATAACGACTGTCCCGTTCCTACTTAAAACTATCGACAAAATAGCTTACAACCAAATACAAACCCACCTCGAACAAAATAACGTACTAGGAGCCAGACAATCTGGATTTAGGCCCCCAACCACAGTACGGAGACAGCCCTCCTGGATTTGAAAATCCAATTGGACTCTATCGGAGACTCGGGCCAACTAGCCACCCTTCTGCTACTGGACCTATTAGCAGCATTCGATCTGGTAGACCATGACAAACTTTGCGACACCCTAAAAAAAGATTTTAATTTCTCTAACGCTACTCAGTGGATCAAATCTTTTTTTAACGGACTGCACATCCATAGTTGATGCAGCGGACCCTATAGTAGTACCCATAGGAGTCCCCCAGGGATCCTGCCTCTCGGCCACCCTCTACAATGCATATGCTAAACTCCTATTCTCGGCTCTTGACGATATGGGTGTCATCTACACCAATTTTGCAGATGACACCCAGATCCTCATCCCCATCACAGGTGACTACACCCAAGACACTGACACTATCAACAGTTTATTCTATAATTCAAAATTGGATGGCCCTAAACGGTCTTTGCCTGAACGATGAGAAAACGGAGGTCCTCATCGTGGGCTCCCAAAAAAGAATAATCTCCCTCCACATCAATATTGACGATACTCTCACATCAATATTGACGATACACAGATCCCAGTACTCAAACAAGTCAAAACTCTTGGTGCATATATAGATGCCAACCTCACTATGCACAAATGAATAGCAACCCTCTCCTCTTCCACAGCCTACACAGCAAAAAGTATTGCACTCAGCCGCCAATTTCTCGCCCCCACAAATTGCATCACTTTGGCCAGAGCGCTGATATTAACGAAATTGGATTACTGTAACATCCTCTTCCTAGCAACCCCCAAAACCAACTTAAATAAAATCCAACTATTACAAAACAAAGCCCTTAGAGCAGCTCTAGGTATAAAGAAGTCAGAACATATATCTAGCATCAGAAGAGAAAACCACTGGCTGCTAATTGAAGAAAGAATCATCTTCAAAACACTCAGCACCGTCTATAAATGCATCCCCAACAAAGCGCTACCTCAACAACACCATCAAGAAAACAAATCTCCTGTAGGACACTGAGATCTAATAAACTGGCCCTCTTGGAAGTTCATTAATGCAAATACAGTAGAGCAGGAGGAAGCAGCTTCAAAGTCCTAGCCCCATCACACTGGAACACTCTACCCCTTAGTATCAAAAATGAGGACTTCCTATTAAGATTCAAAAAAGCACTGAAAACCTGGCTATTTAACAAATATTAACCTAATAGAATACCTCTGGTTTACCCCCTTCTTTCAATCTAAACAGCAAACGTAGCCCCATGGCCCTCATGTACCACTAGGGGTCACCTCTAGATCTGCAACTAGTGTTTAAACAAA
Source organism: Ambystoma mexicanum (assembly GCF_040938575.1). Lineage (NCBI taxonomy): Eukaryota > Metazoa > Chordata > Amphibia > Caudata > Ambystomatidae > Ambystoma > Ambystoma mexicanum. Next base: position 1,349,352,960 of record NC_090935.1, on the reverse strand, counting down.
ATGTGACCTGCTACTTTGACTGATTGGAACTTAGTATAAGAAATGGGATTACATGATTTATTTGCATTTCAGTATAAAATAGGTTCTATGTGATGGTAACTGTAACCCTGTATAAAAATGCTACAATTTATTGAATTTTCGCCGTAATACCCGCGGGTCTGGACGAGTAACAAATGTAATAAATAAATACTCCCAGCTCAACTGCTTTGTAGAATCCAACATTTATTCACATTTGTTGAGCGCACAGCAACCTGGGGGCATCGTGGCGCGGGCTGCACAATGTTCAAGACCCCACACAATCTGCCTTCAGACCCCGACATGGAACAGAAACCACTCTGATCTCGATCTGGGATGATCTCAAGGTCACGGCAGACGCTGAGGGCTGCGCAGCGCGGATTCTCCTTGAGCTCTCTCCAGCCTTTGACACAGTTAACCAATCAATCCTCCTTGACCGGCTACACTCCCTTGGAATCCGTGGCTCGGTACACACATGGATTGCCTCTTTCCTCAGCAAATGGAAACAAATCGCCTTCCTTTTGTCTCAACTGCTCGCCCTGTGAACACTGGAGTACCCCAAGGTTCATGCCTCCTCTGCTCTCCTTTTCAACCTTTATCTGACTACTTTACCAGGAATCATCCACATGCGCAACCGCTCCTGTTAACTACACTGACGATAGCCAAATTATCCTAAGAATCCCCAAACGACCGACCCACATCCCAAACTTAAAGCTGGTCTCCGTGATATTGACCGATGGATGACCAGTAACCACCTCCTTTTGAACCCTGAGAAAACAGAAATCATGGTGTGCAGCAATACTGCCCTTCTCCCATATCCACTCTGGTGACCCTCACCACCTCCAACATAGTCAAAAACCTTGGCTGCATTATGGACTCGGGTCTAACCCTCTCCCGTCAGATCAATAATGTTTCAAAATGCTGTCACACCTCCTCAAACTTCTCAGATGCATTTTTCCTTACCTCTCCTACCCCAACAGACTCGCCGATGTTGGGTCTATTATGTTGAGACTGGACTATGCCAACTCGTTATATCTGGGAGTACCAGCATACCAGCTGAACAAACTCCAAGGAGCTCAAACTGCTGCCGCAAAACTCCTCCTCGCCCTGTGACACAGCGACCACATCTCACCCGCTCTCGAACCCTCCACTGGCTCCTAGTCAGACGAAGGGCCACCTTCAAGACCCTATGCATTACTCACCGAGCAGTGCACAAGACCGGCCCAAGGTACCTAAATAGAAGATAATATCCTACCTCCCATCTCAAGCACTGCCCTCTTTCTAGTGATTCCAACCTCCTAATTCTATCAGGATCGGAGGATCCGCCTTCTCAACCTTGGCACCAACTCTGTGGAACTCACTCCTCCCCACATATTCAACCACCCAAGACTACATGGCCTTCCGCAAGGCCCTAAAAACCGGTCTCCTTCCATAATGCCTATTTAAGACCATCTAAGGCTGCTGAGACCCTGCCACCTGATGGCAAATGCTCTAAGAGAACCTGAGCAACGACACCACTGAATGCGCTTATTTAGTCTCTAATAAGTTTACTCTGAATGCAGCACTCGCAAACGCCCATTTGGAATCCGGAATAGCGAGCTTAATTAATCAAACCTCCACCCAGACACTGACCTGCTCACACTCTACTTTACGCCAACACAAAATTAGAGTGCAGCTCTACACCCCTCAATCAATTTCGTCCTAGCTGCTCACATACGAACAATATTTCATGAACACCTCAACATTCTGTAAAACGCAGCTATACCCCACGAAAATCGGCCTAGCTGCACACATAAGCGAATTGCACAGGCCTAACACAGCCAGAACCCAGTCTTGGTGTCCATCCTCCAGACTGCGCACATTCAACTGATATCAAATGCCACCACACCTAATGCTAGTATGCAGCTACCGTCAGGCAATCGCATCAGCTGCGCACATATCTGGTGCACCCACGCACCCTACGACTCGCTCTCGCTCTCGCTCTCGCTCTCTCTCGAACTACGGATCTCGAGGGCGTCCAGCGTTCAACCTACCAGCGCTTTGAGGTCATACCAATGATATATAGAACGCTATTTAAATGGCAAGTAACATAACAGTTCCAATTAAGTCATTAACTCGGACTGCTCTGAAGAAAACAGTGGAAGGCTCTGTGTGCAAAGTTTGATTGCAAGGCTAGAATAAAGCAAGCTGAATGAGTTCCCATAAGGAGGTGTTTTGGAGGGACAGGAACTGGGTTGGAATTGCCATAGGGATTGGCGTGACCATGGGTGGCCAAATAACCAAACCCCTTCAAGCTTTCCTCCTCATGCCATCTCCCCATCTGTTCTCAAATGCAATAGTTCAGTTTATAGATGGCTCTGCCACTTAGTAGCCCAAACTAAAAAAGGAGGTGTAACTCGTCCACAATTATTCAGGTTAGAAAACAATCTGCACTTTGGATAAGTCCTCTGCTTGGTAAAAGCTGGGCATGTGATGGAGGTATTGATGTTTAAATATTCATGTGACACCCATCAGCCAATATTATTGTTGTGGCATTACTGAAATTGTAAGACTATATATGTCAAATATTTTTTAAATGGAGTATGGGTTTAGTTTTGTGGTCCTGAACTAATCCTCATTTTGGAACATTCCTAAACGTTCACCGGCTCCCCTTCCTCCATCCAGACAGGTTGTTTGGTTATTGCTGATCCTTTAGCAAGGGAAGATGTCGGGCAACATCATTATGAGTTGAGTCTCGCTTGTCCTGTATAGACTGCTCTTCACAGATAGTTTTCACATTACTGTGTACCTAGGTCTCCGAGGGGTCATGGGTGTTGATGCTGATCGTCTCTGTAACTTCTCTGCAGTCATTTGTTCATTGGTCCGAGCATTAGGGGTGCTTGTGATTTAATTTGCCTGACAGAATTGGTATATAATGCTTTGAGCCATCGATCCAATAATATCCAGGGCAATTTTTGATCATTAAGTATTGGGAAGACAGTGCAGCTTTTCCTCAGGCCAAGCGATGTTAACCTAAACACCTATCATAATAGAAACATTTTTGAAGACCTTTTTACCGTGTGTTTCTGGGGCACTCCACATATACTTAAAGTCCAATCTGTAATGCTTTGTTTTGTTAGACCCACCTTGATATGGTGGAAGCTCCTGGGGTAACAAGGGCGTCTTCAACTCTCCATAACCCAAGCTCTGGGGCATGCCAGAGATGCATCTGATCATCTGAGCAATACCCATGGTACACAAATAATGGGTACACTGTAGGACGAAAGTAACACTTTTCAGTATTGTATTGTCCTTAGTAGCCAAGCCGGCAATGGCAAATGCAGTGCAGTCTCATTTCTATTGTCTGCAGAAGATGCATCCTCTGCCTTAAACCTACATGGCCGAAGAAGCGGCCCTTGCTCGAAAATCTTGCGAGTATGGTTACTGCTTCAGTCTAGCCAAAATCCGTGCCCCCTCTCCCCTGCTCCTCCCCTTACCTTTTGGTCACCCCATAGGTAATACATATCAACACCCTCCACTTAAGTTCCCTTTAGTGTAAGATGGAATGTTTTATTGTAATCGTGTGACCTGCTATAGCTTCGGTTAGCCCCGTGTTGAGACTAGTGCTTGAATTGGTAATGCCAGGAAACGCTTTAGGGTTAGACCAATGTTCCTTTTTTATATAGAGTTTAGAGTTCCTTGGACTATAACCAAAGCACTTGCATTTTCCAGCTTTTGTTTCTTTAAAGTGGTGGTGTAAAATAATTGTAAAGCACAGAGCTCGCTTCCAGTTCTGCCTCCAATGCAAAGTGAGAGCTCTCACTGGATTCAACACTTTTTTTCATTGACAACAGGGTGCCTTGGTCATTCTTTTCCTGACAACTGTGATTCAAGCTCTGGCAAACACCATAAACTTGCCATTAAAGAAAAACACAGATGGGCTGGAATGATCGTTCCTCGAAGGAGACTGTGCTCAAATCCGATGCATTGAGTACTTGCCATTTGTCTGGAACACCTTTTCACATATTTGTTTTAGGTTTTTTTTTATTGGCCTAGAGATGACTCCCGTTTACACCCAAATATGTATTTGATCTTCAAGATATTACAAAGCTCACCCGATAATGTGTATCATCGGTCATCTTTTTATGCCCACGTAAAGTCCTGTGCACTTGTAAGGTACTCTCAGTTCGACACTGAGCTGTTTTGTCAAATTCCAGGTATGTGGCCTGTTCTCTTCAGCAGGCACGTTAACTACTGGAGCTATGTAAAATCTGCAGCCTATTGCTTTCAATCCTGAAGATTCCTAAGTGAATTCAGTAAGCATTGTGAGACTCCTCTGCCCGACGCCGATGTGCAGGAAAAGGTGGGCTATTGGTGCTGCCAACCGCTTTATGATGCAGTGACTGGTAGTGCTTTTGCAAAGATCTCTTGGTTGCACCCCTCCTAAAACCTGGGTTAGTACTTAGCTACAAAAAGACATTGCACCATTTTAAAGTATGCCCCAAGCAGGGATAGCAACGTGCACTTGCCACTAGCCTAGAGATAAATGGTGTGCTATGCGTGCATATGTGTAGACTTGAGGTGGTGATTACTTTTCATGGCTAGTTAGTAGCTTGCAACTTTTAAAAAAAAGTTTCTTTTTGTAAACTTCTAACGGTCATACAAACTGTAATATATATCCCACTCCTTACCCACCTCCCCACCTGAGATCGGTGGTGATCCTTATGCCAACCCTACTTATCGCCAAATGTTCTAATAATACTCTGTGCTCCAGATACGATTTTGAATTGGGAACGTTTTACTCGCCATTTCCTAATGTTGGGAGTAAAATGATTTTTATAAAATACTCCTATTGGGCATATTCTAAGTGGTTCCGAATGGTTTAACTGATTTAAAAAAGATATATTTATTTGGATGTAGGTAGTCATGCATATTAAAGATACATTTTTTACCTCCCCGGATCGGGCACCAATAATAATAGTTTCTTCCTGTAGAGCTATGTATACTACTGGGCCAAACACATCCATGAAGCCCTATGGATGAAAGCAGGATGACCAGCTAATATGTATTGGTTTCCTATTTTTTTTTTTTTTCTTGGACATTTTTACTGCCTCCTTTTTATTTTTTGGGAGTATTGGCAAATTCTAAGGGAGTAAAAGGGGCTGATGCACCCCTTATCTGTTGGGCTGCCTACAACATTATAACTGTTAAATGTCTTATCTGATTCTGGGCATACTACCATCACATTCCAGTTTGTTTTCAGCTTTCTGATATAAAGCTCCAGATCTTAAGTTCGGTATCCATATTGTTCCAGGGGGTGGAATGTATTGTATAGTTGACATGGGGTTAATTTTCAGTGTTTTGACGACCGGGGAGGACATAAATTAATTTAGCAGAAGTCCCATTTGATGTCCCTATTTCCCTCCCCTCACTTCCCCACCCCCACCATTATTCCTGTTTCACTTGACCTAGTAGTGCCCAATTACACTTTTTACATCTTTTTGTTTCTCCCGCACCTCCCCCCAACCCCCTTCGTGAGATAACCTAACCCACACTTTACTTTAGGGAAACACTCGAACGTTACCCTTTACCAAATTGTTCACTTTCACTATATCCTTTTGCCATAAACGCATTATAACCGAACATTCCCATACCATATGCCATACATCCGCATCTGCTGTTGACATCTACGGCATTTGTGCGTAATCCCATGGTTGATGAAATGCATTATTTTCGTGGTCCTATACACTATGTATGTTGAATTGGATCAATTTGAACTACTTGATAGTCTTGGCTTGTGTGGTTATCTTTAACGATTCCCCAACACCCAATGGTTCTCCAGTTGCTTGCCCATTGTTCTTTCACCTTAAAGTGTGGTACTTCCACACTGTGTGTCCTGCATACTCTGATAAATGAGGACATTATATATGTAAAGTATGTACTAGTGGTGTTATCTCTGGTTCCTGTTATCAATTCCCACCTGAATGCCAGTACTTTAACCAACCTAGCATAGTTCAAGAATTGCCCTTTTACATTTTCCCCTCCAGTCAATCGCTGTTGAATCTTTGCCTCGCACATCTTTCATCCCACATGTCTTTAATTACATCCACAAATCTGTGCTTTTGGTCTCAAATGGATATCCGGGCTATATGCTATATTCAAATACAACAAAGGATGTGTAGTCAATCCAAGACTGGGTTAATGGGGACACCGGACTGCTCTTAACCTAACATGCAATACCATGTAAACAGGCTGCCCAAACCGAACATCATCCCACTCCACCCCTTAGAACAACCCAATCTAACACATGAGGCTAACACAAACATAGTGTTCATAAAGCAGAAGCCTCTTCACCACTAATTAATTGTAGCTACTTCTCCATGCTAAGATTTCTGATTTCTTGGTACAGAACCCATAGATCCGGATCCAGTTCCTACAGATTTGCACACCCTGCATTCAACAGACCTATTCAACTCTTCCCAATAAATGCCCAAATCACCAATGCTAGTGCTCAAGGATACCCACATCCTCTTGGACACTGGATTCTCATGGCCATACCTCTTATGTCGGACAGCAAAATGCTCAACCTGATCCAAGGTGCTCTACGCGCCTTGAACCCCTGTACCACCACTGCCTCCTGCACATCCTGGCCAAATCACTCACTGCTAGTACCCAATGTTTCCACGAAGAATTAGTTGGCCACCCTTTTTATTTCTTTATTTTCCCACCGCTCTTTTGTGGAGGACACCACCGCCAATGTCTTGGTCTCTTTCTGCAGTACGTGCTTCCCTGCCCGGCTGATGATGGTATGTCGTCCTTTGCACACTATGCGTGCTGATGTGCAGGATCCAAGGTAGGTAGATAAACCAATGTCAATAATGTCTTAGTTATATCAGGTTAGTGTACATAAGAACATACAGCCAGCCACTGGTCCATCCACACCTTAGCCAGCTCGATCAGTGGAACATTCACCCAGCACTCTACTAATATTCCACTCCAACGTTCCATTCCTATACCCATACACCAGCATTCATACCCACCTTGCATAACACACTACCATACTGACGTTTCCCCATTCTCTAATACTAGCAAGGAGTTAAGCAGCCTCCGTGAATTCTCCACATTTTCACATAATGGCTCTGTTGCGAGGGTGGGATAATACTGTCTGTACTAGAGTCATGAGAAGTCGATTTGGAAAATCTGTATTCTCCGGCAAGACCAGAGGCTGCTGCTAAGCGTGTTTAGAACTTGTTTATTAGTAATGTAACCACTTGGTCAATCATTTTGAAATGGAAGTTCTAAAAAGGTTGTCCCTCACCATTCTGCTGCCTTCATTATGTCTTCTAGCCTGTCACCTGCTGTGAAGACTTTCAATGCTATGGCCCTTCTGTTTGAGTGGGCATTGAAACTCTGCCTGTCTATCCCAATCTGTTCCATAATCTACCTGATTCGCCTTGCCTGGGCAGCACATGACGCTCCCTTTATGGTAAGCCCTAGAAGCAACTGTCCCAGACCCATCGAAGATTGGCCCTTGCAACCCTGTAAACCTTGAGGCATTCGACATCAAGCTTTAGTTGATTGCAATTGAGATTCAATTAGCAAAAGCTAAAACCTGCTCCTCTGTGTCTGGCATCATCCAGTACACCGCGCACCACAAATCGCAAACCGTAACCTTTGCCATATTATATGTGATCCATTATGTTTAACTATGTACTAGATGTGTCCCAATTCTTATATTAACATTCTGTGTGTGTGTGTGTGTGTGTGTGTCTGTCTCAGTGGCAATTTCAACCCTGACTCTATCGTGCGCTTGTGACCACCTTCTGGGGAGAATCTTACTTGCCAACTTTCAGGCTTTCATGCCTGATACAGTCATACAAGATGTAAGGAAAAGAAGCTTAGTCCCCATAGCTGACATGACTTTCCTCAGCAGACTGTCATTTTTTAGCCAGCTCAGGAAAAGCCATATAACTTTGTTGATGTTCCAAAGAGTAAAATTTTGGAAGTGGTAGCTTCACCAAACTTAATAGCTTTCATTAGTTTCCTAACCAAGGAATGATCACCTTCTAATGTGCGGTTACCCATTGAATGCCCAGCAGAAATTGCTGACCTGAACACCTTGTCCTATATGCCACGCTCTCCCTGGACAACCTTGAGATGTTGGCTGCTTCCACCGATCTGCTCGAACAGGATCTCTATCCCTCTTCAAACACCAGTTTTTCAAGCTGCTCTGTATGTCTTAGCCATACCTGGAACCCAAGAGCTTCACATGGATTCCCCGCTCCCCCCCCCCCCAAAACTGCTTGTGAAGGTCCTTGTTTTCACCAGGAATTTCCATGAAAAGGTCCTGTTCAACTCTATTTGGTGAAGTCCTTGCTGGATCTTGCAGAATGTGGGGCATCTGTGACAATAGGATAGGACATTCCGATGAGAACTCCTGGAGAGTTGGAAGCCATGCTTCAGGTGACTAGAAAGATATCACCAATCCACCTGAACCCCTCTCCTCCTGGCAAAAGGTAGCACACCCATGACCATTACAAATGGGACAAGGCTACCCTATCTGTGGGCCCTATTGTTGGAGAAGCTTTTCCATTGCTGTTTTTGCTGGATCTGGCTTCCAACCGAAGTCTTTCCAGGTGACTGAGTCTTATGGCAAAAAGAGTGAGGTCCCTTTATGTCCAGGAGTCGCAGGAAGAATCCTCTGAAGCTTCCAGTTGCTGGAATCTTGGGTACCTTAATACAGTAAGCCACTATGTTCACCAACCAAGGCAGATACTTTTCTTGGACCAAAATGTTCCTCTCTATATAGACAGTGCCAAAAGTACTTGGACAACTGTACTAGAACTTAAATTGCATGCCCCCTAGGTGGGTGATAGACCTCAATGCTGAGATATTGCACCAATGTTTCACTAACTGCATCAGGGGATTGATGGCACAGGAGCCTACAAGCAGCTGCAGTTTTTATGTGCAGATTCGGCTAGTATGTGGACCACAACAGTCCAGGCATCGGTGCCACACGTTAAGCCCCTCAGCTTGTCATACTGGGTTTGATTTACACCCAATGAGCTTCATAAATTTCACCCATTCCAGGCCTCCATATACTCTAGCCACCATGATATCTCGGTACTGGCATTGCTGGACAGGAGGGCTGACTGATCGTAGCTCAGTCTGATGCAGAAGGGAGCTTTTTTATTTTATTTTTTGTTTTATTTGTAATTTATTTTAATTTTTTTATTTCTTTGTGATCCCAGACATATTGCTAGGATTGAAGTGCCAAGCACACCTCAGGAATGTAGCCAGGATAGTAGCCTTAACCTCTTTGATAACAAACGTTGGAGGTATCTCTCTGCGGATACTCTGCATCCTGGACTTTGCTAGTTTGAGCCCTTACGCCACTTTATATCCAAAAAATCCCAGGAATTCCATCTTGCATGGTGGTTCTTGCTCTGACCTTTCTCAATTAATGAATCGGTAGCGGCATCACTTATTTCTGGACTTGGGTAAGCAGCAAAGTTCTGTCCTGGGACACAATCATGTTATCCAGATAAACTATCGTCCTTATCCACTACTCAATTTGCTTTGATGGGTTTTAAGAGCTACATGAATCAATAGTGACTGGATGATGGCCAAGACGGAAGGATTGTAAACTCCCATTCCTGCCCCACCCATATGGTCCTTGGGAATCTCCATTCAAGGGGTGGGGGGGGGATATTTGCAGTGGTACTTCAGATATATTATCAGTCTGGCCTTGTCTTTGCTTCTTGGTTGAGTCATTGCTGCTGGCATGGACCACAGTATTGCATACTTTCATGCCCGCTCCCAGAACCCTTCTCCCAAATCCTATGCTCAAAAATAGATTGGTGGCAGAAATCTCGTTTACTTGGCTGCCACAAAAACCTTTAGCTGGAAATCTTGGGTGGTCTGCAGGACCCATGCATCCCCTGTAATCTCGCACCAACTTTGCACCCGAGTCTGGGCTGCTCATCTTTTAGAGCCAATAGCTGCTTTTGCATCCTTCTCCGTCCTCTTCTTATACTGCCTCCTCCAGGAAACGGAGAAGATCCTTTCGGCATACTTGTCGTAGTCACTGTATCCTCCTTGGAACCTTTGCTGTCACAGATTGCATCTGGAATCGCAGCTCTGGCCTCGTCTAACCTTTCGACAACCTTGCTGTTGAAGAATCTTCATTGACGTAAGGTGTTGATACATGGCTTTGCATGTATCCACAAATGTTGCCCTTTTTTTACAATGGAAATTTCAAAGGGGGACCCAAGCACACACCTTGTGGTCTCATGTCCTGTTTCTTCCAAGACTTATCTGGTTCGTGGGAAGGGTAGTTATTTGTGTTCATTAGTTGTTGAACTTTGATGCTGTGCAGTTCCTACGGTATCACGCGTTGTGACCGCACTACTGCCCAAGCCAGAGGTGGTGGCGTGGCTTTCATCCACAAAAACACTCTTGATCTAAGAGTATCGACTAATTCCAAACTTGAGTCAGCTGAACTACGATCAGTTCAACTATCACTAACGGCGAATCAAATGACCACCATCCACCTTATCTACAGGTCCCCAGGCCCTGCACCTTCCTTCGTCGGCGAAATATCCTCCCTCCTCCTCAACAAAACTAAAACTAGCTTTCAAATTATCATCCTAGGCGACCTCATCTGGGTCTTGGTGACCCTAAAGATCCCATTGCATCGGACTTGGAGAATGTTCTAACCAACTTTGGCTTCACCTTGCACATTCAAGAGCCTACTCGCTCTAAAGGCAGGACCCTTGACTGGTTAGCAGGCTCCAACTGCAATATCAATGTCCCTGCCAATACCCCTTGCTTATGGTCTGACCATCACATTATCACCTTTTTAATATTGAAGCCACCCCCCGTGTCCCGACTGATTGCTCCAGCCCTCCCCACCAGAAAGAAAAGGGCACCAGAAATAAAAGGGCACCAGAAATAAAAGGGACATAACCAAGGAGAAACTCCTTCCCCTGCTACTCCCATCGCTTAATGCTGCCTCTGACTCCTGCAATGATCCAACCTCCCAGCTGACATGAGCACAAAGATGGCTTCTTCCTTGCATCGCTCGCCTACAAAGAAGCTATTATCACCGCAAAAAAAGACTCCCTTAATAACCGTATCCTGCAAGTCGATTTGAACACCAAGGAACTTTTTAAGATCCTAAAAGAGCTTGAAACTCCAGCCACCCCGCCTGACACCTGCATTAAAGATAGCAAATGGTGTGCCAACATTCAGTCAGCCTTACTGAATACAATCTTGACGCTACAATCCAAAATCAAAGACAAACAAGAGAGCCTGGATCTTGACGACCGTCCTCCTGCCCCGGGATGGGCACCCCTCCTAGACTCGTCTAATACCAAAGATTTTGTTTTCTCATCGCTCACTATTGCTGAGGTAGAAAACCTCTTTCGAAGGATCAAACCATCCAATTGCCAAGGTGATCCGTGCCCTGCTCCCATTGTCAAGGAATCTGCCCACGATTTAGCCCCATTTAGCACGTCCTTTATAAACTCCTCTTTCAAAACCAGTATTGTCCCTGGCCACGTCAAGGACGCCTGGGTGATCCCATTGCTTAAAAAAACATCCTTAGACCCAAGCATACCTACTAACTTCAGACCCATAACCACCGTCCCGTTCCTGCTCAGGATCTTAAACCGTGCAGCATACATCCAGATCCAAGACTACCTGGAACCCAATAATCTTCTAGGTCTTAGACAATCTAGATTCCATCCTAGACATGGGACTGAAACGGCTTTGATAGATCTAAAAACACAAATTGAAGTCCTGAAGGGCAAAGCCTAGATGGCCCAACACCAGCTATGCCTCAATGATAAGATGGAGCTCCTTATCCTGGGCACCTCGCAACGCCTTAGCAAACTAGACCCGTCGTTGATCATTGATGGCAATACCATCCAAGTTTCGATCTTGGCACCACTCCATCTTTATCTCGGCAAACTAATGCAGTCAGATCAGCCTCTGCATACACCTCCAAACTCATTGCAGCCTGCAGGCCATTCCTGACCACTCAGAATAGTGTCACACTAGCCAGAACCCTCATTATGTCTAAAATTGACCATGCTAGCGCCCTCTACTTAGGAACTAGCCAAGAGAACCTGAACAAATTACAAATCACCCAGAACAACGCTATTCGAGCTTCCTTAAACATCCCTCGAAACCACCACATCTCCGAATCCAGAATCAATCTATTGTGGCTAGCCGTCAGGCAGAGAATCTCACTGAAAACACTTGACCTCCGGCACAAATGCCTGGCCAACTAGGGCCCCCACCCCCCTGTACCTCTGCAGGCGGCTATCCTGCCATGCGCCCACCCAACCTCTAAGAACCGCCCAGACCCACTGTCTTGCAATCCCTAGGATCAAACTCCAAAAAGCAGGTGGCACAAGCTTCCCTGTCCTTGCCTCCAAGCTATGGAATGCCCTCCCTAGCACCATTAGATCTGAAGATTCCTTTAACTCATTCAAGTCCAAAACGAAATCATGGCTCTTCAATCAGCACTGAGCCACGCTTTGTACACCAGACTTACCTGCATTGTCCCACTGATCCTGCCTGTGATGCACTTTTCATGTCAAACACTTGCTCTGTTAATTATGTATATTGACATATTTGCCGTGTATCCTCTGCTAAAAATCTGTATCTATATGCGCGCTGTTAAACTATGTCTGTATTTATGCTCTGTATGTAACCCTTGCTTAAGTTGCGCCCTGATGCCTTTGGGCCTGATGGTGCACGTTACAAATAAAACAAATACAAAATACCAAAAAATGTTTTAGTGGGTTCCTTTAGTGAAAGGATTACCTACTGGTTTAGTGGTTGGTTCTCCCCCTCCCCCCCATACCCTCTTAGCAGGTTCCAGCAGATGGTCTACTAGAGCTGCACTCCCCTGCTAGATGCCGCTCTGGCGCAGGGCCCTCACACAGCTCTCCTTCTGTGTGGGGCGGTGGTGTCCTGGCTGCCACATGCCTTGCTGAGCGCTCCTCCGGGGAGGAGCTGTGCCTGCTGCCTCCTCGCCTGGCATCTCGTTGGCCACTGCTGCAATGCCGGGCTGTCTTGCCTAGCCTCTCTGAGACCCTGTTGTGGTGTTCCAACGTCTCTGCTGACTGTGGCGTGGTCTGCCACATCCCTGCCGCCAACATATCCAGATAAGGCGGGGTGTGGTGGGGGCCTGCCTGCACACATGTCAGCACTGCACATTAGGGGCTGTGCACACTAACATCCCTGATGGGGCTGTGAAAGCTGCCCTGTCGCAATGGTGCCTCGAAGATTTATAGCTATATATGGCATTAATGGATTGTTCAACTGCGCTTGTGGACAGAGGGAAGTTTTGGTTAACATTTATGGATATTCACAGAAGCGTTTAATACTAACCGTTATAGGGAATATGAGACCTAAAGGATGAAAGGTGAATGTTGTTAAATGTTGTGTATTGGCAGCTGAGCCTAGTGGATCCATCAACAAGAGTAAAAACAAGTTTTAAATTCAAATAATGAAACTCTCATAAAAAGTATTACTACCATGGAATAACTTTTTACCGGTATTAGTCAATTTGTTCTAAACCGTTTTGTTTGAATCACTCATTTGATCGTTTTTTAAACGTACAAATTGACCTTCTGTGCATTTTTTACGCAAACATTTTAAAATCAGCAGTTACCGGTTTTCTTACCTTTTTAATATGGTTTTAGGGAGACTTTTTTTTTTTTAACTTTCTTGTATTTTTTCTAGTTTATAACTAGTAAATATACTGTAATACAATGTAAGTAACTCTAAGAAGAAGAAAAAATCTAATGTTTATTGAAATTCTTTTCAACTGTCTCTCGTACGTATATAATGCATGCAATTAAATGTACAATGATGGTAATTCTATTTAAATAGTCACTTTAAGTTGATGTTGCTAATACATTTTCCTTTTTATAGCACATTCCACACATGTATATCAATTCCTCATTCACAATCTAATAAAAATTAACTTTGAAGGCCATGCTTGACAAATAATCACATAGTTAATGATGCATATTTTTCAGATATTTCTTTAGTTTTCTTATGTTTTGTACATTTTAGTTTTATTTTTTTGCAGGTTCTTGCCACTCATTTTCTGAAGTATAGAGCTTTCTTGCATTTCCTGCTATGTTTGTAGCACACTCCATATCGTAGGTTTTGTATGACTCACGGCCACATTTTAGACTATTATGCCACCCCCTCAAGCTTGTTTGTTTTTGGTGATCCATTTATAATTGCTGAAAAACAATTGCAGTATTTCAATTTTAATATTTGGTAGTTTACATCCAAAAGAGTCTACCAATCCACGTTTCTTCATATTAATTGAAACATGCGCCATTTCATTTCTTTTATAATGTTTCATGTGTGATTGTCATGTAAACTTCCACTACATCTATTGTTATGAACGCTAAAGCACAAATTGGTAGTATATCGTACATCACTTTAATTGCTGACAATTCATAGTCCATTGAGCATGTTTTTTCGTCTTTGCATGCATTAGGTATTCCTTCTTACAGTTTTGTAAACACCTGCATAGTTTTTCTCCTTTTTTCTGTCATCAATTACAAGTGAGAAAAAATTCTGTATCTATTTCCCCATGTACACTATATAACTGTTTCAAAGGTTTAGGACAACCTATGAACGTTCCATCTAGCATCCAGTTTTTGCTTATTTCTGATCTTCCCAAGTTTTGACTTGTTGCAAAAATAATAAATCTACTATCCATTGTTCTACTATCACCATTGTGTGTTTTTGTAAGCTTTCCGTTTTTCTACATCTCCCACCTTTTTTTTTGGAATTTTACGGCCTTATTTTCTAAATTTCTTTGGTATGTTATTTGTTTCTTTCAATTTATCACATGGCATTTCACCTGCCAAATGAGTTGGGATCTGCTACATTAGGGTCACGGTTATGATTTCTTGTACTTTCAATATATTCTCTTGTGGTGATGGCTCTTCGTCGACAGCTTAATTTCTTATATTCTATGTATTTCTACCATTTCATTTTCTTTCACTCTTAAATCTTTCTAAATTGTATATAAAACCATTTTGTTGTAATTGTTTGTTGCCTCTGGTAGACGCAAAGTTAACTGCCTTTTCCATTTTTCCATTTTGCCATTTTCCTAAAGAAATGAAATGTGACAATTTCTAGTCAGTGACTTTATTTTTAAAAATCTTCGTCCCTTTTGTTTATTTTGATATCTCCTATAAATAATAAAAGTAAACTTACCTTCTTTTTTCCTTATGTTAATTTTTATTTCCCCAAAGCTATGATCCTATTTGTAACCATCTTTTACTCTCTCATATGCAATCTAATTCTTTCTGTTTACACTTTTTTCCTCAGAGGATGTTGCACACTATTATCATTTCTCGTGAGATTTCGATCACTAGTACATTCCTCTAATGGATCTACCCCTTCCGGTAATAGGATCTGTTTTCGAGCTGATTTTAATTTAATATTATTTACTCTATTTCACTGCACAACAGTTTTTATGCTTTTTTTATTGTATGGTTTCATTTACGAACAATCCGCTAATTCGTGCACATTCCTTACGATCAGTTCTCTGCGAACATTTGCACACAAACATAAAAAATCCTTTTTACCTTAATGGGCCATTGCATTTGAAAAAACAAGGTGTGAATGGCTCAATACATTGGAGATTAAAACCAGTTAAATTTTCCTACAAAGCTTACAGCTCCTCTTCCCTCACCACCCCTCCCCCCCCCCCCTTTTTAAAAATGAATTGCTTTTTTTACTTAATTTGCACTATGTGTGGCTGGAGTTTGGGGGCTTGCAAATCCATTCAAAAAACAGATCGAAGAAAACTTCTTTGGAAGGATACTTGGTGTCCAAGTATGCACTTCCCTCAGAGGTAGGAATAGAATATATTGAGGACCATATAAAAACCACCCTGTTCGTTAATATGATCTAATCCATATGATACGCTTACAAGAGACATCATATGGGATGTTTTAACTTGTGGTAATTTAGGCAAGATTTGTTGGCTCGCGTTTTTATGAAGATTTAAATCAATCCACGCACTAAACTAGTTCAGTTCATGTGGACTAATAGATCTTATCTACTAGAAGCTTTGTTCACAACCTAAAACCGGCTCTGAATAGAGAAGCGGGAGCAATTTTTCATGCAAAAATAACCAAATCTGAAAGGCTGGAAAACTATTTAACTTGGTCCTTGACATTAAGGGAATGTTTTTTATTTAGCAATGTTTCACATATTCACACTATTTGGCAAGAGGGCAGAGATTTTAATGATTGCCTATGCTCAGCATTTATCAATAAGTTGTAACGTTTATGCATTATTTATCTTACTGTCCATTGTGTAGGTCGATACATAATGGTATATTCATTATTTTTCTTAGAAATTGACCGTTTTAGACCATTCAACCCGGCTTTATTTTATCATGTGATATTGGGATGAATGAGCAGTCTGGGCTTTAAACCAATGCTGGCTATAGTAGCGAAAATTAGACCTATTAGTCCTGCACTAAATCTCATTACCAACCTTTGAGGAATGTAAGGGGAAAAGCTCAGCGTGAGCGAAATAGCAATAAAATATAACTTGGGTAACTTTTACATAAATAATACAACATCTTTATTATTCTTTGTAGTATCTAGATTGTGCACAGTAACCTCTAATGCAGGATTTATTTTTATTTTAATTGAAACCAATTATCTTATGATGGGTATTACAGTTGATTTTGTTAATGTTGTGTACTGAAATAAAGATGGGAGGATGGTTGCAACCAAAATTGGCTTCCAGCACTGTAACAAATGTGTTGGCCCTAAATAGTTATTTTAGTCCCTTTTTGTAACAAAATATATAATTCCATTTTTCTTTTAGATGTTATGAAAAGAAACCAAATGACTTGTGTGTATCTATGCCAATTTAAGGTAGACTGTTTAAGCTACACGATTTACTCTAAGTGCCAGAAGTCTGTAAATAAAATTGTAAATCATTTTTCTACATTGCTGGTTTTAATGAATGTACTGTATTTCATGATGTAACTTGTATAGCATAAATAAAGTTTGTATGATTCATTGGTGGACCTCTGGCCCACGTGTATGCGAAGCAAAATTAGTGTGATCTGAATTGAAGTGTAAACAATTGTACAGTATTCCACATTGCCAATATTGAGTCAAACACCACCCATGGGTTTGTGTGAGGATATGTTCTGCACTGTGAAATTGAGTATTAGCCATCAGTTTACTCTCCTCCATGCATGATCCAGGCCCTGGTGTTCATGCCCTCAATTGGAACCTGACAGGCTCTCAATGTTTCCTTTACCATGGTTCCTGTGATTAAAGTATTGAAAATCCTGCAAAGTGCAGAAAGAGAAGACGACACACAGGTTGGATGGTGACTGTTGGAGACACTTCAATTATTCGGGAAAATACTTTCTTTATTTCAAAGAGGGGTTTCCCTGCCTCAACTAAAACACTAAAAGTTCTGTCAGAATGTCCTTGTAAATCAATAGTCCACAGTCCTGTGTTAAAGCCCTACTTCTGTCCCTTAAAACTAAACTAGGGTAAGGTAGACCTTTTTGGTCCAGAAGAATGATTCCCTTCTTATAGACTGGGGATAGAAGTCCATATTTAGGTGTTCTTCTTAGGGAATGGCTCCCTTCCCTGGGTCAAATTGTCCTTCAACACGCACGGGAAAAAGTTCAAACGCTTCTCCTTGGCAGACATACTGCCTGTCTTCTAACAGCCTGTATCAGAATGTCTTTACACTTTGGTGACCAGGAGAATGGCTCCCTTCTCCTGCTATCTTGAAAGATAGATGTCAACTCAACCAGGGGGAATTACTCTCTTCTCCTGGCCGTTCTTCCACTTACCACAGTTCACACCCCAGGGGAATGACTCCTTCTATTCTACTTGGTTTCACAGGTCAACAACACCAGGAGGGGGAATGACTCCTTTCCCCTGGACTTTTTCACTTGGAGGGTCCAGACCCAGGCTTACTCTCCTGCAAAGTACTGCCAAGAAGAAGAGGGGCTTTCTCTCTAGCTTCCTGGTGTTGGGGTTCCCAGACCCCTTTCTGTGGGCTAATGGGTATCTGACTCTCACTGTGCAGAGGAAGATTCCCTCGGATGCTTATTT
Organism: Ambystoma mexicanum; assembly: GCF_040938575.1. Taxonomy (NCBI): domain Eukaryota; kingdom Metazoa; phylum Chordata; class Amphibia; order Caudata; family Ambystomatidae; genus Ambystoma; species Ambystoma mexicanum. The sequence continues at coordinate 1,349,334,814 of NC_090935.1, read as the reverse complement.
CTTGAAACCTCGGGACCCAGACTCTGTAGGGCCTTTATTTAGCCCACCTGGTGCCTTGGGGTAGTGGAGGAGAGTTTGGTGATGTCTCGCTATCCCTGCCAACCCACTTGTGCTTCCGGTTACCTTTTTGGGTCCTCACTACACAGTGATGCTTCTTCCTGGATCAGGGCCGTCGTCCTGCATCAGTGGGTGACCGTCTGCTTCTGTGGCTTTGCCGATGGCAGCGCTCAGAAGTCTCAGCACGTCTTAAGGACTGCATGGCCCACCTCCCCATGGAGGTCCTGCCACTGCGTCGCCGCAGTCTGCCTGGGCTCGCTGGTCATGGAGCTCCCGGGAACACCTCCAGCTTCCTGCTTTCTTCTCTGGTCGTCGGGCTCCGCTCGTTCAAATCTAATGCTCACCCTTAGTTCTTGCAGCATTTTACATGGTGCTGCATCCCCTCCTCCTCTTCTCTGTACTTATCTGGTACACTTTCTTCGGGTAGTCCCTACTCTTCTTCGTCTCAGTGTTTCCTAGAGTCGGACTTACAAAGGTGCATGGGCGTACTATAAAGTGTTGTAGTGTATGTGGTATGGAGGGGTATAGGGTGAGGGGTGTTGTGCTGATTTTGTGTCAGATGATCATCCTTATCCCCATGAGCTCTCCAGCGGTTTACCACCCCCAGAATGGCTATCTGGTAGTGGCCTCACCACCTTGGGCTCATTGGAAGGAGCCTCCCCTCGGGGTGAAGTGACGACATCCAGGGATTCGTCACACCCCTACATCAAGACCGGTGCAGATGTGCAAACATTAGGAATGAGTGAAAAATTCAGGACCGATTTTGTTCACACACATGAAAGCCTTGCTTTGAAGGCTTCCTTGCAATGCAACAAACCTGCCCTGTGGGTCAATATCCGCTTTCTTCCATTGAAAGCTTGGTGAAAGATTAATGAGATTGTGGGAGGAGTAGGATGTGTGAATCCTATTAGAGCCTCAATGTTTGACAAACGCCACTTGAAGCATGATATTCTAGTAGAACCTTTGTCCCAGGACGCTCATGGTAAGTTATCAGCTTTCATGGAGGTTGCCGATGGCTTGCATATTTGAGCTGATCATAGTTGGAGCAGAGGATGTACTCCTAGTGTGAACTATAAGCCAAGTTGACGTCGAAAGAGCAATGAAATACTCTACAAATTCGTTTTTTATTCAAATCACAAAGAATTGTGCCTTTTTTACACAATAAAAATCGAAGCTCATTCTCAGTGCCTCCCTAACAATTGCAGTGTACAAAGTTACAAACGAGTTTGGTTATGATGCATTCACCTAGGGGACATACTGTGGGCTTACCATTTCACTCACCCAACAGTCGGATGAAAGTACTGTGCTGTCTGTATTATGACTTCCCTATATTGAACATCGAAGTCGCAGTAACACCTGCAGACCATAGTGACCTATAACAATAGGCTTGATCGCTCATGCACACAGACTGCGGTCTTGACGATTTGTTGCATTTGAGCCAGTACTGGAAGGTGGCACCAACGTTTGGTTGGTACGAGAATGTCATATGATGCATACCATTCTGAGTAATTTCTTGATGCCCATAAATGACTTTCCCCAGGACCACAACAGAAGTGAGGTTGTAGAAATATTTTACTGGCTTCCTAAACTCATCCTTTTCTCATCCTATTTCAGGATGAGGTTGCAGTCCCTCAAGTTTAGCATGTGGCATTTTATTGACTGTAGACCATAAACAGGGAGAGCTTTGGGTTACACAACATTTTTGAGTAAGTCCTCCACAAAGTTCTCGGCGTTGCTTCAGGCTCTGTTCTCCTCTACCCCAAATAAGGTAATATTGCGGTAGGACCACATTTCTAACTTAGTCTTGTTCTGCTTCAGGTCCCTGGTCAGTGCAGGTAGAAAGCGCTGTGGGAGGCAACTTGGTCCTCGATGGTGCTGATTCAGGTCTCGCAATCCTTATGCTCTTTTTCCAGTTAAGCTTTCAGTTTCCATGCTAGCTGTTATACCATCAAGTAAAATGTTAGCCAAAGAAAAGCATTCTTGGGTTTTGTTTGATGGGTCAGTGCATCTCTATATAATCTACTTGGTGTCCTCCTGCATGAGTCAGTACGACAATCGCTCTTAGCGATGTCTCTAATCCAATTTCCGCAAACCTAATCCAATGAGTCTAGGGTGTAGTTTTAGGGTACTGGCTGCTGAAGAGATTACTCACTTAATGTGCCCCTCAGTATGGTAGCCAATGAACTCTGCGAAGTAAAGCTGTGTATTCTGAAATATATGGGCATTATTTGAGTAGAGAAAAAGTGGCAGCATTTTTGAAGTCACAGCTGCAACGTTTGTTAGCCTTTAGCCATAGGGACTGAGTGGGGAGGGGGAAAGGGAGAGGGGGGAGGGGGCTAGGAATGGGGAGAGTACAAAGGTGCCCAAAATGTAGCCTACCCCTGGTCCGGAAGAAATTACTCAGATTATTAGTGACTTGTGCATCCGCTCCCACTAACTACATGGTCTCTCATTGTAGTCTTCTCTTAATGATGACTTCAATAGTCACTCTAGTTTCATTGTACTTGGAATAGAGTAAAACCATCTGCAGTTCAGGAAAAGAGTGAACACTTTCCCTTTCAAAAACTAATTTGCATTGGTCCCATTAGGTACAAGCCATAATGGGCCCATTGTGTGTGTGGATCAACACTTCCTTCACTTATTCCACAACCTCCATGTTTCTCAGAGTTGGATAGTTGGTACTGCACTTACAAGTGGATATGTGACTCTTTTGTGATGTATTTAAAATGCTTTAGTACCTGTGTCTCCGTGAAGGAGCACTCCTATTGGTGGCTTTCTGGGCCATAGCAGATGGTATGCCATGCAACACTACATGTCTCGCCTGACCTGTTTCCTCTAACCGCTGTAGCGCTTCAGTCTTTGGCTGCCGTAATCTTCCATTCCTGTTCCACCAGATCTGCTAAACTGCACTGAAGCCTGCCTCTTGGATACACCACTGGTCTCCTGCCTGCTGATACATCCTACCACCCCTTCAAAATGCCACCTTCTTGTGTGCCATCTCTCTGCATGTGTAGGGTATGAGCAGTAAAGTGTCAAACGACCTGCCAGAGGAGATTGAGTCAGGCCAACATGCAGAGTCTCTCAATATGTACACCAGGACTGCAGTGCCCTATGCCACATGGTCGGGTGCTTTACCATGTGGCAACAGTGCAATCGACTGCATTAAAAGCCCTTTCTTCATTCAGTTCTTTATTACGGTCCTGAGGCATTACCAGCTGTTAAAGCCCTGTGCCCCATGTTTTATTACGTAAGTGAAACTGTGCAGGTGCATATTGTAATGTTATGAAGAGTTAAAAAAAAAAGACACTTAAGGTGCACTGATATTTAACTTTTTACTGTCACTTAATTTGCTTTCATCCACCTTTCTTACTCTCTAACAGATCCATGGCAGCAGGCTACGGTGCAATGGGAGATGACGAAACCATTGATTACTCTGTGCATGAAGCCTGGAATGAAGCGACTAACGTTTACCTGATTGTAATCCTGGTCAGTTTCGGTCTTTTCCTGTACGCCAGAAAGTGAGTTCATGAAGGAGCAGAGGTCCAGACAGAAAGATGGCCAGTGGTTGTGAAACCATCACCCAACGGCAGTATGTGTCAGTTGTATCTTCATGCCAGAGATCCCTCTTAATTTAGGCTTTTGATTCCTGAGGTTGAAGCTTTCATAATTACAACAAAGCAGTCTGATTGCAATGTCTCCAGAAAGCATGTGCACAGGCTACTTCTGTTATGGATGACTTTGACCTTATTCCACCTCTCCTCTGTTTAAGGTTGATCATGCTGTGTTCACGAATTAATTCCTGCATGTAGCTGGTCTTATTTTAGGGAAGAACTCTTTCCATGCGTGTTCATTATAACTGCCTCCATCATACTTTTATTGTTTTACAATCCCATGGTCTTATGGCGCTTAGAACTGCAAGAGAGTGGGGTGGGTTTGGTTAGAAGCAGCAGAGGGGGCAGTGCAAGATTGCTTTGATGTTGTATTGTTACCCTCGAATCGTTAGAAACCTGTCTCGTTGTGTGGGTCAGCATTAAGGTGTTATGTAAATTTTGCATTTATATAGCGCCTTATATAAATTTGGTATGGTCTGAAGGCGCTGGTAGGTTGATCGCCCTTGTGAACCGAAGTTCAGATCAGTAGAGAGAGTCAAAAGGTGCGTGTGAGCACCGGGTATGTGTGCATCTTGTGCGATATCCGTGTAGTAGCTGCTTCTTAGCGGTAGGTGTGGTGATTGAGAGATCAGGAGAATGTGTTCGTTCAGGCAGGATTCATCCAGAACGGCTGCGGCTGCGTTAGGCCTGAGGAGAACGCCTGGCTGGGCGGTGCAAGACCAGCAGTGTCAACTTAGAATGATGTGGAGTGAGCGGCGGATGTTGCTATGAGAACAGTTATACCGAATGGTGTCATAGTACTTCTGTGTTCTAGTTGAGTGGTGATGTAAGGGAGAGGGTAAGCTTGGTGGTGTGATATGATGAGTCATATGCTCTTTTGAGCGTTCTTTGCATTCTAAACCATACTATATACGTCACGCAATTCTATGCGTTCCAGTCTGTACCGTGGATGGACACCTATCCATTCTATGTACTCCAGTCTGGTCTAATGCACTCTGGTTCGCGGTCTAGTCAACTCTGTGCATGTGGTCTTGTCCGCCCCACGCATGCACTCTTGACAGCGCCAGGCATGCACTCCAGGCACTCATCCGCTCCACGAGCTTATCCGCTCCATACACCCATGTGCTCCACACATTCGTCCGGACCATGCCCTCGTCCGGACCATGCCCTCGTCCGGACCCTACACTCCTTTACACCATACATTTGCTGGGTCTATACAATCGTCCGCTCAGGCGATAAACACACTCTCTGCACTTCCGCATTCATCAGTTATCCAGACTTGTTGGCTCTACTTACTCATCTGCTCAACATACTCATCTGTTTTGCACCCTTATGTTTTTGCTTATCTGTTGTGCACATTCATCCGGTTTGCGCATTCTTGCATTCTATTCGCTTCTCTGAAATGTACACGCTCATCCGTGTTAGGCACTCCTCCCCTCTATGCACTCACCTACTCAGCGCACACCCCCATCAGCGCACATCTGCCAGGTCTCTAGAATCGTCCGTTCAGGCAATAAACAAACTCTGTATTTCCGCATTCATCAGCTATCCAGACTTGTTGGCTCTACTTTACTCATCTGGGATTTATGCACTCATCCGTGTTACGCACTCACCCCCTCTGCACATACACCCCCTCCAACTTACTCATCCGTTCTCCGAACTCATCCCTTCGCCGCACTCATCCGCTTTCATTGGGCTGTTGTTAGTCTGTTTTGGGATAGTATGGTGCGGGTTGGTTTTATGGGAAGAGCCAGGTTTTCAGCAGTTTGCGGAAAGACGTTAAGTCCTCAGCTAGGCAGATGTGGGGTGGGAGTGAATTCCATAGCGTGAGGGCGAAGGCTGAGAATGATACTCCGCCTAGCCTGACTCAGTTTGTCTTTGGTAGGATTAGGAGGCCTGCATAACTCCATTTTAGGGTGCGTGGGGGGGGGGGGGTGATAGGGTTTTATTTTGTCTTCAAGATATTCAGGTCCGGTTTTATGCAGTGCTCGATGGGAGATGCATAAGGTTTTGAAAGTCACCCTTCGGGCTACTGGAAGCCAGTGCAGCGTCTTAAGGGCTGGGGAGACGTTGTCTCTTGGGCCACGCGCAAGTAGTAATTTGGCTGCCGCGTTTTGTGTCCTTTGGAGTTTATTCAGTTGGTATGCGTGGATTCTGAGGTAAAGGGGGTTTGCGAAGTCCAGTCTTGATATAACGATTGATTGGACGGCGGAGAGTCTGTTGGGAAAGGAGAGATATGGAAAGATGCGTCTAAGGGTTTTAAGGTGGTAGTGGCAGGACTTTGAGATGTTGTTGACTTGGCTTCGAGAGAGTTAGGTCAGAGTCAAGGGTGCGCCCAAGATTTTTCACTGATTTGGAAACGGTCGGAGAGTTGCCCATGGCGGATGGCCATGGTAGTGGGTGCGGAAGAAGTTCGGAGTTGCCGCATACCATGATTTCCGTTTTGGAGGGGTTTGATAGGAGGTGGCTTTGGGTCATCCAGAGTTCTATGTCGAGGAGGCAGGAGGCGAGGTCAGGTCGGAGATTGAGATTTGAGTTCATGAGTTTTAGAATTAGCTGGGTGTCGTCGGTGTAGTTGTAGCACAGGATGTTGTGCGAACGGATTATCGGTGGGAGGGTGGTCAGGTAGAGGTTGAACAGGAGGGCGGATACGCATGCTCCTTGTGGGACTCCTGTGTCGACTGGTCGGGCTTGGGAGGTATAGGTGGAGAGTATTGTTATTTGGTACCTATCTTTGAGAAAAGAAGCAATCCATTTAAGGGCGATTCCACAAATTCCTAGGGAGTGGAGGCGGTCAAGGAGGATTGAGTGATTGATCGTGTCAAAGGCGGCAGATAGGTCGAGGAGGATTAGCGCGACGCATCCCGCGGAGTCTGCCGTCATTTTAAGGTCATCCCAGATTGAGGTTAGGGTGGTTTCGGTTCCGTGACGGGCTCTGAAAGCTGATTAGGCGGGGTCTAGGAGATTGTTGGCTTCGACAAAGGCATTTAGTTGGGAGTAGGCGGTTCGGTCAATGAGTTTGGCAAGGAACCTGGTGTTTGAGATGGGGCGATTAGTTTTTGGGCTCAAGGGGGTCGAGCGAGGGGTTTTTAATTATCGTGAACCGTTTTGAATGCGTCGGGAAAGATACCAGAGGAAAGGGAGGCATTTATGATGGATCTTGCGTGTTCCCCTGCGCAGGTGGATGCGAAAATTTCTTTGAGGGTTGTGGCTGGGCAAATGTCGAGGGGCGATCCAGATGGTTTGCGGCATATAGAAGTTTGAGGAAATTGCTCTGGTGATATTGGGCTAAAGGATTCATATGTTGGTTGTGTGGAGGTCGCAGCTGGTGGGCTGGCTGTTAGGGGCGGGGAAATGCCTGGGGCTAAAGGATTCATATGTTGATTGTGTGGAGGTCGCAGATGGTGGGCTGCCTGTTACGGGCGGGGAAATGCCTGGTGGATGCAAGAGAGCCAGTTTGGAGGTTAGGGTTTTTGTTCTTTGGAGAGCTGTGGTGTAAAAGTGGAGGGAGAGCGAGTTGCACAGTGATTGTGAGGTGGTCGGGACGGTTGTGGAGCAGGCAGGATTGGTGAATTCGGAGATGATTTTGTGGAGTTCTTTGCTTGGGTTTTTGCAGTTTAAGATTCATGCGTTGTAGTGGGCTTTTTTTGCTTTTTGGATTTCGGCCTTGTACAGATAGAGGTGGCAGGCCAAGGTGGCCCTGTTCTCCTGGGTTTTGTCTTTCTGCCATTTGCGTTCTAGGTATTTATATAGTTGTTTAGTGATCTTCAACTCGGGAGTGGACCATTTGGGGAAGAGGCCACGGCGGGCTGATGGTTTGCACGGAGGTGTGAGGTGCATTAGAGATGCGTTGAGCCATGAGTCAGACGTCAGGAGTTAGTTGTTTGAGAGGGTTGTTAGGTGGTGGAGACTGGAGGAGTGCCTCGGCTAGGTCCGGGGTGATTATTAGTTTTTTCCAGCATTTGCCTAGAGTTGGAGGTTCAGATTCGAGTACAGGAAGGGGGTTGGGTGAGCAAAAGGTGAATGAGAGAATAAAGTGATCGGACCAGATGATAGGGGTGGGTGGTTTTAAATGAATCCGAGTGTTGGAGGTAAAGATGGCATCAAGAGTGTGTCCTTTAGTGAGTTGGCCCATTTATGCGGGGTTGGAGGTTAATTGGGTCTAAACCGTCAACCAGAGAGGAGTTTAGGGTTTGTGGGGATGTCGGGCCCTATGTTGAAGTCTCCAAGGAGGGTGAGGTTGGGATGGTTTAGTTGAAGGGTTGCAATAGAGTCGCAGAGGTTGTTTGCGAATTGTCCATTGTAGCCAGAAGGCCTGTAGATTATTAGGAAGCTGTGTGAGAGCGATGGGGAGATGGATAGTTTAACGAGGAGAGATTTGCAGGCGGAATGGAAGGTTGGTTGTCGATGATTGAGGTGTGGAAGAGAGACTTGAAGATGAATGCTATTCCCCCTCATCTGGAGGGACGGTTCAGTTGGATGAGGGAGTAGACTGGGGGGGGGGGGGGGGCTTCATTAGCGATTGGGGGCGTAGTCGTCAGAGAACCAAGTTTCAGTGATGAAGCCAAGGTCTGGTTTGACAGAGGTGAGGAGGTCGAAGATGCAGTGTCTGTTTTTTGCAACGGATCGGGCATTAAATAGGATGCAGTTCACATCGGCAGGCGAGGTTGGTCTCGGTGCTGGAGGGGGTGGTGGTGGAGAGAGTGCAGGAGGGAGGGGGGTAGGGTGGGTGATGCTTGATGGGAATAGTGGGCAAGCAGGAAAATTCAGGTGGGGGTTGGGTGGCTGCATGTGTTGGGATGATTGGGTTTGATTTGGGGGATTTGAAGGTGCTGTGTGGGCGGTTAGGAGTTTCAGTTGCGGTTGATGAGAAGTCGAGGGAGAGGGGTTTCAGGAGGGGTGAAGCTGCGGGTGAAGGAGGTGATTGCGGGAACGAGGAGGTGGGTCGAAACAGGTGAGGCGAAGAGTGCTGAGAGATTGAGGGGGACCAGGAACGTTTCCTCTTTAGTTTTCTTGTTGCGATTGGGGTGTGAGAGATAGTAGGGGGGGGTCAGAGGGGGAGAGGGATGCAGCTTCGGTTCTAGCCAGGGCTAGGCATGCAGTTTTTAGGGAGGGGAAAGGGTGCAGGCGGGAGGGAATGATGGCAGGCGTGTGAGGGGAAGGCGGTGGGGTGGGTGATTGCAGGCCGGGGTGTGCCTGGTATGATAGTGAGGGGAGTGGGCATGGATAGTCCTTTGGGGCATAGCCTTGGTGTAGCTGCGTATCTTTTCAATGTCGGATATGGTACACACGCACTAACCTAAGGCTATTGTGGTGTGTGCCTTTGTTTTACATAATGTCTGGTCTGTGCTTAGTGGTGGTTCCAGTTGTTTGCTGTAGAGATGTGATCAGTTATGATGGGAGGCTGAAAAAGGTCTCTCAATTCACAGTAAAGCTAATATCTTCAACCACACTTTGCCCACAAGCCATCACAGCTGTCCAATCCTGCTAGATTGGTCAGACTATCTGGCAATTCCCTTTTGGCATTAGTCACATCACCAGTCAACCTAACTTTTTGGAAACCCAGCAAGCAAACCTTGAAATCGTTCAAGAACTTCCCAATGGAGGCTCTCATGGAAGACCTCAAATCCCGCACATGGGCTGATCTACCTATGGCGGACCAGCACTGTAACTCGCTTCTCCAAGAACTTGACATCATCTGCCATGTGCCAGTGAACTCGCTGACTGTCGAGCCTAAACCCTCTGTACCTTCGTACACTCAAGATCACAACGTCCACAAACGAGCCATTGGAAAGCCAAAAAAGACTTGGCCACCTGACTTGCTGGACGCTGTCTGCCCTCTCCTCCCACCACCCTGTACACCTGTACCGCTCCTCTTTGCCCCTCTTTATCCTACCGCTGCTGTATATTTGTTCTGTTGTATACCTCTGTAAAGCGCTCTGTTGCTTCTCGAAGCTAACGCAGCGCTCAAATATCTTAATAATTGGCGAAAATCATCCAGCACATCGGACTTCTCCATGCTCAAGGAACTCTGTGCTACACGCAGACTGATCACTGACACAGCCAACTACTATCAAAACACTATAGCCAACCATGAAAGCAGAGCCCTCTTCCAAGCCATCAAGCAGTGCATCAACTCTCTGCCCGATCCACACATCATATTCCATGAAAGTCACTGCCATCCACGCTTTCATCTACCAGATCAGCATGATCCAACAATGGACAACGCCACAACGGACTGCTTCCTACACATCCCATCTTGCAAAACCACAACTTCTTGGCCAACTTTCAAGACACTTGCTATGGAAAACCTCAATGGCACCCTAGTATTTCTCAAGGCCACGTTGTATGTTGAGGACTTACTACCTGCCTCCATACTCCAGACCCCTACAACTGACACACACTTCCTTATTTGACAGTCGACCGCTCCCTAACGCATGGAACCTTTCCTCTAATCCTCAAGACTGGACAAATCCTCCCGCTTTTCAAGAAACCAACACTGGACCCAGACTACCTCAGCATCTACCGCCCATCTTCCCTTCCTGGGTTAGATCCTTGAAAATGAAGTGGCCATGCAACTCCTCCAACACATTGAAGCCAACCACGTCCTACAGCCCTACCAATCTGGCTTCTGGCCCAGATGCAGCACAGAAACTGCTACCATAAACATCATTGGCGATGCCCTTAAAACCCTGAACTATGGCCATCTTTGCTTCCTGGTTTTCTTTGACTGCTGAGCAGCATTCAACACAGTGGATTACAAGACACTCACTGACCATCGATATCGCTGCATGGGGATCAGTGAGATCATCCTCGGATGGTTCCAATCCTACCTTGCTAATCGCCATCAGTTCATACAAAGAGATACCTCCAGATCACCAACTCTGCCGGACTCCACCGGTGATGGGTAAGGATCCATCCTCCACTGCCTCACCCCTTGTGATCTTTAATCTTTACATGTAACCGCTCTGAACCCACCTTGCTCCACACAATATCCACCAATACGCAGATAAGACAAAGCTCTACCTTTAGGTGTTCTCCATCTTCCAATCAATGGCTTGATGCCTACATCTCCTTGATCCAGTTGTAGATGTCCAGTGTTTACCTGAAGCTCAATCATTCCGCAACCGAAGTCCTACTGCTAACCAACAACACATTGCAGCCTGACATCAAGACCTGACACTCTGCTATGAACTTCAAGGGCTTCAAAAACCAACTGTACATCTGTGCCAAGTCCCTGGTTTTGATATCAACAGACCAGTCTCCTTCAAACATCACAACGCAATGAAGACACATGGCTTGGTACCATCGCCCTCTCATGCGGAAAATTGAGCACTTCATCCCCCGAAAACAGCAGATCTGCTGTCAAAGCCTTGGTCCTTCCCACCTGGGTGTTGGTGATGCCGTTTTAGAATTTGTTCCAGTGACAACGTGGCAACCTCGATGTGTCCTGCATGCTGCAGCGTGACTCCTCAAAGGACTCTACAAATTTGACCACACCCGACCTTCGGCAATCTGCACTGGGTTCCGTATCCTCTTCAAATCCTGCTGCATCATCTACAAGGCTATCACCCTGAAGTCCCCAACCAACCTCACTGAGAAGCTCTGCGTCTTGGGATTCCTACAAGCCTCCAGAAGTAAGGACATATTCAGACTTAAATTATGCTGGTGTAGGAAGACAGGCCTTCTGTGTATGCTCCACAACTTTGGAACCATCTCCCCGTCAACATCAGATTCGCCTGTCACTTCTGCAATTCAGGAAGGAGTTTGAGAGTCTCCTTTTTCAAGGAATGGCTTCTCCCTAACACTTACGTCCACACTCGCTCAATTCCACACACTACCAAAGAGTGGTTGATCTGCTCCCCCTTTTCTTCCCCTGGATGCTTGTAGGTCCTTGGCTACCAAATTGCCCACCCTCTCCTGTTAGCTTCCCTCTCCCTGCCCTCACCATGCTCCCCAACTCACAAGATTGTAACGTGCTATGTTGCTTCCCGAAGCTATGTCTGCTCTCAAATAACCTAATAATAATAAAGTTAGTAGGGTGCTAATTGGGCAGTGGTGACTGGTGTGTGGGTTGCAATAGTTCTGCTTCCCTTGGTTAGATTTGAAATTCTAAACCTACATCTTTCTCCTACAGTGGTTCATAATGCAAGTCGGGCAGGATGCTAGTTGATGGAGTGGGAGCGTTACGGGGGGGATGTCTGAGTGCAGGAGTATGACAATGCTTGCAGGTGTGAGCAGTGTGTACATATAATGCGTGTGTGAGCAGGGGCTGGGGGAAGAACGATAATTGTGGCAGTGAGAAGGCAAAATGGTGGTGAGGATCACAATGTCGTACATTGCCTTTGCTCCTACTTTACAATGTTTCAGAGACCAGACAAAACAGGATTAAGTACCACAGAAAATGCAGGACGTTAATGTTCTCATGAGGCATACTCCTGCCCAGAAATGCTCATTTATTTAGAATTTCAGTTAAGGGTGAATACCGTATAAACTGTATCCATCTTTTTGCTATTGTCCAATGGTGCATTGAGTTTAATGCAAAAGCATCTGGCTGATATAATGCCAAGAGAACAATGGTTCATTTGATGCTTTGCCCCAGAATAGCCCTATAAATACTGATCACATTGATATAGTTGGAACATGTGATAATGGGGAGACCCCAAAGTCCTTGTTTGCTGTCGGAGACTGTAGATAAAGGCAGGCTGAGTTGATTGTTTTCTTTATGGATGTAAACTGCTGTATTCTTTTCTACAATAAATACTAGAGGTAATTAACAGTTCCTAATGCAAAGAGAATTTGTGCAAATATGGATATTAATCGTCTCCCTCCATACACGAATGTTCCTCAGTTTGACACAGAACACTGCAGCTCAAGTCTCTGCTCATTAATACTAGTTTTTGTCAGTTAAGAACCGCTTCTATTCATGATCTTTTTTTGGATTAAGATTTGCTTTCTTACTGAAACGTGGCACTCCGACCGCACACTTTCTGCACTTAGATATTCCCCCGCGGTGGTTACTGTGCTATTGTTCACAATCAATGCAATAAGGTGGTAGAGTTGCACTTAGTGTACATTTTAATTAAAAAAGAAATTACTACCTGAACATGAGGATGCAAATGTAATGCACATGAAATGTTTATTCACAGCATACATTTTGATAGCCCTCATTTTGATATATTGTTCACATTACATTTCAAAGTTATTGCAGGACTTTGTAGATCACCACTCGCACGTTTCCAAATTGTTCAAATGTAATAATTTTAGATGACTTGTGTTATTGGTTTTCATCTGCAGAACTCCCTAATTCTAATGGCAATTGCGAATCTGTTATCTAATATCATATTTACAAAATTGGTGAGAAGTGTTGCGAGGCTGAGTAAGTTATACATTTCATGTACATTTACAAGGGTAACGATAGTAGCGAGAAGTTTTACAGGTTTAAGTAATGCCTAAAGGGGTGCTGAACAAACTGCACAAGCAATCGTAAACCACATTTGGGATATTCTAGTCAGGTGTTTAACACCTTCTTTGTTGTCTTTCCTTCTCTTAAAACGCCATAATCCACAATCGAAAGTGCCAACGATGATGGCAATGAACATTTTCAAATTCTAATAATTTCAAGAGATCCCCCTTGCTCCACCTTCTCTAACACAACGACCAACAATCGGTCCAAAAATAAGTCTTAGACCTACTCTTCAGAGGTTTATCACTACTTTTAGAAACCACAAAAGCCATTAGTATACTTCTAAGGCTTTCATTCATTCTTCAGTCTCACTCCAGCTTCTCAGCATCCACAGGTTTACTCACACTTTGCTCCAGGAGTTTGGGATCTCACAACCTTATTTCACGTTTAGGCTTTGGTCAGCCTTGCCAGTGTGGCGTCTGGGCTTCTCAAGCCCTGTTGATTTCCAGTAGGTCCCTCCTGGATATGGGTCTCGCAACAGGCCTCTCATGGACCGTAACTTCACACCGGTTTCACAATTGGTCCCTCCTGGACCTATGCTACACAACTGGTTTTCACACTAGGTCCGCTTAGGTATTGGCTTCACAAGGGTTTCACAGCAGGTCCCTCCTAGACCCTGATTTGAAAATTCTTGATGATGGGCATTTTTGCCTCCCCACACACATCCAGTCCCCTCCCCACCAATCGTCCTTGTCATGCAACTGCCTTCTTTGACCCTCCTGCCATGGGTTCCTCCCTTATAATTGGTGGTTGCTAATGGATGGCCTTTGGCTTCAATCTTCAAGTTCCATGGAGGTAGGGTACTAATGCAGCACTCCTTCTCAATACCTTCCTCTTTCAGGACACAAGATGTGGACGGCTGAAGCACAAATGTCCAAAACGTAGTCTAAGAATTGCTCGCCTTTCAGGGACACCCAAAATTACAATGAAATGTCCAAACAGAATGGCCAACCGAAAAGTCTAAATTCTGATGTTTAGCCTCCGGGGTACTCTATGCTAATAACAAATAATGTGGCCAGAGCAAAACTTGATAAACTCAATCTTCAGAGGCTCTGGATTTACAACGCATCTTTCCTGGAGATTGGTTTTATTCAAACATCGCAACTTATCCCTTCGCTGGACTTTATCAGGACTCCTGTGAAAGGGGTGGGGAGAATGCAAATATGTCTTAAGAAATGTAACTGCGTAGACATGATGCAATTGGGGAAAATGTGTATTGATTGGAAGAAACAAAGCATTCAAGCTAGCATTAGGAATCTCAGAGAAAGAGTATCTATCTTGAAACAAGCTTATGCAGGCAAAACAGAGCAGAATAAGCTCTTCAATTTATGCTGTATTTACTCCCATATTTTAACTATTTGCACGTACACAGCTAGCGGAGAAATACTTTTGCTGCAAAACGCATGTTCATGCACACATCTGTTACTTTCCGACTGCTGTTAAGGGAGTCGTAATGCTTACCTTTTTACTGTGCATACAACCAATAAAATGTATTGTTCAGAGAGACTCCATGTCGATATTGATTATCTGGAAAAGCGAGGCTTCCCAGAGCTGTTGTGTTCTTTTTGGGAAGGCCAAAACCTTTGATGACCTGAAATATTTTGCTCTCTACGATGAAACCAATGGAACAAGAAAAGTATAAAGAGATGTTAGTTTGCAGGGAACACTGCATAGGATTGCATTGGTGGACCTGTATCACATGCAGCAATGCTATTAATGCTGACTGGGCCCTTGTTTCCATGATGCAGATAATCATTTTATTTTTATTTTTTTTTCATGCTTTGGGTTTTACAATTCACAGAAAGCCTCTTTTTAGTTTGGGCCTACTATAGTGAAGAGGGCTTTGAACAAGGGGTACACAAGAATGACATTTGAGGAGGGAAACATAGTCGATTAGGTGTTATGTTTGGTTATTGATGCCTCTCATTCCCTGCCCATAGCCATGCTAATCCTAACCATTCCTGCCCATCTCGGAACTCCCTTTGAGCTCTTCCATGCTGGCCGCCATGTTTGATAAAGATCACACGTGCACACTTCTTGGTAACTACTGATTAATTGGTTACATAGTTATTTCCAGTATTGAATATGACGATTATCTCACAAAAGAAGTGTCCTGAACTGCAGCAGAAAACTGTATTATTTGCATTAACTTGCTATATGCTTGATGCATTTACCTATTCCTAAAATTCTTTGGGCCAAGGGGAACAATCATTTTCCAAAAGCCACATGTACATTTTTCATCTTTCTGAAGCCCTGTTTTGTGGCCGCTCATAGCATTACTATGGACACCATCTTGTAAGTATTCTAAGGCTCTATCTATTTGGTAGCCGCAGTATGAGCCAAGCAGAGTGCCAGCCGGAAGCCCCTGCCCGCCTGCGCTGTGTAAACTGGGAGAGAACTTGGTGTAATTTCGCCCCCATGATTTCCCCCTTCCTCCTTTTCTCCGGCGTTTGGGAACGGCACCAGCCCTGCGAGGAGTCTTGGCATCACAGCTGACGTGCTACAACAACCTTGTCCTATGCATTCTGGGATTGTTGCTAGTTTTGAGCATGACCTTTGCAGCAGGATTTTGGTTTCCTCTAGGGGTCTGTCACTCTTTCCGTCACCCTCTTTACTCCTCTTTCGAATGGATTGTGTCCTCCCACGTATTCCTCATCTCTGAAATACGATATCCAGCTTCAGCTGCTTGGGAAAGTTTATTATTTTATTTTTTTTAGCAGAGGGTGCTGTGCGTTGATGCAGTCGACTCGATGTCCCTCGAGGGCCTCGGTCTCGAGGATGATGTCATCAAAGGCATTTCTGATGCTTGTTAATCTGCTTAGAATCTCATGCTGTGCATATAGTCCGACATCTAGTGGTAACCGCAGAGTATTGCACCTCATCTTTCAAGGATCGAAAGGGGACGTCTGCATAGGCGTGCCTGTAACACTATCCCTAACGTGATATGTAGTGTACCCAGAAATCCTCACGCGTCGAGGTCCCTCCGATTGTTTTGTTTTTTTTCTCCACCCAGCTAGCTGGTTGCCTTAAGTCATGCTATGGGGAGGTTACACCCTAGCGACGAGGACGCACCCACATCACATGGGACTAAACGCACAACCCCCGGTACCGCTTCGGTCTCTCACTCGATCGGGTGCCTTGGGTTCCTCGGCAACACCCGCCGATTCGCAGGATGGGCAGCCCTTCCTGCAACCACGTCAGCGGCATGCCTCCGGGTACTCTGTAGCTAAGGGCTCCAGCACCAAATCTCACATCGACACGCCTTCTAAGAGCGCACCGATGCTTAAGAAAACTCTGGTCGCGCCGAAGTTTTGACGCAACTGCCCTCTCCGCCTAAACACCTTCCCGTAGCGCCGAGCATCAGCAAAAGCCTTGCGAAGATTGTCTCGGCGGCTGATAAACGCAAAGATACGTCTTTCGACGCATCTGCACGCTCAGAACTGTGGGATAGTCCCAAAAGTAAGTGGACACGCCAGACTCCCCTAAGGAGCGTCAGGACTTTACAGAGAGTCCCCAGTCTTTGTCTAAGACTCTCAGTGAAAAAGCTTGACGTTCTAGACTACAGGATCCTCTAGAGGATTCCTCCTCCCTCCCCCTCCTTAGACCCTTCAACTAACTGGACTAGGGAGAAGTTTGAGTGATGTATGAACAAGCCTGGGAAATTTGTAGATTTTCCAGAGAGGTTTACCCCAAAAAGGCCTTGTGAGGAGATACCTTATGTGGTACCCACAGTAACTAACTAAATACCAGAGGACCACAGACCATCTCCATGCGGAGGTCTTCGATCTTTCAGACCCTGAAGAAGTTCCTCCTGACCCTTATGCACAGGGCCGTTATACACAGGGGGATGACGTGTCGATTATCCTCGTGATCACACTCCAAATTTGGGAGAGGACCAACCTGTTGGTGAGAACCCACCATGGCTATCCCTGACTCCAACCCTGACCAGGATGCCATTGGTCTTTATTATCCATCGTCTCTCCCTATGCGTCGGGCCTCTCCTGTGGACGACCAAATGGTGTTTAATGCCACCCCTAGGATGGCAGCAGAGCACTTTCAGATGGCCACACAGGAGGCTTTTATAGACTCTGATTTTGTGGAGGACGTTTTAAAAGAGGAATCTACAGCTCCCCAACCGCCCCCCCCCCCACTCCACTCCCTATATATCAGAGGTCATGCTACACCAGACTCTCTGGTGGTCACAACTACGAAGAAAAGGGCGGGGGTCCCTTTCTCTACAGGCAAATTGCCACCAGACAAAGAGTGTAAAAGGTTATGTGCTTTGGGAAAAATCAACACTGCTGCGGCTTACTCCACACGCTTAGCCAATAATACCAACCTATTGGCTAGTTATTTAGATGTCCAGTGGAACCTACTGCAGGAGGTCTCAGCACCAGTGCGCACTCGCCTACTAGCAACCGTGTTGGAGGGCAAACAAGTCGATCAGAACATTGGATGCTGCTGAAACAGCTGGTCACTCCCTGGCACAAGGTATACTCTTAAAGCGCCAGGCCTGGCTGAGAAACTCTGGGTTTAAACCAGAGACTCGGGCATCATTAATTAACAAACCCGTGGAAGATTCCAATCTGTTTGGTAAAGCGGTGGACGAGGCACTGGAGACTGCCAAAAAGGAACACCATACCCTCAAGTCCTTGAACCAAATTAGTCAAAGATCTTCAACAAAGTTATCGCTGCTCCTTTCACGGCCAATACAATCAACGTTCCCCAACCTCCCACCCCTTCCTCCCCCCCCCCCCCCCCCCCCCCCCTCCCCACCATAATCAGTATGCTCAGGGAACAATTGGTCCTCGGGACAAGGTTGTAACAACCCCAATACTTGCCCTCCCTGAGGGCAACGTCGGGGAAAGGGAAGGGGTTGCAATGCCACCCCTAGAGGCTCCCTGGCCTCTGGCTAAAAATGACTCGCGTCTGGGTCCCCTCCCATGCCTCCCCGGTCTGGGGAAGGTTAACATCGTTCCTACATGTATGGGGGGGATCCACATCAGACCAGTGGGTGCTCAAGACAGTCACCCATGGGTACTATATAGAGTTCAGCCGGCCACCTCGGTACAGAGCCCCAAAAACCAGGCACTTGACACTGAAACGTCTCCAAATCCTGCTACAAGAGGTCAAGATCCTGCAGGAAAAGGGTGCTATCTAAGTCGTCCCCGTTCTACAGGTAAACAAGGGTATTTATTCAGTGTACTTCCTTGTACCCAAAAAGGATCTAACCATGCGCCCTGTTCTAGACTTGCGCCCAGCAAACAAGTTTGTCAAACACCAAAAGCTTTGTATAGTGACGCTGCAAGAAGTAATTCCTCTTCTCATGGAGGGGGATTACATGGCAACATTGGATATGAAAGATGCATACTTTCATATTTCAATGTTGCCGGCACACAGAGTACCTGAGATTTGATGGAGGGCAAGGCAAGAGGCAAGCACTATCAGTTCAAAGTCCTTCCCTTCGGCATTGCCTCAGTCCCAAGGGTATTTACAAAGGTACTGGCAGTGGCAGCGGCTCACCTGTGCAGGCAGTCATCCCAGTTCATCCTTACCTCGATGACTGGCTCATAACAGGGGACTTGTACGAAACATGACTAGCAAATGCTCAAAGTACGGGCAACCTTTTATTCAGTCTGGGATACTCCATAAATGAGAAGAAATCCAGCCAAGCAGTTTCTAGGAGCTCTTTTTCGGACAGAAGACTGGCTTGTCTTCCCCTGCAACGAGAGGATTCAAAACATGGTGTTTCAAATCCCTCAGTATGTAGCCGGTCGCAAGGTGATGGTACGCAAGGCCATGCGACTGCTAGGTAGGATAGCGTGCTGCATTTACTTGGTTCCTCATGTGCGTTTGTGCATGCGCCCCATGCAAGAATGGCTAAACAGCCAATGGTGTCAGTCCAGCGGACTATGGGTTGATCAAGTGGTTGTTTCGGTAGCCCTCATTCTCTCTGAAGTGGTGGTCGAGGGGAGAACCTATTGAAGGGGAAAACCTTCACCACCCTACAGTAGAAGCCACTCTCACAACGGATGCATCCATCACAGGGTGGGGTGCTCCCCTTCATCAGACGGCGCACTGAGTTTGGCCCCAAGCAGTAGCTTCCAACCACATAAACCTGTTGGAACTACTAGCGGTGTTCAAAGCACTGAAGCCTTTCAGACGCAGCTCAGGGAAAGACAGTATTGGTCCTCACGAACAGCACCACAGCCATGTACTACCTCAACAAGCAGGGGAGGCACTTGTTCTCCAGGGCTGTCCAAACTCTCTCAGAACATTTGGAAGTGGGCTCTCAAACACAAGATGTTTCTATTGTCTATATGTTGCAGGGGAACTTGATCTTCTGGCAGACTTGCTCAGCCGAGACTTACCACTGCCCTAGGAGTATGAATGGCGACTACACAAAGACACCATCACGTTTTCGCAGAATGGGGATTCCCAGAAATCGACTTGTTCGCAACTCTGGAAAACTTGCAATGGCCAGATTACGCCTCCAGTTACCCTCCGAACCAATCCAAGGGGAACGGTCTCTGGATAACATGGCCAGGGAGATTTGATTGCGCTTTTCCTCCATCTCCCCTACTCAACAAGATTGTGCACAAAATGCATCAGGAACCAGTGGGCACGCCAACCCTGGTTCTCCCATCCGATGGAAACTGTCTTTCTTCCCTGCGATGAAGCTCCCTTGCCCTTCCAACATGTCTCAGGACAGGGGGGGAAACGCTCCATCCATGCACACAAACTCTCAACTTGGCGGCCTGGCTCCTGAAATTTTGGGCACCTCCAGCTTCCCCAGAGATTCATGGATATACTCAGAGAGGCAAAGAAACTTAACACCCGACATTGCTACTCCAATTAATGGAAACGTTTTGTGATGTGGTGTAATACCAAGGATATCAAACCCATTGAATGTTCCTCTACACATAGTGTTATACCTGACTCACCTGCTGGACTCGGGTCTTGTATTTAACTCCCTGAAGGTTCACCTTGCTGCACTTTCATCCTACACTACATCCCAGCAGAAAGTGTCTTGGTGGAAGATCCAAGTGATTAAAGCTTTTATGGAAGGGGTTAAGAGCATGTATCCTTCCATTTCCAACCCGTCTCCCGGATGGGACCTTAATGTGGTGTTAACCAGAATCATGGGGTCTCCCTTTGAACCTATGCACAAAGCAAGCCTAAAAGCACTCACTTACAAGACGGCCTTTCTAGTGGCAGTCACTTCCATACGAAGAGTTGGTGAACTACAGACCCTTTCTATTTTAGACCCTTTTGTCACAATTCAGAGAAGGTGTTTCTTCGCACTCGCCCAAGGTTTGCGCCTAAATTCATTTCAAAGTTCCATGTGAACCAGTCTATAGAACTGCCTACATTCTTGCAGAACCCTATTAACGTGGCAGAAAGAAGCCTACACATGCTAGATGTAGGCAGGGCAGTCATGTACTATCTGGAAAAAACTAAACCACCAAGGAAAACAGACCAGTATTTCGTTTCATTGGCAGTTGGTAGAGAAGGGGACCCTGTCTCTAAATCAGCTATCTCTAAATGAATTGTCAACTGCATCACACTGTTAAACTTGCCAAGAGACAACTGCCCTTCAAGCCTAGAGTGCACTCTACTCTGGGCACGGGGGCTTCCATAGCATTCATTCCAACTGTTTCTCTCGAGTCCATTTGCAAAGCGGCAACCTGGAGTTCTGTACACACCTTTACAAAACACTATTGCCTAGACACACACTCTAGGTCTGATTCTCATGTGGGACAAGCAGTACGAAGACTTCTTTTCACTACTGTTCCTTCTCACATCCCAACTCCGGGTACTGCTTGCTAGTCTGCAGAGCATGTGATTCTAAGCAGATTAACAGGCATCAGAAGACATGCATTACTTACTAGCGTTTCTGATAATTGTATCTGCTTAGATTCACACGAGCCCACCCTTCCTCCGCGCTAGGATGGAAGGAACATAGCCTTACTGCTTCTCTCATTTTGTACTCTCACGATAGTCCTAAGGCTCCCTCATGGCAGAAAAAATACAATCGGAGGGACCTCGACATGTGAGGATTTCTTGGTACATGTCACGTTAGGGATGGTGTTACAGACGCGCCTATGCTAACGTCACCTTTCGATCATCAAAAGACCAGATGCAATACTCTGCGGTTACCACTAGATGTTGGACTATATGTACAGCATGTGAATCTAAGCAGATACAATCATCAGAAATGCTATTACGGTAAATGATGCTAGTCACAGCGCCCGTTGGCTTCTGTTCCATTTTTCCACGTAAGCTAACGATTTGAGAAACTACAGCGCGCTTCCTTTGTTCTTCACAATAATGTTCTTCCTTGACACCTACTACCCCGAAGACCGGGTTCAAGAAGTGTCGGGACTGTGATTAACCAACCCACACCAAGCTTGTCTCCGGGTGGAGCATTTGACCTCAGCCTGCTCCAAGTGCCAGTCAATGACCGGAAAGGCTCTGAAGGAGCGAAAGGGGAAATTGGCAGTAGGTAAAAAAATCCCAGTCGAAGAAACCTTCGTCGGATGAGCCGATTTGCGACTCTACTCGAAGGAATAAGAAGGTTAAAAGATCAAGGTCGAGGAGTGGCTCCCACCACTCTTTTTCGTCATCGAGGAAGTCGAAAACGAGGCACCACAGGTCGCCTTGTTCGACTTCGTCGTCAGACACCTCCCCTGAGAGGGTATCTTGTCCCACGAAAGCTCCTCACCTGCCGAATGGGAAGCTTTTAGATCTGAAATTCTAAAAAAATATTTCAAAAACCTCCGCAAGCCATGCTTCCACTGTGCCTTCCTAAGACGCCGGTAAGGAAAGGGCTGGAGCCAAATCCTGCTCACCCTCAAGCCCAGACGAAGGCCAGATCCTCATTGGTAGCCGGCGAGGCCTCAACGCAATAAGTCATCGAAGATTCCTTTGAGCCGTAAATCCAAACCTAAATCGCGGTCATTGATGCCAGCTGCACCCATGGTGCCACTTACACACTCTACATCGACTGTGCCCTTGACGCCAGCCGTACCATTGACGCCAACTGCTAAACCAAGGACTCCATCGAAGCCGAAAAAGATTTGGACTCCAAGAGTTCAATTTCTTAAGCCTTCGATGCATATCCCAGACAATACCTATATTCCTTTACCAAGGAAAGATTATTTTAAATCTCTCACCTCAATTTATGAGGAAAATGAGCCATCAGACAATGATGTGCCCTTTGGTGTTCAATTTGATACACCAAATGTGCCTGAAAGCTTTATTTTGGAAGAGTCTAGATTGAATTATCTTTATGATAATTTACAAACGGCCAGTGGGGTAGACCCCTCACCAGAGCTACATTTTGGTAGACCTGAAGCTGGTGAGCACACGGATGCTTCATGTCGGCAACTGATGTCTGAAGTTGTAGACTATATGGGCTACAGTAGGCCTACCCTCCCCTTTGACCAGGATGATCTGACGGACATCCTTGATGGGGGTCCACAAATATATACTATTTTACCATTTCATATCGCTCTCCAAAAAAAAGGGTTGCAGCAAATTGGGAGATGCCAGAGACTAATCGCAGTAAACAAAAACCTGACCAAAAAATATCGCCCTCCCAGTAAGGACCCTGGCTACCTGAACACCCCACTCCAGAGAGTCGGGTGGTGCAGGCAGCTACCGCAACTTCCAAGCAGGCAGCTTATCCAACTATTCCTGCAGATGGGGATGACAAGAGAGTAGATGGATGGGCAAGAAACGTATTTTCTGCAGGGATCATGGCTCTTAAATCGACCAACTCCACATGTGCCCTAGAAAATTCTCATTCACTTTATGGGACTGTTTCCACGGCGGCAGAGCACGTTCCCGAGCGAGAGGAAAGATACTGGTTCTTGGCTATTGTTAGAGATGGCAAGGAAGCCATGTTTGATTCTCTTCAATCTGGTCTGGATTCTTCTGAAGGCATCAGCAGAGCCATGGCAACAAGCTCCGTAATAGGCAGATTTGCGTGGTTGAGGAAGTCCGGCTTTGAGCCGCATGTGCAATCCTCAACATGCCTTTGACTGGTCTCACCTTTTTGGCAACAAGGCTGACTAAAGCCTTGAGGTTGCCGACCTCGAAGGCGGCAGCCAAATTCTTAGGTGCTGCCACTAAGCAGCCTCAGCCTTTTCGCCCCAGTGGACGAGGGAGAGGTGCAAAGCCCGCTGAAGCAGGGGTAACCTCTGAGGTTTTGAGTCACAAAACATCAGTGGGAGGCAGACTATCTCTGCATCTGAAAGAATGGCGAGGCATAGTTCGGGTGCTTGGGCATTGGAAACCATAGCCCACGGTTACTGCCTTCCTTTCAGAGACCTCATAACCATCTACCGGGGAGCCACTCTTTTGAGGGTTCAGATATGCTCCTTGTGCAGGAAATTTTGACCCTGCTAGAGAAAGTCGCTATAGAACCGGTGCCTCTAGCGGAGAGGAACAATGGATGGTACTCTCCTTATTTACTAATACCCAAGAAGGGCGGAGGGCTGAGACCCATCTTGGACTTGAGATACTTGAACAAGTTACTTGGGAAGGACAGTTTCAAGATGGTCACACTTTCTCAGATCTTTCAGGCCCTCCAACTTCAGGATTCAGCCTCTCAAACGACTAAGAATCTGACTAGGGCTGCCATGTCGGCTTGAAGATTTGAATAAGACCGTCTTAATACATTTGCGTGCCTGGATGTGCCAGGGCTAAGAAGCTAATGCTTTGGTGCTGTCATAAATCACTGGAAAGGTAGGACTTTATGTAATCCGTGATGTCCTATGCTCCTCTTTAGCCACTGCCTGTCCTCTCAACTGATGATGCACCACATCGCTCTGCCTGTAAAATGATCTCCTTAATGTGTCGGAACCTCTTGAGAATAAATGTTCCACTGCATTTATAAATCGTGAGGCCTCATGACCATTTACAAGCCGTTAAGAAACCATTTGTAAATAAAACCACTTTAGGCAATGTCTAGAATCTGTGTAAAATTGTCACACTTACTCTTGTGGACATATTTGGTATTTTAAACGCGTTTCATAAATTGGCATTTAGTTGTTAAACCAGGCTTGTGTGGGGTTTCCCGGGTATGATGATCCCTCAGTGCTCATAAAAACCAAACTCTGCACTCCACAAACACATGTGCAATCCACTGCAAAACCTAACACTAACCCCTCATTAAGAGTTTTGTGGAAGTTTTAAAACGTGAGGTATTTCATTTCTGAACTCTTCAATTTCATCGGTTTTTGTGTGGAGATAGTTTTGTCTACACAAAAGCAAGGTCAATTCGATATTGCCACATGCAGTAATCCTGCATACCATAAAATAGCATTTTCCCTATGGAGTCACTTGGGATTCCAAAATAAATGGGGAATCAACGAAAGGTCTGCATGACCCTACCTGTTCCCACATGCTGGAATGGAAAATGTGCACTCAACTTTGACTGCTTCGTAAAGGCATTTGTCCGTGCCAGAAAACCCTTGAGATTCAGGGTTGTATCCTGTGCTGATCAAAAACCAATGATATTCAAGTTTTCACTTATACTTATTAGTGCTGATGGACGTAAGAGACACTATTAATGGCACGGGGTCAAGTATAATGTACTATTCTTGTCTTGTTTAGTATAGCAGCAATAATTAAACCAACTAGTATTCCCATAAGCCCTGTGTTGACCCTCCCCAGAGACATCAATTCACCAAAATGCCTGGGGTAGTGGAAGTGACATCACACAACCCTTTACCTCCCTGATGAGACGGTGACCTCACAGGAAGTGATGTCACATGGCCTTTCACCCCTTGACATCGGAGGAAGTGGCATCACAGCATTTTTCACCCCTTGACCTGGCATCACTAGCATTAAACTATTGCATTAGAGTACAGGTAGGAGGGAGATGGCAAATGAGGAGACACTTTAACCCACCCGTTGACTGCACATGGCTATGCTTATCTCTATGGCCATTCCACCCACTGGTCGCCCATCCGCGCCATAAACCTATCCTCCAGCTGTCCTCCGGCTGTCTTTGAGCTTGCTCTATGAAGCAATAAGGTCACACTTTAGCTTGCCAGTGTTTTCTCTAAGCAGTCTGCTGAGAATTAATGGCTTTATTCCTGCCATACATGGCTATTGGTTTAAAAAAACAGGTTTTAACCAAGTTTGTCTTCAGCCACTACATTATCTGTTCCTTGCACTAAAATCCTGTTAAAACCGAGCATTGACAAAGCCAGAAGTTGGGGCTTATGTAAAAGTGAGCATTTGCCAAGCACTGCATCATATGTCCAGGTAATCTCACCATTTTCCAGCTGTTGTATTGTTTATTTGTGTAGCGCGCCAAACCCTCGGGTATCTGGGCGCATCGTTTCAGTTACATTTGTACAAGGAGACAGTTACAGGTTTCATCAGCACATATATAAAAATATCAAGGAATCGAGACACAATGATATATTGAGGGTTAATTGGTCTCTAAGGAGGCAATCCAGCTTTTGGCGCTTGTCCTGAATTGGGAGAACAAGGGTACAGATCTTAGTGCTGTGGGTGTAGAGCTCCAAAGTTTGGACACTAATACATGCAAGCTACTGCCTCCGGATTTCTGACAGTTATACCTAGGGACTTTGAGGCAGTGTAGTTGGGCTAATCTAGTGGATCTGGACAATTGACTTTTGGTGAATCTACAGACCAGATAATTGGGTGCTG
Source organism: Ambystoma mexicanum (assembly GCF_040938575.1). NCBI lineage: Eukaryota > Metazoa > Chordata > Amphibia > Caudata > Ambystomatidae > Ambystoma > Ambystoma mexicanum. Next base: position 1,349,308,990 of record NC_090935.1, on the reverse strand, counting down.
AATTCGTTAGGCACTTATGAGTAAGGGTCAGTGTTTTGAGGGAGATTCTGTTTTTGATGGACAGCCAACCGTCGTCCCGTCTGGTTTCAGAGATGTGGTGAGATAGAGGTATGTTGAAGGCTGCTCTAATAGCGTTATTTTGCAGGACCCGTTTCTTTTGCTGGTTCCTAGGTAGCACGCATTGCAGTAATACAATGTAGATAGGATCAGCGGTTTAGCTAAGGTTGAGCAGTTTGTTGGTGAGAGGAAGGGTCAGCAGGTGTTTATTAATTTACAAGTGTAAGCAGTAGTAGAGGCTGAAGCATTCACTTGTTTCATCAAAGTTAAGGAGGAGTCAAGATAGACGCCTAGAGTCTTAGCATCTTTGGAGACCGGGATGTTAATGGCATCAATATAGAAGGAGTTGAAGGTCATGTCAAGTTTGTTTAGTTTGACTTGTGAGCCAGTTAATAATAGTTTGGTCTTCTTATCATTGAGGCAAAGGCCATGTGTGGCCATCCATGCCTGAATGATGAGGTAGATCTTATTCAGTTATCTGGAATCGTTGTTGTGATTGCCAGAAATCTGGATAAGGACTTGGGTGTCATCTGCGTAATTAGTGTAGGTGACATCCAAGAGGTCCAGATCATCAAACAATGGCTTGGTAAAGAGTGTTGGTGACACACAGGATCCTTGTGTTACACCCCATGTCACAGGAGTTTGGTCAGCTGAGGCTGGTACATTCTCATCGTTCTATTTTCTAAAAAGGATTGAATCCATGCTGTAGCTTCTTCAGCTATGGTTACATAAGACTTTGTGACTTGACAAGATCAAATGCAGCTGATGGATCTAGCAGAATGAGGAGCGTTATGTTACCTTTGTCTATTTGATCATCAATTTGGGTTTTCAGATCTATAAGCGCAGTTTGTAGGCCTGAACCCTGATTGTCGCAGGCCTAAGAGATTATTTGTTTCCAAGTGAGTCTGTAATTGGAGATGGTCCGCCCTGTCACATTTTCAATAAGAACAGCACTGATCCAGACGTTCCTATAGCTCAGGAAGCTGTGTGTGTGTGTGTGTGTGTGTGTGTGTGTGTGTGTGTGTGTGTGTGTGTGTGTGTGTGTGTGTGTGTGTGTGTGTGTAGTTTTCTGTTTTTATTATTTATTTATTGGGGGGCAGGGTGGACCCAGGCATCTTTTCAAGTTGGTAGGAACTGTTCTGGATTCAAAAGGATGTGATGGCCGCTGTAAGTTCTTTGGCTGCTTCTTTAATGATTGTTGGCGGGCATACATTGCCTTGGCATCGGGAAGGTTTCAGGCTAGTGATTGTTTTCCACTTCTGTAATGGATAATGGAGTGAATTTTAAGAGGTTGCAAGGATTCTCTGCTAGGCGCCGAGTCTTGAGAGGTCTTGCGCCTATGTTTTTTCATTTAAATTTTAGTTTCTAACTGCGAGATTTTATCAAATGGGGCTGCTTGATTCTTGCATTTAGCGCAAGACTCAGTAGGAGTGGGCGATTCAAGCTCTTAGGATCTTGAATAGTTCTTTTGAGCCAGATTAGCATTGGAAATTCTATCATTGTAGATTTCACTTTTCGTTTGAAGGATGGCTAACTTGTATCCCTTTGCAGCTTTTAAGAAGGTATGTCTGTTAGAGGCTGAAGTGTTGTTTTCCAGGCAGATTAGGTGAACCAATTATTGAGATGAGTTTGAAGCTTACCTTTCCGTAATTTCAAGGGGGCTATGGTATCTATGGCTTGGCGAAGCGTTTGGTTGTAGAGATCCACAAAGGTGGACGGGTTTGTATTAGTGTGAGTAATTTAGGATGGGTTGTAGTGAGGGTAATAGGTTTTCAGTTGTGCTACTTTTGTTGTTTCTTGTTAATGCAGGGGGAGCCAAGACGCTAGTTGAGTTAAGATGCGAGCAAGGCTGAATGGGGAAATCAGATGGCATGATGGTCGGTTCATGCGCAAGGTGCATTGGCAAGGATGTTGGTTTCATAATTGAGGTCCGCAATCCAATCGAGAATTCTACCTTTGCTGTACGTGGTTTTATTAATACGGCGGGAGAAGCCTATTTCTGTAAGTGAGTTAGCTAGTGACGTGGGTGGGCTATCCTTCGGGTCGAGGAAGCCTAGGTTGAGATCGCTGAGCAGTAATATTTGTGAGCCAGGTTTGGTCTCGGTGGCGAGGAGTTGTTGCATATCTTCTTCAAAGGTAGAAATAGGTCCACGTGGTCTATATACAAGATGGATCTTTAGGGTACGTGAGGCAGATGGAGGAAGTTTCATAGAGGAGTTCAGCAGAAGAGAGTGGAAGATGGGGGGGGGGGGGGTGGGAGGGGGTGGGGGACTCTGATTCCTAGGTCAGTTTTGCTGATGGCAACACTGCCACCTTTGGTAGACTCGGTCATATCTAATGATGATGATGATGATGATGTAGTTGTCTAGGATGGCTAATGCCAAAGACTGGCCTGCTGCAGCATGCAGCCAGGTCTCCGTTATGGCTTGGAAGTCTAATTGATTGGCAGTGATAAGGTCAGCCTCTTTTAAGGCATGAGCTGTCGGTGACCTAGCGTTGATAAGGGCACCTTTTGACGGACGGGATCGGATTGATAAGGTTACTGCAGCCAGCAGTGTCTTTCATAAGGGAAGGGGTACCCTTATTTGCAGTGTTCTTGTGGGACTTCTTGGTTTTATCAATGGTAGTAGCGGTTTTAGACTTCATTGGGGTTTTGGTAATCTGTGTATGGTTGTGAGATTGAATGAATCTAGATCTTAGTCTCAGGTTTATGGTTGATTAGGAGTAGGTCGGAAGGCAAAGCGTTTGATCCATTGAATCAATGGTTGAGAGAACAATGGTATCAGTAGTTGAAATATGGACTGTGTGTAGGTGATTGTGAGGTTGTGGTGGCCATTGAGGTAGGAAGTAAGTGGTTACTATAGAATTAGGGTGCGATAGTACTGCAGCCATGGAGATGGATACACTTCTCTTTTTAGGTGAGAGGTCCAGGTTATTAGAGGTATCGTGCCTCATAGTGCTCGCTCAGGGGGGGCGTGGCCAGCACGCATGGAGTGAGGACTGCTCTCCACGAAGCTCCTGCCCATGACCCTGAAGCGCGATCAATCGCGGCCGAAATAATGCACTTTTGACGCTGAAACTCAGCTGAGCCACAGATGAACCACCTCTGGGGGACCGGCGAAAATACCGGAGAAAATCGGAGCGGGTAACACCGAGAACGAAGCGTCCCGAAACTCCCCCCAAGACGTCCAAGATGGCGGCCGGACCATGGGACCCACGACGCTACGGCCTGCCGAGAGCGTAGGATCGAAGGGCGGACTGCGGCCATAACCACACTCCTCCACCAAGCACAGGAAGCGGACGATTGTCTGCATCGCCCCGAGGAGAAGGAGGAGGGAGAAAGCGGAGAACCTTACGACAGCCAGAGAGCGAGGGGACCCGGCACCGCCGCTAGCTGTCCCTGCCGGCCCGCCGGCGAGAGCACACGCGGAAGCAACACACCCGAGCATCGGTGTGGGCCCCAGCTGGAAACCCACGGATCACCCAGCCCGGGTCAAGGCCCGGATCAGGAGAGGCAACCGCATCCCCGACCAGCACACCAGAAGTAAGTGCCTGCCATTGCGAGCGGATACACGGCCACCCACCGGCGGGGGCCGTCGACCGTCCCATCAACTGCAGGGTGCGGCGGCGACCAACGCTAGGAACTGCTTCACACCACCTAACCCCGGGGGGAGTTATCATTCACCCAGCTACCCGAACTGCAAGCCCACGGACAATCCGCTGAGGGTCGCGCCGCGGGGGGCGCCACGGACGGCCGATGACGCGGTTATAGCGGGACTGTGGAACCATCTAACCACCCCCCACGGCCAACGGGGGTGAACACGAGCACCAAGCCAGGGTGTGACTCAGCTCTGAAACGATCCCCAGAGGAGAGATCCTCATAACTCAACGTGGCCACTATCCATAAACTGGCACCGGTAGAACCAGAACCATCAGGCGGTGTAATGTCTCCTCCCAAAGGCAGATCAAAAAACATAACGATGGACGCATTTACTACCCCCAAACCGAAACAACAGATATCACACGCGGAGAACAACATGGCCGAGGCGCCAACACCGACGGCAGACCCTCGTGACTTACAGATCCTTCAGGCAATCGCGGCACTGAGAACAACGGTAGAGGACATGAGGGGGGAGATAATATCAGACCTCCAATTAATAAGGCAAGATGCCCGAAACCTGGCTGAAAGAGTCACCGCCACAGAAGCCACCACACGTGAGACCTCAGAGGCGACGCAGGGACTACAAGCGAAGGTCAAAGCGCTAGAAACAACGGTGGCAAGACTAGAAGCAAGATCCGAGGAAGCAGAGGGCCGGGCACGACGGAACAACGTTCGAATCTTGGGAATTCCGGAGGGCATGGAGGGCTCAGACCCCACAGAATTCATAGAATCATTGCTACTACAGGAAATTGGGGCAGGCAACCTCACCCAGGGGTTCTCCGTGGAACGTGCCCACAGATCTCTCCAGAAACGCCCACCCCCAGGGTCTTACCCGAGACCTATGATTGCAAAAATTTTGAATTTCAGGGACCGAGAAACTATACTGAGGTTCTCCAGAGAAGGGGGAGAGATTAAAAGAAACGATGCATTAGTAGTCATGTACCCTGATTACACGCCGGTGGTGCAGCGAGCAAGAAATTCCTTTGTACCCATAAAGGCCAGACTACGCAAACTAAATCTTAAATACATGCTGCTGTACCCAGCAAGACTTAAAATAATACACAAAGGCAAGGCGATCTTCTTGGAAACCCCGGACGCGGCAAACTTATGGCTCGAACATAATAACCTAGCGGAAGACACAGAGGAACAGGCGAAAAGCAGCAAAAGCTGACTCCGCAAGAGTCCAACGCAAGCGAAATAGAACGTAATGATTGAACCCAGATCCGCATCAAGGAAACAGAAAGATTGGGCAGGAAGCAGGAGCCCCAATCACAAGACAGCTGCTGAACCCCCCCAACAGACAAGGTGTAGTCAACGCAGCTACACACCGCCCGAACCTGAAGACCTGGAGAGGTATGGAAGGCTTGGGAGCCCCCGAGCGTTGTGAGTTTGAAACAACTGCTGGGGGCAGTTTCTTCTTGTTGTTTTATAATGTTAATCCATTCCCCGGAATGGTAGTTGAAGTAGTTAGTCAGTCTCCAAATGAAGTAGCACAACTGGAGGGCCAGGGGGCCAGAACGGTGGCTGGGAGGGGCAGAAGTCCACGAGCAAGGGTTGACCTTGAGGCCCCAGATGAGAACGCAGACACACCAGGGAGAAGCAAGACCCTCCCGCACCTCCAACATAACCCAGATGGCAACGCACATTAAGATACTGACCTGGAACGTAAGGGGCCTGGGCACCTACCTTCGTAGAAATAGAATCAAATCCTACCTAAGCAGGAAGAAAGTGGACATAGCCCTGATACAAGAGACACACTGTGACAAGGAAGCAAACGCAAAGCTTGATGAGTACTGGGGGGGACAGGGCTTCGGAGCACCTTACTCTAAATACGCCAGAGGAGTTTACACTTGGATCAACCCACGAACACCAATCCACCTGCATAAAACGGAAATAGACCCAGAGGGCAGATACCTCATAATATGGGGCACCCTTGAGCACAAAGAGATTTGCATAGTTAACTCATACTTCCCCAATAACAACATCCCCAACCACCTGAAAACACTGGGTTCCAAGATGGTGCAGTACAGGGAGGGCCTCTTTTTGTGGGGAGGCGACTTTAACTGTGTTCATGACCCAGAACTGGACAGATCCTGGTCCCCACAGAAGGGTCCCTCCGCAGCCACTCTATCCCTAGTCACCTTATTAAAGGAACTGGATCTGACCGACACGTGGAGGGAATTACACCCAGTCGAAAGGACCTACTCATACTACTCATCACCCCACAAACTCCACACCAGGCTTGATTACTTCTTCATAAGCAGAGAACACCTACCCCAAGTAAGTGACACGCAATACCTAGGGAGGACTATCTCCGATCACTCCCCCCTACTGCTAGACTGGCGACACAATAGCCCCAGACCACCCATCCCCATGTGGAGAATGCCCACCGAGGCCCTAATAGATCCAGCTTTCAGGGAGGAACTACATGAAGTTATAGAGAACTACATAACTGAAAACTCAGGTAGCGTCGAACATGCCAGGACATTATGGGACGCCCTAAAAGTAGTTACGAGAGGGGAAGTTATAGCGAAAGCCGGAGGAATCAGGAGAACCCTAAAAACCGCCCTTGAACAGAAAGAATGTGAGATATTATCACTTGAATCCACGCCAGTGGATACCCCCGGGAGGGAGAATGACCTCAGAACTCTTAGGGAGGACTGCTCAGGGGCATGGGACAGACTAGCCAAATTTGATTTCATAACCAGAACAAACAGAACACACTCAGAAGCGGACAAACCTGGCCGGCTACTAGCCTGGCTTTGCAAAAGAGAGCACCCTAAACACATAACCACGACACTACAGGATGAACATGGTGCAGTGCATGGTACCCAACAGGGCATCAACGATGCCTTCAAAGCTTACTATGCCAGACTATACTCCCATACAGAAAAAGTCCCGCAAGAACAAATCTTGGACACCATAGAAGAAATAGGGCTACCCAGACTATCGCCAACACGATCCGAGACCCTAGACTCTGACATCACACAAGAGGACATATCAGAAGCCATTCGCTCCCTAGCCACATGTAAAACCCCGGGGACAGATGGGCTCCCCCCCGAGTTTTATAAAGCATTTGAACCTTCCCTGACCCCCCTACTACACCAGGTCTTCTTAGAAGCCTACGAAGAAGGCATCCTACCAGACAGCATGAGAGAAACCCTGGTGATACCAATGCTCAAGCCCGATAAACCTCCCGATAAATGCGACTCCTACCGACCGCTCGCTATGCTGAATTATGACGTCAAAATATTGACGACGGTCCTAGCAAACCGACTCTCCAAAGTGATTGGAGACGTCATACACATAGACCAGAATGGTTTTATACCCGGCCGAAGCACGTCCTTGAACTTGCGAAGGCTCCAACATATCATAGCCCAAACCAACGCATGTGACGAACAACTAGCACTACTGTCTCTAGATGCCATTAAGGCGTTTGACTCCATATACTGGGAGTGGCTCATAGCGGTTATGGAGGGATTTGGAATTGGCCAAAGGTTCATCAGATGGGTTAAGATCCTATACAATAATCCGAGGGCTAGGCTCAAAACTGGGAAATACGTGTCGGAAGCCTGGGACATCCAAAGGGGCACTAGGCAGGGCTGCCCACTCTCTCCCATGCTTTACGTTCTGGGACTAGAACCCATAGCAATTTACCTTAGAAACCAGTTCTTTGATGCAGGGATCAGGCTGGCAGGAATAGACCACATCATCTCATTATATGCCGACGACGTCCTGATATACGTAAACAACCCCCATAAAAATGTCCCGACAATATTGGACGTCCTTGACAACTATGCCAAATACTCTGGCATTAAGTTTAGCAAAACTAAATCCTGCTTGTTCCCACTAGCAGGATTAAAAAATAGAAGCACCGATGAACTCCCCAAGGTGGGCGTCGAGTGGCGGACGACGGCTTTCCGTTACCTTGGGATCCAAGTAATGCATACCCCGGAGCTGATGCATGAGCATAACACGAAGGCAGCGGTTCCCATACTTAGGAAATCCATAAAATTCTGGGCAAAGCTCCCACTGTCTATGCTAGGCAGGGCCTCAATAGTTAAAATGATCATCCTCCCCAGATTCCTGTACGGATTTCAAAACGTGCACTTCGACATTACAAAACCCTTTTTCCAACTCCTTGACGCGATAATCAGGGAATTTCTGTGGGGAAACGGCAGACACCGGGTGGCCTTATCTACGCTGGTCCTGCCGTATGAGCAGGGCGGAATTCAACTACCAAACTTAGAAAAATACTACCTGGCGGCCCAACTGAGCCATGTATCCAAATGGCTAGCAGACGATGTCACTTCCGAGTCCCCTCTGCTGCAAGGGCTGATAAAGCCGCTTCGGCTGAAAGAATTGATCTGGGCCCCTAAAAACCTTATGTGCAAACCACCATTCCTGGCAGACCTAGGCAAGAGAATATGGCACAGAGCTATGATGATCCAGCATCTGAAACAACCATACTACCAAGAAGTGCCGATATTGGCTGGCCTGGGCGAAACACACGTTAACCTGAACAACATCAGATCGTGGGAAAGGAAAGGGCTATACACCTGGGGCGACCTCTACATGGACGGCATATTTAGAGAATTTGCCGAAATACGGGAGATGGAGGATATCCACGCCGGACAATTCTTGTGGTACCAAAAGCTCCGGAACATAGCCCGATCTAGATGGGCCACCTGGCCCGAGGAACCGGAGGCAGATCCCTTTCTGACATTGATATACAACCTGAACGATGGCGGGAAGGTAGTATCGCAGTTATACAGCATCATGCGCAACATCCCCAACCCTCGAAGCGAAGCAATGAGGGCCCGCTGGCAAATGGACATGAGGCAGGAAATGTCCGACAACGAATGGCTCAGGGCACTGTCGTTCCCGAAGGAAGTGTCAAGGAACCAGAGATTCCGATTAATACAAATCAATGTGCTCTACCGCACCTACCTGACTCCAAGAAAACTAGCAAAGTTTAATAAGACCAACCAAGCACAGTGTAACTGGTGCGGGACGGAAGGAGCAGATCTGATCCATATGCTATGGAACTGCGTTAAGACACAAACTCTCTGGGCAAAAGTGAAGCAGACTTGCGAAGTAGCTGAAGTCACGAGATACAAATGGACCCCAGCGGAATGTCTCCTGGGTAGCTACCCCAGGCTAGCCAAACTTAAACATGCTGTGAAATTGATGGACCTGTTGTGTATAACAGCCAAGAGGACCATCGCCATGGCATGGAAAAAACCTGCGGGTCCGAGCTGTAAAGCCTGGCGCATCGAACTGGAAAGGTGGGCAAATGCTGAAACCAAAGCCTGGGAGGACAGCATAGCCAGATCCACCGAAGAATCAAGCACGGCACTGGAGGCATGGAAAGACACTATGGCTAAAATATTTCGATCCTCCGATGATAAACCCCCTTGAATAATGAACTCGAACACCCTACCGACCCACTGAAACGAATAAACATTGGAATACGGCCCCCCGTCAACCAGGCCATCCCAGAAGGATTCCCGATGGCCCCCCCAAAGCCGTGCCAACCGCCCATCCCCCCCTCCGAAGACGGACTAACCTCCAGCTAACCCCCATAAGGAGACAGTTAATGTTTTTATGTTGTATTAATGTTGTTAACTTTTGTGAATGTAATGGCATGTTACCTGCAAGTAAGTCAGTCAGCCTGAGCTAAAGGCCTGACCAATGAAAATGTGTAATGCATATAACCACAAATGCCAATAAACAAATTTTAAAAATAAATAGTGCTCGCTCAGGGAGGTGACTAGGGCTAGTAAGAGCAGTGTAATCAGTATGGCCCAGGTTGAACTTGGTTGAAAAGGCAAATTCCGTAGTCAAGGTATAGCGTTCTACTGAGGCATGACTTGCGATCAGAAGTGATATGCTAGTGGTGAGTGCCTCATGTAGGGAGTCTGAGGTAATTAAGTCCGTGTCAGATGTAGGGTGCTCATACCAGTATCCTGAAAAAAACCTAATCATATATGGAATCTAACATGAACATTAAGTCAGTCACAGTTGCAGGGCAAAGGAAAGGGGGTCGGGTAAGACTGGGGACTCGATATCTTGGCTCGCATGCAACAGTCATTGGGTTACAGTTGTTAGCAAGCAAGATGCCTAGCAATAAACAATAGGTGTATCGGAGCGAGTGTGTAATACTAGTGGAATAGATCTCTACTGAAGTGTTTATCAGTATTAATCATAGAATGCTTGACTGGGTCTGGCATGTATTTAGTTGACAGTCATAGGCAAACATATGCAAGGAGTTGGTAATAATGATGATATTGTGGTTGGAGTTATCTGTTACCAAACAAGTAGTTTTGCCAGCAAGTACTTTTTAACACGCTTAGCATTAATTGAGTAGTCGTGCACAGTATCATCTATGCATTATGTAGTGTTGGATATGACAATAGGAGCAGGCTAAACAGTGGCATAGTTAGTGAGATTTGCACAATAGATCACTTTGAGTAGGTTAGTAATGGCGTGTAGACTGGGGGCTGGAGGGGACTAGTCCTGTACGCAGGTTGCAGGGGCAAGGCATGGATCATATCTGGGTTAGCGCGGCAGATGTATTGGTGCGTAAAGTGGAGAGGTATCGTGAATAACAGATGCTCGTAGTAGCAAGCACAATAGTCAAAGGTTAAAGAGTTAAAGGCAGGTTGGCGTCATGCACAGTGAGCTGGAGATATTTTGTGACAAGGTTAGGCACAGCTTATGATTGCTAGCAGTATTGATTGCTGATGCGGGGAGATTTGTACTTTATGGTCAGCTAGTAAAATTATATCTGTACCTAGCAAGTGACTATCTGGACTAAACAAAAGCCCAAACTGTTGGCTTTGCCAATGTTAGTTTTTCTAGTCCTTGGGGTTCGAAATTTGCAATCGGTCTCCTCAGACCTTGGTTTTGGGCTTCATCCATAGGATTTTGGGTTTTAGGATTCACAGCTTGTCTTTCTAGACCTGGCCCCCTTCTGCCACACTCCTGGATTCGCTTACATTTCTCCAGGTCCCAGGGCGTAGCACCTCGCCTTCTAGCCTCTCGAGTGTCTCCCTCAAGGCAGCAGTCTTTCCAGTCTTCTCTCCAGCAGACTCCCCTTCTAGCAAGGGTGCATCAGTAAGTACTTCTGCTTACTCTGGGTCCAAGACACTGCACATTGTCCCACACCCTTTTTACCCAGGAGACTGTGGGATGATTTCTAAGGCTTACTATGATTCTTTTCATCCCTCAGCTCTTATTCGCTCCTGCGATTTATTCTTCTAATGAGCTTTAATTCCCTTCAATTCTCTGATTATTGGTTGATTACTGTGATTGGTTCTTGGGATAATAGCTTCTATTGGGTTTTAATTGGACCCTCAAGATTTTGGAAGTGAGTGCAGCACCACCTTGGAATTCCCTAGATTGTACTTGACGGCTCTGCATCACTCGCCAGTCTTCTGCTAAGTGCAGAATTTCCCCCAATTTGGTTGCTGCAATACCATTTGGTCAGCACCCCATTGCTCTTTCTCTTGTCCCATTGTGACAGATAAAAGGTCAGTATTGTATCTGTATAGCGGTTATGGAAAGGAAAGAAAATGTGGAAACGAGAACCGAGGTTTTTTTTTCTCATGGGAGAAAGCAAGAGGATAGGTTGCTAGCGAAAGGCAAAGTTAGTACACCGTCCCTGTCCGTCTATCTGTCCCAATCTACTCTTGGGGCCTGATTCACAGAGCATTTTCCAATAGGTGTCCGCCATTTTAAAATGCTTCTGTGAATCCAGCCCTTATTTGGGGCAATTAACTTTTTGTGAAGCTCTTAGTTATGCTATGTTTTTGCACTTTGCTATCCCACGCTATCTTTGATATGCTTTGCCTCCTTGGGTTTGGTATGCATGACGTCATGACCTTGTCAAAAGGGGGGTGGAGCCTGGGCGGGCATGCACCCCTCCCAATTAGGAATGAGTGACTTTTGGGGGGGGGGGTGTTTGGTTAGTCCCTGCCCTTTAACATGCTTTGTGTCTGACTAATGGTTCCACTGTTCCTTCCACAATGTGTCTTTGCCATAGTTCTCTTTAGCCTTCTTCATAACCACGACTCTAAAATGTGCCTAGGGGCATCCAAGAAAACCCATACTAGAACCAGGGGAATGGCATTGGCATTGGGAATGGTATGAATCCAGGAGGAGATGCCCAACGTGCTAATTCCAGACTGTCCTGAGGGAAAGGGTGGGACAACAAACCCAAACGAGTGTGAGAATGCAGAGGAGACATACAAATCCTCTGTAAACTGAATTGGTAACAGAATTCGCAAGCTCATGTAGAAAGCTGCAATGAAAACGAGCAGCCTGGGTACATGGTTGGCACCCTGCAAAGGGGCGTGGGACGACACACTTTTTAAAGACTTCAGAGGATGTCCAATCCTTCAGAGGGATGTGAGGAACCTGAAGCATTTCTCCAAGGCTATTCCCGAGTATCCTTTGTTCAGGTGACCAGTGGAGGGCCATCACTCTTAGACCCCAACCCTGGAGGCGGACGAATGAGTATCACCTGGGCAGCGGGGGGTCCTTGGGGACTATGACGGACAGCCCTCGGGCGAGACATGATATTCCTCCTGTTCCGATACACCCCTACCCGACATTCCTTCAGTTATCATGGGATATTGTCAGCAGAGTCCCATCATACCTTAGTACCTTTCTGAAGAAAAAGAACTAGCAGGGAAATTAAAACCTAATAGAAAATCCATTTACCCATCACAATACATTTACCCGCTTCATCCTGACAAAAACCTACATGGTTTTTCCATGATCTTCAGGGAAACCTACAACTCCCACAATCCCTTCTTCCATTGTAGAAGTCCAAATACTGAGACGAAGAAGAGGCAGATGGGGAGTTGTGAAGATTACCCATGGGAATCGATGAGCAGTGGATTCCTATGGGCAGTCTCTGTGTTGTCCCGATAATGAGGTCAGGCAGAGTCGGGCAGGTAGGGACAAACTACTCTAACATGACTCCAATCAACCTTCAAAATAAAAGGTCAGACACACACTGAGCGAGCTGGGGATGCAGAAGGAACCGTGAAGACCAGAAGGAGAAGTCTGTAGTTGGAGAACGAGCCAGAAGGGGGACAGAACTGCCGAGACACTGGACCCTGTGTATACAAAGGGGGCTACAGTGTGGCAGGGGAGCCTTGCCCCAAGGAACCAAACCCCTCCCGTCCCCTTCACCCCCACCCTCCTTCCCCCCCCCCCCCACTACACTTTTCCGCTAGTGTTTAAACCAGTGTTTACTCCCTGGGTGAGTTCCAGAAACCCAGGTAGTTGATGGGCAGGTGCTTGGACCCTGACCTCAAGTGAATCCCCTTTGAGGACCTGCTAACACCTCATCTCTGAGGTTAAAAGATGTTACCACTGCGACTCGAAGGAAGCTAAGGCAGGATAACCTGTTGTGTCAAGAACCTTGTGTAAATCCCAAAAGTGCCTGTAACTGGCGAAGTGGGAAAAAAACCTTGAATGTGTATTCTGGGACTTGAAGTCTAAAAGAGCAAGGCAAAACACACAAGGAAGCAACAGTTCCAAGATGGCAGTTTAACACGAGGAGCAAGGTGGCAAAACCGAAGGGGATCGCAAGGAGGGAAGTGCCCTTGACCTTTTCGACGAGGAACCGTTACTTTCACGAACCCTCACCAACAATAGAAAGCGTAAAATCGGGAAACCAGGCTGAAGAATCCTGCATTGTGTCTAGGAGTTACCCAGGGGCCCTCCTGCGTCGTCCATCAAGGTGGGGAAGAGTCGATTGCCGCTGTGGTACTGTCCTTGGCTCCTACAACAAAGCAGTGCTAGTGAAATCAACACAGCCGGTGAGTTGGGGAGACTGATGCCAGGCCGGTATGTGTTGAAGCGAAGGTTGCATGCAGCAACATTGTATGGTGAGCGCTGAAGCGAATGAAATTCATGCGATAAGCAATGCGTGTAAAAATGCACAGATGAGTGATTGAACTTTGAAACCAAGATGCACTACCCTTGACGGGAGTGGTCCGGCATCACATGCATGCTCATTGAAGGTCTCTGTAAGGTATCCAACTGAGAGTCGCGAAGGTGAAAGAGTGGCAAAGAACTGTACATCATAGTGATCTGCGGCGCGTCAAGCAAAATCCTGTGCACAATCAAGTCTTCGATGTTGATACAGCCAAACAAGTTGATGAGAAAGATGGTCCGAGCCCGAACAAGGGAGATCAATTGAATGCTTTTGGGATAAAGCAAGTTTGTGTTAAAGTGAATTAAATAGGTCCAAGCATGGCGGAGAGAGACTGAGGGAACATTGTGTTAAAAAGGATCTGAGCCTGGCTGAGGGAGTATACGGGGTGAATAATGGATCGAGAAATTGGGCACATGAAAATCCTACAAAGTTTGTATTTAAGGGGTTCTGTGCCCGGCGAGGGGGATCTGAGGTGAATAGTGAATCACCTTAGAAATTGAGTACATGTGAAATTCAAAGAGGAAAATAATGTATTGTTTGTTCGTCGCATCAGGCCCTCTGCAAGAAGAAACTTTGGAAGGCAAAGAGACTTGGGCACAAAAGCCCCTGATGCCAATGTTTGAACTGCAACCATGTGCGAGAGAAGCCAGAGACTGTGCTAAGCTCTAGTGGACCACCTTATCCCGTGCTGAAAACGTGGGGAAGGGAGGCCAACATCCTGACATTATTATTTCTTCAACACTTTTTCTTTTATCTAACACTAACAGTGTCCCACACTATTTGTATTTAGAGGTAAGGATTGGCAATAGGTTTATTAGTATAGGCCCTTTTATTTTGACAAGACATTACCAGGACTGCGTTATTTTATTTTGATGGTCGTAGCTTGTGCCCATCTGTAAAATTAGGATTAAATAGGCGTTTTTCAAACCCTTTTTGGAGTTCAATAAACACTGTTGAACTGTGGTCACTTGTGTCCGTCTTACTGTTGATACCATGCCCTTCCTTACAGATATCTTAGCTAGAGATGTGTCCAGAGGTGCATGTGACAAACTAGGGAGATCACTGGGAGCAGGGAAGAATGTTGGAATGGGGGAGTGTAGGCAATAAAAGACCAGCCAGCACAGTGCAGATTGGAAGATGTGCAGCTGAGGTCGGATGGAGCAGTGAGGGCTGGTTGACTGCCAAGGAGTCTGTGGCAGTGTTTTGAGTGTACAGGTAAAGTATTGTGTGTGGGACAGTGTAGAGTGGTGGTGTAAAAGGTGAGCTAGAAAAAATAGACCAGGATATGTGTAGGGTGATTTTGGTGGCGTACTGGAGACTGACAACAGGATGTAGTGTGCAGTGTTAGTGGTGGAGTGAAGCGGAGGGGGCATGCTTGGGAGAGATGAGCGGAGAGTGTGTGTGATGAGATCAGGGTATCGATGGGGGTGGGGGTAATTGAGACTAGAGTGGGGAGTGTAGAGTGAGATGTCAGGAAGAGAAGTGAAGCCAGGTAGAGAAGTGAGGGATGAGTAAAGACAAAGGGGTGGGGGTGGGGGTGTAGGTGTAGAACGATCCTGGAGAGTGGTGATCTAGATGGAGAAATGGAAAGAGTGGGAAGGGGAGAGATTGGATGATGCACTCTGGTGATATTGGACAATAAAAAACGACCAGAAATATACCTGAGAAAAATATCAGAGATTGAATAGGCCCACAGCCTTTCGTTTCCCTCCCAGAATAATACCTGGACAGTAGGAGGTATTTTGTGTTGGAATACTTCTGGAAAATTCTGGTGGTATGGGGTGTCTTGGGCTAGGGTAGAGGAGCCCACTGGAGACCAAAAGAAGCCATAGGGAACCCCCACCCAGCTTCAACCGTCCCACCCTGTTCCTAAAATCGGTTCTTTGTCCATGGATTTCTGAGGCCATCTGTGGCATATGGTACAGTATGTTATCCTATGACATGTGTCAACAGCTGGGACATGTTCTGCAAAGTTGGGTTTGTTAGGATCTATATGCGTTGTTTCCGAAATTGCATATTTGGAAGCAATGTTGTTGATGGACACATTCCTTTTTGATTTTGCTTGTTTTCATTTCTTTATTCTGTCTTTGTTTAAAAGCCTGTAACCAATGTGTTTTTTTTTTTTTTGTTTTTTCAAGGAGTTTTGTTTTGTTTGTTTTTTATTTCCCCCCTCCCTTTTTCTTTTGTAAACAAACTCATGCTAGGTTTTTATTATACAAGCTGGGTATCTTGCATTCTGTTCTGTTATATTGTCAGGTTCTATCCTAGTGTTAAAGATGTTCTTTTTGCTGTTTTCCTGTTATAGGCAATGGGACACGTTTTGCTTGGTTTTGACTCTTGACCTGGCTTTTTGGATGCAAGTAAATCCTTCTGCTTTACTGCCCTTGTGTTTTGTTTGTGCTCATTCTTATAGACTGTCTCTTTTTATGGATGCCTTGTATTTTTACAGCTGCACCCATCACCCCAAAGTGCAGTGCGGTTGGGGTATGATATGATCGCTTATTTATACCGTGCTTAATACCCAGAGGTTTCTCGCGGACCCGGGTATCAAACCTATGTTGCTCCGTGTCGTCTTGCTTCCAAGGTGTGCACGTTGCAGCTGAGCTATCCTAAAATTTTCTGTAATGGCTTCTTGGTTACATGTACAATGTGTCTTGGGTGTGCTGGTGGCAGCGAAATATTTTTCTACACTATTTTTTAAACTTTTATTTTTTTTTTTGCATGTCACTTTTACCGCAATTGGCCACTAGCACTCTTAAGATGGCAGTGGCAAGTTTTTTTATTTGTTTTTTTTGTTTTACAAAAAAAAGTGTGCCTGTCCTTTGGTCATATTATTCTGCCTTCTTCCTAACCGCTTAGTTCCCGAATTGCCATATTTGACTAAGCTCTCCTCTCTAGCCCTGTCACACTATTACCACATTAGCGGCTAGCCAAACCCGAAGTGCTGTAGTTGATCTATTTCTGTCTCTACCCTATGGACAACCTACTCCCAAGTTTCTTCCGCCAAACCCATAAAGAATAGGTTGGCACTCTAGAACCATGTATTTGCGGCCTGCACACATCGACACTGCAGGCTTCTGTGACTGGATCGCCACTACCAGTGTGATTGGTGTAGATACTTGGACGACCTCCAGTCCAAATCTTGGATAAAAAGTACTCCTGCAGCTATTTCACATATCTTTGGAGCCAACACCCATTCAAAGAAGTGCAGCTGCTCCCTGCTGAAGTACGACTCCTGCAACTAACCAGCACCAAATCTAGAAAAGTCCAGCAGAAGTCATGCTGCTCTTGATTTCAAGAAGTCCCTTGTTGATGCTTCAACCCCTGGACCATTGGGAACAACCAGTCTCGACATCCATGCTCAAGGGGCCGTGCCTTCCGACATGTGCCTAGACCAACTGGTGAAATGACCAGCTCTCTCCTGGGCTACCTTGCTGCAGCCGTCGCCATTATAAATCCATCCTTGGAACTTGCAAGTTCTTGATCTTTTACTACAAGACGCTTATACCTGCATTTTCAGCCTTATTGCATCAATGGAAGCCATGCAAGACCTGCTCCCTTCTCCATCCATTGAAGATGGCCTGTCGCCGCCTGACAATGGTGATTCCCATTGCAGTGATTCCCATTGCATTCAGTCTAGTTTGCTCCCTGGAGGTGTCCCGAGTGTGGCTGTCCACACAGGTGTTCATCTTTTATTCACAAGGGTGTTCAGCGCCTGACTCCAAAAGTGACCCCTGGGCCTCACTCGCCTGGAGCAAGCACAATAGAGCATAACCCCAACAAAATCTGAAACCTCAGCAGTGGTCGCTGGAGAATCTGAGTTTGGGGTGGCTAGGGGATGTGCAAATTAACATGTTTAAAAACCCCCATTCTCCTTATCTCACTTTCCTAAGTTAGGTTTGTGATCACCCTGTCAAGGATCCATCCCTAGACCTGTCCTAGTGTAGTGTAATTCAGTGAGTTACTTACCTGAACTTTCCTTATTTGTTTTACGTTTTGAGTCTTAACCACTGTCATCCAGTCACATAGTAAACCTTCCAGAAAAGTGTAACGTACAACTGATAATTTTATGGCAAAAGGCCCTAAACCATTTTAGGCAGGACTTAAGACTGTATTATGGTTGCTCTCTTTACTAAACTAAATGCATCAGATTACACCCGTTTTGCGCTGGTTATTTAGTCCATGCTTTCCATCTTCTCAAGGGTGAATGTATCTGTTTTTAGAAAGTGTGACAATATTTGACTGATACAGAGCCCGGCAGAGAAGACTCGTAAGTGGCTCCCCGACTCCAGGAAAGCCAACCCGACTCTAGGCCCCTACCGAGGAGCACCGCTCGAGGCAATCTGGTGCTTGGGAGCTTAAAGTGGCGAGGGAGGGAGGGAGGCAGACGAAAGAGCAAAAAAGGGTTAATGCCACTAAGGTGTACCGAGAAGGACAAAACCCCAGAGGCGCTAGACTGAAACCCCAGAGTGGAGAAGAAGCAGGGGAAGAACCGCTCAGTGAGACGAGATGGAGGTCTGCGGTGCAACACCTTGATAGCATTCCAGCACCCCAAGAACTGTCTTACTTTACTATGGGTAAAGACCTTTACTAAAAAGGACAATGTTGGGGTCGGAAGTCGGCAGCCATCCCTTCTAGTTAATAGTTCTACAAAGGCTTTCTTTAGTCCAATAGGGAAAGTGGTTAGGTTGGAGTAGGAACTAGACCGAGGACTTTAATTTCAGATATCATGCCAAGTACCCTTTTGACTTTCCTTTGGTATAGGGCATGGGCTTGTAGATTTAGGGAACGATTAGGTGGATTGAAAATTAAAACCCTTAAAACAAAGCCTCATGTCAATCCTGATCTACCACACTAGACTTCATTGTCTTAAATGGTTCGCCATACGATAACTACCCACAATCCCCCCCACACCCCTGGGTTGATTTTGAAAATGTCATGGTGCTCTGTGCAATGCGGAGTAGCACGTTAAAGCAGAAAGAATAAGCACCAAAATAAAGAATACGTGTGGGTGGCACTCCGTTTATGCAAAGGGACATGACTCCCAAAGCAAATCTTAGTTTAAGATAATTTGCAGCTCTCCAGGCTACCTTCTTTTAACAGGACTTAAGGTAACTGCAGCTCAGGTCAAGAAAGCTAGACTATGCTGGATTATGCAGATTAACTCCCAGACGAGCTGTGCCTCGGCCCAAGACTTCTGTCTCACACACCACTACAATGCTCCCCATAAATTTTCTAGCAAGCCTTGAGACCTTTTGTGGCCATTCAGGGTTTAGGAGAACAAGTAAAAGTGCTTTGCTTCCAGTTTTCCTTTCAATGGTTTCAGCATGACTTGGCCAAAGGTGTGTTTTTGTGCCAAATGTTTATGGACATGAGCACACACCTCAGCACTCTGAGACTACAACAGTGGTGGCTTTGCACAGTATATAAACTTTGTAATCTAACCCAAAGGAAAAAAAAACGCATTTTGCCAAAATGAAAATTGGAAGTCTTGCTTATTTTCAGGGCACCACAAAAATGTCAAATTCATATTTCTGATATCCAACTATTGTTATGAGCAGGTGTCCCGGTATACACGCTGCCCAGATCCTCATTTTGCTTGCCTGTGACTTGGATCAAATTCATTTCTGTGTCGAGCCCCTTTTTTCCACTTTGGCTAGCTGGGCAAGGGGCCCTTCATTGCTGATCTTTGGGTGTTCGGAATGCCATTGGTAAGAGCATACTTACCTGCTTTGATTTTTAATATGAAATGATTCTGGTAATTCTGTCTGAGTGACAGCTGCTAATCTGATCTCCCATCATAATGCTTTATGCTGAAAAACATAGTGCAAAAGTAACTGCCGACACAACTTGGCAACTGCTTTGTAGCCTGGCAACATGGCAGTTGAGTTTAATGTGCATTGCCTTAAACAGCCTGATAGAATGCAGTTCCAACAGCCAGGTACTACCTTTTTAACAGTGAGCAGCCCTGAGCCAAAATTGTGTGATCTGTGACCCTCATCCTGGAGCAGGAGGCTTAGCAACCTATTTGCCAGAGCCTGTCCTGCCCCATAGGCGGGTTGAAGGTGTTGAGGGCCCCAGCTTCCTTCTACCCTGCCTCACGTGCCCGGTTGAAAATGATGAGTACCACGCCCGATCAAAGTGCTGGCCGGTATTCTTTTACCTTGCAGAAATGTCCACAATACACCAGCAACAAATCAACCTGTTTAGGACAAAATGTCAGAATAAAAATTACCAACCCCACCAAAAGACCTAAAACACACACCATGAAAAGTTCAAACTTTTGGTAGTTAGAACTTTTCGTGGTATGTGTTTAGGTGTTTCAGTGGGGTCGGTATGGGGCTGGGTGGGTGCGTCTTCCCCAGCTCCCTGCCGGAAGAAGAAAAAAAAAGCCGGGTAAAGTATAGTGAGCGAGGGTTGTGGGGGGGAAACCCCTGCAGCTGCCCAACCAAAAAGAAAAGGACCCTGCAGCACCGGTTCCTGGTCACGGAAGTGAAAGGGAACCGGCGCTGCAGGGACACAGTGCGAAGGAAGGAAAGGTAAGTAGGGTGGTGGGGATGTGTTGTGGGTTGGGGGGTGTGTATGTATGGTTTTCTATTGGATGTTCGCATGGGAAATGTACGAACATTTGCAGTGCGTACATTTCCCATGCAAACATTTCCGTCACTGATTTTTCCACAATGGAAATATCATACAGATCCATCCAACCCATGAGAAGCGAGCCACGTAAACTACAACTACCCAGCAGCGAATGAGAAATGCTCCGGCCTACGTGGATAAAAGCCACCATGAGAGGCGAACAAAGCAACAAACCGCTTACCACTTATCTGCAGCACTGGCGCTTCGCCGGGGTTTATCTGGAATGCGAAGACCGGTGATGGGCAGACCTCATAGGGCATTGGTGGAGCAGTGCTGGAAAACGGGTTGTGGCTTTAGAGTAAGGCGACTGAGTTGAAGTAGTAGAGGCGAGAGTAATGGAGAGGAGTAATGTGTCAAGTAGTGGAAAGTGGGATGGGGGTGTAGAAGGAAGTAGCAGACATAAAATGGAATGACATCAGAGGGTTAGACGAGGGAGAGTGGGTGGAGGAGAGTAGAAGGAAGGGAAAGGTTGAAAGGAACATCAGTCGGGAATACAAGATTGAGTGTGGTAGGAGCGAAATGGACCTGGGAGGTTGGAAGGCACCATTTCCTGTTTTGAAAACTATTGTGGTTCTTGTGGGACCCAAGGCAAGAGTCCACTTAAAAGGACCAAGAGGAGGTAAGATGAGAGAGGCCCTCACGTGCAGCCAGTAAGATTTCAGATGGTGGAGGGGAGGGGGGCATTACCTACCTTTAGGGATTAAAGAAAGTCTGGGCTAGAGTGGGGGAAAGCATCGGAAGGTGAGTGATAGTGGTGGATGGCCCTTAATAGGACCCCTGTTAAAGTAATAAACACTTAAAGGGTTTTATGGTGTATTCTTGAGGCCTTCTGTGACAGTTTCCATTGTCTTGTGGCAGGTTAATAAATATAAACCATGTTTAGTTTTGACATGGTGGCCTCTGTATCTGCAATTCTTCTCTGCAAAACTCTTTGGTGTCTTTCGATTGTCGGCTTGGTTTCTAGGGACTCATTTGTTGTCTGTGTATTAACTTTCTGGGATGAAGTTTCACCCAAAACTGACTGAGTTCAGCCCCAACAAAGCATTTGTTCTCTCTGAGAAGACTTGCCTCGTTCCAGGATAACCGGATCGGCCCCTCAAAGGCAGGGAGGAAAGGACCTGTGCTTCAAAGTGTACGATCTGCCAGAAAGAGTGAAGTCACACCAGCATAGTAATTGGGTCCTTTGCTGCAGAAGAGAGTGTAGTTGGATTAGGCAGGAGAGGAATGTCCTGAAAAGTGTCCCACCACCTTGGACTGTCCCATGGCTCCCACATTTCCTGTGCCTCCTCCTTGCTTCCTGCAGACAAAGTACCTGCAAACTGACATCTGGACAGCAGCCAGAATTGGACCCTTACAAAAGGCTTGGAATCGACCATTCCTCTGACAGATTGACTATATTAAGGTGTTATTTCCTCTTCCCCCCCACCCCTCCTTAATTGAATCTGCCGTATAGGTGAAGATAATGGCTCCAATAAGGTAGGAAGTACCGTTTCTCACCCATCCCAGAGGATATTTGGGTTGAACTGATGTGTGGACAAGGCTTATCTGCAGCCTGAACACTGTAACCAGGATCCTGATACCTGCAGGGTGATGACTCCTGCAGTTTTTCTGGCAACCTTCTTGGTTTGGAAGGGCAGAGAAAGGACCCCCTTTATTCCAGGAGACCCTGGCCAGGCTCCCCCAAGAAGCAAAGGAACCACCATCGGCTCAGTCTCCCGCATCCATCTAATCTTCGAGCTGGCTCGACCACGTAGTCAGTTTGAGCTGATACTGGATCCCAGGGTCTACGTTTCTCTTCAACACAATATGAGCTGTTGTAACGGCTCTACAATCCATCTAGACGCAAACGTGACCCGCTAGATGCAATTGTCATGTCTGTCAACTTGACCCAGTGGAACCCATCAACTCGCCCAGTCACGAACGCCGACTTGACAAGGTGGAAGTAACCTCAGCCTGTCTCAACACCGGCTCGACCACTTGGAAGACATTGTCTCACATGCCGACTCAACCCGTTGGGATGTCTCCAATCTTCCTCACTCTGGAAAACCACAGTGAGAACCCCAAAAGAGCCCTACTGACATTTAAGATGCCACCTCAACTTTTTAAAGCCAACTTCATGGAATTTTAACATTGCTGCTAACATTTTTCCACTGTCTTCAGATCAAGTGGACCTCTCATACTTGTCTGCAAAGCTTATCTTTTATCTTACAGGAGGTTTTCATTTGTGTTTTTGTATTTTTTTTAGTCTTCTAAATTGTGTAGAACCTTGGTTGGATATTTTTGTTCTGGTAGCCCAGTACTCTTGTCGGAAGGTTACCCTCTAGCTAACCTTCCTCTTGACTGGTGAAGCCTGCCATTTGCCTGTATTGCCGCAAGAGGTAACAGGTATACCTTTTAGGGCTGTGCCTGTTTCTCCTTTGATCCTTTTACTGCTGGGTTACTGGTAGTGTGGTGCTTATGAGTGGTATACGTTGCTCATCCCTGTAATCCCACGCAGAGGGTCAAACGACACCAACCATCCCTACAGGAAGCTTTAAGTCATTACACAAATTAAGTCCCATGTAACCAACCCAAATATTGGGGTCTTGGGAATATGGAGGATTACGGATTCCCCTGCTCCAGTCTTCAAAGTGGGTGCCAGGCTCAACTCCCTAGTCCCAAATTGGGTGGCTTTCCCGTTGGGTAAGGGGACAAACTACCTGGATTCACCGCTGCAGAAATGATGCACCCAGAATCTGTGGCTGCTAAATACTCGTGAGACTATAGGCAACATTTCTGCTGAAAAGCGAGTCTCCCACCTGAAGAGCCACCTCTAGAAAGTCTGTACCATCTATCACCAGTCTCTGCAGCCGTACTGCTTCATCCCACTTCAGCTCTTGCTGTTCGTCATCCTCTTTGGCAACTATGCATCTCCACTGGCCCACAGCTCGAAGTGTGCAAGACAGCCCTCCTAGCTCTGTCAAAAGGATTGAGGTGTGTCTGCAACATAGGCATGTTGGCCTACCACCGTGACGGAGCCATGAGCTTTCTGAAATGCTTAAAGGGAAGGATCTGCCGAGACCCCCTCCATTCTTTGGAATATGCCCTAGTCTGAGCGCTGTTCCCACTGATTTTAAGTAGATTGTTAAACCTCCAGATTCAGCTAGTACCCCTTTTTGTAGTGCTTGTTTAAAGGTCCACACAAGAGGGGCTAGGGAGATCCCAAGCCAGCAATTGTGACAGTGGTGACATGTCCAGGACCCCTAGGTGTTCATCTGCAGCTATAGCCGGTGAGGGCTCTAGTCACTTGAATTGCATGTTTTCCCCTTGAAGACCTGCATATCAGATGACCAGTACCATCAGGACTTCTTAGACACATGTCCCTGGCGAGGAAGAGAAGACTGTTCTTTCTAGGCTGTGGGTTGCACCTACCAACTGGTTCTGATGATCCCATGGCTGATAGCGGCGAACACGAGATTCCACGAAAGCGCACCAAACTCGGCAAGCCAGATTCCGAACTTGCAAAGTGTACTCCAGAGGATGATGGAGGAAAACTGTTGTGTTTAGAGAAGCTGGGGAAGAGCAGAATGTTTCCAGACCACGTTGTTCTCCTCCTGGCACTGTTGAAGGAGACGGGCCCAGCAAAGGAAGCTATTGTTCTTTCTTGGGTGCACCAGACCCTGCAGATGTTTATCCCAACCACGTCATGTTTGTAAATATATTCTCTTTGAACCTATACCCCACAAGTCTCATGTTTTGTTGATTTGCCACGTCTGCTTAATTGAAGAATCTCTGGCAGCTACTCGAATAACACCACTATGTAACCAGAACACTGGAGATCACCCTTGTTGAATGTGTGCTTCTGCTGGGTCTGAGCCGGGGCTCACTTTAGTAGAAAAAAGCCAAAGATCCTAAACCGAGAGGTTGCCACCACTCGGCTCCTCTTTGGAAATGCATGGAGTTGTTCTGAAGCATGGTCTTCTCATTAATGTTGGCTCTATAATTAACATGGTGTCTGTACCTAGTATTTGAGTGACCACACAGTATCAGGACGAGTATCCCGCTCAGCCAACCAGAAACCCACCCAGCCATTAACTATTTATTTCCTGTGGAAGACTAGACCATGATTAAGTAAATGCAGTCTTGTGACCGCCCCTTCACCCCAGGACACTGTTGCCCTCTTCAGCTCTACCCACTTCCTTTCGAAGAGCTAGCCTTTATTGTTCTGCACAGCTCCCACTAGTTGAACCAAGGAAGCATAGGTATAGCCTATTTACCTATATTTTGAAAGTGAACAGCCACTCCTACGAAACAGATTAGCCCTGATTTGAAAAAGACATAGAATGTCGAAACACGTGTAATCATATAGGGCATTTTTCTAAGGAACCAAAGGAGTAATAAAAAATCAATGACTTAACTTAGAGTATAAGAAGCATTGATTTATCTTTTCTTACAACGATACGACAAGGGCGCATGATATTAGTAAGAGTAACACAACCCTTATATACATTTTCGAACGGAGCAAGGGGGCCAGGAAGACTCCGTTGTTACCTAGGCATGCGACCGTAATTGGTGAACAATAAACTATTATCAAAAAGGGCGCTGAGGTCCAATTGAGGAGGTACCCTATAAAAAAGGCTCCCCACATTTTCAAGAATCTGTCTGTATTTGTGGCTCCTGGAACCAGCAGGTACATCATGAGCCAGTACTGCCTGTGGTTTGCTATATTCTCACCTTTGCTACCTAAGCTTGAATCAAAAATGCCTAGGAGTGGCCCAATCCTCATGTCATAAGGTGTGCGCCACTCTTAGCTGCATTCAATCACTCGAACCTGTGGTATAAAAGCCAACGTCTAATGGAAGAATCTGGAAGTGTGCTATGTCCTCGATTGTGCCCCAAAAATAAACAAGAGGCTCCAGAAAATCCAGCCAGGTCAGGGTCGCCTGTACAGAATGAGCTTTGACTTCCAGCTGTCTACCAAATTTGAACACACATGTTGTGCACTGGCCCAGAGAACCCTCCCGAACCGCCTACTGCTTCATCAGCGTCCTAAAATAGGTGCCCATTGTTCTAGTTGTGAATGGCCAAGATCATGCTTCCTCCGTGAAGGGCAATGTGTCGCTGTTTAGATCATTGCTCCAAAGCATAGCTGAATTAGTGCTATTATGGACGCTAGGCACTGGCTAATGTACTCCCTCCCACCCTCACATCTTGGTTTTTCCTATTCATGCCTTCAGACCCTCATTAAGAGGTTGAAGGTGAGGAGGCCCCTCCTCTCCTTGACTCCTCTCAATGTATCCATTGCTAATATTGCTTTTAGACAAGTCTTTTGAGAAACTCATCTAGCACCCTGGCTACTTATGTGAGCTGCACCCAGGTTTCGTTCCACCTCCCAAACACACTTGATAACAAGTAGACATCCTCTGGTTAGGAAAATGAGCCTGCTGTCAGTCACTTAATTATCTGTAAAAAAAAAAATTAAAAAAAAGAAAAGTTTGAAATTGGGCTGCTTTGTAAGGATTTCCTTTTGACAACTGATATTCTAGTGATGCGAATGTCCTATCTAAGTTGAGTTTGTAGTTTATTTGTGTTATTTTACTGTATGTGTTGGCAATGTTTGTGTGTCCTAAGGATTCTATTTTGTTAATTTTAATTGATCTATTTTTTGCGCTTCAGAAATAAAAGAAAGATTATGAGGATATTTACCCTTCCTCCCACCATTGAGACTGCGTCTGAACCAAATTTTTATGATGACATGAAGAAAATCCGCCTTCGTCAGCAGCTGGAGATGTATTATATTGGTAAGTTGTTGACTTGCACCTTTGGATGCATTATCAATTTGTGGAATTAAAGATTCTCCACATCTCGGTGACCTGCTTCTTGTCCCCGTTATAGATAGCGGTTGTATGACACATGCCCCTACATTTCTTTAGTGTATGTTAAACTATCTTTGGTCATAAACCATTCAGATTAGTTGAATGTATATTTCACCTAGAGAGACAAATAATTTGTTTTTAGACTTTTTTTATAGGCATTGTATTATTATTTACATAGTGTTTATTACTACTTTTATTCTATTGATCAATGGCAGGAACATTGGTTTAATTGTATGCTATTGGACATAAAGGTAGGGATGACTTGTTCTTCTCCAGAACCTATATCGGACTTCCAACATAACGTGGCTCAATGAAGAGCAGCCCAGCTATTCTGTTCTCCTACTGCTAGGATTCATGCACTCCTGTATATTCCTGGTTCCATAAGCCAGAATTAGGTCGCTCTTGTGTTTGTGGAGTCAGTGATCCCATTTCTGGTGAAGTGGCACTAAGAGCTATTCCGACAGGTATGGCTCTAGGCCATTGTGACAGATGCATCTCTGCAGGGCTGTAAAGCTATCACTTATGCAAGAAACCAATCACCCTCAGATCTTGCCGTGTAAAGTTTCTTTCAGATCAACCTTTTGGGACTTCATAGCAATCTGGCAACCACTAAAGGCTTCCTTTCCTCTTTTGAGGCAACCCCATATAGAGTTTGATGCGACAGCTGGCCAGCATTATTTGAACATTAGCAGCAGCATAGATTTCTTTTCATGTGCCTGCATGTAATCAAGGCAATGTGTATCTGTGCTGGGATATAAGAAACTGGTGCTTACCCTATGGCAGCCCATTTAGGCAGAAATATTATGAATGCAGGCAAATTCAGTCAGCTGGCTCAGGTCCCTTGAATTAGAGCTACATAATGAAGTGGAGGAGAACTTCTCCATGAAGAGCATTCTCGAGGGTGATTTGACTTCAAGCGCAAAATGTAACATGGTCTAAGCAAGATGTTTTCAGGATGATTGTGCCTCCCATATTCTAGCTGCTCTGTGCGTCCCTCGCCCCAATACAAAACCAGCGTAATTCTGTGGAAGCTCCAGCTTTGCCAAGCCAAAATATTTCTGTTCACACTGGACTCTGCCAGGAGGACATGGTAACATTCTTTAAGCCTAATGCTGTTCCTGCCAGGTCTGATCCTATGTAGGTAGGAGGTCTACTGGTGCAGGCTTACAACTGGGTCAGCCAATGCCATGCACCCTGCCCCTTGAGAGGATGAGGCTTAGGAATTTGAATTCATAGGTTGTGATGGAGGTGGTGTTTTCTGTGAAGTGTCCAACTACTCCATTCACACCAAATTAAAAGCTGCTATCCTTTGGCTTGCCCTACAGTGGTTTGTTGGAATTTCTGCTTTTCCTAGCGAAATCTGGTTTTAATTGTGAAACGGCCTAGGGCTATTGGGCTTCTTTTTTCATGTTCTAATGGACCCCAGAGGGGTTTTATGTGTCTACACCTGCAGTTGTACAGTTCCTGATTGTACTAGTCAATTACTTTCTGCCTCAAAGCTGTTTTTGATTTCTAGGGACCTTTATTCTGTCTGGCCATTGTGATGGCGGTTCAGTTTTCAGTCTTTACAGTCCACTCCCTTTATAGAATCCTCCAGCTAGCTTCAGTGTGCTGTATAAAGGGGACATATCCCTTTGATTTTTAACAACAGAAAGTGGACTTTTTGGTTTATCACTTTGAGCAATCGAGTTTTAGAACTTCTGGCCCTCGTGTTTTTTCACTTTTTCAGTATTTTCAAAAGCCCATTTTCACTCTGGGTCTGGCTTTCAATTGTGTGTAAGGTCGTCTCTAATTTCATCTCCAGAAAAAGCCGTTCGATGTACTTCCCATCCTCTGAATGGAAGAGGAGAGGTTTCATAGGCTAGATCTCTTTGAAATAATCGATTCTAGCTAGATAATCTGACAGAATTGTCAGTTGTTTTTGATTTTTGATGGAGCCAGGATGTTGGTAAGTCTGTTCCTAAGCAAACTGTTATCAGATAACTCTTAGGTTCTTGAGTTCTGGTTGTCCTAAGAACCCACTCGACCAGCCAAATAGCATGTCTGCTTTACAAAAAGGGTGTGCAACCCTGCTATTGGATATTTTCACATTGGTTTTGAGCCTGAGGATATTTGCTTTGCATGGGCTGTTTTGCAGACCTTTCACTTGTAAATTGGATTACCTGCACACCTATCACAGTCCTGCCCTGTACACCTTATGGAGGCCTTTCAGAAGATATCTATTAGTAGTTGATTACCTTCAGTTATTATCTCTAGCCGATTTTCTCATCAAATCTGCAGCAGTTCTACCGGTCTCCAGCATTTGTAACTGGCAAAAATGGTGGTGTACTCCGATCACAGGTCTTGAATGGCTCCAAGTTTCTGGACAAGTCTGTGCCTACAAGATATTTTTGAAGATGAGAAATCTGTAGAACACTACTGTGGCTATCATAGAGAATGTTGCCAAAGATTAAGAACTGCCTACCCTGGAAAAGCAAATCTCGTCAGCATGGGTGTCAGACTGCCCTCTTCATGCAAAAGCACTTCAAATTTCTTTGGGAATAAGCTTCAGTATTTGTTTTCCGATTGCTCTGTCACCCGCTTCCACTCATGAGAACTTGCTGTTTCTATATCTCCCTTGCTCCTACTTGACATCCATCTCTCTCACCTCCCACCGCTGCTATCTCCTAACTTTGAACAACTCCCTATACACTAGTCTCAACTAAATCAAATAAAATCAGGCCCTCTTGCATCTTTTCCCTTCCTTGCCTTGTTGTCTTTACAATGTATCCTCTGTATTAATGTTTCTGTACAATCTGGTATTGTCTTCTCTGTTGAGAAATTGGGGGAGGCTTAATGTAAATCATGATTTTCTCTCCAACTTCTAGCAAAACTCCTTGTTGCCATTACATTCCAAACATTTTGATCTCCATGTACCAGTGATTCTACTGGACGTAGATGTGATTGCCTAGACACTTTTCAGACATGCTTTGTTGGTGCAATGGCCACAGTGTTTGTGTGTCCCTGCCCCATTTATATTAAAACTGTTGGGGCTTTTACACCATTATCTATAATATTTTACTTGGTCCCATACAGCAAATCTCCTAGCCTGGCTCCTACCCATTGCTTGATTGCACTTTCTTGATGTAAGTGGCCATTTTCACCGCTCGCACAGTCCCACCCACCCACCCAATCTTTTGTTGTTCCCTGTGGCTCTCGCATGCTCTTATTTAATGTCTGGTATTTGGGCAAGGTGATCCTCTCCTTTTGGCTTCTGTGCTTCGTGTACGCTGTCGACATCCAGATTTTTGAAAGACTTGCCAGAATAAGGGTAATGACACCTTTTTTTTTTTTTTTTTTTTTTTTTAAATTTTAAAGGCGCATGAAGGAAGCTTTAGTTGACTGGATGAATAGCATGGATGTAAGCTCAATACATAAAAAGCGGAGGTGCTTGTAATAGGTGGTAGATATGGCCACCTCCAAAAGTATCACTAGAATCTGAATATTAGTTCTGCATCCTGCTGGCCGGTACATCGTATTACTTTTAAAGCACATACTTGCATCCTTGCCTTCTTCTATCCTGACCATTGGTGTTTTCTAGAAGCATCTCCTCTCGGTTAGATTAGGGGACTCCCCACTCTAGTCTGCCCCTATATTTAATTAGACTCTTGTATCTGACTTAAAATACATTGGTACATCTTATTTTGGGGTTTGTGAGGCGGCGGTTGGGGGGGGGGGGTCTTTTAAAACTCTTCACTGACACCCAGTTAAGAATCAGATCACTGTCCAGGCCCTTTGCATGACCTGTCTGTCCTTTTATGACACCTTAACTACTTTGTGAGACCAGCAAGTGCCCTATTCTTGCTATGGTCGCCCTTTGGAAACGTAGAACTGCTTGCTTTGTACCCATCCACCTCCAGTTTTATGGAGCAGTCAAAACCTGCTTTCTCTAGGTCTGGGCCTGCACCACCTTGTCTGTATGGCAGTCTGGTTCTAGAAGCCTACAGTAGATTGAAGAGCCCACAAATTCTCTACCTTGCAATACCAACACATTGGACCTAATCAATAACCTAGGCACGAGGAGTAGAGTAACGAAGTTCAATTGAAACAAGTTTTCCTCCCGCTGGAAACTAGGTTTGCAGTGCTGTCTTTGGAATTACATGGCACAGAGTCATGCCTAGTCTTGGACAACTTTTTGAAACCACATAACTAACATGCAGCATGTTACCTAAATGATGTAATTTGATAATCGCACTGGAAGGTGCATTTGTGTAGCATCTTGAGATTGTACAAAGTCCTCTGTTAGGCATATTTAACCATTAACCTAAATGTTTGTCGTGGCTGCCACGAAAAAGTGTTTTGGTAAGTTTTGGGCACCTCTCACCATATTTGAAGCTTTACATTCCTGGTTACTAAATGTTGTTGGTGCTTTTCTAGGTCTTGTGACAAAACATACTAGTGATACAAGTGATCAGCCAGTATACCAGGCACAATAATTGATGAAGAAAATTGCACCAAACCATTTAATGTATGTCTGAGGTAGTGTTGCTTTTTGAGCTATTTCAGTTGCGGAAAAGGAATGTCATAGATGGGCTTCATCTGCTATAACATAATCTGGGCAATATACTGCTCAGACACATCAGGATGAGGGCACACATGCACACGCGTCAAGATCAGGACACACGTACGTACGTCAGGAGGAGGGCGCGCACACACGTACGTCAGGAGGAGGGCACACACACACACGTCAGGAGGGGGCACAAGCACGCACGCACGCGCACACACGTACGTCAGGAGGACGACACAGGTAGGCCCTTTGTGGACACAATTCACAAACTTTTATTTAAAGTAAAGGATAAGGCCAAATGTTCCCCCTCCGAGTGGTCACTGCCTACATTTCCAACTAACTATAGTTTTGGACTACCTATGATTTCCTTTGGACATTCACAACTAACACCTAACTGACCCTACCATTATGAACACTAACCTATATCCTGAGAATGTCTACCTTCTTGAGGGTGCTTTACTACCAATATGTAGATTTATTCGTGAATTTGAAGTTCTCTTATAGTCTCTTGATATGTATTTAAGTTCTGTAACTCTGATTGCTTTCTGTACTTTTCCCGTCTTCCTGG
The DNA here is from genome assembly GCF_040938575.1 of Ambystoma mexicanum. Lineage (NCBI taxonomy): Eukaryota > Metazoa > Chordata > Amphibia > Caudata > Ambystomatidae > Ambystoma > Ambystoma mexicanum. The sequence continues at coordinate 1,349,277,709 of NC_090935.1, read as the reverse complement.
GATCCCCTTTCGATATGCTCTTCCAAGCTATGGAGTTTAGGTTATCGGTTCCAGTGTATCCTAAGAGGATACTATTTTTCACATAGTCTCTTTGGGTGAATTACAACTTGGCTTACTTTGCTCTACTTGTTTATTTACTTGGTTCAGGGTATATTTCCTTTTCTCTCTGTTTTCACAATGTTCCACTGATCTTTTCTCACAATGCATTGCTCAATCCTGTACTACAACAATGTTTAATCTGTTTCAAGGATGTTTCGGTCTTGTCACTTCTACTGGTAGGAGTGGTTTGTATGAAATAATGATCCCTTTTCAATCTCCAGTTCTCATTGTTACCTTCTACGATGAAGGGGAACGACCATGGGAGGTTTGTTCCTTGGCAACCTCTTATCGGGCTTCTGAGCGTGGTCGCGTTGCCTTAGTTACCATGCTTCTCCTTGCAGTCTATTTTCTCTACATGGTGTTCCAGTCTTAGGATGAGGGGCCAGAGACTCTAAGATTCTCTATGTAGTGGTATTGAAGATTTCTAGGACCATCTGTCCACCCCAGGCTTTTCATGCTTTCTCAACCACCTTTTCGGGTTTCTCCTTTGCTGTTCTGTCGCACTGGAATTGTGCCACGACTCTGGCGTTGCAGTCTCTCGTGTTGGGCTCGTGCCCTGTTGCTTTTTCGTACTGGGACAGTGCTGTGACTATGGCGTCCCAGCCGGCTTTAGCGGGTGAGACATTCTCTTTCCGCATATTTTGAAATTAAAGGGAAATGTTAATTTCCAATAAGATGATGGCATCTCAGAGTTTCTTCATCCCAGTCTTGATATGGAAAGGCCGCTGGTACTGTAGAACCTGTCATGTAGACCATAGTACATACAACTACAGGGAGTTCATCACAGGAATCCTTGTCTCCTATGGGGGAGTCTCTCCTAGTGAGATCCCACTTGCTTCAACCCCTACGGGGCTCACCTCCCTAGCCTCAGAGAAAGCATCTCCCCCTTGGTGAGAAGTGACAAATTCCCTTGGTTCGTCGCACCTCGCATGGATCCAAAAGGCTAGACAACCCCATTGTATCTCACTGAATGATGGAAGGAAGGCCTGTTACAGCAGTGTGCTATCTATCCCTTGTGTGTCGCCTGACCCTGTTTGGGTTGTTGGCACCATCTGTCACCAGGGGCTCTGTGTGCAGTTCCTGGATCTGTGTTGGAACCGTGACCTGCAATACTTGACCTCTCCTTTTCACCACTGCATCCTCAAACTGCTGCCGTTTCCCCAGGGCTCAGCAGTTTCTTCTCCATTACAGTCTTTGGGCCTAGTGTCAGTTACTGGTAGCTGTCTCCAACCCTTGGAGGCTTGGTGTACAGACCATCTTCCAAGGTAAAGGCAGGGTTTAGCCTTGCAAGCTTCGTCATCTGACCCTCTGCTTGTTGAACCTGGGTCTCCTGAGCCGTCTGCAATGCTACTTTGCCCTATAACTGCAAAACTGTTGGAGTTTAGATTTTGGCTTCTAGGAACAACTTCCTGAACTCACAATTCTCCCTAAAAATACTTGACACTTGACCATCGATTGTGTGATGGGCCCTTCAGTGCCAAATTGATTGAACAAGACTTTTAGGTGGGGTAATAATGTCTGTGTCGGTCTTGTAGAATTCAGAGGTCAATCCGTCTGGTCCTGGTGTTTTTATTGGTGGGTAGAGCTTTTATTATTTCACTGATTTTCTCGCTAGTTATGTCCTGGTCTAGGGCCTCCCTCTCTCCCTGCGTTACTCCTGCCACGGTAATGCCCTCCAAGTGACCCTGCTGCATTAGGGGTGACAGTTTCTCCGAGCTGTAGAACTTGGAATAATATTGGACTAACTCTTTCGATATCCTTTGTGTTAGAGCTAGCGCTATCCCCTTTGATTTTTAGGATAGTTTTTGCTTGATCTTCTTTCCTCAGTAGCCTGGCCAGAATCCTGTCTGACTTATTTGCTTTTATATAGTATTTTTGCTTTGGGGGGTAGGGTACGTTCCGCCGTTCTAGTTTGTATTAGATCTAGTTGTCCCTTTATTGACCTATACTCCTTCTTTGACTCTTCGTTTGGTGCAGTACTCATGCAGGACATAATCTCTTTAAGCCTCCCCTCCAATTGAGTTTCCTCTAACCAAATTTCCCTGTCTCTCCTTGCTTAATGGCCATCATTTTCCCTCTTATTCTCGCTTTGAATGCGTCCCATTGAGTCTGTGGTTTTGTGTCCTCCGGATTGTTTGTCTCGAAGAAAGACATTATCCCTTCCCTAACCTCTTGCGTTAGTCTCTCATCCTTGAACAGAGTAGTCGGGTACTGCCATTTCCTTAGGCCCGAGGGAGACTGGTTTCTTTTCAGTATTAGTTTTATGGGGGCATGATCAGAATGTATTATTATTCCCACCGTAATCCCCAGGGTTTGGCCACAGAGACACCCCGCTGCCCATGTGTAGTCGATAATGGAGTGTGTGCAGTGGACATGTAAATGGAAGGTATACCCTTCTTTCTCCCTTCATACGTCCACTAGGGCTACATTTTTTGGTTTTGTCCCCAAGTTCTCCTGACGGTTTCCCTTGTGTTGCTAGACCCTTGTTGCTCCTGTCCCTTGTGGGGTCCCACGCTAGTTCCCCATTAGGATGAATGGGGGGATTTGCACATTTCTGTATTCTGTTTAGTGCCTTTTGGGTGAACGCATCCTGTCCTGAATTGGGGCGTATATCGTGGCTACTGTATAGGCCTCTTCCTCCCCCCAAACCCCCCTTCAAGGCTATCGCCAGGTATCTCCCTTGGGCATCGCTATCTGTTTCTATAGGTGTGAGATGCAGGCCATCCTTCAGGGCCAGTAGCACCCCCTCACCCCCCCACCTTTTCTTGTTGGGTTGCTTGATAGATTCAGGTATAGCCCCAGAACCTTATCCTGGTCCTGTCTCAGGTGTGGCCATGGGTTTCCTGGAGGGTTACTATGTCAGGGGTACCCTTCTTAGGAATCTTTCAATGTTTTTACTTTTGGTTGGAGTTTAAATCGTTGACATTAAGGGTTAATAATATAAGCTTATTGTGGTCAGCCATTGTCCCTTGGATGTTTCTGTGGAAGATGTCTCCCTCTGGGCCCCTATCCGGAGTCCCCCTTCAGCTCCTCATGTCCCCTTCGGAGCCCCGTGTACCCTCTTCCCCTGTATCGCCCCCCCCCCTTGATCCCTTCCCCCTGTCCTCCCCTTTCCAACCCCCACCACCCCTGACCCTAACCCTTGAAACTCTACCCTCAACCCCTGTCTGGGTGGGTTCAACCAGCCTCTAGCCTCCCTCGAATCGTTATCTTGAGGGTTTAACTCTTCCATTGCCCCAGACCTGACCACTGCAGGTTCACCCAAACCCATTCCAAGGATCTTTCCCCCCCTCCCCTGTTTCCCCAGGGTCCTTATATAAACCCTGTTGTATTTTTCCCCTCCCCAGGCTTACATTATTTGTGTGTCCCTAATTGACATTGCTTAGTCATTGTGTGTTCTTTGCGGGGCAGTTTTCCTTTTCCTGCTATTTTCCTGTGGTAGGGCCTCTTGGGTGCGGTTAATATCCCCCTCTTTTGGATTCCACTGTAGTCCATTGCCAGGGTCTACGATTTGTTTTGTTGCCCATCGGTTGTATGTGTCGACGAGTGGTGTTCGTCATCGATCCACAGAAGGCTTGCTCCCTCCTCATAAGACGTGATTCTATGTTGCTTCCCCTGCCAGTCAAAGAGCAAGCCGAATGGGAACGTCCATCTATAACGGACATGAGTACTTCTCAGGACTGACGAGACTGGGGCCATCCTCTTCCTCTTGGCCAGGGTTGACTGTACTAGGTCCTGAAAAAGATTAATTTCTTCTCCATTGTAAGTAATCTGCTTTTACTTCCTTGCCTTGAGGAGTATCCTTTCTTTGATGGTATAATCCTGGAGAGCTGCCAGTACATCCCTCCGCGTAGTTGCCGCTTCCTGCTGGCGGGGCCCCCACTCTACGAATTCTGTCAAACTTTATTTCTGGGGAGCCGGCTGTGTCCAAGAGGTCTGTGAATCTGGTCTTGACCAGTGCTTCGGGGTCTTTATCCTGGATGTCCTTGGGGAGATATTTGAGGCGAATGTTGGACCTCCTGGATATATTTTATTGATACTCTGCCTGCAGCTCTAGATTGTGGGTGCCTGCCATAAGGGTATAAAGCAAGGTGTTGGTACTGTTGGCACTCCTTGCATCTTCTGTCGATTCCTAGATGGCCCTTTCATTGATGTCCACCCTTTCTTACTTTGAGCTCTTGATTTCTTGCAGTCCCTCTGCGAGGTCCGCTCGCAGGACGTCTATCTGTTTTTGAACTGTAGAGGCAATTTTTTCTCCCCCCCCAAACTCCTTTAAAGTACTGCTTAAGCAGCGACTGAGTCACTGGTAGATCTTCCTCGTGCTCCTATTTCTGGATGAGTTTCAGCCATCTGTGGTTCCTCGGAGGGTGTAGTATCTATGGCCCAGATCTTTAAGAGGGATCCTTCCTGGCTTTCCTTGGGCCCTTTTGAGGAGGTCTGAGGTTCCTCCCCCCCCCCCCCCCCCCCCCCCCCCCCCTAGATTTCGACATGTCCTGGGGTGGGTATGTGGTCCCACTTCTCCGGCCCCTTTTCTCCGCCTCCGCTAGTATGTGGTTTGGCCCCCTTGGCTAGGTCCTCACCGGCCCCCTCTCTGCGCAGGGGTTGACCACTTGTGCCTTCTGCTTCTTTGGATGGGGTATGTCTGTCCTGTATCCCGGATGGGGTATGTCACTTGTCCAGATTCCCGTGGCGCCGGGAGCATGTTCTGAGCATCACCCGGCGCAGGCGGATGGTGAAGAGGATGGGCACAGCTATCTGCTGCAGCCTGGTTTTAGTGGTCCCCTGTTTCCGTAGAACCTTTTTTGTCGTATCTTGGGTGTGTGGGGGGGGGGGGGGTTAATTGTTCTTGTGTCCTTCTTAAGGGTGCTGCTTTGGAGGGGTGACGAGCGGTAAGTTGGCACTGTCCTTCTCACAGTTGCCTGTCGGAGCTTGCTTCCCCCTGGGTGCGCTCACTCTGGTTCCTGAAGCCCACCGGGCGCCTGTGTGCATGTCCTAATGCCACTCGGGAGCTGCTGTGTAAGCCTCTGGTGGTCCTGTGGAGTGGTCTGCGAGGTTGGTTTTGCTGGGGGATTTTGGGACGGGAAGCTACGGTGTGTGTGTGTGTGTCCTTAGTCCTCCCTCCAAGGGGGAAGGAAGAGCTATATGAAGTCTGCTCTGCTTCTTCCCCATTCTCGGGTCGGGGTGAGCCTCTTCTTACCCCTGCTTTCGGCACTGCTGTCTCCCTCTCCAAGCTCCCCTCAAGGGGAGATCAGAGCATCAAGGGCTTGGGTTCTTTTGCTACTAGTCGGTCTCGCCTCTTTCGGGGGGCAGGTGCAGCCTCAAGAGGGGGTGCTTACAGTCATCAGCACCTGGGGAGGGCTTTATTTACTGCTATTTTTCACTCTGTTAGTCCCAAGGGTCAGGGGAGCATCGCTCACGGAACTCACTGCGGCGGCCATCTTGGACTTGGAATCATGAATTGGGATCCTTCAGCCTTTTAAGGTCTACCTAATGTTGGCACTGTAAATATATTTCTGATGCATAGAATCACATGTGCATATGGTCTGACATCCAGTGGTAACCGCAAAGTATTGCATCTTGTCCTTCGAGGATCGAAAGGGGACGTCGGCATGTAACACTATCTCTAACGTGACGTGTAGTGTAACCAAAATACCTCACGCGCTGAGGTCCCTCAGATTGTTTTCCTACCCAGATTACTGATCGCCCTAAAGCAGAGCTCTTGCATAGAGATAGTGTTATTGTCATTATCGACTTTGTCGTTATTCCCGTTAAGTCACTTCAACTGTTGAATCCTGTGAAACAACGCCGAAGACTGCTGCAGACTTTGGACGCCTGTTGAGCCGTCCATGTGGCTGGGCCTTCTGGCCGGCCTACACAGTAGGTAGAGTGGGGTCGGGGTGGACATATCCTTTGCAAGTATGCTCTTCCTCTTTCACCCTCTCTGCTCCCTGGGTTTTGTTATCACTCTAATTGTCTTTTGCTATGGAAAGGACGCCATTTAGATAGATTTTGTCCCTCGTGCAGGGCCAAATATCCTTGGGAGGATGAGCACGCTCGGTGCAACAATTGTCTGCCCCTCGACCACAAAGAAGCGAGTTGCGCAGCCTGTAAACGCCTGCGCCCTAAAACGCTTAAGGAGCGTTGTTTAACCCGGTGGGCGGCCTATGGCATGTCGCAGGCCAAATGTTCTTCCCCCGCTGTTGCAACAGCCGAAAGTGACGGGGGAACTAGCGATGACCAGGCCTACGTGTCGGAAGCCATTTACCTAACTGCGGATCGCTCTCAGTCCACGACACCCGTTTCCGACTCGACCAGGCCTGACGTGAGTCGCGCTATGGGGAAAGCACCCGGCGACAGGGGCGCACACGATCATAACACCACACACAACCCAAGGTTCTACTTCAGCGGTTATGTTGAATCGTACCAAAGCGCCAACGGAATCTTCGGCAGGATTCTCTGATCGGAAGCCTTCCCCACGGTCGCAGGCCTGCGACTGGGCAATTCAAGGTAAAGGGTGCTAACATTAAGACACGCAGATGTTGAGGCACTCCCAGAGGACGCGCAGATGCTGCTTAAGGCCCGTGTAGCGGTGAAATCCAACGATCAGTCCCCGGTTCACCCCCTGTTCATTCGGTGGTGTCTAAATCCACCGCTCGGCCTCCGGTTGTCCCGGTAGCGGCGAAATCCTCCGCTCAGCCTTTGGTTCAGCCGGTATACCGCCCGGATTCTCCTACCATTGCTTATAGCATTGCAAGGATTACTTCGGCAGTTGGACTGAAGGAGTGGCCGTAGGAGGCGGTGAAGCACAAAGAACAGCCGAGAGACGTGTCGAAGGACACGCCTCAGCGCCCCGAACCGAGAGTCCTGTGCCTTTATCGGGTACATTAGGGGAAAAATCTCAATGCCACAGGGAAGAAGATGAACCCTTTCCTACCCTGCACCCCTCTGGTTCATCCTCATGGACCAGGGAGAAATTTCAGGGATGTATGGACAGATTAGAAAAATGTCTCTTATTCTGAGGCCCTTGCTCCCAAGAGACCTCGAAGACTTTCCTTCTACTCCTATATCAAAGTTTCAAAGGACCTTGGAGGATCCACATGAGGAGTTTTCTTGTGTCCTCACAGATGAGGATGTAATGGACACTTATGATCAGGATGAAGTTGGCACCTTCCTGGAAAACTACAATGTGGATGATCAGACAGGTTTTATGGACAATTGGGAGGACAGACGTCTGGTTGATGCTCAACCCTGGACGTCCCCTACTCCCACCCAGGCCCCCAATGTCCTGTGCTCAGATTCCCCACCCCTCCGGCAAGCCTCCCCAGTGGACGACCAGATGGTATTCACCGCCATCTTAAAGAAGGCGGCTGACCATTTTCAGATCGCCACTCAAGACCAGATTCTGATTTCGTGGAGCATATACTCAAAGAAAAACCTGCAGCCAGCCAGGCTGTTAGGGAGAATTCTCTGTTTAGGCTGAATTTCCCTACCTAGTGAGTCCCCCAGCAGCTTTGCTGGATTTCTGGGGTTTAATTTTTTTCTCCTGCCAAGAGTGAGACTCTTTTACCCTCACTCTTGGACATGTTGAAGTGTGTTTTCTTGGTTAAACCTTGTGTTGAATGGGCTATGGGGTCTTTTACTCCATAGGGCCTCATGTATTTTTGTGATGTGGGTCACACAGCACCCTCTGTGCCGTGACCCAGGGGTGTCCTAGGGATTCCCCAACATAGACTCCATACCCTGGGACTGACTACTGTCTCCCAGGGCATGTAAAGTCACCAAAGACTTTGCTAGTCTTGAATCCTGAACAGAACCAGTACAAACCATCATATTGTGGACGTACTGGCTGGGGCAATTCGATTGCCCCAGGGTCTGTTAGTCGAGGGGGCACGTCTCCGTCCCCCCTGATCGAGTTTTGGCTGGTGGCAGTGGAAACTACTTTTTATATTCGACCGCGAATATTTCCCTATGGGATTTCCCATTGTTTTAGGCTAACACATTTAATTATTTATTTACGGTAGCCTTAAACATACCGCCGGTTTATATATTTATTTTTTATAACTCCGGTTGGGACTTTTTGCCAAAACTTGATTCTAAAATGGCGTTGGTGTTCGCCTCTGTAACTCTGACCCAAAGTGGAGCCCTTTGTTCCACTTTTGGCGGGCTTCTCCACAGAAGCCCTCCAAAGTGGTGCCACTCTGTCTGGGGTACTTAGGAGGGGTGGAGAGGGATTTAGGCACCCTGGACTGAGTTACCTTGGTAACTCAAGTCGCACTCCGTCCTGATTGGCCCAAGTGGTGAGCCGCCCGGCTCACCACTTAGCATGTTTGAGTGACAGCTAGGCTGGGTGAATGGGGGTTTGCTGCATAAAAGCAGGGCTTTGGGGACTGGGACTTCAGAAGTCGCCACAGGACCAAGAATCCGACGAGGGAAGAGCTGAGCCGACCTGCTTCGACGACACCACCCGGTGGAGCCCTGCTGAACCGTCTCACCACTTTTTCCCGACGACCGAGGAGAACTCTTAACGGAGTGGCTCCTTCCCTTGACTGGTGGGGACAACCAGTTTTCGCCTTCTTTCCGTTCTTTGAGGTATCTCGTGGCCGCCTTGCCTGTGCCAAGCACCCCGGCAACCGGAATACCACACTTTACCCCCATACCGCGAAAGTCGGTACCAACCCTTTAACCGGAGGACTCCGCGGCTGGTTTCTTCCCGGGCAGTGCAACGACCCTCTTCTTCTGCGCTTCAGCGAGAACTTCTTCTCCCCTGACCGACGTCGAGCCCTGCTGCCACTGCCTGGAACAACTGCCCCCGCTGGAGGATCCTTTCCGCTTAAGGTACTGTGTTCTGCCTGGCTTCCCTTGCTACCGACTGTACGGGGTAGATTTAGTCCCCGGCTTTCGAACCTGGGAGTGCCTGGGACACTTTTGCTAAACTTTCTGAGCCACTCTAAACTCTTTTTGACTCTTTGCAAGACTTTGAATCTCTAACTAACAGTGTGATCTTGAGCACATTTTCGCTCCGGCTACTCTAAGAGTGGGCCCTGCCTAGTGACTTTTGCTCACCTGTGACTTTGTGCTTCTTTAAGCCTATTGCAAGTGTTCTGGACCTGAGAGTGGTGTGTTTAACCCATTTCTGCTTTTTCTCTCCCTTTCTTGGAAACTACTAGAGTGTCATCTAACGTTAAGCACTCACCTCTGTTTTAATTAAGTGGTGTTAACCTAGAGTTGTCTAGATAGGAGAAAGGATTGAATCTACTTTCATTATAACTGTGTTTGAAGTTTTTACTATATTTTTGCTAGAGTGTTTTTAACTTATGTGTATTTTAAATAAATAACTATATACTTTTGAAACCAAGCTCTGGTCAGTGTTTGCTTGTGCTATTGTATTTTGGTACATATTGTGTATACTTTACATACTGCCTAACTCTTCTTGAGAGAAGTCTGACTGCTCAGCCACAGCTACCAGGTAAATCTGGGTGGTACAGACTGCTACCAAAGGGGTTTACTGCTCTACCTGTAGTCTTAAATCTTTTGCAGTGTTCCCCAAGGGAACTGCACAGGTTTCTGCCTAACACTGGTGTACAGCGGTGGGATTTGTATTGAGTATACATTTTATTGTGCTTTAGATACCTTAGTGCAACTAACCACAAAGCTTAGCACTGGAAAAGTAAAACCTCTAACATGTCAGTTATAGAAAGCTATAGTCAAGAGTCCCTTGCAGCCAAAACTGCTGATTGTTTAAGAGTGCTCTGTAAACATAAGGATCTCCTGACTAAGGGCAAGAAAATGGAGCTGATTGAAAGATTGTTAGCTAACCAAAGTCTGGGTGATGGTTCAGAGGAACCTACCACTCCAGCAACTGTAGATGACAGTGTTGAAATTAACATGGAGCAAAATGTTGATGATTCTGAGGAAGAGTCAGAAGAGGAGGGTGAGGCTGTTGTAACTGTCCCCCCTGGGCCTCTGCCTGCTCTGCCTGCTGTGCCTACTGGACCTTTACCAGGTCCCACATTTAGTCCTCAGTACTTTGAACTGGAGAAAATGAAGCTAGAATTGGAGTATAAGAAACTTAATGCTCAAACTGACAAAGAACTAAGGCTAAGGGAAATGGAGCTCAAGTATGACTTAGAAATGAAGAAATTATCTGTTGAGAATGTTTCTCTCTCTGGCTCCTCTAGAAGTTCCAGTCCTAAAAGACCCCGGATGCCTAAAGAATTGGTTGGTATGTATGAGCCTAAGTTGGATGTGTTGGATTGGTTGTCTCTGTTTGAATATAATCATGGGCTCCAGAACATCACAGGAAATGACTTACTCACCTGGTTGTTCTCTAGGCTTCCCCCTGTTGCAACTGATGTGGTAATGGAGATGGGGGAGGAGGATAGGAAGGACTATGAATGTGTGAAACTAGCTTTGATAGCTAGGTTTGGGAAGACCCCTTCCCAGTATCTTAAGAGGTTTAGGAGCCTCAAAAAGCATGATGGTACCCCTTGGGCTACCTGGGTGAGTGAATGTTTGAAAAACTTAGAGGGATGGATTAAGGGTTACAAGGTGAACACTTATGAGGGGATGAGAAATCTCTTTATGTTGGAGTCAATTTATGATGCCTGCTCTCCTGAGCTCAGACAGCACTTGGCTGATTCACAGGAATTGGATCCTAGGAAGCTAGCTAAGGCTGCTGACTTGTGGGTTGCCAACCGGGCCACTCACAAGGATTCTGGGGTAACTCAGAAGAAGGATGGGGAGAAACAGCCTAAAAAGGACTCCAAAGAGAATTCTAATACCTCCCATACCCAAGAGGGCCACAAACAACCAAATAACCAGGGTAAGCCCCAGGGTAAACCGAATCAGGCTAGTGTACCTTCTGGCCACAAGCCAGAAGGAGGTCAGAGCAAGCCACCCTTCCAGAGAGCATTTGGACAATGCTATGTCTGTCAGGGTACTGACCATATCAAAGGAGATCCCAAGTGCAAGGGTAAACCTGCAGGGATCAGCACAGTCTCCTTAGCCTTCACTCCTGAGGATGAAGTACAGATGGCTAGTGCCCACTTTGAACTCTTTGCTGAAGAACCCTTGGGTCTTCAAGCAACTGTAAACTTAGAGCCTATGGGTCTGGTTAGTCCCCAGAATAGGGTTGTGTATAACTCCCTACCTGTTAACTCTAAGGTGTATTATGTGGACAGTGTTCTTGTCAATGGCCAGGATACTCCTGCCAGGAGAGACACTGGGGCCAGCAGAACAGTAGTGGATGAAAGCTTCTTTCAACCTGAGGATGTGGCCAAAGCACCCAAAGGTCCCACAAAGATGTCTGGAGGCCCTGTCCAAATGGTTCCTATTCTACCAGCCCTCATTCAGTGTAACAACATGACAGTGAGGATCCCTGTCAGTGTTCAGACTGAGGTACCTGGGAAGGTCCTGTTGGGGAATGACCTAAGAACTCTAGGAGTAGTGTCACATACCCCCAGGCCTCCCAGTATGGAGAAGCAGAACTTAACCAAATTGGCTAGAAAGGCTACCTTGAAGGACCCTTCTAAGCCTGTGGGACCCTCTACTGAGAACCCCACTACAAGCCCTGGTGTTAGTAAGTTGACCTCTAACCCAGGCACATTTCCGGATAGTATGCTAGGAACATGGGCGCCCCAACCAAGCTCCATCATTGTTCCCCTAGTCTCAGAGTCTCTGACTCCCCCTGCTTCTGAGGAAGAGGTGGATAGACCAACTAGGCCCCTATCTGGACCTGAGAGAACTGGTAATTCTCAGTGCTGGTGGAAAACCAGAAAAGAAAAGTCTAAGGCCAAAAACCTTCAGACTGTTGGACCTTCTACTGAAGACCCCAACTCAAATCCTAATATTAGGGGGGAAACTCCTAAAATAGGTAAGGGTAGATCTAAGAGGAAGGGGAAGCAGGTACATTGCCTAACCCCAACCCCTCCAACCAAGAGGCCTAAGACCCAACCTGCTCCCACAAGAGAGGTGGTGAGGAACCTTGGAGGCCCCTCTAGATCTAAGGGAATCCTTTATAAGGACCCCTTGAAAAAGCCTAACATAGGTTCAGAAGTTGTACCAACTTCTGAGGGACTGGTCAACCAGATCCCCTATAACAAAAAGACTGATGTTCCTCAAAGGGTCTGTAGGTCCGTTAGCTTGCAGAAGAAAACCTTTGAGTTCTCCATTGAACATAGGTCAAGGTGTCACCATCAAAATGCTGATGGACTCTCTAGGATGTATAACATCGACTAGAGGTATGAGGTTCATCCAGGAGTGGATTAAATCCTCCTGTCCCTTAGTCTGGGGGGGGCGAGTGTTAGGGAGAATTCTCTGTTTAGGCTGAATTTCCCTACCTAGTGAGTCCCCCAGCAGCTTTGCTGGATTTCTGGGGTTTAATTTTTTTCTCCTGCCAAGAGTGAGACTCTTTTACCCTCACTCTTGGACATGTTGAAGTGTGTTTTCTTGGTTAAACCTTGTGTTGAATGGGCTATGGGGTCTTTTACTCCATAGGGCCTCATGTATTTTTGTGATGTGGGTCACACAGCACCCTCTGTGCCGTGACCCAGGGGTGTCCTAGGGATTCCCCAACATAGACTCCATACCCTGGGACTGACTACTGTCTCCCAGGGCATGTAAAGTCACCAAAGACTTTGCTAGTCTTGAATCCTGAACAGAACCAGTACAAACCATCATATTGTGGACGTACTGGCTGGGGCAATTCGATTGCCCCAGGGTCTGTTAGTCGAGGGGGCACGTCTCCGTCCCCCCTGATCGAGTTTTGGCTGGTGGCAGTGGAAACTACTTTTTATATTCGACCGCGAATATTTCCCTATGGGATTTCCCATTGTTTTAGGCTAACACATTTAATTATTTATTTACGGTAGCCTTAAACATACCGCCGGTTTATATATTTATTTTTTATAACTCCGGTTGGGACTTTTTGCCAAAACTTGATTCTAAAATGGCGTTGGTGTTCGCCTCTGTAACTCTGACCCAAAGTGGAGCCCTTTGTTCCACTTTTGGCGGGCTTCTCCACAGAAGCCCTCCAAAGTGGTGCCACTCTGTCTGGGGTACTTAGGAGGGGTGGAGAGGGATTTAGGCACCCTGGACTGAGTTACCTTGGTAACTCAAGTCGCACTCCGTCCTGATTGGCCCAAGTGGTGAGCCGCCCGGCTCACCACTTAGCATGTTTGAGTGACAGCTAGGCTGGGTGAATGGGGGTTTGCTGCATAAAAGCAGGGCTTTGGGGACTGGGACTTCAGAAGTCGCCACAGGACCAAGAATCCGACGAGGGAAGAGCTGAGCCGACCTGCTTCGACGACACCACCCGGTGGAGCCCTGCTGAACCGTCTCACCACTTTTTCCCGACGACCGAGGAGAACTCTTAACGGAGTGGCTCCTTCCCTTGACTGGTGGGGACAACCAGTTTTCGCCTTCTTTCCGTTCTTTGAGGTATCTCGTGGCCGCCTTGCCTGTGCCAAGCACCCCGGCAACCGGAATACCACACTTTACCCCCATACCGCGAAAGTCGGTACCAACCCTTTAACCGGAGGACTCCGCGGCTGGTTTCTTCCCGGGCAGTGCAACGACCCTCTTCTTCTGCGCTTCAGCGAGAACTTCTTCTCCCCTGACCGACGTCGAGCCCTGCTGCCACTGCCTGGAACAACTGCCCCCGCTGGAGGATCCTTTCCGCTTAAGGTACTGTGTTCTGCCTGGCTTCCCTTGCTACCGACTGTACGGGGTAGATTTAGTCCCCGGCTTTCGAACCTGGGAGTGCCTGGGACACTTTTGCTAAACTTTCTGAGCCACTCTAAACTCTTTTTGACTCTTTGCAAGACTTTGAATCTCTAACTAACAGTGTGATCTTGAGCACATTTTCGCTCCGGCTACTCTAAGAGTGGGCCCTGCCTAGTGACTTTTGCTCACCTGTGACTTTGTGCTTCTTTAAGCCTATTGCAAGTGTTCTGGACCTGAGAGTGGTGTGTTTAACCCATTTCTGCTTTTTCTCTCCCTTTCTTGGAAACTACTAGAGTGTCATCTAACGTTAAGCACTCACCTCTGTTTTAATTAAGTGGTGTTAACCTAGAGTTGTCTAGATAGGAGAAAGGATTGAATCTACTTTCATTATAACTGTGTTTGAAGTTTTTACTATATTTTTGCTAGAGTGTTTTTAACTTATGTGTATTTTAAATAAATAACTATATACTTTTGAAACCAAGCTCTGGTCAGTGTTTGCTTGTGCTATTGTATTTTGGTACATATTGTGTATACTTTACATACTGCCTAACTCTTCTTGAGAGAAGTCTGACTGCTCAGCCACAGCTACCAGGTAAATCTGGGTGGTACAGACTGCTACCAAAGGGGTTTACTGCTCTACCTGTAGTCTTAAATCTTTTGCAGTGTTCCCCAAGGGAACTGCACAGGTTTCTGCCTAACACAGGCCATCCCCTTGTTGAACTGTATCGAGAGGAGGTTGGCACCTTCTTTGTTCGGACCCGTCCAGGGCAGTGAACCCTAGGGTGGAGAAGCTGTTTCTGCCTTCTCCGACTGACCTTGCCTATATAAAGGGTCATGCCATTCCAGATTCGTTGGTGGTTACCACCACTAGGAAACAGGCTGGTGTTCCCACTGTCTGGGGAAAATCATCACAACGGCTGCTGCGTTTACCACCCGTTTAGCCAATAACACAACGCTATTGGCCAGCTATGTGGACGTCCAGTGGAACCTTCTACAAGAAGGCCTTCAGGAAGTGGCAGAACCTACAAGGACCACGTTGCTCGCCATTGTTTCTGTAGGCAGGTAGGTAAACCAGAATGTGCTCAAAAACACTCTGGACGCTGCCGAGACAGCGGGAAGAACCCTAGCACAAGGTTCCTTGCTCAAGAGACATGCATGGATGAGTAACTCCTGTTTCAAGCCAGAGACCCAAGCGGCACTGATTAACAAACCCTTTGAGGAAACCAAACTGTTTGGCAAGCCAGTGGACGATGCTCTTGAAACTGGCAAAAAAGAGCATGAGACACTCGAGTCCCTTCAACAGATTACCCAGAAACCCTCTCTTCAGAGAGGAAGCGGCTCCCGCCGGTCCTTTCATGGACAATCTCATTTTCCCAGACCCAGTAGAATGCAGGAAACTACTGGAATTCGGGACAAGGGTCTAATACTTCCGCCACTTGTCCACCCAGGGGACATCGGCGTGGGAAAGGTAGAGGATGAGGTTCCAACCCCAGAGGCGCCCCGGCCTCTGGTCAGAAATGACCTACAGTTCCAGGTCCCCTCCCATGTAACCCCGGTTGGGGGGTGGGGGAGCGTATAACATCTTTCCTTACCACATGGGAAGGGATAACAGACCAGTAGGTCCTGAAGACGGGCGCCCACGACTACTGTATAGAATTTGGCCGACCACCCCAATTCAGACTGCCAAGATCAAGACACCTGACAACGGACCACCTGCAAATCCTACTGCAAGAGGTGCAGACCCTTCTAGGAAAGACTCCATAGAAGCTGTCCCTATTCTACAGGTAAACGAGGGTATTTATTCAGTGTACTTCCTTGTACCCAAAAAGGATCTCCACATGCGCCCTGTGCTAGACTTGCGACCAGCGAACAAGTTTGTCAAACCTCAAAAGTTTCGTATTGGTCACTTTACAGGAAGTAATCCTGCTGCTGAAACAGGGGGATTGCATGGCAAAACTCGACATGAAAGATGCATACTTTAATATTTCAATGTTACCAGCACACAGAAAATACCTAAGGTTCATGATAGAGGACAAGCACTATCAGTTTAAGGTACTCCCCTTCGACATTGCCTCAGCACCGAGGGTGTTTACAAAGGTACTGGCAGTAACGGCAGCACACCTGCACAGACTATCCATCCCAGTTTAACCTTACCTCAACGACTGGCTCATAACGGGAGTTCTACGAAACATGCCTATTGAACACTCAGACAATAGACCTCTTATTCAGTCTGGGATTCTCAATCAACGAGAAGAAATCCAGCCTAGACACCAGTGAAGTCAGTTTCTAGGGGCTCTAATTCAGATGAAAGACTGCCTCGTCCTCCCCTCTGAGAGGGTTCAAAACATGCTGTTTCAGATCCCTCTATTTAGCCAGTTGGGAAGTGATGGTACGCAATGCCATGCGACTGTTGGGGTTGATGGCGTCCTGCATTTACTTGGTTCCTCGCGCTCGTCTGCACATGCATCCCATGCAAGAATGGCTCAACAGCCAGTGGTGTCAGGCCAGCAGACAATGGGAATATCTATTAGTTGTCTCGACAGCCCTCGTTTTCTCTCTCTGCAGTGGTGTTCGAGGGAAAACCTCTTTAAGGGGAAGACCTTCACCACCCCCGCAGTAGAAGACACTCACGCGACCGGCTCATTGCTCACGGGTGGGGAGGGCCCCCCCCCACCCACCTGCTTCAGCAGATGGTGCACGGCGTGTGGTCCCCACAAGTAGCGTCCAACCACATAAATCAATTGGAGCTATTGGTGGTATTCAAAGCACTGAAAGCTTTACAGACAGTTACAGGGGAAGAAGTCTTGATCTTGACAGACAGCACCACAGCCATATACTACCTGAACAAACAAGGGGGCACACACTGTCCAGGGCTATCCAAGCTGTCCCAAAACATTTGGATATGGCGTCTCAAGCATAGGATGTTCCTGTTGTCCCAACCCGTTCAAGGGTAACGCAATCTTCTGGCAGACTTGCTCAGCAGAGATTTCCCACTGCCCGTAGAGTACGAATGGCGACTACACTAAGACATTGTCTCCGTTTTTTCAGAATGGGGTTTCCCAGAGATCGACTTGTTTGCAACTCTGGAGTAAGCTCAATGCCAAGATTACGACTCCAGGTACCCACAGAACCGCTCCAAGGGGAACAGGCTCTGGATAGCATGATCAGGGAAATGTCTACGCTGCCGCCCCCCCCCCCCCCACACACTCCCGCCGACTCCCTTACTCAACAAGATCACTGCTATTCCAGTAAATGGAACCGCTTTATCTGGTGGAATGCCAAAAACGTCAATCTCATTGACTGTTCTCCTACTCGCATTGTATTGTACCTGACACACTTAATGGATTCAGGCCTGGTTTTTACTTCCCTAAAAGTTCACTTGGCTGCTCTCTCAGCCTACACTACGTCACAACAAAAGGTGTCATTGTGGAAAAAAACAGTTATTAAGGCTTTCATGGAAGGGGTTAAGAGGATTCATCCCCCCATTCCTAACCCAGCTCCTGGATGGGACTTTAATGTGGTTCTGACTAGACTGGGTCCCCCTTTGAGCCTATGCACAAGGCAAGTCTAAAAGACCTTACCTATAGGACAGCCTTCCTAGTGGCTATCACTTCTATTCGAAGGGTTAGTGAACTACAGGCCCTTTCAGTACTAGACCCTTTCGTTACTATCCACAGAGATGAGGTGGTTCTGCACACGCACCCTCGATTTGCGCCTAAATGTATTTCCAAGTTCCACGTGAACCAGTCAATAGACCTGCCCACTTTCTTCCAGAACCCCTCCCCCCCCCCCCCCGACCCCCCCTAACCTGGCCAAAAGAAGCCTACACACTTTAGATGTGCACAGGGCAGTCATGTTTTACCTGGAAAGAACTACCACTGAGAATACATTTTTGTTTCAGTGGCAGCTGGCAGAGAAGGGGATCCTGTCTCTAAATCAGCTATTTCAAGGTGGATAGTCAAATGCATCTCACCTTGTTTCTCTTTTGCTAAGAGAGAACTGCCCTTCAAGCCTAGAGCACATTCTACTCGGGGCACTAGGGCTTCCATGGCATTTATTGCAAATGTTCCCCTAGAGTCCATTTGCAAGGTGGCAACCTGGAGTTCTGTACACACCTTTACAAAACACCATTGCCTGGACACTCATTCTAGGTCTGATTCTCAGGTGGGACAAGCGGTACTAAGACCTCTTTTCACTACTGTTCCTTCTCACAACCCACCTCCACTCCGTGTACTGCTCGCTAGTCTATGCACAGCATGTGACTCTAAGCAGATTAACAAGCATCAGAAGACATGCATTACTCACCGTACTAGCATTTCTGATATTGTATCTGCTTAGATTCACATGCGCCCACCCTTCCTCCCAGCTCAGGTGGAAGGAACATGGACGTCTTACTACTTTCTCTCTTTTATGTACTCCCTCACGTTATCCTTGGGCTCCCTCATGGCAGAAAAAATGCAATCGGAGGGACCTCGGCTGGTGAGGGATTTTGGGTACACTACACGTCACGTTAGGGATAGTGTTACAGATATGCCTATGCCGACGTCCCCTTTCCATCCTCGAAAGAAAAGATGCAATACTCCGCGGTTACCACTAGATGTTGGACCATATGAACAGTATGTGAATCTAAGCAGATACAATCATCAGAATGCTATTACGGTGAGTAATGCATGTCTTCTGAGGCTTGTGAATATGCTTAGATCACATGCTATGCATAGGCTGACATCTAGTGGTAGTGGTATTACATTTTTTGTTTTCAAAACTCAAAGGGACGTTGACAGGGCGCGCAAGTAATACTGCCCTTAGTTTGACGTCTCCTGTACCCATGTTCCTTCATGCATAGTTTTTTTTCCGCCATCATAGTTGGACGCAAGTTGCAGAGTTCCTTCTTCTGGCTAACACCATTACTTATACAGAGTTTTAGATTTCGTCTTTTTCTGTCCTTTCGATTATCTTGCACCATAAGATCTGAAGCAAATCCTTTTGAGGACAAGACCATTCGTTGACGAGGACTCCCATCTCGACTAACTTTGTCTGCGGCCTACTTGGACCCCAACAGGCCGCGGCCCTGCACAGTAGGGAGAGGTCATAATTCATCTAATTTAGAGAATGCCTATTCCCCATACCTCCTTTTTCCCTCGCCAAGCTGCCATCTTTCCACACTATGGAAAACGCACCATTTAAATTCTGTCCTTCCTGTAATGGGCAGTTTCCCTGCAAGAATTCACTGTGAAAGGGATCTGCAGCACAGTTCATTCCAAAGGTCCAATTTTTCCACCTCACTCTCCGGATGGGGAGCCCCTTACCTTCACCACACAGCGCATGGCCTGTGGACACGGATCACATCCCAGAATCACATAAACCTCTTACAGTTGCTAGCAGTGCTCAAAGCCCTACAATCTTTTCAAGTGCATCCAACGGGTCAAACAGTAGAAGTCTTCAAATAGCACATCAGTGCCATGTTTTACATAAACCAGCAAGGGGGGACGGACGGACGCCCCCGATTGGACACCAGAGAGATTTTCACAATCTTTAGGGATTTAGAAACCGACTCCACCCCTCACCCTCACCAAAGATGAAAATTGGTGCACAGATATCTAAAATGCTATGCTAAATAAAATCAACATGCTGAACAAGAAAGTTCTGAGTCACCAAGCTAAACGCACCAATGCCATTCCTGCCTCTGCCAATAGCACACACACACACACACACACCACCCCTCCCCCAAATTTGGAAGTGGGCACTCAATGGACCATGTTCCTAGTGTCTCGACACATTCAGGGGAACTCCATTCTCTAGCAGACTCGCTAAGCAGAGATCCCCAACTCAACAGACATGTAAAACCATATGTTCCCCTCTGGGACTATCCTCCTTTAGATTTGTTCGCCACAAGCCG
Source organism: Ambystoma mexicanum (assembly GCF_040938575.1). Taxonomy (NCBI): domain Eukaryota; kingdom Metazoa; phylum Chordata; class Amphibia; order Caudata; family Ambystomatidae; genus Ambystoma; species Ambystoma mexicanum. The sequence continues at coordinate 1,349,257,992 of NC_090935.1, read as the reverse complement.
AAATTCACAATGCCCAGACTTTGCATCCAGGTTTCCTCAACCCAAATCCAAGGTGGAAGGCCCTGTGGATGAGTTGGTCAGGGAAATTTGCTTACGCTAACTCCACATAACACTGCACCTGAGCAGCATAGTACACCAGATGCACCACGAACAAGTAACTAATGCTGGTGGCTCCAATCTGGGCAAGACAAACTTGTTTCCTGCATCTGTGTAAACTGGCGATGTGCGAACCATTCTCCCATGCTCCTTCAACATGCTCACCTAACACTGGGGACAACGCTACACCCGCATCCCGTGGTCCGACCACCACATGATCCACTTCACCATCCCGAATCCATCTAAATCCAAACATACCTCCACATCACTTCCACCAGCTGTGCCACACAGCACTCCAAAGAAAACCTCCTGCCCTGGCTGGATAACCCTTGCCTTAAACCCCAACCTCTACTTATCCAAAGGAACTAGTGGATATCTACACCTTAACCCTATCCAAGGCAGTCAATTCCATAACCCCCTTAGTCCCTCGTAAAGCCAAAACCGCCTTAACACCTGGTTCACCCATGACTTCCTACAATTGTGAAACCTTAAATGTTAGGCACAACTACATTGTCAGAAAAACCCCACTATCCCTTTGAAAGAGGACTTTGCCAAACAGTACAAATCAGCCATTCTATCTGCAAAAGCCAATTCATTCGACTCTAGAACCTGCAACACCAAATTGGACACCAGAGAGATTTTCACAATCTTTAGGGATTTAGAAACAGACTCCACCCCTCACCCCCCACTCTCACCAAAGATGAAATATTGTGCACACATCTAAAATGCTATGCTAAATAAAATCAACATGCTGAACAAGAAAGTTCTGAGTCACCACGCTAAATGCACCAATACCATTCCTGCCCCTGCCAATAGCATACCCGCCACCTCCTCTCTCCCACAGTTCTCGAATGTCAATCATCAACACTCTCTAAATGCAAAGGGGACATCTGCCTGGCCTCCTTCATCAAAAACTGTGCTGAAACCCTAACCCCTATCCTCACCGCCTTCATAATTGCCACCTTCTCCTCGAGCTCCGTGCCAGCCACCCTCAAACAAGCCTGGATTCTCTCCCGTCCAAAAAAGGTTCCCTGGACCCCGTTATTCCTACCAATTACAGACCGATCACCACTGTCCCCTTCCTGCGAAAAATCCTTGATCGTGCAGCCTACTTACAAGTACAGAATTTTCTTGAAACGAACCACAGCCTAGGAATGCACCAGTCTGGCTCTCGCCCTGTCCATGGCACTGAGTCAGCCCTCTTAGACGTAAAATCAACTGGACGAGATCGGAGACAAGGGTAAGACAGCCGTCCTCCTCAATCTATCTGCCACTTTCAATTTGGTCGACCATAAAACACTATGCCTCCACCTGTCCACCTCACTGCCTCAGCCAACTTCTCCCCCAAGGCTACTGCCTGGTTTGCCTCCTTTCTCGAAGGAAGAGTTGTGAGGGTTTTTGCAGAAAACGCAAATGCCACCCTGTCCCCATCCCCTGTGGAGTTGCAGAAGGGTCATGTATCTCCCTCACCATCTACAACATTTTCACTAGGCCCCTTTTCAACATCCTGGACACACGTGGCATAGCTTACACTAACTATGCTGACGATACCCAATTCATGATCCCTCTCACAGGCAGAAGAAGACTCGAACTCCCGCAACAATATTTACTCACTGATTCAGTCTTGGATGGCGTAGAACCACTTCTGTCTAAATGGTGACAAAATGGAAATCCTACTAGTCCGACCCCCTAAAGCCCTAAATAATATCTCCAAACTCTGCATTCCTGATTGACTCTCCTCTGTCAAAACCCTAGGAATGCACCTCAATGCCTCCCTTACCATGTCCCACCATGTGAATGCCATTGCCTCATCAGCAGCCTACTCAACCAGAGTCCTAAATGCTGCCAGACCCTTCCTATCCAGAAACCGCTGCCTGGCGGTGACCTTAGCCATCATAGGCTCAAATCTGGACCACTGGAATGTACTCTTTGCTGGCACCTCCTCTAGTAACATTAAGACACTCCAAACCTACGCTCTACAAGCAGCCCTGAACATCCCTAGAAGAGAACACATCTAAGAAGCAAGAAAGCAGGCCCACTGGCACGTATCGCCTTAATCGCCCACAAATGCCTCTCTGCCACAGCTCCCCCTGTATCCCTCCCAGAAACTGGGCCAAGCGCACTCTACACCTACTAGAACACCTTACACTAACAGTCTAGTCCTTCCCAAGGTTAAACGCACGAAAGCAGGCAGAGCTTGCCCCCCCTTCCTAGCGGCAAAACAATGAAACGCACTCCTCCCTCCCCCCATCCCTACACTCGGAGCAGAAAGATCTTACTGGGTATTCAGAAAAGCACTCAAAACGCAGTGGTTCTCCTAATTGCAAACTGCCCCAAATATCCAGAAGGGCCTGTGCACCTTCAGACTGTACCTGTAATTTAATGTTACCAATTTGCATGCAAGTATCGTATATGTATCGTAAATGACATGTACCTGTAACAGCGCCCCAATACCTCCTGGCTATTTGAGGATTTTATTTATTTCATGTGGATTGCGTGCAGTCTATGGACTGGGCAGCTTGGCTCCTGAAGTCGGAGGTTGGTAATTTAAAACTACCTCAAAGGTGTATGGACAACCTCGAGGCGCGTTAGCCAAACACTAGACACTTTTACTTTAACAAATGAAAAAGATTTGTGCTACCTGTCAAAAATAAATAAACCCTATTGAATGTACCCCATCACGCATTATTCATTACATGCGCCACATTCTAGACTCTGGCCTAGTATTCAACTCAATCAATGTTCAAGTATACCACTTCTCAGAACAAGGTGTCCTGGTGGAAAATCCCTTTTTGTTAAAGCCTCTTTACTCCTCCTATGAAAGCCTTACCTTATACCTACCTACCCCATTTCAAACCCACCTCCAGGTTGGAATCTCAATGTGGTACTCTCAAAGCTCATGGGTCCTCCCTTTGAGCCTATGCACAAGTGCAGCCTGAAACCCTTTTTGGTGGTCATCACCTCCATAAGTCATAGTCAGTGAGCTACAGGCTTTGTTGGTGCAAGACACGCAGATTCAGTATCTTTCTTCTGCTGGAATCAGCCGCCAACACATGCGTTTCGCTTCGGATCAATAAGTCGGATCACGGAGCTCCAAGGAATCGCAGCCTACTCCATGGCTGCTTGGCCACGCCCCAACACACCCTAGGTTTTCACCTAAATTCATATCCAAGTTCCATGTTAACAATCCATTGAACTACCCACTTTCTTTCAAAATCCTTCAAACTCAGCAGAGAAAAACCTTAATAAAGCAGATAGAGTAGGTAAAGCCAGAAAATATCTATGCACCTTCTACTCCACAGGGGTGGAAGGGTGGGCGCATGTTAAGCAGATACAAGCATCACAAATACGATTATGGTGAGTAATGTATCCGTTCTGAGGCTTGTGGATCTGCTTAGATCACATGCTATGCATACACTAGCAAGCAGAATCTGGAAAAGGAGGTGGGTTGTACGAAGGTACAGCGGCAAACAGATGCTTTAGCACCGCTTGTCCCACTCGTGACAAACCTATGCCTTGTGAGTATTGAAGGCAAGCGTCCCCAACCAGCACGATTCTCCCCGCAATGAGAGACAATAATGGACTCTCCCAGGATGGGAATAAGGCCAAGACAAAGTGCGGGTGAGCGTAAATGGGAGTTTATCTATCAGAATAGGGCATGCAAAGAACTCTGCAAACTCCGAGAGCGCTCTGTCTGACAATAGCAAGGACAGGCGTATATATTTACAAAAAACGTCATCAGAACCTACATACTATAGGGGGCACAAGTTCAGTGGGATTGGGTGGCGACGACTAGCTATAGGTGCTTCTGTGATGTGGTTGGCCGCGGCTGGAGGACGTCACTGGTCAGCCTCGTGGGTTGGGCTGGGCCTGGCGGGTCAGCTGGGTTCATCCGGGCGGTGTCAATGTCTTTTCCTGACTTCTTTGCCCTAGGCCATGCACACCGCAGTCATTCAGTAATTTGCAATATCTTCTTTAGTAAATCTTCCAATAGGTTATTCTACAGGTTAATGCAACACAGGAGGAATGCACCTAGAGCGGGGTTTGATGGCAATTCATCAGTACATGGTTACCAGTGTCCTGTTGACCGGGTACCATAGGTCGTGGGGTTGGGTCTCAGGGAATGGGACAGGCGGTACATGTCATCATGTCTTGTTAGAAGTCATTATGGATGTGTTGCTGTAATGTTGCCATAATATTGGGTGTCCTCATTTTACAGGGGCCATTAACCTAAGGTGAGCCGGTGGGTCGTGGGGCTTAAGAAAGGGCGCCTCTGGATTTGTGTTCTCAGGCTGAGGTTTACTGCTGGGTTGTAAATAATACAGGTGGCGGGCTGTGGCCTTGGGTGCTGCGGAGGGAACTACAAATCTTTGAAGCGGCTCCAGCCGAGTTGGGGGAGGTGGAGAAGCGTGGCACAGGCCTCTGCTTTCTCGTCTGACAGGCTTCGCTGGGAGGGAGGGGGAATGGCCTTGCATATGCTCGCAAAGGTATCTTCCTCGTGTGTTGCCGATTTTAGGTGAAAGTAGCATAAACATTCAAATAATATACAATACTAATTGGGTCATTCCAAAGCTCACGTTTTAACATTGCTAATGCCTCTCATATAGTCAATCCGAGCACATTACTTGTACACTATGTTTTTAACTACAACATTTTGTTATATGCTTATACATTCGTAGCAAGTGAGGTAGTAGTGAGGTTGGTGGAGCGCATAGAAACGACTCGCCACTACAACTGACGGCAGTGGCACATAATGGGCTTGGACATACACACATGAAGGGTGCATTTTCATGCACCCTTTACACGAGCCCCCAATATGGTTGCATTTGTCTTTCTTTGCACTCTAGCAGCATTAGTTTGGTTATGGCGCGGGACCGTGGAGTGTAATCTTTTCAATGATACGCATAACAAATAAACCCCGGGACGCTTTTACTATTTGTACATAACTGCAGTGATGTGGGTGCTTCATTCCTAATGCCATATGAGCACGCATTCTGCCATATCTATATATTTTACAGGTTTTTTAGTCAGAGGTTGTGGAGAGAATGCTTCCATTGCAGGTAGTTTCGTCATTAGTATTTGGGAACTTTTGCTTTTATCAAAGGACCATTTTACAGTTCTTTTTCCACCCAGGCTCTGCTGGCCGGGTCATGCTGGGAGCAGTGATACAATGCAGAAGGTGAAATGTTACGGTGTTGGTATCTTACACTAGCTCATGTCCGTCTTGTTCGTGGGAACGGGCTCACAGCGGATCTGCCAGGGAGCTGCGGCCACAGGGATAATTGAAACTCTCCAAAGGTGGGGGCCGCGCTGCAGTGCGCCGGGCTCAAACCATCTTCGTTAGACAAAATGGTTTCCGAGGCCTAGCTAAATTCAGCAGGTTTGGTCAATGTCTTCGGCAGGTGAGCCATCCACCACCTGGGCCCTGGTGGTAAGGAGGGGACCCCTGATGAGCCATGGCCCTCACCGGGGGAGGGGATGCAGGCGAGGGGCGTCTTTTGGACCAATCCTCCCCTACATTTCCCCCCTTTCGTTACTTAAGTAACAAATTCTTTAAATCCGCCAATCTCCTGCACTCTTCCTCGTCAATTACTGCGTCATCCCATGCAGGTGTGCCTTTTATGGGCATCCATGCTTTGCACACCCTCCTCAGGCTCTCACCTCTCCTAGCATATTCATCTGGGGTACAAGTCAGGTATATACATCCGCTCCCCGCTTCCAAGTCTACCCATACCTCCTCGTACCATTCTAGTATGCGGGGCTCTTTAATGGTAGTATGCCACAATTTATCTACTATATCATTGTCGTGATACCTAGGCACAAGCTGATATCTCGGTGTGTCATCTGTTCCTGTTTGTACCTGTACTTCCTGCATAGCTTGTATTGTACCGGGGGTGTTGCCCATTGTCACCATCATCATTGCACCATTCGGTACTGCGTTAGCACAACATTGAAGACCCACCTGGCACAGGCAAAAAATAAAGAGGAGGAACACTACAGCCGGCATTAAAAATTTCAGTCATTCCCAGCCACGATGGGACCCAGGAGAAGATATTGTCGAACCTCGTGCTTTCTTCTGCTCCACCTTCCATTCTCATTATTTCTCCTAGGTTATGTACTGCTTCGATCACATGGGACAGGGAGCCATTGTCTGCGTCTTCGGAAGGTACGAAGGTGCAGCCGGGACTTCCAATTTTTCGGCAAACACCTCCATCCATCGCTGTCAACAGGTCCAGGACATACCTGTTTTGCATGGTCATCAGCCGTAATGCTCTTAGTTCCACTTTTATTACGTTGAACCCTTCTTCAGTGTCATTTGCCAGCTGGATCAGCACCCAACGTGTTATTTGGAGCCATTTTGCATTTGCTCGCGCCTGGATACTTGGGATGAGTGAGGCGAAGAATGTTTCTGCAGAGCTGAAGAATCCATACCTATCCGGGATCTGTGCCAGCAATTCTGACGATGCCTTTGATATGTAGTTCGATCGTCTGTTTCGGGACAGCACCCCTTCCTTGTTCCCTGAAGATAGGACATATACTTGTGGCTCTACAGTTGGCTGGGCCGCACTATGTTGGGTGTTTTCTCGCATCTTTTTGCTCCCCATCAATGTGACTTTCCGGGATTACCATTAGTGCAGAGTGGCCATCGAGCAGCTGCCACTCCATGATTGCGGGAGGTGCAGGTATGCCTGGTTGCCACATACCCAATACGTGTCCATGAGGGCCGCTGTCCTTTTTCTTAGATCTGGGATGGTGAGGGTCTTGTTACAGTTCTTGTTTGCCCCCATGGAGGCTTTCCCCTCTCCTTTAAAACCCAGTTCATAGTCTATTTCCTTCTGCAGCTTGAAGGGTTTTTCAATGGTCGTTACCCAAGTTAGTTTTGAGATGTGTTCCTTCCATACTGGTGTGCATGTTTCTTCTATCCATTGCAGTTTCTCTGGTGCCACACCCCTCAGTGCTTCAGCCTTACACATTACTTCTTCGTCCTTCCACTTGTTGTCTGAAAAAAGTGTCCCTTGTATTATAAAAAATGGCTCTTCCAGACATACCACTCCTACTGTCTTTGGATAGCAGGTTTTCTCATTATGCAGCATTCTAAAAGTCACTTCATGTGCCTGGAAGGTGTTCTTAATTCTGCACAACGTGAGATGACGGAGACACTGGGCATCTACAATAGGCAACTCTTTGGGTAACAATACTTTGCGCGTGCCTGAAGCATGGGGAATGAGGGAGCAGACATAACAGCTCTCATTTGTTGTTTGCTTAGCTGTTGCACTCATATCCGCATACCATTTATTTGTCTGGTGGGGGTGTCGCGGGTCTTCCATTTTGTCTATTCCCAACCCATAATACTCATACTTCCTCCTCCCCGCCTCCCTTTTCCGTCTGTTATTTCTTTGCCTAATGTATTTCCTGGCTTCATGGGCGATGGACAAAGTGGGCCCCCCTTTCTCCTTCCCGCCCCCCTTTGCCCACTCATCATATAATAGTTCGTATGTTGCTGTCATTTTTTCATTTTCTTCCTTTGTTATCTAACAGTGTGTTTTTGGTTACGGGGGCAGGCTGGCTGGTGGGGGTGTTATACAACCACGATATGGCAGAGGGGTTTCGATCATTTAGACTGCGGGCATTGTAATTAGATATTTTTGGCGGGGACACTGTTTTGCATTTTTCTCTGCAGACCTTCATTTTTCGAGATGACAGCATTGGATGATGTTGTGTAATATCCCCATACAAGTTTAGTTCCATCCCATACCAAAAAAATCACCTTCTTTAGTGTTTACAATTGCTGTTGCATTAGTCACATTAGTGCTGTTAATCCCTCCCCCCTCCTTCATCTCGATCGAGATGAACGCTATGAACCAATACGAAACCAGGCAAAACATAATTGTAAAAAACAATATAATGCACACAGATAATCCACACTCATACGAATATCTACATCTCTCAGCTAACAATTCTCTATATCTAATAAATCTATCCGTTTCAGGCTGCCCGTTAGATGCCATGGTAGCTCCTGTTTGAGATATAAAAGTGCATTAAGTGCATGCATGTAAACATTCTATTGGCACTACCAGTGCCAAGATATCATGGAAGTGGGTAGGGCAGTAGGGTTGGGGATGTACAGACAAGGGAGCAGACACTATACATTTTTATCACATTATTATTTACATATAAGTCCAAAAAGTTTTTTTTTAATTTTTTTTTAGATACCCTTAAATGTAATTATTCTCGTCAACAATTTTCTCAATCGGGTGCATTTCCGACACACATCACTCATTATTTTCATTTGTATTGTTTGCTGTTGTCTGTGCCCCCTCATCCACCTCTTCCTGCACACTATTATATGCCCTTCGTACATCCGTCAAATGTATCCAGTATTTAAGGCCCTTCACTTTTACAGCCGTAGGGGTGCAAAACACCACTTCGTATGGGCCATGGAACCGTGGTGCATTCCACCGGCGCACAAAGCTCCGGACATAGATGAATTCACCTGGCATCAGTTGTACCTGTGTTTCAGGCTCCGTAACGGACCCTGTTGTGTTCCCCTCTTCTCTTGTGAATGGTGGAGAGAGCTGCTTTGATATTGCGCGTGCTGCCCTTGTTAGCTTTTTCAAGTATTCTGTGAACTCATCTCCCAATATCGCAGCGCTTCTATGCGCATCTGAGTGTTCGCGCAGTGGGGAGTGTGCTGTGTGCATTAGTCTCCCGGTCACGATTTTGTCCGGGGACAAATGGTGGTCCTTGCTTGGCTGATTTCTCAGCTCAAACAGCGCCAGGGGCAAACAGTAAATCCAGTTCTTTTTTAATGAGAAGCATAATTTCGATAATCTTCCTTTTACAGGCCGTTCATTTTTTCTACCACGCCATTACTTTGAGGATGATAAATCGAGCACAATTTGTTTTATTCCCAACAGTGTCGTTACTTCTTTGAAGAGCTCGTTCACAAAGTGAGTGCCATTGTCTGAGCGAATCACGTCACAAATTCCCCAGTGCGGAAATACTTCCCTCACTAGGAACTTTGCGGCGCTTTTAGCATCAGGTCGTGCACATGGGCCTGCTTCCACCCATCTCGAAAATGGGCATAAAACCACAATCTTGTAACGTGCCCCATTACACCTTTCTCCCATGTCTGAGTAGTCAATGTGTAGTTCTCTGAATGGCCCAATCGGTTTTGGAATTGTTCCCCTGAGTGTACGTAATGTCATTCCTGAGCTGTATATCTGGCATGTTGTGCACTCCATTGTCAATCTAGATAGGTGCTCCTGAAGACAGGGTACGAACCACTCTTCTTGTATCTCTGCTGCAATGTGTTGTTTCGTGTTGTGTGCTGGGAAGTGTAGTTGTTGAAGCGCTATTTCTAATAACTTCACTGGCATTACCACTTTTCCTGAGTTATTTTGTCGCCAGAGCAAGTCTGTTGCTGATTGGCTGCACCCTCGCTTCACCCACATCTTTTTATCTTGGCTTGCTCCTTCCTTTAACTCTAGTATTTGTTATATAGGCATTGTATTGTACCCTTCTGGAAGCTCCTTGTTTGTCTTGTGCTGCAGCATGTACTCGCCTGCTTCATATTTCTCAAAGTATGAGGCTTCTTTGGCAGCCGCGTCCGCTGCCGCGTTTCCCAAAGACAAAACGTCTGTTGGACGTATGTGCTTGGCACTTCACTATTGCTACCACTGTGGGATCTCGTAGGGCCTCAATTAACTCCTTCAGCAATTCTGCATGTTGCACTGGAGTCCCATCTGCTTGTCAAAACCCCCTCCGCCCCCATCTGGTCAGACCTCAATGTACTGTTGTCGTCATGTAAGCTGAATCTGTGTAAATTGTCACTGCGCTCCCTTTAGCTGCGTGTAATGCTTCTATTAGGGCAATGAGTTCTGCTGCTTGTGCCGAGAAATGTGATGGAAGGCGGTACTGCACTAGTGTCTCATACTCACCGTCTTCTAATCTCACCACTGCCAAACCCACATGTTTTTCTCCTGTGTCCATGTCAATCGATGCTGACCCGTCTACAAAGTATACTTCCCCCTCGCTCAGGGCATTCTCGCACACCACTGTCTTCCCCTCTGTAAGTTGCACAATCGTGTTCCTGTATGTCCTCTAGTGTGCATGCTTCTGTAATGAATGTTGCCGGATTCACTGTCCTGCATCGTACCACATGGATATTGGCGCTGGACAATATTATTTCATAGGCAGTTGCTCGCTGTGTGGTCAGTGTACTTTTTGATCTCTCAAGTATTGCGAATAATGAATGCTCCACAAACAATGTGACAGGGCATCCCATTACTATTGTGGCGCTTTTCTCAATTGCGAACGCGGCTGCAGCAAGTGATTGCTCGCACGCGAAATGTCCTTGCATCACAGCATCCAAAGTGCCACTATAGTAAGCCAATGGTTTGTGTCCTAGGGAGGTCTTTTGTGTCAGTACAGCTGTCATGAGTGTCCCCTTACAGTGTGAGAACAGGTAAAATTTGCGTTCCTAATCAGGATTAGCGAGTACTGGAGCACTCGAAATCAACTCTTTTAATGATTTGAATGAGGCGCTCATTTCTTCTGACCATTCTATTTTCTTGTTCTCTTGTTGGGCCTCCTTGAGCGCTTGCAGTAAGGGTATGGTGTATGCTGCATAATCTTAATATCCATGCTCTACAATAGTTGCACATTCCCAGGAATTTCTGCATCTCTTTCACTGTCGTGGGTTCTCTTACTGATCTTATTGCTTCTACCCTGTCAGGGATTATTCTTTTTTCCGTCTTTTGATATTAGCTGTCCCAAGTATAGGACTTCTGTCTGCCAACAGGGTCAGGAGTGTTACCAAATCTTTTCTGCATGTCTCTTCATTCTGTGCGCAGACGAGTAAATCATCTACGTACTGAATGATTGTGCTTTCAACTGATAAATTTCCTAAGTCTTCATGTAGTATGCGGTTGAATATGCTTGGGCTCTCGCAGTATCCCTGTGGTAATCTGCAATGTTCATATCTCTTTCCCCCTAGTGTAAATGCTGTCAGGTATCTGCTTTCTTCTGCCAAGGGGATGGAGAAGAATGCGTTTTTCAAATCGACCACTGTGAAATGTGATGCCGTTTTTGGGATACTGCATAATATTGATGCAGGGTTCGGGACCAAAGGGAACTCTTTCTGTATTACATCATTTAGGGGGCGTAAATCCTTGATCATCCTCCAAGCCCCTCCCTTTGCTTTTTTAATCGGGTAAATACATGTTACATGGGGAGTTTGAAGGCACTATTATCCCTTGTGCTAGTAGTGCATTTATTGTCTCTTTTATCCCTTCTTCAGCTTCGCGGGACAATGGATATTGTTTCACTCGGGGTAGAATCGCCCCTTGTTTGAGCTTTATTATCACTGGTGGTACTCCGTGCAACAACCCTACATCATGGGGGCCTGATGTCCACAAACTGTTTGGTACTAGTCTCATGTCATCATCAAAAAATGACGGTGGTGCTCCCACCACTGCCAGCAACTGGACAGGAATCTCTCTAGCCTGAATCAAAATGTCACAGGGCATTGCTATTTCCATTATTATTTCTCCATCGCTTTCTAAATCCGAAAAGAGATCTTCAGTTAAGTCTCGCAGGGCAATATCGGCATTGGTACACAGTACTGTGCGCCATTCACATCCGTCTATGTCCATTCCAATCACTGAGATCCTTTTTGCAGATACCTGTACAGCATGCAAGTCTAATGATACCACTGACCCTGGTGCTATGTCAGGGTGCACTATTGGGCGGAAGAGGAACTCCGCCGGTATTCTCCAATCCATCCTTTTCAGCTCAGGAACTATGTGGGCCAGCGTCTTTAATCCTTCAATAAACATTCTCTCGTCCACTGACAAGCCACGTATTTCCGGTGCAGTTGTGTGAGCCTGTACTACCAGCATTACACGTAATGGGCATATTCCTGGTGTTGAACACCCTATACCTCTCTCAGTGAATGATATTGTCATGTTGAGTTTGCTAAGAAGATCCCTCCCTAGTAAATTTATTGGCGAATGTTCATAATACAGTAAGGGTGTTTTTACAGTTTTACCCCCCTACTGTCACATCCAAAGCTTCTGTGTAAGGAACTTCAATTACAGCCCCAGAGAACCCCTGCTTCTCTAACTTTCTGGTTAGATAACGGGAACCGGCCCTCCCTAATGCATGATTTCTCCGCTCCCGAATCCACCATGAATATGAACTGCTAGTCTCCTATCTGCGCCCCTACCAATGGTTCCTCTGCTGCATCGTAGGTGGTAGATGGAACAGGACACGCAAGTATTTTCTGTGGGCTGTCCTATGCGGGGTGTCTCATTGCCCCCCCTTGGTTGAACACACTCCCTGAAACCACTGACACGCCCCTATAGGGGGCTGGTGCTGGGGCTCCGTTTGCTGTTGTCGCGAAAGGGTTTCCTGGCGTGTAGTGCATAGTGTCATTGCTTTGTGGGTGATTCTGTGTTCTGTATTGGTGTCCCTGCTGTTGCTCATGGTGCCCCTGCCTTGGGTTCCTTTGTTGTTGTCCCATTGGGAGACCATATGAGCTCCCCGGATGGGGATGGCCATAGTGTTCTACCTCTGGAAATCCGCTGTTTGGTCTGCACTGCACTCCCTAGAGTAGTGTCCCCACCTACCGCAGTTCCAACAACTCCCTTGCGCACCTCTGGGACCCTGCCATCCATTTCCTCCCATTCCCCCGTACCCTTGTCCACCTCCTCTTCGGCCCCTGTACCCACCTCGTCCCCCTCGAGGGGCCCACTCTTGCCACTGCGGACCTCCACTCTGCTCCTGCTCGTTCCACTGCCGCTGAACTGCTCCTGCCCAATTAGTTGACATCCTTCCTTGTATTGCTACCAGCCCCTCCTCTCCCTCATCTCCCTCCCTGCTGTGTGGGAGCGCGGCTACTGCTGCTGTGACCTTCACCAACTTTGTTTGTACTAGTTTCGCTTCGTCTGCCAATCTTCTCTGCGCCACCTCCTTCTCCCTCTTTTATTCGCTTACAGTGGTGCACTATTATGCTCTGAATTTCAGGCCATCCTTTCGCTTCAATACCTGCTATTTTGTCGAGCGCCTTTTGCACCTCTTTTGGGAGCCCCCTCTTTATAATGAAGTAAAATAATGATGTTGATTGATACCAGGGCGTGCCCGTTTCTGCTCTCCACATCTCTTGGACCCGGAAAATGTAATCCATAGCATCTTCCCCGTCATTCATTATACATTGCATTACTTACTGCAAATCTGGGGTATCTGGAAACGTTTCCCGCAAAGCATCCCACACCCTTGCACGCACTGTGTTGAAAGAGGCACCATCATGGCGATCGCAGTCTAACCTTGATCCCGGGAAGCCAGCTTTGACCCATACTCTGTCAGCCTGATCCCCAACTGCTGATACTAGCAAACCTTTCACATCCCCTATCGCTAGAGGTACCCCGGCTGTGTGTTTCTCAAAAGCATATATCCACTTGCTTGCCCCTCCTGATAGCGGGGGCAATAACTTTAGTAAATTGGCCTTATCCATCTGAGCCCAGGGTATGTAATTCGGCCTCCCTCCTCCCCTATGTATTAGCGGGAGCTGCAACTTCCCCTTCATTGTCGTATCTGTACTCGCCTTCATTCCTGATTTTCCTAATGATGCCATTTTTCCCAACCTGTTCCTTAATCTCCCCGTCCACTCATCATCCAGCGTTCTCATTGAGCATGCGCCATCCAACCCTTCGCTTCCCCCTCCCATTGCCATACTTAGTCTTTCGCTTTCTTCTAAATCATCCCTTATATCACATAGTAGCTCCTCTCTGCCTCCTATGGGCCTCTCTTCGTTATCAGTACATCCCTCTTTCCTCTAGTTCAATTTTTTGTGTTGGTTCTTCCTGTATTCTAAACAGTATCTCGCCTTTTTTCCACCCTTCTTCAAATGTTCTACTCTCGCTCTGTGCTCTGGATGCATGCTCTGATCTAGCTGCATTGAGTGCTGTCCGCTCACATATGCTTTTTATCCTCGAGAGCTCATCTTTGGCTATAGAGAGCCTTGATTCTAGATCGTCTGTTAATTTTTCTATGTCCACCCTTGGTGTGCTCACCTGTGCTCGCTCCCTATGACTCTCGTATGGCGGGGGTGCTGTTGGCCCTTGGGTGGTGATAGTTGTCGGTGGGGGCACATAAGTTGGGTCACTGTATCCCTCCGCGGGCACTGGTTTGTTTAGTATTGGGTACAACCTAGTTACCTCTATCGGCTGCTCTTCTTCTGGCAATACTTTATCATCTTTTTGTATCATTAGTGGATTGTCAGTGGTAGATGGTAGATCAGGATCTAATTCCCTTGTTTTAGGTGGGGGTACCTCTTCAAACAGCCTCCAAAGGTCTAATATTTCTCTCCTATTATGCAACTGCTTCCCCTTGTATTTCAAACAAATGCATGTGGCTACCATATCTAGGACACTCTTGTCAAATGAACCCCCTTCGGGCCATATCTGAGGTAACCCCTCCCCCTTCAACTCTGTGATCCATTGGTCATGATATTTCTTAATCCGTTCCGCGTGCCCAGGTAGGTTCTTGCAAATATGTGATAAGGGTGTTTCTGCCCCATACTTCGTGCCCACCTGACACTTATGTATCTCTGTATATCTCGATATAAACGTATCACCATGTGAACTCGCGTATTTATGTCTTACTGAATCGTGGGGAGCTGCATATTTCTCCCTTCACCTGTACACCATAAGAACGGCTGCGCACAGCCTCTATTCTATCCTCTTTGGGGGCACGTACAAGAGCAAACCGTCAGTAATCTCGACAATGTTACCCCACAAATCAAAAAGGTACACACTCACTTCACCACATTACTCTTGTCTTTATGACACTTTGTCTGGTCACACTTACCATGACCACTCAATGGTTACACATTTCTGACCACTTTTACACAACCATTATACCAAGTTATGTCCTGACACATACGATGTTCACACACCCCTATGTAGCACTCTATTCACAGTTCAGTTTGTCCTCCCTTTCCTACCGAGCCGGCTGTCCCTGTCCGTCTTACTCTGATATATGTATGTATATATATATATATATATGTATATATATATATATATATATATATATATATGTATGTGTGTGTTCCTCAATTTTAGAGTAAAACTCTCCTTCTCTTTAGTTTATCTCTTTGGTTTTGTACTAACCCACTTTTATTTTTCCCGTAAACCTAAAGAAAAGAATAGAAAGAATAGCAGTCACTAATATATTCTGTGTCTTCCTTTACCAGACACCTTTATCTTATTTTCCACTTCTTCATGTATTCCCAGTACTAGTCAAGATAGCACTATGCGGCGCCGCCTTCCACCCCCTCGCGGAGCTAGGTTCCCGTCACTATCTCTTATTCACCTCTTAATAGGGACCAATCCTCCCCTACAGTATTCAGAACATGCAAGTGCAGCAAGGAAAATGGAAGTGGGGGCGGGGGGAGTGCCAAAGTGACATGAACTCATTTATGACAGCTTTTCATATGTCATACGGCATGTAGCCATGAAAGATGTTCTTTACCCCACACGTTAATATAGAATTTCATGATGCATATACTGTGTGTGCCACTTCAGGAACAAGTGTTCATAAGCTCTGCAAGATGAGCCAACGATCAAGAAATGGTGCTTTCCTGTTCTGGCAGATCGGCCGACGACAAATGTCAGCTAGCAGCCTGTTTTGACTTCACACCATTAGGTGTTATCTGAGAGCAGCCTTTCACCTCACACTGGTGTTAGATCTGATAAGGATTCAAGAACAGGAAATTGACAGACGTGAACAGAAGCATCTTGCTCATTCGCAAAGTCAAGGCCCATAGGGCACCATGGAAAAAATGGCTAACAAGAAAGATGTCCCTTCATAACAGACAGCCGGCTAAGATAGCCTTACGATGCTGCAATAGTTCACAAATGCCATACAGTACAGTGAAGGCATTTACTAAACGGGTACGGGTACAGATGATGGCAGAGGGTTGACAGTAGATTTTCTTGAGAAATGTTCTAAGATACGACCACCTAACACACTGAGGCAATTTTAGGGCTTTTGAATTTTGGCAGATCTTATGTGTCTAATTTTACCGAGCTAGTGAAACCATTGTATGTGTTGATAAAACCAAATTTCAAAGTAATTCATTGGTTGCCAGAACACACTACATTCTGCACCATGTGTAGTCATTAATGACTCAAACTGGTCCTTTGCAAGACAAATACAGAAAAGGATTTAGAAAAAAAGGCTGTTGGTCGGAGATAATGCTTTCACATACACAGTTTGCAATCTAGGGGAGTCTAAACCAATTTCATACAAGTCCCATGTATATTCCACATCTGAACTAAGATTTACACCTGAGAAGATTCTGTCTTCAGTTCAGATTATCATTACATACATGTATGCCCAGACTGCTGAATTGCATAGTCTCATATTCAGATTATATTGTCAGGGCTTATAACGCTGATTTGCATTAGTGGATTCAAAATGACTTGAGACATTAGGCATACAACTATTGCTTCCAGGCAACTCTGGAAACAAGTGTGGTACCTTTAAACAGACTTACCTTTTGCTATGGGTGATGCAGACAAGAGCACATACTAAAAGGCACATTCCTAGCCTTGGCAATGGATTAGCAGATAAGTATGCCAAAGAGCACACAGTGAGAAGAATGAAGCAGGAGTCACAATCCCTATGGAAAAAGGGATCCTATTCAAATATTACTTTCTAATAGAGCAGACATGGAAAAGCTAATAGCAACCGCACATGCTGGACTTGCATCTGCACAGCTGCTCCATGACAGGTATTGGTGGTGAGGATTAAGGCAACAGGATAAAGTGTACGTAGCAAACGGTGACGTATGTCTGAAGACAATTGTGGACCACAGCAAAAAAACTAAAAAGGCTCCTTTTTAGAAAGGCAACCTCTCATTTTGAGATTCACTATCTAGATGACATGGGTCCACTACCAGCAATAATTAAGTACAAGCGTATTCTAGTAATAGTGCATTCTTGCACTAGGTCCAACTGGATGATTCCTCAAAAGAGGTACTCCAGGGTGAAGCAGCCATGACAGCAACTCAAATTCTATGACAAGACAGGAGGCTCGCATTATGCTTTTCTTTCTTTAATAGTGCCACAACAGCTTTGCAATTTATAACTTTTAAACTTTAACATTTGTGCTTTTTTTCCTTCCAGACCTAAAAAAAATAGCCATTCTCAGGTCTAAAAGTTCCAAATCCAGTCTTTACTCTTAAGTTCCTTTTAAACTAAAACTCCCATACACCTCCAGGAGTGTAGTAGTTCTGACCCCATCTCATTCTCCAATCCGGTGCTAGGTCATCCTATAAGAACCCTCAGTCCCAGGTCCTTTCTTTTTTGCTGCCATGAGAGAAGTACCTCACATTTCATTCTCTTTAATAAATGTTATAATGTAAGCTTATACACATTATGAAGGATCTTATTAGCGCGTAAGCTGCGTGAGTATATTCCTCTTGAAGAAACTGTATGTTACTGAGTACTTTATGGTGCTCATCAGCGCATGTAGAGCCGCGTGTTGATTTTCGTATCGAGATGCATTCATGAACGCAGCGAGCTGTAGAAGCTCTTGTTTATCATTAAAGAGGAGGCAGGGCCAACGCCGCGAGCGAACGCACCTGCCTCAGGCTCCCGGCCCACTCCTCGTTCTTCAAAGCCACGCCGTCGAACACGGCGAGCGGCAGAACCCAGGGGAGCGGGAGGAACTGATTCCCCCATCATCCCCTGGGAGCTCTTCTGCTCGAGCACACTAAATTTTAATTGCGTAGTGAAAGCTGAGCGAAGAGGAAAACCTTGTTGACACTGCATATAAAAAAAAACTTTTTAAAAAAACGTAATCGCCGGAGCGAGCGGAAAGGGGATACAAGGAGAATTCCATGCAAAGAGAACAGGCCTGGCAAAGGTTAAAAGAATAGACCAGTGCCTGAATATTATCCCTTGCTGACAGCACAAGAAGTTAGCCTTGCTAACACCATGACTCAATGCAGAAGCCCCGGTGCCACTCCTTCCACCTCACCAGAATGGTCCAAGGAGGAGTGGGAGGAAAATACTTACCAGCAGGACACAGACCTGTCTTATAGTTTTAAAATGGTACAAGGAGATTCTTTGGCGAAAGCAGTTTCGCAGGCAGTGCAGCCTATTGCCCAAAGGCTGAATATTTTAGAAGCTGTATTTAATGAACAGCAAGCACAGCTTGCCAGAAAAAGGAAGGCAGAAAGCCAAGAGAAAGAGCCGTCAGCCAGACACCCCACAGAAAGGGTTGAACCTAGGGGGAGGAAAGCAGCTTGCAAGAGGAAACACTCTTTGACCCCCCCCCCTCCCAAGCAATCTGGATAGGGAGGATTCTCCCCAAGGCCCCCCCCCCCCAAAAAAATGTGCAACCCTGTCGCCAGGCTAAAGAAAGCCTTCCTGGAGAAGAAACAAAGCCAGGACTCCTCGACATACCCAGGGGCCGTGGGCCCAGTACTTGGAAGGGAAACAGCAAGACACGTTCTTCCCAACCAGGTCCAGATTCCCCAGATGCTGAAGGGGAAGAGGTACATATCGGCAACCCAATGCCTCAGGAGGTGAGTGCAGTGATATTACGAGTGGGAGGGAGAACACCCTCCAATTATTTAGCGCATGGCAAGTGTTATCGATGCATGGGTGCTGCTAGCAGTATCGGAACTGCAACTAGAGTTTATAGGGGACCCTATTCAGAGAACAAAACCTCATCCCATTCAGGTGTCCCAAGAAGAGGTATTTGCATCCAAACTGAACGCGCAGACTCAGACAAATTTCAGTTGGAGAATAGAGCCGGGTGCAGCCGGCACGGACGCTTTTCTCCAGCCGTGGAACTGTGTGCTAAATCATGCTTTCCCTCTGTTTCTCATGATCACGAGAGCGCTGGCGAAGTTCGCAGAGAGCAAGCAGAGACCACATCGGAAATCTCAACCCTGGTTTCTAGTAGCGATGGAACTTTATACAGATTTTCTGCGACAGTTCCTCAGCAGCCGGACCTTCTGCTAGACCCAACCGGGAGGACTCACCCGCACATTGCGACGGGCACATTGCGACGGATGGTCTGCAAAGTTTCAGGAGAAAGTGGGTGTTGCCAGGCATTTCGCAACTCGCTGCAAACTGCATCAGAGATTCTTGGGCACCTTCCACCATCAGGAGCTATAACGCGGCATGGAAGAGTTGGGCCCACTGGTGCGCAGACCTTAGTTTGGATCCTGTTTCTGCCCCTGTAGTTCAATTATTGAACTTCTTGTGAAATTTCAAGAAGGCAGCGCCTTTAGAACAATAGGAGTGCTGTGATCTGCGATATCTGCGGGACATAACCAAGTAGAGGGTAATGCCATAGGGGAACACCCCACAGTTCTGCGTCTATTGAGAGGCATGAAGTTGAGAAAGCCCCCAGAGCCAAAATATATGCCATTATGGGATGTCAAAGAAGTCTTTCAACTGTTTCTTAGGTGGCCAGACAATAGTGATCTATTCCGATCACAACTCTCACGCAAACTGGCAATGTTGTTGTGTCTCATGGCAAGCCGAAGGGTATCCGATGTTAAGGGACTAGAGCTATACAGAAAAATATTCTATCCAGAGGGAGTAGCCTTTACCATAGCTAAGCGAACGAAATCAGATTCTCGAGTAATCTCCTACCCCTATTTTACAGAAAATAAGCAATATGTAGCAGTGTATAAAAGACTACGAGACCGTCGAAGCACAGTTGAGGCAGCGAGGCGTGACACAGTTGCTAATAGCGCGTAGAAAGCCTTATCATGCAGTAGCAACAGCGACAATTGCAAGATGGGTGCGCGAAGTGATGCAATGGGCAGGGATAGACTTGTCTCAGTTTGGCGCCCATTTGGCTAGGGGCGCGATGGCTTCTAGAGCCTTCTCAGCAGGGGTGCCACTTCAGGATATAATGAAAGCTGCCGAATGGTCCTCTGAGTCTACCTTAAAGACATTCTATTTCAAACCGGTGTCTGACTTAACGAATAGGGTGGTGGCTAGCTTTGAACAAGCATCATGCGAGCCTCCTGTCTTGTCATAGAATAAAGATGGCCCACGCTTACAGCTCAGGAAGTCTTCATTCTATTAAAGACAAGGAGGCGAGCATTATATCCCACCCAGGCGAGATGAAAGATGATCTTATGATTCGTATATCAAATGTTCAACTTTATCTTGACGCTCCTCCACCCTAGCCAACTGGGCTCAAAGAGCTGTCTGCATTATGGGAAACTCAAACTGTGCTCTGTCCTCGGAGAAGCGGGGTGCTTCTAAAGATTGACAACAAGTTAAGCGACTTGGCATTTTACGAAGCAGGAGAAGAAACCAAAAGGCCTGCTATTTGGCGAGTCATTCGCTAAAGAAATGGCACGTTTCGTGGGCACTTATTCAGCTCTGGAAATTATGAATATTTCTAAGTTTCTCCTAGGAGACGACCAGAAAGCAGCCTGATCGCAAACAGTGAAACATCAAGGCAGAGGATTGTCTTCTTCGCCCAGGGATTCGGGGCAGTTCTGTTTCAAGGACACTGTTCACGGTTATGTTGGAAGTTTTTGTTGTTGACCGTTCATAACATGGTTGAGTTCGCTAATGAAGATCTGCGAGGCAAAAGAAAGAAGAAAGGACTTGGCACTGAGGGTTCTTATAGGATGACCTATCACCGGATTGGAGCAGGAGATATGGTCAGAACTACTACACTCCTGGAGGTGAATGGGAGTTTTAGTTTAAATGGAATTTAAGAATAAACTCTGGCTCTGGAACTTTTAAACCTCAGATTGGCTATTTTTTAGGTCTGGAAGGAAAAAAAGCATAAATGTTAAAATGTATAAGTTGAAAAGCTGTTGTGGCAGTATTAAAGAAAGTAAAGCATAATGCTCGCATCCTTGTCTTTAATAGAATGAAGATTTCCTGAGCTGTAAGCGTGGGCAATATTTATTCTCCATGCTGATAATGGTCCAGATTTTGCAGGGCAGGCCCTAAGAAAAGCATTTTGGGGATCAGAGCTGCACTTTTCTAAACTTGTATTATCCAGAAATGAAATGGATTCATAGGAAGGGCAAACCACTCAATAATGTTGTGCATGACTAAATGGATCCTTTCGATGGGGGTAGACCATGGGCATCTAGTTAGCAGAAGTCTAAATAATTTACCGCAGCGGTAAGACTCCATTTGAACTCTTGTTTGGGGGAAAGATGTTAATGCCTGATCTGCACACTCTCCCCAGGCCCTTCTAGGCAAGAGCAATGCCTGGCAACAGTGCTGCTGAGGGAATCCCTCCAGGTGGAAGCTGCTGCAGCCAGTCCTGAGCTCACTCTCAAAGCAGGAAATTGGGCCCTGGAGAAGATCCATGATAAGACTGTTGGGGCCTGTCCTACAGACCTGCAGTACAAGCAATCAGATTGAGTTTCCAGAACTGCTGTCCTGCCTGCAATATCACCCAAGAGGGGCACCAGACATTTTCTGTGGATCACCTGAAACCTGCTCCAGATGGTTAAAGTGAGGTTTCCATTCAATCATCATCTTCCAGTTGAGGAGCCAGCAGAAGAAGAGATGGAGAGCCGACAAATGATGATGATTGGCGTGCAAGATGAGGAAGAATATGCCACTCTCCTACAACGCCACAATTCAGGCATGTACTGCAGGTATGCAATCTGGAAACGGAAAGCCTTTCTGGTTGCTAAAGTAATAAAAGCATTCTTTTGGACAGACTTTCTGAAATGGTGTTCTATAATGCTGGCAGTATACTTCCTTCTACTGTGGCTGGGCCTCACTGTGTTTCTCATCTCACTGACTTCGGGCATTTTTTTTTAGCAAAGTTTCCACTCCACCTGCAAGCAAAGAAGCCTTTAAGTTCTTAACACATGTTAGAGAAAAGGGAACTTCAAGAGCCAGGAACTCCAGCCTCAATACAAATGTTTCCTCGAACCATGGGTCATGTGGTGATGCAATCATTTAAGATGTTTAATGGCCCAGCCAAGCAGCTGCAAGTTCACACTATTTCTCTGATTGATGAATCCATATTGTTTCCACCCAATAATCCTGTCCTGAACATAGAGAACTGTTAAGAACTAGGTTCCAGACATTTGCGCAAAATGCATTGTTTGATGCTTTTGTTGATGTTGAAGATCTCCATGAGATGGGGTCCCATTTGTGTTACAACACCTTTTTACTTGTCAAACATGCGCCCATCCTGTGGCCCAAATACACATTCTGGGAACACTGTGCAGTTCCTTTCCAAACCGGTAATCCTGAGTTCCAAGCACAGTTCCCATATATTTCACTGATACCATACCAAGCAGGGTATTACATGTTTGAAAATCAGTTATGTTCCCTCCAGAGCCAAATGATACACAGCACATGCATGTTGCAGATTCAGCCATTTTTGACAGAGTACTTTTCAAACATGACTGGAAACTGTCCCTCTGTGGTCTACTTGGGGTCTGCAGATATGGCAAATCAAAGGTGTTCACACGTTAGACATAGCATGTAGATTCCCACATTTGATGTATTTTTTTTTAAATTGTACGCAGTTCAGACCACTTGCAGTAATGGGAAGAGTTCTACCCTGACTGGAAGAGGGAAGACCGAGATTTCAGGAGTGCATCCTATAGAGAAGAAAAAGAACGCAATGGCACCAAGCATATTACTTATGCATCAGGGAATCCCGTATTATGGGCAGTTCAAGCAAATGAATGCAATAAATGAAAAGCAGGACCTAGTGTGTCCCTAAATAGGGCTTGGAATTCCCATAACGCTTCCCTGACACAAGTTATAGCCATAGGTAAGCTGTGCCAGGGAATGCTTTCGCAGTATCACCCGCGTGAGGTGATACAATCTCTAGATAACTTCATAAAAGAAGAAAATTGGACAGTGATCATGCAGTCGGCGGGTGTTCTGATGCGCACGCAGAGTGGCCATATCAGGAGACCAGCTACCTGCACCACCTCTGACCTTAGAGTACTTTGTGAGGTCAGACAAGCGTCAATAACAGGTCAAACTTACACTTGGTCACAAGCAATAATGCTAATCCTGCAGACCGAAAGTGTGGCAGTGCGACCTAGGATTTTATGCATCAGATTCTAATGATCAAGCGCTGGAGCAGGGCTTCTATGCACTAAGCGATGTCATTACAGATGTAGTGGGATTGGTTCAGAGTGACCCGTCTATGATTAGAAGCGACCAAGAAGCCGCAGTAAGTCTTTCTGTGGTAACAGATTTTCTGGACACTTTTAGCAGAGGAGTCCCAGATTGGAATGTAATTTCATGGCCAGAACAAATAAATGCACTTAACGTGTCCAAGGTTTCAATATGCCAGGCAATGTCGGGTTCTACGTTCTTGTTGGTTAGTGTACTTACAAAATGTTTTACAGCATCATCTGCATGGGTACCAGGCTTGACTAATTGGATTTTGCATGGCGTCAAATATTCCTCTTTAGCCGACACCGTCCATGGTATGTCAGGAACTGCATTCCTGGGATAATGTGCACTTGATTAATGACACTTAGATCAGGGAAGACTTTGTAGTACCTTATTCACATGCATACGTGTCACCTTCAAGTCCTGAAATAACACTACTCATTACGTGATTACAAAGGGTCCACTCGCATGGATTGTGCGCTTGCGGAGCCAGTGAATTCCTGTGACTGTAACACTAAATGGACACTTCATGGTACACCAATTCCATGTTTTCACAGTCAAGTACACAGCTTATCTAATGGCTAATATCTGGTGCAATTCAATGAGTCCTGTTGTCATGTTGCAATTGGGGTTCCAACCCTGGTTACTGTGAGTAGACCAGTTAAGTGTTGTGGGTTTGATCTGAAACCACCCAGGCCATCGCAATTCAAATTCCTACACTGGCCAAGTGTGCAGCAGGGAGGAGTCTTATCTTGAAGCATACTCTGCAGTGGTAATTGTAATTGGTTATTTATAACACGCTTAATACTCGGAGGTTTCTAAGTGTCGATCCGGGGATCGAACATGTGCTGCTCTGTCTTCCACGGTGAGCGCGTTGCCCCTAAACTATGCTCCTGAGACGGGAAGATTGCATTTCTACTAGCCTCGGAAGATTTAATGCTAAAGGATATTTGTACCGGACACTATCACCACCGGAGTGGTCCCCTGGTGCTCGTAATGGAAGAGGCCATGCACTCTTTAATCGGCACCTCACATTTAACTGGCGTGAATACTGGTTTTTCTGTGGTAATGGTGGCTGCCACAAAAGCTTTTAGAAAAGGGATGACCATGCTGGACACCTTCATTAAAACAATGACTTATTCGCCAATTCGTTCATTTTGTGAACTGCTGCTAATACTTGAACTTTCTCTTTTATGCTGCTGTAGACACTGAGTTATGAATGTTCGCGAGATGAAGCTCCTTGAAGCAATTGGTTTTCATTTCAGAGCGTAGCTATGCAGATGCCTTGGGTACCAGCAATGTGTTAAATTTCAGAAACTTCATTTTCTCCTTGATCAGGAAGAAGGCAACGGTATCGGCTATTGACAGATGTGTGGTGTGCATCAAGGAATTGCTTCTTGCCAAGAACGTGGGGGTCAGTCTTATCCAGACTTGAATTGTGGCAGACTTGACTTGCCTTGAACAGACATGTGTGGCATCCAGAGATTCTTCCCTCAAGTGTTCTACTGTGATTTCCTTGAAAACCCCCCTAGAACCCACAGCTCACCATGGGAGCATGTCAATGAAAAGGAAACCACTCGGAGAACGACAAACATGGCAAGTATGTTCAGATGTCTCCCGTGAGACCAACACACCAGCAAGTTGCCTCCAGTCACAAAGCCTGTTGAGCCAGGCACAAGTTGACGCAGGCTTAATCTCAAACCCTGGGCACCATGGAGCTTTCACAGTCGAGACAAGTGAGGGATACCTCTGGTTCCAGGAGTGCATGGCAAAATAAGCCAATGCCCATGTCCTTGCAGGAATCTGACATGCCCATTTTGTTTCCTTCACCACTTTGCTTCATTACAAACATCAAAAGAAGATTAGCAGCAAACACGGAGTTCAGAAAGCCTGAAGTTTTGCGGAATCCACCACTACTGGCATCACAATCAGGGTCCACAGAACAGAAAATATACTGCAATATACCTCAAGGTACAAGTCTGTACACACAGCATATGAACGTATTGGATGACCTCCACTTGCAAATCACTGTGGGTAACCAAGGCACTCACATTTTAAGGAACACCAATTTAAACTATGGACGGTTTACGCATGTGGTCATTCGCTCAAGATCACACGCTCAAGATCACACGCTCTAAAGCGCCTTGGGTCAGAAAGTCAGGAGCTAAGTTATGCTGGTTGGGTTCTCAAAGAAGCCTGTGTCTTACCTTGAAACTATTGCCAGAGGAGTTTGAATTAACCTAAATACCTCACAATAAATATATGCATTCACGTGTTCTTAAGCTATTTCAAGTAACATTTCTGATGCTTGTTAATCTGTTTATATGCTGTGCATATGGTCCGACATCCAGTGGTAACTGCGGAGTATTGCATCTCGTCTTTCGGGGACCAAAAGGGGACGTTGGCATAGGCATGTCTGTAACACTATCCCTATCGTGACGTGTAGTGTACCCAAAATACCTCGCGCGCTGAGGTCCCTCAGATTTGTGACAAGTAAAGGAGATGTGTCTTGATAAGACAGCCGGCTAAGAGAGCCTTACGATGTTGCCGAACTTCACAAATGCCACAGAGTACAGTGAAGGCATTTACTAAATGGGTACAGAGATCTCACTTTGAGGTGCAAAAATCCATCTAGCGTAGTTTCACATAGGATTTCTACCTCGAGCGAACAAAGTGATACGCCAGGTCCCTCACTGTTTCAAGCAAGCAGATATGACGAACCCACACGTGCAGGGCCGTCATTTTACTTGGTAGATATATAGCCCAGCACAAGGATGGAAAAGGAGGGGAAAGGAGGAAGCGCAGCAGACTTGCCAATACAGTTCAAGCCAGACAAGTGTCCGTGCTTGTGGTTGAGCCACAGATCAGTGCATAGTGGAAGTGCATTGTGAGGAGAGTGGTACACGGCCAGGGGCCGCAATGGGTAAGTGCGAGCCTCCAAGCCGGAGGGAGTGCAAGTGCTGAGGGTAGACGGGAGCTGGGACAATTGGGTGTGGGAGGCCAGGGCCCCGGAGCATGCATGAGGGCCCAGGACACCAATCGCAGCAGCTGTGCAAATTAGCAGAGGACCATTACCATGGTCTGTGTCCTAAAAGGTTGCATTCACACCACCTGCGCCCCTTCCCGCCTGACATTCCTAATGACCTGGTGGAGAATAAGGAAAGAGACCGTTGAAGGGGAGCCCCAGCAGCCAAGGATGTACGAGAGTATCCACCATACAAATCGGTGGACCTGGCCAGAGAGACGCACCGTGGGGAAGTAGACGGGGAATTTGCCCCTGTGAACAACTACTAACTGGAACACTTGGAGGTCTCATTGCATACATTGTTTGTTTGGTTCTGGGACCATATTGAACAAATGACGTCCCTGATCAACTACATGCAAAATAACAGAGAATCAAACTGTACCCTTTGCTGGTCTTTGACGTAATATTACATTCCCAACATGGCGCCATCATGTCTATCATTACGAATAGTACACCGTATGAATGTTTATTGCATGATTCCCCATACTGCTTTTATCATGGACCAACACAGGGTACAATGGTCTCCTCTTTCTCTACATTCTTTAACACAGACATTGATGGGATCAATCAGCAAAATTACACACTTGTGTTAAAAAAAGCTTCAAACTAATTTGAGTATTGATGTTCAAACTCTCTCTGTGAAGATCTTAATCTCAACAACTAACCTGAAGAACTTGGTTTTTCTAATTGTTCCAGTCCTGAAGTCTGGGCTCTTTGAATGTCTTGCTGTATAGCTGAAACACAAGTACTCTGATGTATTATTTTTCTTCCTCTTTATACTAAGTAATTTGCCTTCTCTCCTACATGCACATACGATGTTCACACACACAACATGCAGTTTCTGTTAATTTATTTTTGTATTTTCATTGCACAGTTTTGTTTCTTAATCTTACATTTACCAGATCGGAGATGTCCTTTGTTTAATAGTGCACACATTGTTGCCCTATCTTAATATAAATAAGACAATTCTGCCTCCCCTTTTTCATGATTCTGGGCCCCTGGCAGATAAGCTTCCAAGCGCTTTGCTGCTAAGGACAGATAAACCACTGCACTCTGACAGTAGGCATGGAGTCCCTACCTGCTGGTTGATATATGCCTTGGCGACTTGATGATCTGGGCTAGGTTGGGCCCTTTTTGTTATTAACCTGGACATTTTGAAAGGCCCTCAGAAGTCCAATCCACTTGAATGATTAGCTGGGCTCCGAATTGGTCCAGTGCCCCATAACCTCTGTGAAATAGCGTAGTGCATTGAGCAGTGCTGCTTGCATTGTTATTCCAAACCACTGTTGCTCCTGGGTCCAGTGTAATACCCTTTGCCAGGTTGCCCACCATCTGAGTTTGTGTCAAATGGAGATTGAAGGATGGTGCTGAACTTTATATTTGGAGCACATATGCCACTGTGTTAGCATAAACTGTAGCAATAGTTTTAGATGTGCTTGAGCCAAAGGAACCTTTGCATGCCACAGTGTTTCCTTGTAGGAAGCCCTCATATAATTCTCCCTGCCTGATTCAGGAGGTATTGCAGGGTCCCAATCTGTGCAGGTGGGATACAAGTCTTTCCCAGTTTACCAACAATCCTAGGACTTTGCCTATTACACTCACATAATAAGTCTGAGGTAGGTGCTGTGATGGGGTTTGCCCCAACAATTTATCCAGATGGGAGTACAAAGAAATTGCTTAAATATTCGAGGAGCTTAAGTTAATCCAAAAAC